>NC_086153.1:137810613-138435613 GCF_035149785.1 Candoia aspera | reverse complement strand
TTGTTCAACAATGAAGATTCCACCACTGAAAGAACAGAATTTATTCTTGATGTTAAACATATGATAGTAGACAGTCCTTCAGCTGCAGCTATGTAAGGCTTTGTACAGTAGGACTACCACATCTTGGCTGCAAACATCCAAATCTTCAATAGATGGCAGTAAAGAGATATATAAAGTCTCTTTGTGACTGGTCCAAGGTCACCCAGCCACCCACAGTTGTTCTACGTGAGCTGGGCGGCAAAGACATTTATTAAATAAATAAATAAAAAACCCTCTGATGTAATCTAGTGGGCATCTGCATTTCTGCAACATCAATCTGATATACCAGTGTACATTAAAGGGTGTTTATACCCCTTGAATTAGATTTGGAAGCAGCTGGCAACAAAAGTGAGTTCTTACACCTTGAATTAGACCAGAAAACAATGAGGCAAAAACAAGTTTGTTGAGATGGAAGAGAACCATGTCACCTCTATGGCACAAATCTCTTTGTTCAAGGGAATCTACATAACTTTGCACAGACCTGTGGAGCTTTCTACATTACGTGTGTGCTTGTGTGTCTGCCTTTGAGTCAGTGTTGACTCCTAGAGACTGCCTGGACAAATCCTTGCAGTTTTCTTGGCAAGGTTTTTCAGAAGTGGTTTGTCATTGCCTCCTTCCTAGGGCTGAGAAGAAGTGACTGGCCCAAGGTCACCCAGCTGGCTTTGTGCCTAAGGCGGAACTAGAACTCCCGGTCTCCCAGTTTCTAGCCTGGTGCCTTCACCGTTACAGTTCACCAAACTGGCTCTCTGTACTACTCAGACTGCCAATATAATCAGTATATTGAAGGGAGTGGCAGGTTTTGCATAAATGCAAAATAATGGAAAAAATATATAAATGGGAAGGGGGAGGGTTTGCAGCTTGAGAAGTTCTCAGTAAGCTCTGTGTGGTTTGAGCAGGCTCAGTAGTCTGGGCCGGTTGACCAAGAGGCAGAAAAGAATGAAAGGGTGGGGTGAAGTGGAGTGGGTTGGAAGATTTCCAGGAAAGAACTCTGGGAAATTCACTCAAGAGTTCAGTTGGGAGTTCTTATCATAGAAAATATGCCATTGTTAATAAAACATGTATGTTGATCTGAACAGTATTGAAATAAGGCAGGGCAGCATTATTCATAAAGACTGGATGATGTTACTGTTTCCTACAGGAGAACTGCATTACAGGTAGTCCTTGCTTAATTACCACAATTGAGACTGGAATTTTGGTTGCTAAGTGAAGTGGTCATTAAGCAAATCCAATCCAATTTTACTACCTTTTTTGTGGCGGTTGTTAAGCGGATCATGCAGTTCCCCATTGATTTTGCTTGCCAGAAGCCAGCCGGGACGATTGAGATGGTCATAAATGCGATCCAGTTGCCAAGTGCCCAAATCATGATCACATGACTGGGGGATGCTGTTATGGTCATAAGTGTGAGGACCAGTCACAAGCTGGGTTTTCAGCACCATTGTAAGTCCGAACCATCATAAACAAATAGTTGTTAAGCGAGGACTACCTGTATTCCTGTAGGGGTAGGGAACTGACAGAGAAATCAGCTCTGAAGCAGAACTTCAACTCAGCTAAGATTGTGGCCTGGTTTGCACAGCTAAGGATGTTATGGGAGCAGAGAACATTATGTTTGATTCGGTTTACTCAATGAACCATTGTTAAGCTGTGTCAACTCAGCCAGCAGTTTAAATTAAAGTTGTTGTTTGAAGAAGAAAAATAGCTTTACACTTCTGATATAGAACCTCAGCTATTTTGAGATAGAAAACCAATACTTATACAAAACAGGGAAAGCAAAGTAAACTGCTAGAAAGTAAACCATAAGCTTTCTCATTTATAAGCTAACTAAAATGGTATGTTGGTAGAAAGGGAGAGGAAGTAATGTGACTTGAAGAGTACAGTTTGGGCTTGAGAGAAAATGAAACCAAATATTTCGTAGGGAGCTCTTTGCCTCAGTAAACGATTCTGGAGTTTCAAGTGTGTTACAGTTTCAAGAGTTCTGCTTCCAACCCTTAGAAATATTGTGGTCCCCCTCATTATCTGGGCAAGTTATATATAAAATAATTTTTATTTAGTTATCCTACTTCTTAAAATCAAATTATTGACATGCCCATGCTATAAAATTGTGATCAGTTTTGCAGGAAAAAAAAAAGAACAGTCAGCCTAATTGACTATTTTAAGAACTGTCTTTCTCTGTGCTTATCAAGTTTTTATTTGCCATTGCTTATCCACAAATGATTAGGTACAATCCCTAGCATTTTCAGATAAGGTTTACTTTGAAGTGACATAGAAGATATCTTTAGTTCCTTTCTGAAAAAACTAAATCAATTCACCTTGAGGAAGTATCTGTAGGTTTGAAAAGTGTTAAGGAAATAATGTTATCCTTTCTTGTAGCTACCAAAACTTTTCTTGTTAGTTTACAGCCCTGAAGAAGTATGCTAAGATTCTCTAGCTTTGGCATCCCTAACATACCACCTGTAAATACCAATGTGCCTTTCTTGGTGCTCACAGGCCCTGCCCTACTCTACTTTTTACCTTGTTAAAGGTTATTGTGATTTTAAACCTGCTGTGGCAGCCATTTTGTGAATGGGCAAGACAAGGCCATAGCGGCCATTTTTGTGGAGCATTCACAACATGCTGTCAAAATGTAAAATATGCCTGTGTTCTAGCTGGTTACTGTCTTGTATTCCTCAAGAAAATTGTACCTGTTGGATAGGCCTGTGTATTCTGACAGTGATTTTATCATCTTGCAGAGAATCTATTCCAGATTAGATTAATATCTGAAGCAAATTTTAGAACACTTAGCTAAAAATCACAAGTCATTTGAATTATTTTTCAGTGTGTTATAAGAGGGCTTTGAAGTTAATAGCTACAGTTCAACACGTCCATAAGAACATTTGGTTACTTTGTATTCTTCGGTTCCAAATATATTAGCATGGAAATCATAAAGTGGATAGATTTACATTGCACTCAAGTGATAATTTAAAAATCTTTTATCTTTTAATTAATCTCCCCTGTAATTAACTTTTTTGATCAAATGAGGGATAATGAAAAGCCAGACAATGATAGCATAAACACTATAAATACCTTGATATGTTTGCCTTGATATTTTTCTCTGAATGGATTAGCACAGCCATCGCTGTTCTTAGAATACTGTTTATTTGCCTGTCTTTTCTGTTAAAAGGATCTAGGGGAATTTTTTCTAACAGCTATACTGAGTGAATCTTTTTGAATTAAGAATCTGGACTCAAACATATGGTACTGAAGTCTTGTATGTCAGCTGTGCTTTTTGATAATACAGTAGTTAGTGTAGAAGTAAACTTGTCTGGAACAGAATATACAGCAGCTCTAACATAGCCATGTAAGGCTGCAGGACAGCGCTGTATATATTTGAATTTTGGAGCTTTTTCAGCTTTTTAAACTTAGGCTATAAATGGAGGTGGTTCACTTTGTATATGTCATCCAGTTTTATACGGGGGAAAATTGTGGATGATAAATATGAAACTTCTAAACTGTGAGGCTATGTTTTCCAGTTTTTATTATGTGATTGGTTTCTGGAGTTCTTGAATCATAAAAACTCATGTCTTTAAAGCATATAGGCCCACCATTTCATTACAACTTCATGCTAACATGTTAACTGAAACTAAGCCAAACATAGAACCTATACCTAAGCAACTGCATTTTAAGTAGCTTAATTAAATGATCTCTGTGAATGTTAATTATAATAATGAAATCTAAAATTATGTGATGGGCTAGAAGTACATAAAATACAGGTTTGCAAAAGTTCTGAAAACTAATTAGGATGCAGTGTAAATTCAAAAGTAGTTACATAGCTATTTGGGAGAATTACTTATTTTATGGTGCTAATTATTTATTGCATGAACCATGAGCATGGCTTTGCAGAGTGATCTAGAGAGCAGGGACTCTGAAGCAGCATCCTCAGAATTCAAGCCAACCCCATGGCTTATGCAAGCAGAGATAATGGGACCAATAGAAGAGAATATATATAGCGCAGGGTTGAACTGTGGAGTCCTTGAGTCAACAGTTTCACTGATGATGTTACCTAGCCAGGTAATGAAACATCTGCAAGCAAATAACCAAGCTCAGAGAGCACCAAGGACTCCAGAAATAATGGGACTTGTAATTCAACGTAATCTGGAGGACCAGGTTGAGCAATGTTGTACAAAAGGAAAGAGAACAGAGAAAAAAGTTCAAGGGAATAGAAATGGTTAAAGCAAAATTTAAGGGCAGAGATAGAACACTATTGTTGTGGGTTCTTTTTTCTGTGGCAGTCTTCATGGCTGAGTTTTAGAATCATAGAGTTTTTATTATAGTTGTACATAGTTGTATACCTATGAGTTGTTATCTGCATGCAGGCCTCACAGTGGAATAATTCCTATGTGTACTTTGTTTGCAGGCAACTTGCTATGATTATGTTTGCAACTTGGACACCATTTTTCATCTTCCACATTGCTCTGAACTTAATAGTGGTTTGGAATATTGTGGAGAGAAAATGGTGTTCATGAAAAAGAAACAGTCAGGGAAGAGAATGTGAATAGATTATGCAAAATGTTATCAAGAAAAAATGTTTTGGGGGTCAGCTCTGATTTACAGAATTTGAGTTTTACCTAGATCATTTCTGGATCGAGCTTTCTTTTGGTATGCAGGGTGTATAATGTGAATTAGCACATTAAGAATATGGAGATCGAGTCTCACCATCCCCTTTTCAAGTATTGAGAGTCTGATGTCTTTCCTGCCCATCAGCTGCATGGACTGAACCTGAATCTTTTGAATGCAAAGCTCTATGCTAGACTGCTTTTTTTTTTTTTAATTTGCTAAGTGGATAGTATATTATAACATACATATTTTCCCTGTACTGAGATTGGTCCTTCTTCTGAAGTTTTTGAGGTTATGAGGTAGCAAATTTCCACGATCATAAATTGAATAAAATGCATTTTACCCATTTTAATTACTTTATTTCTGTATTCATTTCAAACAATGTAAACTTGTAGTCATTCAGGATAAGACCTTAATTTCCTACTTAGCTGGTAAACAGAAACACAGACACATTCACATTCATATAGACACACACATCGACTCAATGGATGTCTTTGATGGTAGCATTTGATTATCTTTTTAATGGTTTCCTGCTATTTTTATGTACAGTAGTTACTTTTCCAGATTGATGAGAAACAGTCTCATTTGTGCAGATGGGAAATGCTTATTATGCTAATAGTGTTCTGCATTGTTAGCAAGGATTATTAGACTAGTTGTTAGAATTGCCTCTAGTGGAATTAAGTAGGTGACAAGGTAAAATGAAGAGATAAATGACAGTGACCAGAAAAAGGAATGAGCTAAAGAAGGAAAATTATTTAGAATAGAGAAGTCACTGTGAGATTTCTTATTGAATGGATTGACCGATAATCCCCATTTGTCAGTAAGAAGAACTGTTTCAAAGATAATCGACTTTACTAATTAATGGGTTGTAATGAATATGCAAGCATGGCCTATATACCCTGAACATGTTTCAGAGTTGAAATAGATTGCACTCAGTTACTAATCTCAGTAGATTGCTCATGAGGAGCTCTTTCCTTTAAAATATGTAGAATTTTCCAGAAAAGTGTTATTTAACCCTAGCATTAGGATCTAGGAAGGACAGGTTGCATCTTGGGCTATATGTCATGGGGAGTCCAAGATAACTTGGATATAAGGCTAAGGCTCAAGAAATTAGGCCATCCTAATAATATTTCTAATATCTGAAAGGGAATAAATAGGTTACAGTAAAATGTCTAGCAAAAAAGACCAGGAGGAGGAGCAGAAGAAGGATGCCAGATTTTCTAAACAACATAATATTCTTTCAGATGTTTATACAGTATATGCTATGCAATGAGGATTTTTTAAAAATATTTTTAATCCAAAGCCATACACAGCGTTCAATCCATCTCTTCTGGATTCATAATAAATCAGAGCAACCCAAACACTCGGAGCAGGTGTGCTAATTCACCAAGTCTGCTAGACTGCATTACAACATTCAAGATGTGCACATGGACTGCATCCATATTCAGCAGGAACCTCAATTTGCATTTATTAGGAGTTCCTAAAAGTTGGTGAAGAGCAAAGGCATTGCCCCCAAAGCCAGGAAACTTTCTTTCATAATGCAATTCATGTGTATGTACTGGGGTGGGGGTGAGGGTGGGGGGCAGTGCCTAGTTTTCCATTTCTACTGGGTGTGTGAGTATGGATTTCTCTTTGTATTTATTAACAACCATTCCACCAAAATTCTCCTTCATACAGTATATCAACAGCATTTTGAGAAGTTCATTTTTAACAGACTTCCTCTAGTTAGTAAAAGATAATTAAAATGGCTTTTTTTTTTAAAAAAAGGACAGAAACTACCCTTCCTAGCATGTATTGTTTTTGTCTTTCTCATATTTTGTTTTATATTCTGTGTTACAATGTTTTGATTCATGTTCATAGCTCCCCTAAAGCAATGTGTATGTACTAGAAGGGCTGGGTAGAAGATATATAAACAGAAAATTTTCACAACTGGAAAACAATACATATAACAGCACTGAGTATTTCTTCCACTTTTTTTTTTTATTTTTGAAGACAACCTGCTCTCTTAAAAAGTACAGTCCCAGAAGCAAAAGGGCACTCTCATGTAGTCTGTGCATAAATTTGGAATATGCATTTGCCAGGCATTTTTTTTTTCCAGTTTAAGACTGATGGGCCACCCTGAGGACAAAAAGCAGGTCAATCGCCCTATTGTCTTCCCCCTTGATTGAGACCTCCATGATTTGCTGCTAACTATCTGGCCACATATTCAGCTGCAAGCTGCATCTTTCCTTTTTCTGAGGAAGTGGACAATTGAATGAGAAGGTGAAAGAGAGGCCATTTCTCTCCCTCTCTCTCCCTCTCTCCCTCTCTCCCCACCCCATTTTCTCAGACACAAAAAGGTCAGAGGCTGACTTCATCTGTCAAGCTTAATCAGCTGATGAAAAGTCTGCAGATGCCCATGGTTCTGGCTCCTCTATTTCAGGCATAAATCTTAATGGGCAAATCACTTTGTAATGTGTTACTTCCTGAAATGTGGAGCTGTTCTTTTCAGGAGTGTGCTAGAGGCTTCTGGTAGCGTGGGGAGTCTCCCTGGGTGCCGCACTTTGGACTGGTGATAGATGTGACAGTTTCCTGAATGCTGATTTGCTTATGATAAGGCTTTACTCTTCAGCCTCTGGTGAGGGATTTCAGCACAGTGAATAGCAGTCTGTGCCTTGACTGGAATGGGAGGCAAATAGTTTCAACATTGTTAATTAACAGGCTGTGGCTTCACAAAAGGGAGAAAGAAAGGAGGCCATCTGATAGAAATCCTATGTGCAGGTCACTATCTTCAGCCCCAAACTGTGGAAGCGTAACAGGAACCTCTTACGACAAGAATAAAGTGTTTGAACCTGTGACACTGAGACACTTCAGGCTGACAGATATCTGGATCACACAAACAGTCTGGGAGAGTCATATAGATGTTAGTGAAATTTAATCCAAATACAAAGAGTCATAGGTTGACCTGGATTATGATTCTATGATTAGCATAACATCCAAGTTCAAAACCTATGTCTCTTGTACTTTTTTAAAAACTGAATTAATTTATCTGGCATCACTATTACCTCTTTTGATTTCAAGCTTTCTTCTTATATGGATCCGGGTATCCATTGCATCCAAAGTGAGATGCTGAATGTGTGAGATACATCATCTTTCCCTGGCCTTACGAACACCTTGATTAGTGTTAGATGGCAAGGCGGTCCCAGTCCAACTGCAGGTAAGATGGAGTTACTTCCACATCCAAAGAAGCTGGAATTGGACCTGAAAGTTCCTATTCATTACACTTCCCAGTCTGTAACTGGTGTTCATGATCACTTGGCCAGTGATAATAATAAGCAGTAATAAGCAGTAATAAGCAGTGATGACATTTTCCAAGAAATGAGTATGGGTTTCAGCTAGATATTAAGCAATAAAATCTCCTAGGATCCCTAAAAAGGATTCATTTGAAGGAATCTATGGTACTCAGTACATTCTAGAGTCTTTTAACTGGGGCAATTGTTACAATGTAGATTTGATAATTAGCGGTCTTTGTTTCAAGCATCTAGGTACAACTTAACTCTCTTCCAAGATCAGCCCCAGTGATTAGTGTGTCAGTGACACAATGCTGCTAATGGCTCTCTGGATGCTGGTGCTACTGATGCTTCTAACTCCCCCTAGCATATTTCTATTAGAACTGAGCAGTAACAGGGCTGTAATCCAAGAAACCAGTGTATTAATTAAAGTGTTAGTCTAGGATCACGGAGATCCAGATTCAAGTCCATCCTCAGCCATGGAAGCTTACTGTATGACTTAGAGCCTATCTCATTCTCTCAGATCACATTATCTCACAAGATTATCATTGCAGGGAAAAAATGGAGGATGAAGTGCCATGTAATGTTCCATATGCTCCTGAAGAAAAGGCAGGATATACTGTAAATCTAGCAAATAAGTAAAAATAAAGGCCCAAATGTTGGCAGCCAGTTTAGAGTTAGAGAACATTTGATGTACAACAACATTTGACTCCTGTGTGAGGTGTTCTTGCATTGCTAGGTATGATGCATAGGAAGAGGGCCAGTTTGGTCTAGTGGTTAAGGCAACGGGCTAGAATCCGGGAGGCTGTGAGTTCTAGTCCCACCTTAGGCATGAAAGCCAGCTGGGTAACCTTGGGCCAGTTGCTCTCTCTCAACCCAACTGACCTCACAGGGTGGTGGTTGTGGGGAAAATAGGAGGAGGAAGGAGTATTAGGTATGTTCCCCACCTTGAGTTATTTATAAAAATAATGAAGGTATGATAAAAAAGAAATCTAAAAAAAAAAATCCTTGTGAGTGGTGCTACCCCTGATAATAGGCAGTATTAACATAGACTGATTCACACACACACAGAGAGACACACAGAGTATATTGGATTTGCTGTCTTTCCAGCTCTGCTCGTACTGAAGTAGCAAACTCCAAGTGATATTGTATGGGGGTAGGGGGAGGTCTTTTCAGCCAGTATGAGGGTTATCTGTGGTATGTGCCTGGTTCTTAGAAATTCACCTTCTCTGAGTGTTGAGAAAAGCCTGATTAAGCTGCTGCTCAGGTAGCATGTTGGCCTAGCAGAGTAGACTTATCTGGAGCAATGGGGACCAAATTAGATATGTTTAAAGGGTCACAGAGCCGTTGCTTTGTGCTTTTGCTTGCCACTGTATTTGATGTGAAGTCCCAGGAAGACTTGTTTAATAATAGAGCATTCAAGAAGGAAATGCAGTACTTTCAAGCTATAATAACAGAATAGCCTCACTTTCTGGTAAGCTGTTTATGAAAAAGAGGTGGAAAATGGACAATGTACCAGAAAACTTCCAACCAAATGTGGAGAAGAGCCAGTTACATGATGAGGCTGTGATGAAACTCTGAATCTACTAATGTTAAAGGGAAAAGAGTTATGGAAGAAAGGAACACTTATTTTATTTATTTATTTATTTATTTATTTATTTATTTAATATCCCGCCTTTATTATTTTTATAAATAACTCAAGGTGGCGAACATACCGAATACTCCTTCCTCCTCCTATTTTCCCCACAACAACAGCAACCCTGTGAGGTGAGCTGGGCTGAGAGAGAGGGACTGGCCCAAGGTCACCCAGCCGGCTTTCAGGCCTAAGGCGGAACTAGAACTCTCAGTCTCCTGGTTTCTAGCCGGGTGCCTTAACCACTAGATGAAACTGGCTCTGTGTTTTTCAATATGCTGCTTCTTTCAGTATTAACCTGCTGTGCCATTCATGGATGGAAAAGGAGTGGGGTTTATAATCGATGCATTAAGTAAATAATAGTTGCTTCCCATTTGTGAAAATGTAATCCAAACTCAAGCCTGAATGTTTATCCTAGGACTTAATGAAGGGGTTTACATGAGGGCCTCTTTGTTTGGGGACATTCAGTGCTGAATTACCTGCTAGTTCTTAAGCATTGTCACTAGCCCTGATCCTTTAATTTAAATGATGGTAACAAAGCATTTCTCAAACACAGAAAACATTCTAAGTTTTCTGTAGAAAATAACAAGTGGCAAATGAAACACAGCTAGGAATTGAGATGAGCAGCAAACAATAGGGGGTTGATTTTTTGAAAAGTAGAAAAAGGTTTTGGTCTCCTCTGGTCAGCATGTTATCAGTGCACCAAACCACATAATCTGCAATTGCATGGGGACGAGGAGGATTCAGATGAAACCGGGCCTTCTGATTAATCTCATCAGGCAATAGTTTCCCAAGTTAAACACTTCTGTATTGTATGTCTTTCCTATGAGGAAACTAAACACAACCAACTACAGCGGCTCCCAAAACAGAAAAAAAAATGGGGAAGTGATATATTAGAATTTGACAAATGGATCTGAGTTCAGAGAACTGCCTGAGAAAATCTTCCCTTCTCATCTCCCCACCCCTCCACCCCCAAGCTTTCAGTTCAGCATTATTACTGCTTGGTTTAAATAGCCCTACAAGAATATACACAAAAGTAAATCTGATGTTCCACTTCCTGAAAACTATGCTGAAAACAGAGATAATACTTCTCTTTTGAGGTTGCCACATTGTACAAGAGATAATTGAGAAGGAAATGATACTTAAGAACTGGGGGAAGCTGGCAAAATAGAACAGACCTCATAGGCAGGGAATCTTTGCAATATTAATAAATGCTTGTTAATGCTGATCATAGTCCACAGGAAAATGGTAATCTAAAAAAAAACTAGTGGAAAATAGGCTAAATCTTCAAATCATATACGTCTTTAATATGGGTTGGATCTAGCTAGCATTTGGATGGGAAATTACTGGGAAATCTCAGAGCTGTAAGCTAGACTTGAGGAAAACCTCTTTATCACCAAGAAAATGACATGAAAGTGTCCATCATATTTCCAGAAGTGGTGGAAATGTTAATTAGTGTACAGCTATTACATTAAAGACCCACAGAAATAAAATATTTGTCATGTATCAGATCTTTCCAGATATGGCAAGGGGTTTGAAGAATGAAATGGCAGGAAAGAAGTACAATGCAGATGTTTTTCTGGACAGCATTGTCTTGGCCTCTCCCTACACTGGAGTTTAGTAGACTGAGAGAGAGTGTCCTATTGCAGAATTACCAAATGTACAGAAAAGACACACCGTGTAAAATGCCATTGGATACATCCCTCTGGCAGTAAGAAGGAAGTATAGTCTGCAAACTACAATATACAGTGTTGATGCCCCCCTACATTATTTGCCATATGAGCTTGGAGCAAATCTACCAGTGAACTCATACAGGTAAAACAGATAGGTTCCCTTCCCTGTGACTAAGTGTTTTTTTTTCAGGGAGGTATTTTTGTGCAAGTCCAGCACCTTGAAACACCATCTTCTGAAATCTTGTTATGCTCTGAAAGGTTCCCTTGTGCTGAGAATTGTCAGGCTGGGGAACTTCCACAAGATGATTTGGCGCCAGTCCAAAACTGGTGTCAGATCTGTCTGATAAAAAGATGATGCTTTAATTCAAGGTCTGGGTCATCTCTTTTCTGATTTTATGCTGGTTCAGAGTAAAGTTGGTCTTTTTTTATTGGTGACCTCAGAGCTTGTGGCTTGTCCCATTGGTAGGAACATCTCAGCCTCCTGGCTCCTTGCTACAAGTGAACCACAGGAGTCATTTGAGGAAGCTTGTATGCTGGATGGTGATTGAGTGAAGGAGAAACAGTTAGAACTCACGTCAATTCCACCCATGCCCAATTCGCTTGATGACTGTGGGCATAGAAAGAATCGTGTTATTGTTTATTCATTCAGTCACTTCCGACTCTTCGTGACTTCATGGACCAGCCCACGCCAGAGCTTCCTGTTGGTCGTCTACTCCCCCAGCTCCCCCAGGGATGAGTCCGTCACCTCTAGAATATCATCCATCCACCTTGCCCTTGGTCGGCCCCTCTTCCTTTTGCCTTCCACTCTCCCTAGCATCAGCATCTTCTCCAGGGTGTCCTGTCTTCTCATTATGTGGCCAAAGTATTTCAGTTTTGCCTTTAATATCATTCCCTCAAGTGAGCAGTCTGGCTTTATTTCATCATAAGGCTCCTCAGATCCTCTTCGCTTTCAGCCATCAAAGTGGTATCATCTGCATATCTGAGATTGTTAATGTTTCTTCCAGAGATTTTAACTCCAGCCTTGGATTCCTCAAGCCCAGCATGTCACATGATGTGTTCTGCATACAAGTTGAATAGGTGGGCTGAGAGTATACAGCCCTGCCGTACTCCTTTCCCAATCTTAAACCAGTCCATTGTTCCGTGGTCTGTTCTTACTGTTGCTACTTGGTCGTTATACAGATTCTTCAGGAGGCAGACAAGATGACTTGGTATCCCCATACCACTAAGAACTTGCCACAATTTGTTATGGTCCACACAGTCAAAGGCTTTAGAATAGTCAATAAAACAGAAATAGATGTTTTTCAGAAACTCCCTGGCTTTTTCCATTATCCAGCAGATATTGGCAATTTGGTCTCTAGTTCCTCTGCCTTTTCTAAACCCAGCTTGTACATCTGGCAATTCTCGCTCCATGAATTGCTGAAGTCTGTCTTGCAGGATCTTGAGCATTGCCTTACTGGCATGTGAAATGAGTGCAACTGTTCGATAGTTTGAACATTCTTTAGTGTTCCCCTTTTTTGGTATGGGGATATAAATCGATTATTTCCAATCTGATGGCCATTCTTGTGTTTTCCAAATTTGCTGGCATATCGCATGCATTACCTTGACAGCATCATCTTGCAAGATTTTGAACAGTTCAGCTGGGATGCCGTCGTCTCCTGCTGCCTTGTTATTAGCAATGCTTCTTAAGGCCCATTCAACCTCACTCTTCAGGATGTCTGGCTCTAGCTCACTGACCACACCGGCAAAGCTATCCCCAATATTGTTATCCTTCCTATACAGGTCTTCTGTATATTCTTGCCACCTTTTCTTGATCTCTTCTTCTTCTGTTAGGTCCTTGCCATCTTTGTTTTTGATCATACCCATTTTTGCCTGGAATTTACCTCCAATGTTTCTAATTTTCTGGAAGAGATCTCTTATCCTTCTTATTCTATTGTCTTCTTCCACTTCCACGCATTGCTTGTTTAAAAATAATTCTTTATCTCTTCTGGCTAACCTCTGGAATTTTGCATTTAATTGGGCATATCTCCCCCTATCACTGTTGCCTTTTGCTTTCCTTCTTTCTTGGGCTACTTCTAGTGTCTCAGCAGACAGCCATTTTGCCTTCTTGGTTTTCTCTTTCTTTGGGATGTATTTTGTTGCCGCCTCCTGAACAATGCTGCCAACTTCTGTCCAGAGTTCTTCCGGGACCCTATCTACTAAGTCCAGTCCCTTAAATCTATTCTTCACCTCCACTGCATATTCCTTAGGAATATTAGTGAGCTCATATCTAGCTGATCTGTGGGTCTTCCCTAATCTCTTTAGTCTGATCCTAAATTGTGCAAGAAGAAGTTCGTGATCGGAACTACAGTCAGCTCCAGGTCTTGTTTTTACCGACTGTACAGATGTCGGCCACCTTTGGCTGCAAAGGATGTAGTCAATCTGATTTCGGTGTTGTCCATCTGGTGAAGTCTATGTATAAAGCCGTCTCTTAGGTTGTTGGAAGAGAGTGTTTGTTATGCAGAGTGAATTGTCTTGGCAAAATTCTATCAGCCTACGTCCTGCTTCATTTTGTTCTCCCAGGCCATGCTTACCTGTAATTCCAGGTGTCATTTGACTGCCCACCTTAGCATTCCAGTCTCCTGTGATGAAAATAACATCTCTTTTAGGCGTATTGTCCAGTAGGTGCTGCAGATCCTCATAGAACTGCTCTACTTCAGCTTCTTCAGCATTTGTGGTTGGGGTGTATATTTGGATCACTGTGATGTTAGATGGCTTGCCCTGAATTCGAATTGAGATCATTCTGTCGTTTTTTGGATTGTATCCAAGCACTGCTTTAGCCACTTTACTATTAATTATGAAGGCTACTCCATTTCTTCTGTGGTCCTCTTGTCCACAGTAGTAGATCTGGTGGTCATTTGATGTGAAGTGGCCCATTCCAGTCCATTTCAGTTCACTGACGCCCAAAACGTCTATCTTTAATCTTGACATCTCACCAATAACCACATCCAATTTGCCCTGGCTCATAGATCTTACATTCCAGGTTCCAATGGTGTGTTGATCCTTAGAACATCGGATTCACCGTTCACCACCAGCACCGTCGGCTGCTAGCCGTCCCTTCGGCTTTGAGCTAGCTGCGTCATCATGTCTGGGGCTAGTTGAACTCATCCTCTGTTCCTCCCCAGTAGCATTTTGACCATCTTCTGACCTGGGGGTCTCATCTTCCGATGGTATACCGACATATCTCTGGTTGTACTGATCCATTTAGTTTTCACGGCAAGAATACTGGGGTGGGTTGCCATTACCTTCCCCAGGGATCGCATTTAGTCTGACCTCTCTGTCATGACCTTCCCGTCTTGGATGGCCCTTCACGGTTTAGCTCATGGCATCATTGAGGTGCTCAAGCTCCAGCACCATGACAAGGTAACGATCCTTTGCTGAAGAGAAAGAGTCGTAAGGGCCTGTAAATAGGAAAATAATCCAGCATTTTAAAGTGGAATCCTCAGAGGTTTTCTGTATAGGATAGGATTTGCTTCTCCATTCCTCTCCAAATACTATAGCAGCATGCAATTAGGGTTAGAATACTGGAAAAAAACCTGGTTGCAAAACTGCCAATATTCCAATATTGCAACATTACACCTTCAGAAGTGTATATATGTTGTAAGATATATGTGGATATCTTCCTTCCTTCCTTCCTTCCTTCCTTCCTTCCTTCCTTCCTTCCTTCCTTCCTTCTCCTTATATAGGTTCTCGGGATAGCAAAATGATATAGATGGTGACCATATTAATGTCTTTCTTTTCTTGCACAGCGTAAAGAGATGTTTGTTCCTCCGAGCCCTTGGGCAGCTCAGGGTAGGCACTAAATGACATTTTTTTGTTCTGTCCTTTTGGGGAACTGGACGAAGGATTAATCTGCCTATACTGATCCCAGTACGTTCCTTCCATTTGGAGGCCAGTAGCCATGAAGTCAATTGCAGCTAAATTTCATGCCCTGGAGGGACTGGAGAGTAAATATGTGGTGTATTAGACAGTTGTCTGGGGAAAAAGGTGCTTATGAATCCGTATGTGAGGGGAAGTCTAAATGATACAGAAAGCTGAAATATCACAAGTGAAGACTACAGTCAGTGAACTAGATATGCATATCAGGTAGCATAAACGTCTGTACATACGGCATGACATCTGGCTCACTTATATGGGATGTGATCGATTTCCCAACTTGTTCTCCTGGCATTGTTTCTTCTTCCAATGTGCCATTATTTTCTCCAGGGTATTTTCATGGTTTTTAAAAATGGATGTTGTTTCCACAAGCCACTGAGAGGTGTGTTACTATTTAATGACATTATAGTACCACGTTTAGAATTTCCTCCAGTGATGAACCTCAAGTAACCTACTGTATATACTGTAGTTGTGCAGTTGTGGATAATCTCAGAGCTTTTAATCTGAAGGTGATATTTCTATACAAAAATTCATATAGTTCCTTGACCTTTTTCTCCAAAGGCAGCAACCTCCTATTTCTCTTGGGAAGTATTTAGAATGAGATGGAAAATGGCAAGACTAAATAAATTATAAAAGATGTGTATACTGACTTGTCGTGCAATTACAACTGTGTGTCGTGTGGTTGTTATGTGCCACTCAATCACATTATAGACCCAGTGGCTAGCACACAGTATTCTTTAACATGTGCCTAGTGATCTGTACAGCAGGGAAATAACATATGCTTAATAAGCAGTAATGCAAGGAGATCCTAGGCTTATTCTCCTTCTCTCCTTCCTTCCTGCCTGCCTGCCTGCCTGCCTGCCTGCCTGCCATTGCCTGTGCCCGTGCCCGTGCCCGTGCCAGTGCCATGTGTATATGATTCATGAAACTGTGCAAACATATTTACTGTAGTCTTCAACTTCATCTTCAGTATGGTAAGATTTGCCTCCCCCCCTCCCTTTTCTGATGAACGTATTATTTGAATGAGCCCCGAAGTGGTGAGAAATGAAATTACTCTGGGCTACAGAACAATCAAAACACTGTAATCTGCAACCAGAGCACATTTAATAATGGCAGGAATGCGGACCATGCTTCACACGCATACAGACATTCCTATCACACTATTCCCTTTCAGGGTAAGCAGTGTTATGCAAAGTGTCAGAAAAGAGTAGGAGGTACTAAGAAAAAGAAACTATAAGCAAGAGCTTAGGGAAAAGAAAAAGAAGTCTAACTAAATCTAGTTTACACCACACCATTCATTTTACTTCTTCATATAATTCTATTCTTGCAAAGCATCCTTGCTTCCACCATATCCATACACCAATTCATGTATTGCCTTTGGTTCCTGAAACTTCTTTCCTTTCACTTTTTGAGGATCTTACTAATACCATCCAACAGCAACTTTCTTGGATTTCCCATTTCTCTCAACCCATTTGTACTTCCTTCTTATATTTATTTTGTCATTCCATCCTCATGTACTTATTTTTTATAGTGGCCACCTACTGTTGTATTTAATCCACATTCATTCATCACCCATGCATTCTTGATGCTATATTTCTGATTTTACCACACACAATTCTTCCCATTGCATTCAGCTTACTTTTATATTCTCTCATTTCCTTGTAGATAAGTGGGGAGAAGAAAGTTCTTATACACAGCTGTTTTTCCTTTTTTTGACAGTCATTCCTAACAATATAGTACATATCATGGTATCCTTCTGAACCAATGATGGAGATTAGAAGTGTGGGGCATGGTCTTGCAGTGGGTCTCCTCCATTTCTTGTGGCCAGTTCCAGTCAGTGTTGACAGCTGGAGAAAGGTTGAGCCTGAAGCCTCTGGTCTGTGGGGCTCGAGGGTCAATTTTCTTACCTTTCCTGCTTAATAACTACATGAAGACACCGAGTGAAGTCATTGTTAGAAGTGGGTCAGGTCCAATTAGTGTGTTGATGATATTCAGTTATATACTGTATCTCAACCTCTAGTTGAGGAAGTGATGCTGGCAAGATCTTGTCCCAATGCTAGAGGCTGTTGGGGGCTAGATGACGAGGAGCAAACTCCTCAACCCTAGCAAGACCAGCTGGCTGTAGGTGCATGGACTAACCAGGAATGGGGATTCTCCATCCTTAGAACTAAATGGGGATGCACTTCCACAAAGAGAACTGGTATCAAAGAATTGATGGCAGCTGTGTCAAGGAAGATCTTTGCACAGACTCATCTCATGTGCCAGTTGTGCCCATTCCTGGAACAGAAGGTCCTTCTCATGGTCCTTCATGCCTTATATCTGGACTATTGCAAAGCACTTACATGGGGCTGCCATGAAGACCATTCAGAAGCTTCAACTGCTCCAGAATGCAGGAACATGAGCAGTTCTGGCACATCTGCTACATGAGCTATACTGGGTACCAGTAGGCTTCTAGGTGCAATTCGGGGTGCTGGTTGTCATTTACAAAACCCTACATGGCATAGGGCCTAGTTATTTGAAAGACCAACTCTGTCCTGCTGTTTCTGCCTGTCATGTAAGATCAGACAGAGTCAGCATGCTCTGGATCCCATCCATTAAGCAATGTCATCTGATGGGATCTAGGAGGTAAGCCTTCTCTGTCATGGCACATATTCCCTGGAACAGCATGCCCCCCACCCGCTGAGATTTGAAAGGCAGTGCCTTTCTATCCTTTAAATGTGCCTTGAAGACCTGGCTGTTTCCCCAGGCTTTGAACTAGGCTTACAGGTTTTCAGTGGGAGTTTGTTCGTCTTCAATGGCCACCTTCTCCTTCTGTTCTCTTTGATGTTTTATACCTCTGGTTTTAATTCTGTATGCTTCCCAGAATTATTGAGGAGTTTGGAGGCCTTGCTAATAAAAAAAAAAGTCAGTCAATCAATCTACCTATCTACTGCCATTTTCACAACTCAAATTTTCTCCATCAATTCTCCCATTTTTATGAACATTTTACCAAGGTACACAAATTCATCTAGTGATATTTTTTGCCCTTTTTTGCCAGCAAACTTACAGTTGTTCACTCCATTTTCTTGTCAAACAGAACTACCTTGATTTTCAGTACATGAATTTTCAGATCCATACTTCTCTGCATAATACAATTTGTCTAAAATTCACTGCAAATCATTAGCATTCTCAGCCAACAACACTGCACGGTCTGCATTCGTACACATTCATGTCCCCAACCAACACACATTTAACGCTACCACAAGCCTGTATTTATCCATAGATACATTAAATAACCAAGCATTCAGCAACCTTACATTCATGCAAAATATTCCATAGTTCAAGTGTATCCATAGTCTATCCAAGTCTATCCAATCATATTTGTTATATGATTTCTCTAAATCAGCAGACAGAAAATAAGCTTTTACCTCATATCCATCCATTTCTCATTTTTTGCTCTTTACGTGAAGAGTGAAAATCTGATCTGTAAACTCCTCATCTGGCATAAAGCTACAGTGTACTTCCAATTTTTTTCTTCATAGTCACTTATCATACCCTCTCAATCAGAATTCTGTCAAACATCTTTCCAGACATACCTAATAATTTCCTTCTCCTGTACTGTAGGAACATTAGGCTTAAAAACAAAGGACAGTCAACACTGACTAAATACCCACCACAAGGACCAAAACAGACCTGGAGAACATAAAGATCCTGGCATGAGATAACAGATACTTCCCCAGAATTATCAGAGAAGCTATAGAGATTTATAAACATCAAGATAGTTGAAATAGGAGAAAGCTAGGTTTTGCTTTAATAACCAAGCTAGAAGCAATTATGATATCAGTCTCCACAATAGTGCCAGCATATTTGCAGGCTCCTTCGATGGAGTTGCCTAACAGTGCACTTCTAATGGGAGACCAATAGCTACTCAGCTTCCATTTATATGGGGTAGTTACCATGTTAATTTCCCAGAATGTAATTAATCTGGGCATTTTGAGATTGCACTGTGAGAAATTATGGTAGTGATTTTTCCAATGCCAACAACCTGTTCAGATGGGCTGAAAGATGTTGCCCTCCTTGGGCCCAAACTGGCTTTGGTCAATCCAGATTTTCACCTAATGCTTTTTAGTAAAACAGAGAAAGAACAGACCATGTTACCAGCCTTACCTGTACCTATGCCTCATGCAGCAATCCCTGGACACAGTCAATCTTGACACATTTGACCAGTATGTCAGAAGTACAACCATAGCTCAGTTTTACTGCAAGCATGCTCATGTTATTCAGGGCAAGCTAGGATCTGTAACCTAGAGTTTACCTTGCAAACCCACATAGTGTTTCCTGCATCGTTTGTTGTTTATTCATTTAGTCGCTTCCGACTCTTCGTGACTTCATGGACCAGCCCACGCCAGAGCTTCCTGTCGGTTGTCAACACCCCCAGCTCCGCCAGGGACGAATCCATCACTTCCAGAATATCATCCATCCACCTTGCCCTTGATCGGCCCCTCTTCCTTTTGCCCTCCACTCTCCCTAACATCAGCATCTTCTCCAGGGTGTCCTGTCTTCTCATGATGTGGCCAAAGTATTTCAGTTTTGCATTTAATATCATTCCCGCAAGTGAGCAGTCTGGCTTTATTTCCTGGAGGATGGACTGGTTTGATCTTCTTGCAGTCCAAGGTATTCTCAGGATTTTCCTCCAACACCACAGTTCAAAAGCATCGATCTTCCTTCTCTCAGCCTTCCTTATGGTCCAGCTCTCGCAGCCATATGTTACTACGGGGAACACCATTGCTTTAACTATGCGGACCTTTGTTGTCAGTGTGATGTCTCTGCTCTTAACTATTTTATCGAGATTTGTCATTGCTCTTCTCCCAAGGATTAAGCGTCTTCTGATTTCCTGACTGCAGTCAGCATCTGCAGTAATCTTCGCACCTAGAAATACAAAGTCTTTCACTGCTTCTACATTTTCTCCTTCTATTTGCCAGTTATCAATCAAGCTGGTTGCCATAATCTTGGTTTTTTTGAGGTTTAGCTGCAAGCCAGCTTTTGCACTTTCTTCTTTCACCTTCATCATAAGGCTCCTCAGTTCCTCTTCGCTTTCAGCCATCAAAGTGGTATCATCTGCATATCTGAGATTGTTAATGTTTCTTCCAGCGATTTTAACTCCAGCCTTGGATTCCTCAAGCCCAGCACGTTGCATGATGTGTTCTGTGTACATGTTGAATAGGTATGGTGAGAGTATACAGCCCTGCCGTACTCCTTTCCCAATCTTAAACCAGTCCGTTGTTCCGTGGTCTGTTCTTACTGTTGCTACTTGGTCGTTATACAGATTCTTCAGGAGGCAGACAAGATGACTTGGTATCCCCATACCACTAAGAACTTGCCACAATTTGTTATGGTCCACACAGTCAAAGGCTTTAGAATAGTCAATAAAACAGAAATAGATGTTTTTCTGAAACTCCCTGGCTTTTTCCATTATCCAGCGGATATTGGCAATTTGGTCCCTAGTTCCTCTGCCTTTTCTAAACCCAGCTTGTACATCTGGCAATTCTCGCTCCATGAATTGCTGAAGTCTACCTTGCAGGATCTTGAGCATTACCTTACTGGCATGTGAAATGAGTGCCACTGTTCGATAGTTTGAACATTCTTTAGTGTTTCCCTTTTTTGGTATGGGGATATAAGTTGATTTTTTCCAGTCTGATGGCCATTCTTGTGTTTTCCAAATTTGCTGGCATATAGCATGCATTACCTTGGCAGCATCATCTTGCAGGATTTTGAACAGTTCAGCTGGGATGCCGTCGTCTCCTGCTGCCTTGTTATTAGCAATGCTTCTTAAGGCCCATTCAACCTCACTCTTCAGGATGTCTGGCTCTAACTCACTGACCGCACTGTCAAAGCTATCCCTGATATTGTTATCCTTCCTATACAGGTCTTCCATATATTCTTGCCACCTTTTCTTGATCTCTTCTTCTTCTGTTAGGTCCTTGCCATCTTTGTTTTTGATCATACCCATTTTTGCCTGGAATTTACCTCCAATGTTTCTAATTTTCTGGAAGAGGTCTCTTGTCCTTCCTATTCTATTGCCTTCTTCCACTTCCGCACATTGCTTGTTTAAAAATAATTCCTTATCTCTTCTGGAGAACCTCTGGAATTTTGCATTTAATTGGGCATATCTCCCCCTATCACTGTTGCCTTTTGCTTTCCTTCTTTCTTGGGCTACTTCTAGTGCCTCAGCAGACAGCCATTTTGCCTTCTTGGTTTTCTCTTTCTTTGGAATGTATTTTGTTGCCGCCTCCCGAACAATGTTGCGAACTTCTGTCCATAGTTCTTCCGGGACCCTATCTACTAAGTCCAGTTCCTTAAATTGATTCTTCACCTCCACTGCATATTCCTTAGGAATATTAGTGAGCTCATATCTAGCTGATTTGTGGGTCTTCCCTAATCTCTTTAGTCTGGTCCTAAATGTGCAAGAAGAAGTTTGTGATCGGAACTACAGTCAGCTCCAGGTCTTGTTTTTACCGACTGTACAGATGTCGGCCACCTTTGGCTGCAAAGGATGTAGTCAATCTGATTTCGGTGTTGTCCATCTGGTGAAGTCCATGTATAAAGCTGTCTCTTAGGTTATTGGATTCCTGCATCGTACCAAGTGGAAAATACATGCAGCATTTCATTGTGGAACCCCTTGTGCCAAGGGCTGCTGTTAAATGAATCCACGCTGCAAGGACACATGTTGCTTCTATCCCTTTGCTACTTGCAACGAGTGGCCAGACTGGGCACTCTTCCCTTTCTCCAGCCACTACCGCACAACGAGCTGGCTCCCTCCATTGGTGATGGCTGGCCGGTTTTGACGAGTGCCAGTTTGTCTGCTGGCAGTAGGTCAGGAAGCCTTCGTTCCAGCTGCTTACTGAACCATGATCTTTTCTCCCCTAATCACTACCTCCAATACAAAATGAATGGGTGTGAGCCTTCACCGCCATTAGGAAAAATGATGACAATTAAATGTAATTAATAAACACTCTCCCATGACAGGACATATGCACACTGTGTGTCTTGACTGGACCAAACATGGAAACTGGCACACCTCATTACCCACATGAACTGATACTTCACAGCCCAACTTCCACTATAAATAACATACTTGAAAGAAATCTTCTGATTTCTCATGCATATATATTCCCAACAACATGAGCATCTTCCTAGTTAGGGGTTCCTAGAAGGCACATAGTTAATCACATCAGTCCAGATGGTTGGCTTCCTTCTTGCCAAGGAATAGTACTGAGTACCATTTTAATGTTCATTTACATAAGCTGAATGTTAATAATGACCCATGAATGCTTAGACTTTTCTTTGCTTGTCTCAAATCAGCCTTGGATGATGTCCTGAAATTTACTGTGTACATCCTAAGAAACATGCATCACCATTAGCCACTCAGGGCACATAACACATTGAAGTGTCTCCTTTTTGATGTTAAAAGCCTTGCTGCCTTCAGTTATGCCAGTCTTGGCAAGAGTTTCTCTGTGGGGTTGGTTCCAACATTAAAGCCCATTAAAGGTTTAATTGCTTTTTTTTTAATCCTTTCAACTTGAATTCATACTGTGCCCAGTTATATCCAAACCCACATTTCAGTGTAACATTTTTCTAGAATTGTATTAAAGTTATTTTGGAGGTCATCTAGTCCAACCTTTTGCTCAGGGCAAGATATGCAGTCAAAGTGCACATGAATTTTGAAACGAACCTGGTTCTTACACATACACACAGATGCAGTACACATATACACACCGGCACAGGACCAGAATATGAGATGACTCTGTCCAGAATGAAAGATTCTGAATGAGCTAGGTGTCTGTTGGCCTTGTTTATTCTGTTATTCTGATTTTTTTTTTCTGTTCCAGATGTTCATTGTGTTTTATTTTTGGTTTCTTGTTTTTGTATGCTTCTACAAATCGTAAACTGCCTAGAATTGCTTTGCAAATTGTGTGGTCTTATCGATCAATCAAATAAATAAACAATCAAATCTGCATAATAATCCACAAAAACATTGGACGCTCATTCAAAACAAAAGCCCTTTTGCTGTGGGTTTGTATGTAAAGGTTCTCACATTTCAGTTCATTCCATCCTGTTTTTAAAACTGACACTGGAAATTTTCATCATGTTTCTGGGGCTAGGAAAGAAAAAACCTTTTTAATTTTGCACAAATCATAGATGTGTTATTTCCCCACCACATTTTTTTTTTCTGGGAGTTTCTCTTAGTGTAAACTTTCATTTTTACACATGTACCATGAAGGGTTCAAAAGATGAATTGATTATAGTTGCTCAAAGGTTTTTTCACATCCCTTGTCAGGATGTATATGTTGTATATTGTAGTTGTCATTTGTAGTTAATGGCATGGTCCCTTCCCATGTCACTCTCATTTTGTAAACTCCCTGTTTAGTTTCCCCAACCATTCTTTACTGGCTGCTCACTTTTCCTTCTGGCAACTCTCCAACTTCGTACGTGCCTCACTTCCTCTCCATTTTGCAGTCTTTAATCCTGTTTCTTAGGGGGCATCTCCAATCAAGAACAATTGGAGATTGTCTTTCTCTGTCTGTAACAAAGCAGAATTCCACCCCACTGAATGCACTGATTGCATGCCAATGGACTAGGGACCAAGAAAGGTCCAGTGTAAAAATATTATCAGGACTCACAACTTTTTTTGGAAATATATATTTTTGACAGCAACATCCTAGTTTTGATATTGTAGTTTTTCATTTCAAAATCCCACCTTTCTATTTTCTGGCTTTTAACACAGAGGAGGAGGAGGAAGTTAGAATGGCATTTGCAAGCTGAACATTCAAGAAAACAAGACATGCTAGAGTCATAGAAGGTTTGAGGCTGAATGGTAGAAGATTGAAAGGAAACAAATGTTATAAACCCAAAGTTTTCTTGTAGGTAAGTACAGACTCTGTATCTTAGAGGAAACTTCTCACTCCACCAGATCAATTAAGTCCAGTGCCACCTGGAGACCAAATCATGCAAAGACACTTTGTGCAGAGAATGTTGGGACCCACCAGATCAAATGTTGCCCATGAACCAGAAGTGGCAGCCTTGCAGAATTTTAGAAACCTTTCTTATTTTGCTGCTTGTATAGGATTGCACCAAAATAGAGGGTTGTACTGAGTCTTTTGATCTCAGTTGGTGATCTCAGTTCTCTAATATCATAGGTTATGCAGCTATACTTAACAAAAATGTCAGAAAATGTTCTCACCTCCACAGAAAGTTGAACAATTTCTTAATATTAGGAGTTAATTATTTCTCACATTCTTCTGTTGTGCTGCTTCTGATGCTTCTGCATTCTTAGCTCACTGATATACTGCAGAGCAGTGTTAGTGTTACAGTTTGATTTTTAAAAACTTCAAGCATACTACATTTTCATTGTAGATAAACATGTCTAGGCCAATAGAATGGGTGATGATTGCAAATAATATTTGCTGATGTTTTCTAGGAAGTAAATCTTCCTAAGGATGGAGGAATGAAAAAGTGTTCTGAATTGCCTGCTCCAACTCAAAATCCAGGCTTTGGCCAAATCTGACACATACTTCTAGTATTGATGTCTTCAGGACAAAAAGAAAAGCAGGTAGAATGTTACACAGACTGATTGCCAACATAGCAGATGTTGACTGTCCATCAAAGCAAATTTAGGATTTATTGAAAAGATAATATTCAAGCCACATTCTGTAAATGTTTGCAGATTTCAATCACATATCTAACTAAAATTGAACACTGGCACAGGACAGGCTTCATTTCATAAACAATCTATATGCTACTAAAACTCTCATCTCTGTTTCTAATCTTCAGTTGGGTGAAATGGTACATTGTTGGGCAACAAGTTTTGAACCAAGGTAGCTCAAATCGGCTAACTTACAGAACACATCCAAAATCCAGAACCTATTACTCTCATGGGACTGAAATATGGCAAAGTTGTGTCTGCTTCAGTGCCACCACACCTTCCAAATACATTTGCCAGAAACCTGTGGGTTGCGTGGCACAAAGGAAGATGGGAGGGGTGTATCCCTGCCCTTTTTCCTGCCTCCCTCTGGCCCCTGCACCAAACTGGCTGGTGGCAAGACCTGATAAGTGAGTAGTGATTGGCTGCTTTGGAACTGAGGCCAAATTCTGAACTCTCTTAACAGCAGTGGGTGGCAAGGGAAGGATAAGGTAGGGCTGGCTAGGTTGCTCTGGTGGTTGATGGGTGAGCCCTATTCCTCCCTGGTGGGACAGGGCCCTTGGGGACATGCCAGGATGGGGAGTAGGGGTGCAGTTTTCCTTGCAGCCTATAGCTCCCTTTGTTCCCTCTCCCCCCAGCAAAGTGGCAGGCAGTTCTGTGGGTCAGCCGAGGAGGAGGAGAAGTGATTTCTGACACTTCCTGCCAGATTCCCACAAGCAAAGTCAATGGAAAGCCAGCAGGAAGTCGGAAGTTGCTCCCACTCCCACTGTTTTTTTGCCTGCCTGTGGTCATTCTGTTTCTCTGTTTAGGTAAAGAACTATCTCTGAAAGGATGACCAAACAGGTCATGGGTTGTTTAGTAAATACTAAAAAGTGGGGATGTCCAGCATCACTGACTCAATTATGGCAAGAAAAATTAAGATTTTGTATTCTTTCTTTTGTAGTGGGTGAGTCTCATAATGGAACCCTTCAGAACAGAGGTCTTATTTTATTCCCACATTGAATAAAGTTAAAAAGTTAAATTTATTATGACTTTTATGTCCAGCTTACTTCCCCCCCACCCCATGGTTAATGAACTTCTACAATTGGTAAGCCAGGGAACTTGAACAATACATGTCTTCTGCTTACAAACTTTCCATCCTGCCTTTTCATCCTTACATAAAGGAAGTAAGACCCTAAATTCCCTCACTTTTGTCTGAAGCCTGATCATGTTTTTGTGCCTAGTATTAATATTAATTGTTGCAATCTTTACTATCCAACACTCATGACTAAGCAGAAATAACATCATAGTGATCCAAATATATGCCTCAACCGCAGATGCTGAAGAAGCTGAAGTAGATCAGTTCTGTGAGGATCTGCGGCATCTACTGGACAATACGCCTAAAAGAGATGTTATTTTCATCACGGGAGACTGGAATGCTAAGGTGGGCAGTCAGATGACACCTGGAATTACAGGTAAGCATGGCCTGGGAGAACAAAACGAAGCAGGAGATAGGCTGATAGAATTTTGCCAAGACAACTCACTTTGCATAACAAACACTCTCTTCCAACAACCTAAGAGATGGCTTTATACATGGACTTCACCAGATGGACAACACCAGAATCAGATTGACTACATCCTTTGCAGCCAAAGGTGATGGACATCAATACAGTCAGTAAAAACAAGACCTGGAGCTGTCTGTAGTTCCGATCACGAACTTCTTCTTGCACAATTTAGGATCAGACTAAAGAGATTAGGGAATACCCACAGATCAGCTAGATATGAGCTCACTAATATTCCTAAGGATTATGCAGTGGAGGCTTAAGAATAGATTTAAGGGACTGGACTTAGTAGATAGGGTCCCAGAAGAACTATGGACAAAAGTTCGCAACATTGTTCAGGAGGCGGCAACAAAATACATCCCAAAGAAAGAGAAAACCAAGAAGGCAAAATGGCTGTCTGCTGAGACACTAGAAGTAGTCCAAGAAAGAAGGAAAGCAAAAGGCAACAGTGATAGGGGGAGATATGCCCAATTAAATGCAAAATTCCAGAGGTTAGCCAGAAGAGATAAGGAATTATTTTTAAACAAGCAATGCACGGAAGTGGAAGAAGACAATAGAATAGGAAGGACAAGAGACCTCTTCCAGAAAATTAGAAACATCGGAGGTAAATTCCAGGCAAAAATGGGTATGATCAAAAACACAGATGGCAAGGACCTAACAGAAGAAAAAGAGATCAAGAATAGGTGGCAAGAATATACAGAAGACCTGTATAGGATGGATAACAATATCGGGGATAACTTTGATGGTGTGGTAAGTGAGTTAGAGCCAGACATCCTGAAGAGTGAGGTTGAATGGGCCTTAAGAAGCACTGCTAATAACAAGGCAGCAGGAGACAATAGTATCCCAGCTGAACTGTTCAAAATCTTGCAAGATGATGCTGTTAAGGTAATGCATGCTATATGCCAGAAAATTTGGAAAACACAAGAATGGCCATCAGATTGGAAATAATCAACTTATATCCCCATACCAGAAAAGGGAAACACTAAAGAATGTTCAAACTATCAAACAGTGGTGCTCATTTCACATGCCAGTAAGGTAATGCTCAAGATCCTGCAAGGTAGACTTCAGCAATTCATGGAGCGAGAATTGCCAGATGTACAAGCTGGGTTTAGAAAAGGCAGAGGAACTAGGGACCAAATTGCCAATATCCGCTGGATAATGGGAAAAGCCAGGGAGTTTCAGAAAAGTATCTATTTCTGTTTTATTGACTATTCTAAAGCCTTTGACTGTGTGGACCATAACAAATTGTGGCAAGTTCTTAATGGTATGGGGATACCAAGTCATCTTGTCTGCCTCCTGAGGAATTTTTATAACGACCAAGTAGCAACAGTAAGAACAGACCACGGAACAACGAACTGGTTTAAGATTGGGAAAGGAGTATGGCAGGGCTGTATACTCTCACCCTACCTATTCAACAATGGGACGTGGTGGCGCTGCGGGTTAAACCGCTGAGCTGCCGATCGGAAGGTCGGCAGTTCGAAACCGCGCGGCGGGGTGAGCTCCCATTGCTAGTCCCAGCTCCTGCTCACCTAGCAGTTCGAAAACATGCAAATGTGAGTAGATCAATAGGTACCGCTTCGGCGGGAAGGTAATGGCGTTCCGTGTCGTCATGCTGGCCACATGACCCAGAAGTGTCTATGACAACGCCGGCTCTAAGGCTTAGAAACGGAGATGAGCACCGCCCCCTAGAGTCGGACACGACTGGACTTTACGTCAAGGGAAGCCTTTACCTTTACTTTTACCTATTCAACATGTACGCAGAACACATCATGCAACGTGCTGGGCTTGAGGAATCCAAGGCTGGAGTTAAAATCACTGGAAGAAACATTAACAATCTCAGATATGCAGATGATACCACTTTGATGGCTGAAAGCGAAGAGGAACTGAGGAGCCTTATGATGAAGGTGAAAGAAGAAAGTGCAAAAGCTGGCTTGCAGCTAAACCTCAAAAAAACCAAGATTATGGCAACCAGCTTGATTGATAACTGGCAAATAGAGGGAGAAAATGTAGAAGCAGTGAAAGACTTTGTATTTCTAGGTGCGAAGATTACTGCAGATGCTGACTGCAGTCAGGAAATCAGAAGACATTTAATCCTTGGGAGGAGAGCAATGACAAATCTCAATAAAATAGTTAAGAGCAGAGACATCACACTGACAACAAAGGTCCGCATAGTTAAAGCAATGGTGTTCCCCGTAGTAACATATGGCTGCGAGAGCTGGACCATAAGGAAGGCTGAGAGAAGGAAGATCGATGCTTTTGAACTGTGGTGTTGGAGGAAAATCCTGAGAGTGCCTTGGACTGCAAGAAGATCAAACCAGTCCATCCTCCAGGAAATAAATCCAGACTGCTCACTTGCGGGAATGATATTAAAGACAAAACTGAAATACTTTGGCCACATCATGAGAAGACAGGACACCCTGGAGAAGATGCTGATGCTAGGGAGAGTGGAAGGCAAAAGGAAGAGGGGCCAACCAAGGACAAGATGGATGGATGATATTCTAGAGGTGATGGACTCTTCCCTGGAGGTGCTGGGGGTGTTGACGACCGACAGGAAGCTCTGGCGTGGGCTGGTCCATGAAGTCATGAAGAGTTGGAAGCGACTGAACAAATAAACAACAAACAAAGACCCGAAACCTGAACCAAACCAATGAAATGAAACAAACAAAAACACCTTTCCAAGAATAGTGGGTGTCTTCACAACAATTGCTGGTTTGCCATAATATACTACTTTCAAGAAGGTAACCCAGCGCTATACTTAAACAACATATTCCATTCCAGCAGAAGCTCATTAAAGCCAAGCAGAACATTATTATATGCAACATATCCTCGGCTATATTTACATATTTCCTGAACAGGATGTCATCAAGATGCTCATTATGATAACACATGAAATGCTAAAACATAGCTGCATCTGAAAAATAGAATGAAATTACAAATGGCTCCAGGTTATGTGCAGGGAATAAACATGGATGCAAGGATTCCTTTCCCCAATAATGGTTGTGGGGAGGATTAGAATATAAACAAGGCACCAGTGCAAAATGTACCTATGTCCAGTCCAATAATTGTTCTGGAAATGATTGTATCTATATGTAAGTATTCTTTTTTCATCAACCACATTGCCTTTCATTCTAATCTCTCTGTTTCCAATCTCCCTTTCCCCTCTGCCAACAATCAAAACCGGAGTCCATGCATGTGAGAAAACACACAACAGCCTCTGAGATCATATGGTATAATGCATTAGTTAGTCTTTCAAGCTCTGCTAGGGTCTTTATTTGTGTTGCAACAGACCACTCCTTAGGACATCATCACCAAAATGGTGACTGTGCTGGCTTGCCTACACTATGGGGGACCCTGCTCAGCCATGATGCAGAATTCCTTGCAAGTTGGTCCTCTTTCTCCACACAATTTATGCAAGAGTAAATGGGGTGGGAGAGAACTTGCTTGACCTTGAGTTTTTTAGAGAAAAGGGAAAGATGTAAGTGTAATAAATAAAGAACGAATAAATAATTTGGCTATTATACCATGATAATGCATAATCATATTCACAATATAGGGTTTTTCTCAGTCAAATTAATTATAAATAAAAGGCTGGACTCAAATATTTTTCATTCAGCATCAGACTATCATTATGGTTAGACCTCTTTAGTTATATACAGTGGCTGGATTGTTATTCTGGGTCTTCAAATATGGGATGCTGATGCTGGGAACAATGCCACCATTTTTCAGGATCGCTGGTCACTAAAAGAATATACCTTTCATTCCAAAGGCACAAGAACTCCCTGATTAAAACTACTCTAAGCTGTATTTTTCACATATACCTCTATATCATCTAAGAAAAGGGTTGCATATTTAGCATTGTTTCTGGCTGAATAAGCAAAAGCATAGGTAAATCTTAATTGAGTTCTTCCTGGAAAAAGATGCTTGCAGGCAGTACAGTGGCAAAATTCTCTGTTAGTTCTTCCATTTTGGAATCCTTAGCAAGAAAAATATAAATTATCAAAAATAAATATAAATTTATTTTATTAAATTTATATACCACCTGACTCCTCGTGACTCTGGGCAGGAGGGCAATTGGTCCCTTTCTCATTAAGCCTTCAATACCAGCTTTCAGCCATGGGAGATTTTCTGACCCCAATTAGATTTATTTAAGGGAGGACAAAGTATAGGATGTGGTCCAAGGTGCTTGCAGAAAGCTGACAAAAGAAATAGTCCATGCCAAAGAAGCAGAATGTGGAGATGTCAAAAGAAAAATTTGGTTGGGGAGACACAGGTTCAGACAGAACTCTCCTCAACAATCCTGTATGGCTAACTGCTCATGGATGTTTCCATACCATGGAAGCTGGTATGTTTGGAAATGGAGACCTGCAAGGGGCAGATCTTTGCTGATCTTTGCACTAGGATACAGTGGGTAGATGGATATGGATATGTCATTGTTCATTATGACAGTTTAGCACGCTGTTTCTCAACCTCAGCAACTTTAAGATGTGTGGATTTCAACTCCCAGAATTCCCCAGCCAGCATGGTCAAGTCCATACATCTTAAAGTTGCTGAGGCTGAGGAACACTGGTTTAGCCCTACTCAAGGCAGAAATTAATCTAGCGGGTAGGCAATGCTGAACTACCTTCTTCCCCCCATAGTCTTGATTACTTTGGTGCAAAATTCTTTGTTTGGGATGAGGGGAAGACAAACTGGGCCATGAACAGTTTGCTTTAATTTTAGGATCAGTTCTAGGAAATGTGTTGTGAATTTTAAGCGTGGCCAACATAGGATTATGAGATGAAAATCCAGTCCCCCTCATTTTTGATGCTGAGTTCTGTTCCTAGATTTGCTAGTAGGAACTGGATTCTCAGTTCCTGGTTTTACTATCATAGCCCTAACCTAAGGGCCTCCACTACAGAGATATGCATTTTAATCTGAAGTGTTGGCCAGCCTATCTTATTGTGAGCAGAGAAATGTGTGAACATTTTAAGGACCGCTAGAGCTGAAACTGGAGCAGTCACCATTTCTGAATTCACATATTGTGAAAAGCCTTTAAAAAGAATCTCCAAAGCAGATTAGAAGGAATCTAATCATTCTTGCTTAGGAACCAGCTGCCCGCTGTACAATATGAGGGGCAAAAGAGAAGACAAATATGTTTATTTTTCTTCCAATAAAAGATATTTCAAATTTCTATCACTGAAATTCATGAACACAGCCGGATTTTAAGTGTGATTGATACAGGTGCATGCTATGCATCTTAGACACAACACTAGTGAAAGAAAAGGAGTGTGTCACATTTTACATCCTTGAAGAGTTTCTGAATGAACCCACTTGCACAAAGGTGTGAAAAATGTTTGAAGAACTGCAGCATTTTAGCTAAGCTAATGAGAAGGGCGGTGGTACAGATGATGATGTGTCAGTGTTGTTGCATGTCACACAGATGTGTGGGTGGGATGAGAAATGCTGTATGTGTGGGCGGAATGAACCATTTTGTAAAAGGATGTCAAAGCTTCAACATCTTGTCTTGGGGCTGATTTATAAGAAACAGAGAAAATGTTGCTTTCTAGCAAAACAGAACGTAGTGTGTGTCTGTAATGTAATAAAAATCCACCATAAGAAATACATTATGGAATAAATGCATCCTCTTTCCCTTTAAGATATCTCTGTACCAAATTAAGTATTACACTGAAGTTGGATTTTTGAGAGTGGGGTTAGATTGCCTGAAGAATAAAAAATCTGGGAAGCTGTGATACCAAGTTCAAGAGTGGTTGCAGGCAGGGTGCTGAAAAGTTTTCCTACTGGTCAGTCTAAAGTGTCTATCGCACTGCCCCCCCCCCCACCTGTGGTGTACTGCATACATTTTGTCAGGGTGGGAGGTCAGGGCTACCTTATATGGGCTGCAAAATTCAGACAACCACTAGTTGGCAGCAAAGAGGTAGGGTTTTCTGTATTCCTTTGCTGCCATCTACTGCTGGCCAGTTCTGGTAGCTCTAAAGATGATTCCATTGAAAACCATCTCATAATAGATCCTTTTTGCCCCATGTGGGCATTTTAAGCAGAAAATGGGCCTAAAGGAGGAGTCTTTTTAACTGGGAAGAGGACAGAATTGTGAAAGGTCAAAATTTCCTCCCCATAACTTGCTCTCCTAGTTATAAGGTCTGGTAAGAGGTAACTTTTTGGCCCTAATTTTAAAAAGTAAACACAAGACATAATAACTATAGGTATTTAACTTATCATCAACTATGCCCTCTAGGCTAATGCATGTGAAGTCTTTTTTATTTTATGAACTGCATAGAATATTTTTAAAAATCCTGCTTCATGGTTATTATTGTAAAGACCATATATCTTCTGATGTCATCTCCTAGTTGGTGGTATGCAGGCAACAGTATTTGGCTTGCAGGATAGTCTCTAAATTAGAGATCTTAGCTTGAATAGAATAATGTAAGCATGCTTGAGGTAAAATTGGGTTTTGGTTGTGCTTGTGGCATACTGGCCAACATGTGCCAGGACCAGTTGGGGCTGTCCTTACCATTAACTAGGAGTATTGCATGTGACACAATCAAAACTTAGATTGGTGACATAATCTACTTTTTTTTTTTGTAATTATTAGAAGTGGTGTGTTAAAGCTTCAGCTGAACAAAACGATTGCAGGCAATAGAGATCTACAGTATGTCTATTGGCCCACCTGGTTATGACCACAACAAATGGAAGGCTGCCACTTAGAATATAAGAGGAGTAAATAGTAAAGAGCCCAAATTAAATAATGAAAGAAAAATAGGTATGTGGTTTGACTGTGAAACTAAGAGAAAGGAGAAGAAGATCTTAATGAAGGTGGTTTGCTCTTGTGAAATAAAGCTGATATCTGCATGCAGGGAAGTGAAAGTATAGGTTTATTTACTTATTTAATGGAACTTTTAACTCACTATGCTGTAGATGGATTCTGCATAGTAAACAACATCAGAAATAAAAATCACATCATACAAGTAAACTAGTAAAGCTAATTATGAATGAAAGGGCTCAAATGTAGTTCAGAAAGTATGAACTGATGTCATCTAGGCTGTGGGTTGGTGTGAAATTAGGAATCCATTGGTTGGTGACAGTTGCATGTTAAGAGTGATAATGGAAGAAGATAGGATTTGGGGAAAAAATTGTGTAACTCCTTTACAAATCCTATAGTGGCATGGCACATAGTATGAAAGTTTGGAGATATCAACATTCCTCTTCAAGAGCCCCCCAGGTCCACAGAACCCTAACTCTGCCTTCTTGCTGTCACCACTTATCTTCTAGGTAGATTACTTTAGCTGGTGCATTTCCCTTTAATTCTGGTGGGTGAGAGATATAGGGATCTCAGAACCTGTGCACTTCATCAGTAAGTAGAAGGAAAAAAAACAAGGATTAAACGCGAATACATTCTATAGTGACATCTCATGATCCTGTAATGTTGGGGTGTGTGGCTAATGAAATCAGCCCCTCCTCCCCACAAAAATTAAATAGAATCAGACTTCTTTAAAAGAAAAGGGAAAGTTCAAAATTCCTCTTTTAGAAACAATTAATTGTGAAAGATAGAAAAAATTAGGGCTGCTCAAATCACAGAATTCATCTTAGAAGAACCTCCAATGGGAAAAAAAAATATGGGAAAATATAAGACTCCGAGCAGAACCCAAGATTTTACTGACTTATTCAGAAGCCACTCCAATGTAAAGAGGTGCCAATCTATATAAAATACACAAAAGACTGAACCTGAATAGTATAGAAACTAAGGAAGATAATCTTGATGGAAATATGCAAGAACTGTTACGTAGGCAGGAGGGCTGAACATTTTTTAAGGCCCAAGAAATGAGATAATATTCAGAAGCAGCTCAGGCAGACACTGACCTGACTCACTGAAGTATAAGAAGGAGTGGGGGGTGCAGCACAACCAGGCTTTCAAGATTCTGTTGTTATAGCCAATATCAATAAAGGTAGTTTTAGCCTTTCTGTGAAGCTGATTTTCTGGTCTAGGAAGTCTGGTCTACCTAGTGGGGCTGATGTATAGAGACAGTAATCACTCACAGGCAAAAGATTAGACTTAAAAACATGCATAGAAAAATGAAATTAAACATAGAGCAGTTCTTAGCTAACTTTTTCTTACTCATCTAGAGAACAGATAACTCCTGGAACAAATCTAATTTTTGTGCCAATTTGTTACCTGGAACATCCTTCTTCCTGTAATCCGACCTCTGATTAAAGTTGCAATCAGAGGTTGGAGGAAAATCTTAGCTCCCTCTTTCTCCCTTGCCCTCATTCCCCTTCAGCACACAGCTTCTTGTTGGTGCCCCTCCTACTGGAGAGCTGAGCTGCCCACAGTTCCAAAAGAAGAAAAGCTTTTCCACCTGGAAAGGAAGGGGTGTGGGGGAATCTCACCTTTTGCTATATACTAAAGGAAGCATTTCGTCTTAGGAAGATCCTGTTTGAGACAGAGGGATGTATATTCCACTTCTGGGAAGCAGATGTCAACGTTATGAATGCCACATGGCATCACAAGGAATGCAGTCTAGGTGGAAAATTATTCTGGTAACTGACAAAAAAGGATAAACAGAAACAAGATGAAAGAAGACAGAGAAAGTGGATGGGCCATTTCAAGTCCAGGGATGAATGAGAATGGTGACTGATTGGTGAGCATTCATTTAGAAAAAGGCTTGTTTGTTTCAATAGTCTATCCATGTATACACATGGAAAAAGAACGGCTATATAAATAAAAGCATGATTGATCTGATTGTTTATGATGGAAGACTGAGACAATTAGCACAGGATATAAGGGTAAGGAGAGGTTCTGAATGCATCATTTATTTATTTTTTTGGTAGTGTCAGAAGTAGGTTTTGGGTAAAAATGAATATGGGAGAAAATGAAAGCGAAAGTAGAATCACTGCAGGAGGAGAATGTACAGTCCCGTTTGAAAAGCTGTTAAAAGCTAGAATTGCCTCCCACCAGAAACAGGATGTGGAAGTTGCTTAGAACAGAATGAGAAAAGATAATACGTTACAGGTTATGACAGAAATGTGGGGAGTTACACTAACAGGAAATATGGTTGATGGAAATGTGGATGTAAAAAAACAGTGGCTTACTGCAAAGGTGTATGTATGTGCGTATGTATGGCTAATGTTAAGAAAAAAGCAGAAGAAATGTGGTACATGACGCCAAAGAAATTATCTAGAATGTATAAAGGCATTCCAAGTGTACGTTGGAAATGTGAACAACATGAAGGGACGTTCTATCATGCTTGGTGGGCATGTCAAAAAGCTTTAAAAATTGGATTCAAATACATACATTGATACAGAGGATTTTAAAGATCAATATTCAATTGAAGCCAGAACTTTTCCTTTTAGAACTGATGGATATACAGTTAGAAACGTGTCGTGGAAGATTATTTCTATATATGATTACTGCGATGAGATTATTATATGCACAAAGATGGAAAGATTCAGCATTCTCCACCATGGAGGAATGGTGGGTGAAATTGACAGAACTTGCTGAGATGGCAAAATTGACTCCCTTAATTAGAGAAAAGTCATTATTGACATTAATCAATGACTGGAAACCCCTTATGGACTTTTTGTGTAAAAAAGAAAATGATTTTGTGACTTACGTTTTTGATTATTAGAAAGAATAGGTTATAGAAAGAAGGGAGTTAGGATGTAATCTTAGAGACTGAGGTTTGATTAGGATTGGACTCAGTTACAGTGACAATGGGTACACCATTGGAAGACTTGAAGGACCAGGTGTCTGTTCAGACTATGCAATCAAAGCAAGGTCTTATAAAACACTTTTTATTAAATAACTATTTACAATAGTTAAGTCCTTGAAATGTGGAGACTTGAATCAACAAGCCCAACTGGGCACAACAGGCAATGAAACAGGACTTCTCACTGGACAGGTAGACTGCATGCAACTGGAACGCAGTGTGCTGGAGGCAGCAGATCTCGAACTGGAACAACTGGTCTTGAAACAGGACTGTGAACTGAGCACAAGGCTGGTCTGGACTAGAAACTCTGGACTAGAGCGAGACTCGATTCAGAACTAGAACTCGGAGTAAGACTGGGCTTGACTGAGGCTTCTGGACTAGATTGTGGATTGGGGTAGGACTGGAGCTTGGAGCAAGGCTATAAACTTGAAGCAAAGCTAGACTCGGCTGGAAGCCCCGGAGTAGGCTGGATTTGCTGAACTGGACACGTGGAGCAAGGCTGGGAACTCAAAGCAAGGCTGGACTCGGCTGAAAGCCCTGGACTAGGCTAGATTCTCTGGACTGAAGACATGGAGCAAGGCTTGGACTCCGGATCAAGGCTAGAATTGGCTGGACACCCCAGACTAACCAGGGACCCAGATTCTGAACAAGATAGTTGTGAAAAACCAAAACTTGGCTGAGTCTGCGAAGCATGGTTGCACAGGACTGAGGACAAGTGGTGATGTGGGAACCGCTCACTTTGACTAAGCTGCTGAGGAGATCGTGGAGTTTCAAGGCTGGATGTGAGGTGAGGACTGCTGGGCATGGCTGACGCTGGTTCCTCGGTTGCAGCAGATGCAAGATTCAATTCCTCTTTGGAGTGGAGCTCAAGCACTGATTCCTCTTCAGCCACAGACACTGTCTCTGACACCGGTATGGACTCTTCTTCCGAAGCTGCAGGCTTAGAGGATTGGTTGTCTCCGGCAGCCTGCTCTCTCTGTGGCTGCCTTTTATTCCATTCTTTGGTGCGCTCGGAGTCTCCTGTAGCCAATCGGGCTGCTTTCTCCTGTGTGCACTTTTCAGATCATCGTTGGCGCATGCTGATTGGTGTCTTCAATTCCTCCTCTGAATCTTGCCCAATCAGCTCTGTGGATTGTTCCCGCGCTGCTGATTCAGCCTGGAGTTTCGTTTTCCCAATTTTGTGCTGGCAAGTTTCCAATTCCTCCTCTGACTCTGTAGAAGTTTCACTTTGTGAGTCAGAGGCAGGCTTGGTTCTGACACCAGGTGAGGAACAGATCACCATGGAGAAAATCTACCTCTGTGGTCACTAAGAGTCAACACCTACTTGATGCACATAATCAATCAAAATCAATCAATACATTGGACACTGTAGAAAATTAAAATGATCCTTACCAAGATGGTACAGAATATGACCACAGCAAACTTAAAGGGACAAAGTTTGGCTTTCGGAGGCAGAAACAGAAAATTTTGGGGTTGCAGGAACTGCAGAAATTCTATATTTTTAGACCATGGTCTATAATACCGATGCTTTAAGCTGTCTAGAAAAATTCTATACACTAAGGATCAAGATTCCAAACTGGGATTTTAGAAGTAACATTGTTGTTCCTTAACTTTAAACTGCCTCCTACTTCTCTTTCCCACAACCCTGGGTTTTTAAAGTCAAAATGATAAAGTGGAACATATGTTTCTTTTTGAAAGGAAATCTCAAGAAAATAAAATCAGTCTTCTGAGGCATTTTTATACATTTCTTCGTATGTTTTAAAAAGTTTCAAAAGAGAACATCTTCCAGAATGTTATTGCCATAAGCCTGGTAGAGAGAAATCTCCCAGTAAAAGTCAGTTTCAGGTTACGGCAAAATTGTTTCCAGTGAAATAGCTCACCCTTTGCATGATTTTTGCATTATTCTCCTCACGCGTTTGTTGCTCCTCATATACAACACTGCATTTCCAGGCTTGGTTCTTTGTCCTAAATCAGGTCCAGAGAGATGTGTCACCAACTGAAACAGCAAGAAGGGCACATGTATCACAAACAGGGACAAATCAGTAGTTAAATGACATCCTGAAATCCAGCTTTTTCAACTTTGTGTCCTTCAGATGTGCTGAATGATAGGTCATTGGAAAAGGCAGTTGCAGTCTCATTGAAATATGGATGGAGGAATCAGGCAGCATCCATCTTAGGTCTTTTCCATCTTTATCTTATCCATCCTAATACAGGCAGGCAGTTTTCTCTTATTCACACATTTGCATCCGTTTTTTTTCTTAAAATAAGACTGTTTTCTCTTATAATAAGGCTTTTGCATGTCCCTCTGTGTAGAACTGTAGGTGTGTTTGTGCATTGTTGCAAAAGGGATACAGTGTAATTCATAGAGATAGAGGCAGAGACAGAGATTGAACTTCCTTGAACTGATGGAGTAATGGCGGGGGACATTTTCAGCTTTTCCTCTTTCCCCCATCTTTAGGTGGTTATATTGTTAGTGTCATTTTATTGTAAACTGCCCAGAGTCCCCCACTGGGGGAGATGGGCAGTGACATAAATTTAATAATAATAATAATAATAATAATAATAATAATAATAATAATAATAATAAATCTTCCCCCTTTCAGTCTGTTCCAGGGAGCTAGATACTTATGGGCAGCTTTGGGTGGGTTGTATGGGAGCCTTTGAGGGGAGGGAGAAATAACTAACAATTGCCTCCCTCTGTTGGCTCTAGAACACATTACTCTACTAACAGTAGGTTATGTTAGCTTGTCCTTGGTCACCTCATGCATCACACCATGGTGTCACCTCTGCCATGGAACCAGAGTAGTAGCAACTGTTTGTGAGCCTGCAGATAGTGTTCCAGAATATTTCACACAGAATAGAAAAACAACAATTTCCTGATTTCAGCAAAGAAAGTCAGAAATGTGAATTGCCAAGCCAATTAATATTCGAGGCCTTCAACTTCTTTCTTGCTCAATGCTCCATTCTGACAAACGTTCCCCTACAAGTAATCTTTAGTAGAATCCCCCTCTTGAGGAAGTAATAGAAAAAGCTATTTACATAAAAAAGCCTTGTCCCAACAATCTTCATTCTTCCCTCTGTTTTGTGCTGCATAAATCATGGCTTGGAAACCAGACAAGGCCAGTGTCATGGGAACAGGTAAAATTAGGTTGCCAGGCAGTTCTGGTGATGCTCTCAAGAAGTGTTGAAAGGCTCTTGGGATCATTTTTCCCTGCCCGTTTTCTGGTGTTGATGGGGTGTTGTGGTTATTTAATTACAGATTCAAGCCATTTTTCATCATTAAAAATGACCCCAAAGTAAAGATGCAAAATGCAAAATGCAGAAAAAAAACCCCAATAAAATAACATGTAGCATTTTTCCTGGTGCTTAAACATACCTACTTCAGTTTGACCTTCTAAAAATGCCTGTGGTGGTTTCCAAACAGATATACTGATGATAAAAAAGGTAACCTTCCTTTTTTTCTTTGCAGAACAGTATATATTTATATATTTAGAAGTGATATAATTTCAACTACTTTTGTATACTAGGTATGTTCCCTATAGGTGGATTCTGTCCATAGCAATCACTACCCTTGTTTTTGATTGTGGAGCTTCCTTATAATTTTTTCCAAGTTGCATTGCTAGATTTATTATTTCTCAGGGCTCAGTCCCTTGCCCCATGTAAATAAAGATTAAATATGTGAGCTGATTTTAGAAGAAAACTCATCTTGTTCAAAGGTATTTGCATGTACATTCACAAAAATAAAAAAAAATAATGTGTAATGTAATACAGAGTATACAATGATGAGGCTCACTTTGAACTGTTAATAATGATGGTTTTTCTAACCTCTTTTTCACCAAATGCTTCACTGGGTTTTAAAACAGGCAGAATATGCTATTGTGCCAGAGTAAATGAAGACAGAAAATGGAAATAAGCTATCAGATTTGTCTAATGCTTTGGTCAGTAATCCTTGATATGATAATAAGAGTGTTACAAAAAATCCCTCACTATTTTTAGCTGGTAGTATATCTGTTTATAAACCAAATACATTTTTAATAGAAAAGCATTTTATGGCTGTGGAAGTAAGGCTGCTGAAAGACTAGGACACTTGGGTCACCCCCTCCCTCCCTCCTTACCTTTACAGGCCTCACTTTTTCCAAGCAAGGTAATAAGTAGTCCAAAAATATAGGGCTTTAGTTCTATAAAACATAAACAGTGATAGAATATACAGTAGATCTGTGCATAAGACAAAATACAGAAAATTGGAATTCAAAACAAGATAGTCATGTAACATCTAAGGATAAGGAAAGAGCAATGAAATTTTCCTTTAGAGAGAAAACTCTATTTGGTAAGATCCCCTGTATGGGAGCATTGCATGGCTCCTACAGTGCTATCTAAATCAAACCTACAACATGGATGAAAGAGGTTCAGGATGGAACATTTCAGTTCTCAGTCTGTTCTGATTCTCAGTTTCCTTCTGATCTCATCCAGCCATGGCTTTCCAGAACACATTGTTTTAGTCCAAACATACTGGATTGAATTATAAATGAGGTGCATTTTAAGGATTTCCATGCACAGTAGGCTACAGGCAATTCTGTGTTTATCACTGTACGTTTTGTGTGTATTTTCTTGAGTTGTGAACTGCATCACAACATCCTGGAAAGTATACATTTAGGTCTGGACATACATTTTGTATTCATTTACATTTTCTGGAAGTCTGAGATCATTACATTCATGAAAAATGTCTCCTCTTAGGAATTTCTCCTTCACCCTCTGACCTTCAAGTACAGATCTGGGGATCCTGCTTAGTGGAATAATCTGTAGAATAACTGAGCAGAATATATGCCTGCATCTACAATATACATTCCCTGACTGAACAGCAAGCTGAGCAATGATGTGTTTTTATTGGATATGAACAGCAATACTAATCTTTGTCATTTGCTAAATGAGAAGTGATTCTTTAAATAAAGAGCAACGGCCACAATGTCCATTAAATCATGCAGAAGTGATCCAACCTCTTTCCCCTTTTTCTTCTTCCCTGGAGTAAGAAGATATTCTAAATTAAGCAGTAGAAAGCCACTTCTTAATGAGCCTATGACTCAGATTTCTCACAGCAATATTTAGAATATTCACATTCTACTCTGATTTATACTACATACATTGTCAGGATAAATATATACATACACATGCAAGTAAAAACAATACATGTCGTTATGAGATATATACCTGTTTGACTGAATGTGTAAACTGCTTGTCAAAGCAGCTTACACAATTTAAATACACACTTTAAGACATGTAAATCAAGAACATATACAAAAGTTTTTACAAGTGCTTTTAAATTTACATGAAAAATTAGTGATAACTTAAAACATGCTAGCTACAATGGCTAGCATAAAAATAAATACCAATACCTTTGATAAATATGTGTATATAAATATAAAATTTGGAATAATCTTGATGAAAACATATTCAGTTTCCAGATACAGCATTATGTCATATGGCAACAAATGACATTCGAAGTATGTACTTTTTGTCTTTTGGTACACTGCCCAGAATCACATAGTTTGACCTGGGCAGTTATTTACCTGAATAAATAACTAAATAAATATTTATAATGAAGCAGTCCCTCACATGGACACATTAACATGCGAATTTGGAAACCCAGCGCAAAGGAGAATATAGCCCTTAAAATGAACCAAAGATCATCCACTGCAAATTGATGGCTAATTAATCAAAAGCAAAGGTAGAACCAAGGAGACTCTCTCCACAAAGGAGAATTCAGCTCTGAAAGATCTATTAAAAAAAAATCAAATTAACCACCAGAAAGATATGCTCTGTACTGTTAAGTAAATCAAGGTGTGACTTCACATGGTGAATCTCTGGTAAATTTTCATGAAAGAAAATTCAAACTATATTATCAAGAACATGATTTTCTATTGGCTTTTGATACCATTGACCATAGTGTTCTCCTGAATTGTCACAGTAAGTTGGGGATTGTGTTCTGCTCCTATTTTTAGGGATAGTCTCAGAGAGCAATATTGGATGACTGTGACTCTATGCCTGGACAGCTATGCTGTATGGTGCTATAAAGTACTTTTTTGTCCCCAGTTGCTATTCCCAATTTTCAACTTTCTGGGTTACAAAGTTCTATATCAGAGTTTCTCACCAGAGCTGTGCTGGCTGGGGAATTCTGGGAGTTGAAGTCCACACATCTTAAGGTTGCTGAGGTTGAGAAACATTGATCTATATGAAACCAGTGGGTTGGGGGCTAGAAATCACCAACATGCAGATGACCTTCATTCTACTTCTCAATAACATCTGAATCAGAAAAGGCTGAGAATATCCTGAACCAGTGTCTGGATGCAGTAATAGGGCGGATAAGGGCCAATAAACTGAGACTGAATCCTGACAAGGCAGAGATCTTGGGGGTAGGTGGTTCCCACATTTTAGAAAAGAGGAATTTACATGTTCTAAATGGGGTTGCGCTCCCTCAAAAGAACAAGAACGGCATTTGAGAATTCTACTAGAGTCCATTTTTGTCATTAGAAGCCCAAGTATGCCAGCTATGCCCCAAATATTTAAATTGGAATCATCAATCGGAATAAACAATTAATAGGAGTTGCTATCTAATCTGAGAAAGCCTGTCCTTATAGCAAATCAGGCAAAATCTAATATTTTAAAGCCTTATGTTAAAAGACGCCCAAACTTTGGATATGGTATAACTCCATGTGCAGTATTATAGTCCATAAATGATTTCCAGCTTAAATTAAATACAACATCAGACTGATACAGACTGGAGTTTCTGATGTTGGCTTAGGAAATAGCTAGAAGACACAGGGGAGACAGCTGTCTTAGGCTGCAGTGCTGAATTGCCCTAAAATGTTTAAGTGTCCTGACTTTAACCATGTTTTCATGTTTAAAGCATTATTATGGAACCTTTCTGAAATGCTTAACTATTTCATAGCTAATTGGCTGTCAGTTGAATACGCTTACTCCATTCCCCTGCCACTTTATGCCATCCCTCAATACATTGTAAATTGTAGTTTAAAGTATTATCTCAGCCCCTTTTGTTTTTATTTTCCTTCTTTCTCTCTTTCTGCTTGCCTTGATGCATGGTCAGCCTATATCACAGGATCTCTTAACGTTGTTTTCCCATATATGGTAACAGAATGGCAGAGGATGTGGGCAGGACTTGTGTTCTAGATAGCATGTGAATGTACTAATGTGGGTATAAACATGCTGGGTGTTTGTAATTTTTCAGGAAAGAAAGGAAAGGGGAAAACAAGAATCAGAAGAAGAAAGCAGGATTTTAGGCGCCTATATTTCTGTTCCTTTGCTAAAACTGAACATGACTGCATTTAAATATGTGCTGTGCCTAGTTTTAAATGTCAAACCCATGTATTTAAAAATGCTAGGTACATTTAGGCAAAGCATAATTGCAGTGAAAGTAACCCATTGAATTCCCTTTTTTGTTTTTGATCTGCTGACAAATCCAATAACTTTGGAAGCACAGTGGGGATATTTAATGTTTTGTGGAATTGTTTTGCTAAAGCGGATGCTGCAAATTTTGAAACCCTGTGCTTGTTAGAACTATAAGGCTAGAATTGCTAAAATTGCTTTTTGAGCTTAACTTCTCCAAGAAAGGTGGACCAGTGCTTTTGAGGCTCTGAAAAAAATCTTTGGACTATGCTAAAAATGTTTTGATTTCCTTCTCCTTTGGCTGTTCCGCTGTCCATTAAACATAACGGATAGCACCGGAAAGCTGATCTGGGGTTCAGATCCAAAAGAATTACTGGGATTAATCTGGCTTTGGAGATTGAGAAGTATAAACTATAGACTAAATTTTATAATTTAAGTTATATAAACTGAGCTTTATTACCAGTTTATTACCAGGTAGCCAGTTTCTAATTGGTCACTTCTGTCCCCCTTGTATGCTGTTCCAGGGAAAGACTGTGGGCCCCCTAAACTCCAGTGCGCCCCTTCTTTTGTTACTTGGTAGAAGAGAAAAAAATGGTCCGGACTATCTTTGAGATAGAGAAAAGCAGTTTTGAACTCAGAGCCTTGGAAGTTTTGCCACGGCTTGCAGCAGCTCCAGCTTAAGAATTAATGATGAGGAAAGGATGGCAAAAATTCCCCTTGCAGGGTCGCTACGCCTGTGTGCATTTCTAGCATTGCAGTTTGGGTAGGAATACTCGGAGCTATCCAAAAGTGCAAATCTGGCATGTCTTTGTAGTTTTGCAACCCAGGTGGGAGTGCCAGAAGTTGTGAAGCCTTGCAGTAAAGAGCAGCTTAACTTTGCAGTGTGCAGTTTTACAGCTGGAGTGGGAGTATCTGGAACTGTTAAGCACTTTTGGTTAAAAAGAAAGGGAGAAAAAAGCAATATCGTGGCATTAAAGCTTTGGTGTCCATTGAGAAATAGCTGAGTGTGTCTTTTTAGAAGTGTTTTTTTGTATTGGAGAGGCATCTTGCCCTTGAGACTGAGTGTAAGCACATTGTCAAGAGGGAAAGCACAACTTGAATGGCTTTCTGAGCTGAAGAAACAGGGAACTTTTGTGTATAAATCCGTTCTTTTGTCCTAAATAAAGAATGCTGGTGGGTATATGTGTGTGAATCTAGTTTTGACACCTTCCTCCCTTGTGGTCTGTTAAAGGAATCTAGTCCTAGTCAAACTAGTCCCCAGAGAGATGTTTCTTTGCTTGCCCATTAAGGAGGTCCATCTAGTGAAACTAAGAACTCCCTTGCTTGGGAGGAGGAGAGAGAGAGCTCCGCCTGGGGATGGCTGGCGCCATAGCACCTCTTCGTGATTGTGTTCCATCTCCACTTGGATTTTACATTTGTTTCTATGTATATTTTAATGGTAATTTTTATGTGGTTATGTTTTTAGTGCTATTTTATTGTAAACTGCCCAGAGTCCCCCATTGGGGCAGATGGGCGGTGATATAAATTTAATAAATAAGAAGAATAATTAGGAAGAAGAAGAAGAAGAAGGGCCTTCTCCATGGTGGCTTCCTCCATGTGGAACATCATCCCTGAAGAGATAAGACTGGCTGCCACCTTGATACTCTTCTGAAAGGCCCTGAAGACATGGTTTTGCCAGTGGGCCTGGGGAACCCAGGTTGATGTGGAGCCCATTAAGTGGTTTGTTTGAATGTATTGTTGCTGCTGGGGGGTGGGGCTGTAGTGGGTTTTGTATTTGGGGTTTTATTTTTGTAAGCCACCCAGAGTCGCCGTGGGTGAGTTGAGCAGCCATATAGATTTCCTTAATAAATAAAATAAATAAAAAAATAAAGGTAGCTGAGTCTATGAATCTGTCGTGTGTTGGCCACCCAGACAAGAGCAAAATGCCAGTTGTAAGCACAGTAGCCAACCAGCTGAAACAGGACAGTAATGCCACAAACTTGGAGAGCTAGGGTTAGCAGAACAGGGCTGCCAAAATGCTGACAACGAGAAGAGGGCAGCAAAAAGAAAAGTCTAATGTTGCTGCCACCCAGTGGTTGTCTGGATGGTGCAGCTCCCACCCTGGCCAAGTGCACCCAGGTACCCCGCTTGTGAGCAGGGGTGGAAGAATGTGATGGCCCTCTCAGATTGGCCCTACAGAATGTTAAAAATAGATGGCAGTAGGAAAAGCTTTCAGGACTCTTCCTGCAACTGCTCTTGGGCTGGCTATCACAGTTTTCCACACTGACTAGGGGGAAAAAAGGACACTCAAGCATTATGTAATGGTTGCCTATTCTAAAACACTGTCAGACTCATGAACAGGAATTCAAAGGTATCTGATTTATTAAAGAATAGCATGCAGGATCACAGAGAAAGCTGAGAATGATGAAAGCGTGACAAATTCAAAATAAAAACCCTCAGTGCGAATGAAATCCCCCCCAGCCATAGAATCTTCCCAAATTCACAATCCCAGGTGCTCCTAACGGTTTCTGATGGTCTGCGGGAAAAGGCCTTGAACAGATAACATAACCCAAATACATTCCATTGTACTGATTTCACATACAGAGCTTGGTACAAGGTCTCACAGCAGCTCCCTCCCAAACAGAAACGAGCATCAGCGCCATGGCATGTGAAACATTACGATGTATAAACTACATTGAATCAGTGAACATGACACATCAATCTCAAAAATCCAGCTTGAGTATTAGAAAGAGTAGATTATGGAAAGAAGAAAATTATGATGCAACCCTAGAGAGAGAGGGGGGGGGGGTAAAATGTAAATGCATTTATAACTGCTGTTAAGAAGATCAGAAGCCACTTCTCTGTAACTTTTTCTTCCTTTTCTACTCCTGGCTTTTTATTTCTTTTTCACTCACTTTTTACTTTTCTTTATTCTTCTTACTTTCAACTTAGTTTGTACTGTTTTTATTCTGTTGAAAACCTCTTTAATATTTTTTTTTTAAAAAAAATTCAACTTGTGTATAACATTTAATCTGGTACAGATGTCTCAAAGACAAGGAATTTACCCTAATCCCCATAATGCATTTATTCTGTAATGCCTTTAGGCAGTGGATTTTTATTACATTTCACATACAGTGCCCTAACTTTTTCCTGCCATCTAGTGGTCATCCCGAGTTTTGCAGCCCAGATACAGTCGTTCTAAGGAGAACTGGCTTGCTAGGAAAGGAGGGAGGGTGGAGGGGATTCTTGGAACACTACATGTTTTAAAGAAGATCCTCCAAGGCAGTGTGTGAACTGCTTGTGAATCATGTTAAAGATTTTAAACGCAAGGGGGGAAAGAGAATGCGGTGGCAGGCTGGCCACTGTGGTACCCAGCTTCTGGTTTGACACAGTTACTAATAGAAAGAAGAAAAGAAGATGTAGGTTTAGAGCAGGAAGTCAACAGAAAGAAAGAGGAATCAAAGGAACTTGCCACTCAGAAAGTGAGTTCATAGCAGGAAAATATAAATGGAGTGCCTTATCGAAGGAGGAAGACCAGAAAGCAAAAGGAATAGCCCAGGATGCCCTTGAAGAACTTAGAACAGAAAACAATTTCCTTTCAAAGGAATTTCAGAAAGCCATTATGTCTGTGGGGTAGACTAAAATTGTTCCAGCAAAACGACCGTCAGCCATGATAAATGTGAGAAAGGGCTCCAGGGACTAGGAGAAGCAATTGACTTTATGCTGGAGAGTAGTGGCTGTTGTAAGAGCAGAGCTGGAGAACGATGAGCTCACTTTGGATAGGGAGGAACTGCATCTCCCTGTTGCTACAACAGCTCCGGGTGTGCCGGTAATACTCAGGTTGGGCCCTCTCCTGTAGCAAAAGACGTACTTCCTGAAGCTCCTTTTCATTCAGAGTGGCCAGAACAACCAATGGCCCCTGCAACTGCCAAGGCTAATGCAGGGAAGAATTGGCAACAAGGAGAGAAGTTGGTCTTCTCTGTGGAATGAGTTGCATACTGTTAGAAGAACATGAGACAATTTGCCGATTTTTAGCTGCAGCACAGGCAACATTAAAGTTAGGCAGAGCCCTTCCTGGGGAGCCCCATGTGGCTCTATATGGTGAATAGACACTGGCTTCAGGAGTGCAGAAAGAGTCAGACACCTACTGGAAGTGGCCCACCTTTGCTAGTAGTAACTATCTCCTGGCAGGTCTCCCCAAGTTCGTAAGGGCAAAGCTTGGGATGAAAACCATGCTTGAGCTGTTGGTGGGAATTTGGGATCTTTAGGCCCGTCTAATACGAATTAGAATCCCCAAAGCATGCCGGTGGGAAGAGAAAATAACAATTATCTGCCTCCAAGTCCATTTCACAAGGGCAACAGGACAAGTTCCCTTAAAGAATTTCTAACTCCTCTACTTAGTGAAGACTCTGTCTTGAAAAAGAAAGGCAGCGCAGATCCCTTTAGTTGCTGACCCTAATAAGAGATCAGGTACCTATTAGAAGCAACAGAGACAGAGAAGCAGCGTCAGGTCCAGCCACTGAGCAAAGCTCTTTAGCTTGAAAAAGTAGATCCTCCTATGGAAAGGATGGAGGAAGGAGTCCTTCAGTTTTCCTCAAAAGGTACCCCTCTGCCTCTTCTAAATGTGTTGCAGAAGAAAAGGTTGAGTTTAGGTCCATTTCAGAATTCTGGGGGATTTCAACTTATTATTTTTTAGGAAAGGGAATCAGGCTCTATGTTTGCAAAGTCCTCTGGTGGTCAAGTAGTTACACTACCCCTTGCTTCTAATAGAAACTAAGAAAATGGCTTGAAGGCTGTGCCTGTGCGCCCCGAGGAGAGTGGTGAGGAACAGCAAAGCATAGTCAGGTATGTTGATCAAGTCTCATTTAACCTTGCTTGTTAACAATCCATTGTTTGAATTTCAAAGTTGACCCTCCAGCAACAGGAATGATCCAACTGAAACCAGAATTAGATTTGGAATGTAACCTTGTTTTGTCCCTAAAACACAGAATTGAATGAAGAGGATTTTCAGGCACAAAACCTATATTTATAGACTCCAGTAATGCCAGCATTGCATTTTTACTTTTAAAAGCTGCAGAAAAGAAACAAGGTGCTTGATCTAGCAGCCCTCTTGACAAAGTGCAAAGAAGATGCAAAAGTACCTGCCATGCTTTTGTTTCCTGAGATGGGAGGCCAAACAGAAACCAAGGGAATAAGCTTGCAGATGGAAGATTTGCCCATGGAACTCCCTGCCACTGCAGAAAGGGAAGCATGCTTATCATTAGATGTCCGTTTAGTTCTTTTCTTAACATTTCTTTTCCTTGTTGCAGTGGCAAAGGAAGCCCACAAAAAGAAGGAGCAACAGTCACTAATACTAGCAACATGCCCTCTCTTTTCTTTTTTCCCTTTCTTTTATAGAACACTAAAAAATATAGAGATATAAACAAATGCAAGAGGAAACATGGAAAAAAAACATGAAAAGGAGAAAAGCCAGGGATTTTAAAAGGTCATGGAGTTTATAGCTTTCTGAGATATCATTAATTAGTTATAATTAATTAATGCACACGTACGTACGTACAAACACACACACACACACACATATCACATTAACAGACTAAGAATCACTATTAAACTTAAGCTAAAAACAAGTAAAAAAGGCCATGGGCAACACAGTATAATCAACTGAATTTATATACTTTAGCAAATTCATTCCATATTACTAAAATGCTCTCTTTTTTTCAAATACAGCATTAGTAGAAGAAGACCCCAATTCTGAACAGGAAAAAGCTCCAGAAATTTAGAGCAGAGCTGGCAAGGCCATCGCAGATGGGATTCCATCCCCAGAAAGGAAAGGAGGGCTGTAGCTCTGGTGGGGTCCTTCAGAATGCCTGGAAGGATCTTCCAAAGGTCAGTGTGCTGCTAAATCCAAGGAACAGAAAGTGAAGCTCCCAGATTTTGAACCACGAAAGAGGTTTGCTGCTTCACAGTTTCTTGAACCCCAGGCTTCAGTGGCATTTTCATGCAATTGTTCCAAAAAGTTCATCTTTTGATTTGGAGGTTTATGCATGGACAATAGCAAGCCTTGGAATAAAACTGCCTTTTTTATAGTAAGAAGAATGGGAGGCAAATCTTCCTGAACCTTCAGTCTTTGTCTCATTAAAGGCACTGCAAGGGAAGAAACTCAGCCCTTCCAATTTTAGAGAATTGCAACGTCTCTTGCAGTGTCTCAAATGGTCGGTGGGCTGTCATCCCTTTCACAATATAGTTTGGAAAACTGAGTGCCTGGCAATAGGGATTAAAGAAGAACATGGCTGCCCCTACCTGACCCTCATTGATGTATATTCTGGTAGCTCACAAATCTTTTGGTTTTATGAATATTTTGCATGTTTTCTTTTGGGGGTGGGGGGAAAGGCAACCAGTTTCTTTGGTTCTCTTGTTAAATTTTGATGCTCATATTTTCTTTGGGCCAAATGTAAGTGTTTTGACTTTCTGCTGAGTGGTGAGGAGATGTGTGCCACTTTTCTGGCTGCCATTCAAAGGTGCCCTGGAAGAAAGAATGAAATCCTAAAAGAACTTGACGATGATCTCCAATGCTGGAATGATGGTTTGGTGGTGAATGCCAGTCCTGCAGATTTGGACATACCTGCCCTTGTAAACAAACAGGAAATATTTAACTGAAAGCAAATTCTCTGCCTTCTAGAGGACCTCCAGATTGGATTATCCCTTGTTCTTTCTCTTTCCCTTTCTAAGTTATAGTTGGTAAACATTCCAAATTCATTCCAAAACCTTTGACTATCTCACCTTTGCCACAGAAATGGCAAACATGGGCACCTATTGATTAGAATTTGGATACACCCAAAGATACGGCATCCCAGAGAGATACCACTTGTTGGCTGGTACGTTTCCAGAAGAAATAAATAAGGACAACTGCTTACATAAATAGCAACCTTTCTAAAAATGCTACCTGTGATACTACAACAGTTGAACATTCCTCACATCATCCCCAGTTATACACGTTACCTGTCTCACAATCAAATCAGATTAAGGAATTGGATCAATACAAATTTACTTAAAACTAGACATAAAAGAAAAAAGAAGAAGGATAGATTGGCTAGATGCAATAGGTTCTTGTGACTGGCAGTCATGCCTAGAAAACAATAATTGAATTAATAATATTACCATAGTTTAAAAAAGAACACAGGGATATATGGCTTTTCCTACCCCATTTTGCTAATAAACTGGCACTGTAATGAACTGAGCTGTGCATTTCTATTCTTAAGTGAACCCCTTTGAATTCACTGGGAGTTAATCCAAGATAGATGGGCAAAGGATTACAGCCTAATGTGGAATTCTATACCCAGTGTTCAGACTGTACTTTAAATTATGTCCAAAATCACTGCTCACATCAAGGAACTTAGTACAGATCTGCACTTGTGTATTTTAACCAGGCTGTGACAAAAAAAAAAAAAAGATATATAAGTTAATATTTATTTGCCTGTGTTCTGCCAAGTGTCCAGGCAGTGATCAGGTGCTTAGACAATTGGTTCTTTTAGATCCAAAGACAGTAAGCACACCAGTGAGTAAAGAGATGTTAAGCTTTATTGTTAACTGAAGCAAACAGAAACACAGTTTAGGCAGATTAAACAGAAGCATAAAGTGCATAACATAAAGAAAGAACAATCATAACGTACCAAGCAAGATAATACCCAATCTCCCAGAGACTTAATAAGGACAGCGGAGATACCCCAAGGGGGCTCCATTTCCACAGCACCCACCACTCAGGTCTGTGCAGAAGCTCCCCACTCAAAGAGCAACCCAAAGGTTTTTATCAAAGCCTGGCCCTAAAACCTCATTACCCTGTTTCCATGGTACAGAGGCTGCAGGATCCGACCTTGACTGGATAGTTCCCAGGATCTGGAGCACCTGTTTAATCCAAGAGCCTGGGAAGCTATAAAGATAAGCTACTGCTAACGTAAATGAGGTTTTCTCTTCTCTCCCCCTCTCAAGCAAAAGTAAAACACAACAACTTACTATAACGCAAAATAAACTCTAAGCTTCTTTGTGTGAAGGAGAAAATCAAAATACAGTATGTCTCTTAAAGTCCTCGAAATACATTGGCATTGCCATTACAACCTGACAGTAACAATTCACTTATATCTGTCCCTCTGTCTCTCTTATATGCACATACACAGAGTAGTTCTCCTATAAAATATTTATTAAATATGAGAGCATTTATAATATAAAGGGGGCTGTTCTATTCTGGGAACAATCATGAATATTCTCATTGAAAATAGATATTAAACCTGGATGTTCATGGTTTTTTTAACCCTATCTCTTGAATGGTGCCATAAAGTCTGGTCTGGTTCTTTTACAACCAGATTTTTTTTTAGATTTTTTAAAATCTCACCTTTATTATTTTTATAAATAACTCAAGGTGGGGAACATACCTACTACTCCTTCTCCTCCTATTTTCCCTGCAACAGCAACCCTGTGAGGTGAGTTGGGCATAGAGAGAGTGACTGGCCCAAGGTCACCCAGCCAGCCTTCATGCCCAAGGTGGGACTAGAACTCTCAGTCTCCTGGTTTCTAGTCTGGTACCTTATCCAGCAACACTTTTTTGTTCCTGTTAAATAACAGTTCTATATATTGTGAGAAGATTTTAAAGTCAATCTAGTTAACAAAAGTTGCTATATATCTGTACTGTACTGGGGGCCAGAGAGACTGAACCAAGACTGAAGTGTAGCTATACGTGCACTTGAGATTTCACAAGAGCCAATTTCAACAAGCTTAGAGAAGTACTTGTGGGAGTCCCATGGAAAGAAATCTTCAAGTCAAAGGGAGTGCAAGGAGGTTGGGAGCTTCTCAAAAATAAGATTACAGTTACAGTACAATTCCAACACCATTCCAGTAGGAAGAAAAAGGTGAGGGAGGCCCTTAGGAAATGATTGTGGGCACATACAGCTTGCAGTTTACAAGGGCTACGTATAGGAGATGGGAGATGACTATAATCTCCAAGGTCGCATATCAGCAAGTAGCTAATCTCAGCAGAAAGAAAATCACAGAGACTAATGCACAAAAGAAACTTAAGCTCACAAGGGAAGCTAAAAGCAACAAAAAGGTCTTTTTTTGCTATGCCATTAGTAAGAGGAAGAAAAAGGAAGGGATGTGCCTACTAAGTTGGTAGAATAACAAGTGACAGTGAAGGCAGAGTTATGGAGCTAACCAAAACATGGGCAAAAGGGGGGACAGAGCAGCTCAAGTAAATAAAGAGATGGTTAGGGATCATCTGGCTACCATGAATGTGTTTAAGTCTCCAAGACTAGGCCAATTGTATCTGAGCCTTGAAGGAGCCTACAGATGTCAACTTAGAGACCCATTCTGTGATATTGAGAAATCGTGGAGGACAGGCAGAGCATCAGACGATTGGAGAAGGGCAAATTTTGTTCCTATCAGAAAAGAGGCCCTGGGTAACCACAGACTGGTCAGCTTGATGTCATAACTGGGCAAAACTCTGGAATAGGTTATTAAGCAGTTGGCTTGTGAGCATTTAGAATAGAATGCATTGTTTGGCAGGAGCCAGATGGACTGTGGCTTTTCTACTAATCACACAAAAAACATTGGTGGCAGGAGGAGGCTTTTCTGCTTCTGGTTTGACTGAAACTTCTAGGATAATTAATTGCAGTAAATCTGCAAGAATTATAACATACAAAGTCAGGCCAAGGTAATTGATTAGCAGTACTAGATCACAGGGATGCTTAGTCAAGAAATAAATACAAGTCAAGATGAAAGATTTGGCATTACCCACCTTAGAGGAATGGTTGGTGAAACTGATAGGACTTCCTGAGGTGGAGAAACTGACTTCTTTCATTAGAGAAAGAACAGTATCTACATTTATTGGTGACTGGAAGCCTCTTATGGACTCTTTGTGTAAAAATGGAAAAAAAATAACTTTTGATTTATGGTTTTGACGATTAGAATGGATAGATTATAGAAAGAAGAGAGTCATGATGTAACTTCAGAGAGAGAGGTTAAAATATAATTGTATTTATAACTGCTGTGAAGAATATTGGAAGCTACTTCTTTATATTTTTATATCTTTCTTTACATTTATATTTTTTCTGTATTTTTTCTGTTTTCTTTTCTTATTGCACTTTTAGCTGTTTCTGTTATTTCTTTCTTTTTTGTTTTCTCTGTTCTAATTTTGTTTGTACTCATTCTTATTATTGCTTTTAAAACTTTTAAATATGTGAATGAATGAATGAATGAATGAATGAATGAATGAATGAATGAATGAAATATTGACAGCCAGCTTGGTGTAGTGGTTAAGCCACCAGGCTAGAAACCAGGAGACCGTGAGTTCTAGTCCTGCCTTAGACACAAGGCCAGCTGGGTGACCTTGAGCCAGTCACTCTCTCTCAGCACTAGGAAGCAGGCAATGGCAAACCACTTCTGAAAAACCTTGCCAAGAAAACTGCAGGGACTTGTCCAGGCAGTCTCTGAGAATCGGACACAATTGAATGGGGGGAAAAATGAAATAAATACAACTCAATATACTAACCCCCTCCCCATCAACATAAAACCCCTACTATATTTACCAATGTAGGTGCTGTGGTGGCTTTTGTGTGTGAATGATGTATCTGGGCTGCAAAACTAGGGATGATCACTAGATGGCAGGAAAAAGTTAAGCAGGGTTCCTCAACCTTGGCAACTCTAAGCGGTGCGGACTTCAACTCCCAGAATTTGTCACCCCAAACAGGAATACCCAGTGTGTCTGATGGTACTGTTGACTGTGGAGCAATGTCATGTCCCCCGTTGCGATGCATACATGCATCACAACGGGGAACATGCCTTTCCGGAGAAGGGAAGGAAAGAGGAAGGAATTAGTGATAATCCTTTAAGCACTAAAAACCCGACACCAATAAAAGACAAAGGAGCTATACCTTTGCCCTGACCCAAGAAGCCATCACCCTATCTCCCTGACACCTCTGCATTACCCCGGGGGACACACATGCACCGGACATGGGAAGTGTCATGAGTAAGGATGGCGAGCCGCATTTCTTGGTTTTCTGAAGACATTCCAAACGTATCTCCTTAATTTCTTGTTCCTCCCTCTTTCGATGGGAGTAGGAGTTTGTTAGGATTGATGTCCTAACAGCCAGGAAACACGCTGAGACAAGGAACGGATCTCTAATGTTTATTGCTAGTACCTAACAGAAATCCTAACAAACTGAAGAAGCGTGGGAAAACCCAGACATATAAACCCCAAAGGTTAAGGCGGTCCCGATCTGTGTCTCTTTGAATGGCTGACCAATTCCTCAGTGCTACGCATGTGCTTGACAGTCTGGATGGGAGCCCCCTGCTCGCCATCCTTACTCATGACAGGAAGAGGACAGAGGCGACCAGCGCTAATCCTCCTGATCGCCCATCAAGACTCCGGAATCGCACCCTGATCGCCCATCAAGACTCCGGATCAGGACTTTGAGACAATGGGGGTGGAGAAGGGCCAGGTCCGCACCGTGGGTATTTACCGGCTACCTCGCACGCCACGTACCCATTCCTGTCTTTTCCACTGTATGCATTCTGTCCCCAATAAACCGGAAATCCTTAGACCTAACTAAGTGAGTCCGTGTCTCTTTGGGGATAAGGCAACCATCACATAAAGACAGGAATCAAAAAAAAATTTTTCCGCTAGCACCATTCCAGATTCCATCTGTGAGGGATCCAAGCTGGCGATGGAAAGACTCAACCCCCGAAGAGGTGGCTACCAGAGGACCAGCGACGGGTCACCCGACTCCGCGGCATGAGCGATTGGTAAGAACCCCAATCCCAGATGGCATGAAGTCCAGGAGGGTTCGGGATCGAGCTTGGATGAGGAGGAGACTGGGAGGAGCTGGACACTCGAGACCACCAGAGAGTCGCAGGGCGAATGGGTCACCCTGAACGAGATGGCGGAATCCCTGCCCGGAATGCTCGGGGCGCCTGAGAAGCCGCGGGACCGGCTGTACCCAATGATCGCAAGAGCTGAGGGAAGGCGCCAGAGCGGACGAACCGAGGGAGGCTCCCAGACAGCTGAGTGGCTAAGCATAGTGGAATCGAGGCTGGAGTCGATCGAACAGCCGCTCCTGAAATTATCGGTCGGTTGGGAATCCCGAGAAAGGGGCGAAAGGGAACCGGGTGCCAGAAGCTCATCACCCCTCCCCTCCCATCCCTGAGACGCGACAGCCGGGGCAAGGATGGAGATGGCAAGAGGCTGAGGCAGTGCTGGGCAGAGTTCACCTCACAGAACCCGCCAGGAGGTCATCTTCCCCCCCTCCCACCCTGGAGACGCGACTGCTGGGAAGAGGCTGGAGCCGGCACGAGAGGGAGGCAACGCCGCCCGGAGTCCGGCTGAGGGAATCCCCACACCGAGACCGGAGAACCCCAGCAGCCCGAGGTATGCCCAGACACCCAGATGTGGCTTGGAGCCCACCGAGAATGGGAGTAAAAGACCTCAGGGTCAAATTCGACGGGGACCCAGCAAAATTATCCTTCTTCCTGATGAACGCAAAAAATTACATGGAAGAATTTGGGCCATATTTCCGTTCGGAAAAGGACAAAATCAATGCCATTGCGAACAAACTCAGAGGAAGGGCGGCTGACTGGTATGTCCAGCTATGCCAGGCAGATGCCCCGGAGCTCGATTACTGCGATGAGTTCCTCTGGGCTCTAGACCTCCACTTCAGAGACCCCTTAGAGAAGGAGAGAGCGAAAAGATCCCTAAGGGGAATCAGCCAAGGGCAACGATCTGTGGCAGATTATGCCATGGAATTTCAAGCGCTGGCTGGAAAGGTGGAGGACTGGTTGCAGTATACCCTAATTGAACGCTTCAAAGAGGGCCTGAACTTGAACGTTCTGAGGTGGGCATTATGCAGAGACGACCCAAACACTCTAATCAAGTGGATACTGCTGGCTGGTAAGGCGGAAAATGCCCAGGAAACCTTCCTACAAGCCAAGAGGATGGCGCAACAAGCAGTGACGGCAAAGGGACCCCGAGCCACTGCAGGACCGGTGAGACCAGCAACCCAACCCTGGAGAGAGGAGAGGGAGCGACGGTTCGCCAAGGGGCAGGGCCTTCGATGCGGGAAAGAGGACCACAAAGCGGCAGCATGCCCGAAAACAAAGGCAGTTAACAGACCAGGAAAAATGCTGGGCAAACCACCCGCAGCACCCAAAAAGATGCCAGCGGCCAGTGGAGAGATTGGAGCAAAAGAACTACCTTACTCCATTGAAGAGGAGGAGAGTGACGAAGAAGAACCGGCGGGAAACGCCAGCCACCTGCCCTGAGAAGCGCCAGAGGGCAGGTGGAGGAGGAGAATGGGCGCAGCGACACCTGGGTGAGTGCCAACTGTCCCACCCTGTACGTAAAGTCTAAACTATGTCATGTCCCCGTTGCAATGCATACATGCATCACAACAGGGAACATGCCTTTCCGGAGAAGGGAAGGAAAGAGGAAGGAATTAGTGATAATCCTTTAAGCACTAAAAACCCGACACCAATAAAAGACAAAGGAGCTATACCTTTGCCCTGACCCAAGAAGCCATCACCCTATCTCCCTGACACCTCTGCATTACCCCGGGGTGAACATTTTATTTATTTATTTATTTATTTATTTATTTATTTATCAAATTTGTCACTGCCCATCTCCTCCAAACAGAGGGACTCTGGAGGGTTTACAGCTTAAAACAATAACTATACAATAAAATTGCAATATAAAAATAGGCTAAAACAATCTTAAAAACTACCTAATATAATAAAATCCTCATGGCTATGATCTCATTCAATCCTTGCATAGGAGGGGCACTTCAAGGCACTAGCCAACCCCAAGCATGATTATTCTCCTCCCTGCCCCAAGCCCAATGGCAGAGCCAGGTCTTCAATTCCCTCCGGAAGGCCAGGAGAGAGGGGGCTAATCTCACCTCCAGGGGGAACATACCTAACACTCCTTCCTCCTCCTCTTTTCCCCACAACAACGACCCTGTGAGGTGAGTTGGGCTGAGAGAGAGGGACTGGCCCAAGGTCACCCAGCTGGCTTCCATGCCTAAGGCGGGACTAGAACTCTCAGTCTCCTGGTTTCTAGCCCAGTACCTTAACCACTAGACCACACTGGCTTTTTCTGGAAAATTACAGGAAAATGACATGTCCAAGTTTCACAAGGCATGTTCAGTTCTATATGCCCTACACAAAAAGCAGAGATAACAGAGGTAGAGGTAGAGGTAGAGAAAAAAAAAGTTGTGCATGATGTGGTTGGAAACTCAGTTGTAATTTCTGAATTACTACCAGTAGCTGCTATCCCTGAAGCAGACTCACAACCGGGGGTTGCTTGTGATGGTTGCCTTATCCCCAAAGAGACACGGACTCACTTAGTTAGGTCTAAGGATTTCCGTTTTATTGGGGACAGAATGCATACACTGAAAAAGACAGGAATGGGTATGTGGCGTGCGAGGTAGCTGGTAAATACCCGCGGTGCAGACCTGGCCCTTCTCCACCCCCCATTGTCTCAAAGTCCTGATCCGGAGTCTTGATGGGTGATCAGGGTGTGATTCCGGAGTCTTGATGGGCGATCAGGAAGATTAGCGCTGGTCGCCTCTGTCCTCTTCCCGTGTCCGGCGCGGGAAGTTATTGAGTTATTTATAAAAATAATAAGTTATTGAGTTATTTATAAAAATAATAAAGGCGGGATAGAAAATAAATAAAATAAATAAATAAAATATTATTTTGCTTTTGACATACTTGAATGTGCCAAAGTTGTCTCTGAACACAGATGCAGCATCATTCAATAACTTTTACAGTTTATTTTCAGAGATGCATGGTGCGCAGGCTGCAACTCCAGTCTAGCAACAATTTCCTCAGTCAATCTCAATCCCAGGGTCCTGGTCTACCTCTTTACACAATGTATAAGTCTGACATACTTTGCTGGTTATTGTAAAAGTATCATTCCAATGGGAATTATCCTTTCTCCAGTATACATTTTTAATTGTATTTCTGATGTCTTTAGCATCTCTGAAATGCTGCTCATATTCACACTGTGCCGTAAGTGTATAGCAAAAGCAGTATCCAGTTGCATTAATATGCTTTTGCCTTTCACTTCTCATGTGAGATATATTATTGGTTTCATTTCTTTTTTATGGCATAGATTTCCAGGTTAGCTATCTCTCTATATCACTTTCATTATGAAATTCTTCATCTATCTCACTGTCATCACTGCATTCCATTTAAAGTAATGGCTGGCTTGCAAATCTTTAGCAAGGCCATTTTACTCTATATTGTGTTGGTTTCTCTTTTAAATCGGCACTGAGCTGGTACGTGTGAATCTCTGCCACAATGACAGCACAGTTCATTTTGCCCTGCTATGCTTTTTAGGTTTTTGAAATCTTATTTGCAATTGCTTTCACTTCTGACTGCAGTTCTCTAGTATCTGTAGCAGCATTTTCAAAGGAGAGCAATTTCAAATGCTTTCTTTCAGAATTCCCCAGACTAGCTGATCTCACAACACATTGTTTAGCCTTTCACCAGATTGGTAACATTCAGACCGCCTTTTAAGTTTATCTGCATATGCCGCAATGAACTCTCCTTCTTTTTGCTTACATTTAGGAAACTTGAAAAAAGCTGCAATCAATAATGGTTTTACTAGTTCTGCAGGGCTGAATGACAAAGTTTTTGTAGGGTAGTTAAGCTGCTTAATTAAGTGGTATGCTTTGCCTCCCATAACACTCAGTAAAACATAAACAATTGTTCATCAACCATTTTGTTTCCCTCAGAAAATGTTCCAGTCTGTCTGTATATAAGGTCCAGTCATCTGCAGCATTACCAAATATGTTAATCATCCCAATAAACCTAGCCATCACACTGTGCTCTTTTACACTTTGTCTTTTTTCACAGTGACCACTTCAGTGTTACTCTTCTCTGTTCGTTCATTTGATTTTATTGCCTTTTCTCCTTTATCCAGAGATAGGTGAGGCTTTAGAGACTTTTTTTTTTTTACAATCCCACCTCATTCAATCCCACCAGGGGAGTATCTTTTCTATTGCTCAAGGAAAATATACTACTAATACTTTTGGATCACAGGCATATTTAATCAATCAATGAATATAACAATAACAATAATAGACTGTGAAACCAATCCAAGCTCCTTGCTGTTTTTTTTTAGAGTGATCAATTTAGTTGACCGCTGGAATGGGGTGGACATTGTGCATCTTAACTTCCACAAAGCATTATAAAGTCTCTCATGAGATCCTAATAGAGAAGATGGCAAATGTGGGCTGGATGATGTCCTCATTAGATGGACACAGAGCTGGATGAAGAGTTGCACTGAAGTCGATGCCAATAGCTCTCTGTTAACCTAGAAGGAAATGTCACATGGCATCCTACAGGGCAGTCAATATTTTTTTATAAGGGGGTGTCTGGAGGAGGGGAGTCTTTTCAATGCCATAGCAGTCCCCATGAGCTAGAACTCACAGCAACAGTTACCGCATTAAATAGAGCATTTCAATCGGCTTGAACATAGGTGGTTTTTATGCTCAAAGTGCTTCTCAAATGCACAGCAGCAGGCCTCTTATGGTTCCAGCCCAGGACTTAGTGAACTATAGGACAAGCCCTTACCTACTGAGCAACTCTATCCTATCTTCTGGATAGAGTTGCTTTGGTTTGCAGTGGAGGCAGTAAATTAAGTTTCTTTGTAGTTCTTGTGGCTCCACAATACATTGGATATAATTCTATAACATATGCCCATCAACTTAATGACAAACGTATCGGTTATTCATTTTATTATATCCTATCTTCCCTCCATGAACTTAAGGCAGCACACCTAGCACTCCCTCTTCCTTTTTTTTCCTTCTGAAAAGCAACCCTGTGAGGTAGATTGGGCTGAGGAACAGTGACTAAACCATTCAAATGAGCTAAGAGTGAACACTGTTTTCATATTCTGAATCTGTAAAGAACTGCACATAAATAGTAAATACGCATTCAAAGGTGTCGTGGTTAACATGGTACCATGTCGAGGTTGTGTCAGTGTAATGGTCTGTGGGAATGTCTTTGAGAGAGGAGGAAGAGGAAGAGGAGGAGGAGGAGGTGGCACAGAGTAGGCAATGGTCAGACAAGAGGCACTTAGCCCACAGAAGGAATGGGGGCGTGCCAAAGGTCTCAGAAGGGACCCTCTCTAGTTTCTTGGATGGTAAAGGCTAGCGGGGAGAGACTTGCAAGATTCTGTAACTGTAACCTTACAGTAAAGGTAGTGTTCGGTAGTGTTACTACTCATGGTTGGTGCTTCTTGCCTGGACTACCTTGAAGGACTGACAGACACCTTCTGTTTGCTCAGCATTTCTTCGAAGCATCCAATTTGATCCAGAGGGGCCTATGTTCTTATAAGCAACTGTAAAATTCAAAGAGCTCTATTAAGAGATGCGGAAAAATGCAGTCATTCAAATGAGACTGCCCAGGTAGCATCATGCCGAATGTGCCCTGTTCTTTGCAAGCAGATTCTATGGCATAATAAAGTCTGCCTTATTTGGTAGAGCAAGTGAAAATGATTCTCTTTGACGGCCCTCCTGTAGCCTTTCCTCAGAAGTCTGTAGTTCTTCAACCATGGGCCTGCACTTCTTCATGGCAGAAGAACAAGCCCTTGAAATAACACCTTGCGAGCTTGGCAGCTGCCAGCTGCCAGATTACAACTGACCCATGAGCTAAATTGGGAATATGTGGAATCACAGGCATGACATTTACTGTCTCTTTTTGGTACTTTTGATAAAAAGCATAAAGCTACGGCAGGTCTTGTGTGCTTGTTTGCAAAGTGTCAGCTTGAAAGAGTCAGACTGTGCTTGCGTCAACTCAGGGAGGCAGTGGCTGCAGTCCATCAAATCAAACTCCAGAAAGCATAAACCGGGAGTGCCTCTCCCTCCATACAGTGTCAAGATTGTGTGTTGTTTCTTGTTGCTTCAGCATCATTCAGTTATCCAATTTGGGTTGACTGGGGAAAACCAAAGCCCTGGTATGTAGGGAATTAAGCATTTCCTGGGAAAAAATAAAATACGTGAACCTGTTGGGAAAAAAGTCAGGACTTTTGTTGGATAATCAATAACTGGAAGAGGGTTAATCTTTTTTTTATCTTCCTGTTAGCTTTATCACATCTTACTGGAGGGAAGAATTGGGCTCCTGAGTAATTAGTTCAGTAAACTATGGCAGCCTGTGTGAAGAAGAGCTTCAGGTTTCTTTCAGGGTTTCAGCTAGGAATTATCTCTCTGCACGGGAAGAAATTAGAAAGCTTACGCATAATCTGATCATTCAGAATCCTGCATCATCATCATCATCTTCCTCCCCCTCCCCCTCCCCCTCCCCCTCCTCCTTTCCCCTTATCACTGAAACAGCTTCTTTGAATCATGACATGTTTTCCATTCTAATGTGTCTTTAGCCAACAACTTTCTGCCAAAAGCCTAATGCTTAGTTCTCGGCTACTCAGCAGTCTGTGTTGTAATCTTTCTACCCCGGTTCTTATGATGAACTATCCAGTTTTAGCAGTCAGCATCTCCCCAGCTAAGAGTCATGCTCTGAGACTGAAAAATTGCTGTCAGCTATCCCCACTGCAAATGGAAGGTTAACTGCACAGCAGCAATTTTCACCACAAGGATCTGAAAATGACACATTAAAAAACCAGGGCTGTCTCACTTCCTCCTTAGAAATTGTTTCAAAGCTAGGACCTCTCTCATCTTTGAAGGTCACTACCCAAACAGAGCCATCTGGAATTTTTCTGTGCTGCTCCTCTCACAGGCTCTGTTGAGGCATGCTTCCTGACATGTCAATTCCAAGAAGCATTGATCTTCCAGTCCCACAGACACATTTGTTAGTGTCCCAGTGAAATCAGTGAGCTGCTTCGAAATATTCCCAGAAGATAACCAGACTAAGCAGAGCTCATTCTTACTCACTGTAAAATAATACAATGACTAAAGCAATACACAGACTTACTATCATGTTTGGGTCTTATATCTTTCTTATATAAATGAGGGACAAATGGGTTTCAGCCTCTAGAATGGTCACCATCATTTGAAAAACTGCATTTATGTAAACCAGATTGGTATAGTTGTACCCAATGATGTCAGTTTGCTCAGCACAATGGATTCCTTCCCAACTCTTCAAATTTCAGAGGCTGAGAACCATCTGAACTAGGAGTTGATGGTTAGGCATATGCAGAAAGGCACTGTAAAAAGCAGAAGAGGATGGAGACAATCTATTGTATGACTGGACAGTTGCTGTCTAATGTTGAATACAGCTTTGTATAGCATAGCTTCAAAAAATAAAGCCCTTACAAAAGTTGCTATATTAAGTTGCCATTAACTTTCTTATGACCACAATGTTCTACTAATTGTTCTATACAGTGGTAGTCTTGTTTACTAAAGGCATCTGAAAACGAATTTTAAAGAGAGCCTGTCTGTGATTTCATAATGGTTAGAAACAGTCTAACCATTTTTCAAAGCCAGTTTTTTTTAATCAAGTAGCAGTTGGTTAAAAGTGGTGTTTCTGTACCTTCTTCAACCTTTTATTTTAAAGGAAGGGTGTGGCTGACCTCAGGCTATGAGAAAGAATTGGTATACATGGAATTAATCCAGTTGTGTATCTGATATGCTGTGCAAAACACCATACTGGAAATTTTAAAATACAGCAATTGGTTGTCTTCACACATTTCTGTGATTTATTACATTCAGATAATGCAGGTCTGGGAGGCCATTCCAGATTCTCCCCTCCCCCAGCTTCATCTCAAGAGGACAAATTCTGGAATTACATATAATTTTAGCCAACAGTTTGGCACATTTAACATTTTACCTCATTTGAGTTAGAAAACTACAACAATGTGTGCAAATCAAATCACCAGTATAACTGCCCCGTGAGAGAAGTGCTGGCTATGCTTATGTTACAGCTTTAGAATTCCCTTAAATTAAGTTATGTTCATTGTTGTTTTATTTTGAAAGATTTTATTAGTAAAAACAAAACAAAACAAGCAAGCAAAAAACCCTCACATTACAAGAGACAGATCTCTCTCTCTCTCTATTTTAAGAAACTTCAGAAACAATGAGAGAATATCTATCATTTTTCTGAACTTACCTTATATGCATGGCAACTTGCCCTCTTCTGTTTAAAATTGACTTGTGGTGTTCTTGTTTCTATATAGATTAATTATATGATTAGAGGAGGGGGTCGATATAGAATTTAAATCCACAGCACAGCTCAATTGTCCTTTCATATATTGTTGCTGCTGGAAAGGGAGTGTGAGTGTGTGTGGGGAAAGAATGGTTTTCCAAAGGAGAAGGACCTTTTTCCAAAAGTCTTTAGCAAACAGCTTTAGGCGGGAACTGAGAAAAATGTAATCACACCCGAGGCATCTCTCTCTACAGATAAGAAAGTTCAGCACAAATGTTAGTGGCTCTACCTGATTGATGGCAACCTGGGATGAGAACTCCTAAGATCATGAAAACATAAGTAGTGCTGGCTGGGTCGGACACCTGGCCCATCTAGTCCAGCAGTCTGTTCTCACAGTGGCCAACCAATGCACAAGGAAGCTGACTAGTCTCCTAGCAGATGGCCTTCAGAGATAGCCATACCACCATCAAGGCTAATAGCCATTGATCCCCTGACTCCCATGAATTGGTCCAACCCTTTAGTGAAGCCAGTCAAGCTGGTAGCTGGCACTACATCTTGAGACAGTGAATTCCAAAGTTTAATTGCACATTGTGTAAAGGAACATATCTGGGATGAGGGATGTATCTTGGAAAAAGGTGTTGCAATAAGAGGGAAAATAATACTTTAGCACTGGTACAGTTAATGACAACTTAAGTTTGTCTCATGCTCAGGCTGGGTCAAAGCAGAATAAAATATTTTTCCAAGGCATGCTTGTGCCATGGTTAGATGCAAGTGAGAAAGGTCCACTGCTTCTGCTAACCACACTTTTAAATGAAACATCACCTAATGTATGGCTTAGACCTCTTTTTCTGCCTTCGTTTTCCATTTGGTTCGTGCTCAAATGTTCAGCTGCCTTTGACCCAAATTCTAGTTTAGATATCATTTATAGCAGAAAACATTTTTTGCAGATCCACTTCAAACAATGGTTTCTGATTCTTTAGTGGGTCAGTCTCAAAACTGATACCGGGTTTTGTTTTTGGTCCATATTTTGGCAATGGAGTGGTTTTTCCTTAAGAATTCAGTTATGAGTTTTGGAAAATTTAACTAGCAAAGGAATAAAATGACATAATTACCAAAAGGAGTTCTTCATACTGTGCATGTCCAAATCAAGCTTCAGTTCCTATTGTTTTCACTGAAGTCCTTTGGCTAAATGTGTAAGGAGAATACGCCCAGACAGAAAGCAACGTATGGTTATTGTATGTATTATTTATCATCACTTTTTGGTCTAGTAGCACTATTCAAACAAAGCACTATCACGGTAACATTAATGTTGACACTTTAATGAAAAATTGTTATCATATGGAAACCACTCAGGCAAAAATTTAATAAGCAAGTTATCTTTGAGCTCTAGTTTTTGTTGCTGTCATCAGAAATCCAAAGTGAGTGCATTATTTTAATTATTTGATAATCATGTCCTGCTTTACCTTATGCTGCCTCAATTTACTCATGGGATATTTTGGCTGCAGTAGAATTAGGCAACAGACGCACTACAAGTAGTTTAATATGTGCATTTAGCAGAGAAGTATGAAAGTATTGCTCTACTGGCTTAAAAGTTGCATTAAACAACTTAGAAAAACAATGTGTGCAGAATCTGTTGGCTATATAATGGAAATCTGAAAGGCAGGAAGGATTAAAGCCTCATTTTGTATATTTTGAGACAATGCTAACATAAAACACTCCTGTATGCAGATCTGGAGTACTAGCTGACAGTCAGAGAGTTGCTGTCCAAGAAGGCTGAAGTCTCTGGGTAATCTCTTTAGTGAGATACCATTCAAATGGTCTAGGAAAAGATGTCTATGGAAATCTATCATTGTTCTTGCAAGTCTGTACTTTAGGTCTAATTTTCTAAAAACAAAATAATTTATTTGGACTTATAACATGGACTCATAGAACTATGTGACTAAATTTTCACATTTATCAAAGGGGCTTAGGTTTCCTGAACAACAGCTTCAGGCACAATTTCTGAAGACATTTTAAAAAATTCAGAATCAGTGTATGATGAGGTGTGAGAGACAGTAGACTTGTCTGCCATTCAAAGATGGAGCAGAAAACAATCTCATTTGGTGTATTACATCTTTGGATGCTTCAGTTTCCTACATATACCATCTGCCAGAATGAGGAAAGTTCTAATTCAGGGATAGGCAACCTGCAGTGGTTACTAAATATTGACAGCAAAGTTTCCCTCCTTTGTGAGTTGGAAATACATAAAAACTGTAACATAAGCTCTAATATACTCATAACATAATTCCCCCCCCTCCAAGATTCTGAAAGTCTGTCCACAAAAAAGAAGGGGCAAAAATGAAAATCACAGCTTTTTGCACATATTGAACTGGCCACTTAACATTTTGCATGGTGACAATGCAAAATGTAAGTGGCCAATTCAGCATGTGTCACCCAACCCACTCCTGCCCTTGATTCTCACAAAATAATTAAGTTGGCCCTTGGCCACCCAAACTTCGCCTACCCTTGGTTTAATTATTGCTGCTCTATTTTTGTTCTATTTATTTACTTAATTGCAAAGATGTTTATTTGACATTTAGCATAAGACTCCAGAATTAAAAATAGTATTCCCATATTCTTTTTAACTTATGATTCGTTGATATTCTCCTTCCCTCCCTTCCTCCCTCCCCCCTTTTGTTCTTGCTAGCTTTCTTGCTTTCCAATAATGAAGAGAAAGGTAATTAAATATGACTGAAGAAAGACTACAAACATGTATGTTCTACCTGATAGGCTAAAGCAGAATAAGTAATAGCCAGATTTCCATTTAAGTTTTGTTGGGAAAAAAAGTTAAATAATTATGTTCAAGGATGAGAAATAAGTTGATCAACACATTAAATAGAATCCATATATGCAAATGAGCTAAGATCTGTAGTTATGTTTATTGGATAACAAATTCAGATTTGAAGTCAACATACTTAGGGGCAAACTAGATAATCTAACAACAGTAAGTGGCAAAGACAAACAAACAAACACTCAAGGAATCTAGGATCCAGATAGGAAATAAGATGTTGAATCTTTCCCCAGCTTTCTACAACTCCTTCCTCCAACTTTTTCCATGTATCTCTAAGATCAGATCAGTACTGTTATTGCAGCACTGGAAATATGCCTCACTACTGTTTTTGACCAATACATATCTTATTGGCTCAAGCAGAATAGAGTTGATCTTGTAAACCCTTGGATATTCCATAATATGTTGCCAGTCCCTTTTCTGGGCCTCCCAGTCTTTCACCAAGACCCAGAACTGGTGTTGTGCTGGGCTTATGTTGGAACTCGTTCTGACTGTTACAGAAGCAGCAGTAATAATTTCAGGTCCTGTCCGATGAAAGGTGTAGCTGACTTCCAACACTGGAGAAAGGAATTTAGCTGGACAGAATATATTAACCAAATATCAAGAATAAATGGTTAGTACTGAGTATAAACCAGCTAACTCAGAATAAATACCACCAGATATCCACCTGTTTTGTCCCAACGGGATCAGAAACCACTTACGGATCATATAAAATCTATGTGACTTTCTTGACACACTTCTTTTATTATACATAGAAACAAGCCTCGCATCTTAGCCTTCTTTCCTGATATATAAAGTACATGTGTACTGCTAATATTGCCAAGATGGAATACAATTGCTTTGCGAAAATGTTCTCTAAAGTGGCAGTTCAGTGATCTTCTATAGTATGCTTCATAGCGTCAGAACAAAGAATTAGAAAGCATCCACAAACTTACTCCACATTTCTCAGAATGGCACATAAATGTTTATCCTAGAAGACCAAGAATAAGAAGTCTGCTAGTTTCACCATGTACAGATGGGTGGAAATTTTATAGTAAAAGAAGATGGCAGAAGGAACGTACAATCTAAACAAAGGGATGACTTAACTTAGAGGTAAACATCTGGAGCACAAGAACTGTCTGAATATACACTTCCTGTAACTTAATTGCTACCAAACCATTATGTGGCACAAGTTTTACCTTATTATCTTTATTTTACTATCCTAAAATAAGATACCTTCCTTACAGATAGACATTACAAATTTCCAGGTGCTGTACAGTATTTAGAATTTTGTTAGTATGTGCATGCTTTGTGTTTCAAGGATCTGAGTCGAAGTTATTCCAACTTACTTTACAATGTGTTTATATTCCTTGCATCCCACTGAACTGAATAGTGTGTTGCATAAATTTGTGAAACCTGAAATGAAAGGGTGTTCTGAATGGGATTTCATTTTGTAAGCTGAAAGATTAAACAATCCATTTATGCTGTTTGTCATCAAGACACAACAATTGGTTTCTCTGCTATGCTTATACAATACCCTCAATAATCAGTCAGTTTTGTATGGAAGGCAGGAACAGAAATGACATAAAAGCACTTTCCAAAGATGATTGTTTTTGCTGTATACTGTTTTCATTCTGCCTCATCAAAAAAATCACACAACTTCATGTTGCTACTAAGGAAATGGTTAGTGAGAATCTGTAAGCTAACTAGCTCCCCCTCTTGAAAATGATAATATCTGATGGAAAATAGCAAACTGCACAAAACTGAATAATGAAATCCAATTGTCATGTCATGTTAGTTTATTCATCAGTAACATATTTTCAGTGATGCTTTTAATCTATTATTCAGTATTTGGAAAAAATATTAACACTTTATATTATTAACATTAACTAAATGGAATGTTGAAAAAAATGCCAAGAATCATATAATTCCTTAGTTTTTATACTTACATAGTTGAAGGATGAATGGAAAATGTATCCATATTCTGAATGTGAATTTAGAAAAATAAATGCCAAAATATGATTTCGAAATCTTATACTGGACTCTCTGATGCTGTCATTTTGATAGATTCCAGACACAAAGTTTTTAGGTTGCTAACAGCTAAAGATGATTTACTCTTCCATGTTATTTATTTAGTGTTTTTTTTAAATAAAGAATATAGTATTATCAAATATATACAACTGTTCTCCAGTTATAAAATAATATCAGATATTAAACATAAATGGGATTTTCACTGTGTCTTTAGAGAGAAGTTGAGAACTAGCTTGTCCACTTTTGCGCATCTTCCTCTACAATGTATAGTATTTTAGGGCAGGGATTTTCAAACTGTGTTTGGCAGCACTCTAGGTTCCACGAGAACCTGATGGGGTTCTGTGAGAGATGAAGGGGAAAAAAAAAAGGTTCAATTAAATCCAGCCAATTTTCTAACACTAGAGGTCTGCCTTTTGATCAGGAATTCCAGGACCACCACCACCCTCTCAGTTTATAAGGTACCATGGTGATTTCTACTTCCCTTACATGTAAACTAAGTGTGTATCCTAGAATGTAGCCCAGAATTCTCTGTATGGATCTCAAAAGCTTTGGAACTTTGACAAGTGTGAGTTTAGCATCTCTCTGCTACTCATTAAAGCAGCAGCAACTTTTTTCAAGCTTTCACAAGAGCCAGAAAAAGATGCAGCTGCTTTAAGAGTTACATTAAAGACACAGTGTTTTGATGAAATAACTCTTTAAAGCAGATGTGTCAAACAGAAGACTGAAAAAAAGCCCACAATGGCTGCTTTCTGAGATCTGAAGCACATTGTCAGATTCCCTTGATCAAAGGTTTTACAAAAACCCTTATCGGAGCATCTCCCATCATTTCCTTCTCCAAGGAATGGAATCCGTGTCGCCAGATGGGAGGGGGTGTGAAGTTGGAGTGTGAAGTGGTTTATTATGGCTATGGAGGACATCAAGGACACGGGGCTGAGATATGCCAGGAATACCATCTGGATGGGAGGGGGGGTGACATGGTTTCATGGGAAAGGGGACTAACTAAGGGAATGTAGTTTTTAAGTTAGGTTTGAGCGGGAAATCTTTATTCGCAGCTTGCCTTCTGTACTGTTCATTTCGCTTCATTAAAACAGTTAAAGGAATCCCAGCCTCCTGACTGTGATTGTGTGAATGCTCGAATGATCAGGTGCTGACACACATATTCCTTATTATTTTTGAAGTATGCATAGCTCTGTTAGATATCATTGTGTAGTACCTTGTAAAACTGCTAACTATGTAGAATTACTTGAATGTCTGGATAGTAAATATTGAAAAATATTAATTTTTAAGATATCAGATTTTGAAGGTAGACATCTGCAATTAAAATGTCCAAAGAATATTCAAGTGTACTACTCTGGGGAATATTTGACACCAAACTTTGAAAAGGAGGAATATCTGAGAAGATACATTCTTTTCAAGTAACCCTTTTCGATGTTCATTGGGAAGGAGGTCACTGTGTGCAGTGAACAAACTGAAGGACGCAAATGTTAAATGAAGTCATTCTTCTTGTGTTCTTGCAAGCATTTGAAAAGGCACTTGAACTGGATTGGCTGAGTTCAGCAATATATATGATAGATGCTCCTAATGATAGGAAAGCTTCTCCAGGGCTGATATTATCACCCATGAAATTATCTTCTCTTTAAAATACTACATTGTCATAAAACTTCATAGAATAGTGTCCTATCCCCATTTCCTTAATTTCACAATTAAATTTAGCAGCTATAAAGTTTTTGTAAGGTTGTCTGAAACAAACACAATTATATCTAAATTGTCAGGCCTGGAGATAAACAATACTTGGTTTACAGAGGCTTATTTTCAGAAATATCCTTGCTTTTAATGTGTTCTTCCAGCAGTGGAAAGAAGATTATTTCATGGGGGGGAAAAGGATGATTTTGAGGTGTCAAGATACTCTTTGCATTAAAGAAACCACATTGGACAGTTGTCATACACAGAAGTTGCTATATATAGACTAGTATTTTCATTTAACTAGCTTTTATTATTGCATTTAAGATGGCAACTCTAAACCTACATTGAGTTAACATGTGTCAGATTGTGTGATTTAAGGGAATTATTGATTTGGTTCACACATCATGCTAAGCCTTCAAGGTTTTTTTGGCTTGTTTCTTTTTGTTTTGTAGAGGACTCAGCCATTAGGGCTTAGCATTACATATGAATCACAGTAGTATGGGTTGTTTGACAAACATAGTTTGAAAATCCTGGCTTGGAGTGTGACTCCTTTTTTTAGACATGGTGTAGATGAGGAATACAGGTGGTAGGAACTGAAATAACTGGGATGTCAGCAACGGATGTGGACAATTAATTCAGCTATGTTCTGTGATCAGTAATAATTCCCATCCATCCATCCATCCATCCTCCTTGAAGTGTGAATATTTCCTATGCATGGAAATATCTTTTGTTGTTATAGTATGTTAATGTTTGCTGCCTGCAGTATGAAATCCTATGTGTGCTTACTCAGAAGTATTTCTCACTGAGTTTAAAAAGATTAGTTGGCACACTATCAATACTGTAGCTTTTTAAATTTAGGCAGCAGACCCAATACTTGGAGCCACCTTCACTCCTTTGCTTTATTAAATATGGCTTTGTTCAAGTTACAAACAGGGTCTTTTGGCAGTCATTGACTCCCTAATGCAAAGGTGATCTTGAGAAGGTCATCTGCATTAAGTAAACTAGTCTGGGCTCAGGAAAACAGTGTCATTCTCTAACTACAAATGGCCATCTGGATTACAGATGTAGCATCCAGATTGCCTGTTGTGTCCACCAAGTGAGTTGTCTTACCCTGGGACAAAAACTGTCATCTGTCTGTCTTGCCCTATAGACACAAGCTTTTCTTCCAACCTGTCCACTTAGATTTACTGGTGGCAAGGTCACCCAGTTCTCTGGAACATCACTCACTCTGTATTCTTTGTCTGGTTAACAGCTGCCAAAATGTTTGGTATCAAAAACAGAGGAAATAGCATTGCAGTATTTGGGATTTTTTCCCCTTTTACTCATTTTGCTATATGTTGAACATTTAGAGAAAACATACAATATCTGTGTCTTAGCTAGATAAAAATACGCACATTTAATTAAACATATAAGATAGATTTCTGGAGTGTTCCTTTCTTGACTACCACACCATGAAATTTCTTATCTTTCATCCCAGAAAATAAATAGATCAGTTTGAATTGATATCTAATTAATCTTTTTTTAAAAGAAAAACTGCCACAGTAATGATTCAAAGGGATTTAAAAAAAAAAAAATCTTTATCCTCTGTAATTTGGTTTTAGAAGAAGCTGATCAGACTACCCTGACTTCTTACTGGTGCTCAATATTTAGAAGGGTACACATCAATTAAATATTTACTTTTTTTGACAGGTGTCCTGTATAGTTACATGTCTTTTCACAGGCTGCTATTTAACAAACCAGAAAAATACACACTTGTTGAATTCTTCCTTCCTTTACAGATGTTCATGGCACAAAAATAACACCAGGAAATGGAAGCGGTGCAGGAAGACTGTGTGAAGATTATTATCATATCTATCTCTCACCATATCTGTCTCTCACCATTTGCTCTATTGGTCAAAACAGCTCATAGATGCGAAGAGATGATGCAATCTCCAACCATTTGTGTTTGTGTGTACATGAATTTGAGTCATTGTTGACTCCTGGAGACTGACAGGACTATTCCCTGCAGTTTTCTTGGCAAGATTTCAGAAGTGGTTTGCCACTGCCTGCTTCCTAGGACTGAGATAAAGTGACTGGCCCAAGGTCACCCTTGTGGCTTAGCTTTGTGGCTTTGGCTAAGGTGGGACTAGAACTCACAGTCTCCTGGTTTCTAGTCTTTAACCACCACACCAACCTGGCTCTTCTAACAGTTCTATAAAAATGGAATTCCATTTCCCTACTCCTGGGCTACAAGGTGTCCAGAGATAACAAGATAGTTATGGAGGACTACTGTATCTCCAAGAGATAGGACTATTGGGGAAAAAAAATCTATGTATTAAAAAAGTTGGCCCTAAAATGTTAGGATTTTTTTGTACTTATGGAAGTTGAAGTATTTTTGCTAATTAATTTTGCTAATGAGGTAATAAACAAACTATGGGAAATCTTCTTCCCACCTAATGCTAGTTCTTGTATTATTAATGGAACTTTGTCAAAAATTTCCATGTATAACTTTCAAATACTGGTTAATGACAGAATAATACTTGAGATTCATTTAGTTTGAGTGTGCAGGTAAGAAGACTCTTATGCATAATGTGATTCATTCTGTTTTGTTGAATTATTTCTGTGATTTTTATTTTTTATTTTTGTGTTAACTAGAGAAGTATGGCTGAAGGGAAGTACATCTTTTTCTAAATAATCTGAGAGAAAGTGGATTGTTGAGATAGGTACAAAGTTGTAGTACAACTCTAAATTTTTCTCTTCTCAGTTGGATAAATCCTTAATACAATATTTAATCAGCTTGATTATTTCATTATATAATTGCTTTATAATAGGGATATGCAAAACATTACATGCAGAGACTATTGGGTGAATGGAATAGCTAGTTGCAAGCAATCTATCTAGTTTGAAACAGAAGTGGTGAGGGTTTTGGGGTGGTGGTGGTAGAGAGAGTGGGGAAAAGCCAAGGACACTGGCGGTAGCATGGGGCAGCTACCATTTGGTGGAGCAAGGAAAGTGCTAAGGGGAGGCAGTGAAGGGAAGCTGAGGAGAAGATAGGAGACAGGTTGGGCTTCACACCATGCAAAAGAGGGGTGAGACACACCAGACTTGCTGTACTTGATCGGTAAGATCTCTCTAAATTTTGTTCTGGCTAAAATGCAGCACTATCAAAGTATTCCAGGCTTTGGTTCTGCTGAACTACAGCCCACCTAGAATGGTTCGCCAGAGTTTCCAAGTCCCAATATTTCTATTTTGGATTCAAAACAAAATACATATTCCATGTTGTGCAGACATCTATTGTATAACTAACACTGGGGAAATAAAAAGGAAGGAAAAAAAAGTCAAATCTAGTTTCTTCCCCCCCCCCCCCACAGATATTCTTGTACTGTTAAAAAGTCCAGTTCAAGTTTTTGAAGTGTTTGTAATTGGTCAAGATTTGGAAAGAATCCAATACAGATTTTGATGTGGCAGAAGATTCACATATAGAAAATCAGGAGAACAATTCAGGCCTCAGACACTGCAGTCTGATCATAGAAGAACAGCAGCAGCAACAGCAACAAGTTCATTTGTTCTATGTCAGTCTCTTATTTGGAGAACAAGACCGTAACAAGATAGCTAAGTCAGGGAACCATTCATCGTTTGAAACAAGTAGGTTGCCAAACGTACAATACAGCTACTTTCACTACTTTTCTCCCCTTTTGATATTCATATATACTACTGGGAGAAATGGATGCAGATGCTAGAAACTTTGCTCCTTGCTTTGGCTATGGCTACAACTGTTGACAATGGAGGATGCCACCAGGAACTTGGCTCTCCTCCTTTATTAGGCCGGGAATCAAGTACGTGGCATCACCCCAAGGCCAAGGGAGTATTGAGAAAACATTCCCCCATCCCAAACTGACTTTGAATTCTGCAAGCCCAGCCAAGGAAAAAGAGGGGGGTATAGAGGAGTTTCAGGTGTATTTGAGGTACCTTCCAGTGTGAGACTAGGCTGAAGTTGCCATGACCTAAAATATTGAACAGAGAGAACAGAAACCAGGAATCTTGTCAAAAAGATCCCTTTGGGAGGTAGTCAAGAAGGAACTAAGTCATTAAGGATCAGAGGAGAACTGTCAACAGAAGTCAGACAAAGGAGTCTGAGCGCTGAGCACACAGAACACCTTCTCCCCACAAATCCCATCTATGGGTACCAGGCTTGTGAATCAACAAAGCACATTATTATTATTATTATTATTATTATTATTATTAAATTAAATTTATATGCCACCTGACTCTCTGACCTTTGGGGATAAAAGGAGTCCTGAAGCCCACCCACATTTGGAGTCATCCTGAATCCAGAACTGGCAGTCCCTCTAGCTAGTGCCTGACAGCCTAGTTGAGCGGGATGTGGGTAAGAGGAGATGAGTGTGTGTGTGTGTGAGAGAGAGAGAGAGCAAATGTACATCATAAACAGTAAAGTTTTGCTGCCACTTTGAATTCATTGGGTCTCCGTGTTTTCCATCACAGTCTGACATGCCTCAGTGTTCAGCTGAAAGTGATTTGCACGTGTTCCTAATTATTTCTCGGCTGTTGACCAGGGCTATGTGTTTCACATGCTCTAGCTCAGTGTTTCTCAACCTTGCCAACTTTAAGATGTGTGGACTTCAACTCCCAGAATTCCCTATGCTGGCTGGGGAATTCTGGGAGTTGAAGTCCACACATCTTAAAGTTGCCAAGTTTGAAAAACACTGCTCTAGCTGCACGTATCTGGAAATCCCAGATAGAGAGCAAGGGGGTCTGTGAGATCCATGTGCCTTGACAGGCTGAGTGTGCATGAGTGTATGACCATAGGCTGAACCTGGGAGCACATGCAACATAGCATCATGTGCGTTCAAAGCACTGAGAAAGAAGTGAAGGCCAAGATACTGCAGGGTTGCTCCTGGCCTCTTCTTAGGAGGCAGATATGGAGTGGCTCAGACCTGTTACTGAGAAAGTTTTGGGGCATTTCAAACTTCTGTCTTGAAACAAAAACAAAAAACCCTCCAGTCATTGTGGGGGGCCATAACCTCATGTGCTTGCCTGTCCATTCGAAGTAACTGTTTCTTGCAAATGAGGTCAGCTGAACCATTTTGCAACAATTTGTAGATTGCAGTTCACCTTCATTCTCAAAGCTGTTACATCAGTCCGAAGCACAAATTATAACTGGCACAGTAATATCAATAGGATTGAACTTTCTCCAGAGGAAGACCCAAGACTATATCAGATGCCCACTGCAGCAGCTTGGGCAAATTATCAGGGTAATGAAGAAGCGATGCATCTTTATGCCTTTGCACTTTGCACCACCAAAGAAGAGATTGCTCTCCAGGGCTTCATAGCTAGGGTTATTACACAGACTGCAAAAGTTAGACTATCATAGGCAGCAGAGCTACATACAATATAATGGACAAGAAAAGTTCTGATACGCTAACAAAACCTTCATTCCTTCATCACATTCAGAAGATTTAGGCATACAGTGTGTAAGTACTTAGCAGACAATTTATGGCATGGCTGCAACTGTGGGATGCCCAAATGACTGCAGGTTCCTGGTTTTCACTGATAGTTTTGGCATTTCTGTTCAGCTCTGATGCAGTGCTGGCATTACAAATAATCTGGCTGCAATATTCAGGCTAGCTGCTTGGATCAGATTCTCCAAGATCACTTCCATGTTCTGTAGTATTGGGAAGCATAAGACTTACCAAGTTAATTCCACATAAATGCATCAATAAAGCCTGTTATCTTGCCACATCAATGCATCCAATTCCATGTGCATAAGACAATAGAAGAATTAAATTGCCTGGAAAAGCTAGACATCACTGAGAATGTAGAAGGCTCAACCCATGACTAGTCCATAAATCTACACAGCCTGGAAGATTAGTTTATGGGTTGATATGTGGCTACTCACTCAAGTAATGAAAGGAAAAGGTTACATCACACCCAAAGTGGATTACATTATCTTGGATCTTAATGGAGTCCAAATATTCTCCAAGTTAGATCTTATAACTGGAAATTAACTTAATTTGTATGCAGAATCAGGATACAACTCCACATTCTGCACTCATGTCAGCTTGTGATAAGATAAAGGGCACTGTCCTGGTATCTCATCTGCTGCACAGATACCACAGAATGTCCACAAAACTCTGGCAAGAGGACCTGGAGTACTGAATCTTAGTGATGTCATTTTTATTTGTTCCACGGATCAGAGTGATCCACTTTGTTTTAGATCACTGGTGACAGAATGGTCTTATAGTGAAACTTGGCAAATCACATACATTTAATATAACTGAATCAGAATTCTTTGGCTATGTCAAGGTTCCATTCAGAGTTGGAATGCAGAGAATGTGAACTTGCAATAGTCAGCAGTGAGTGAGAGGGAGAAAGAAAGTAAAAGTTTTGTTACCCAGAGGAAGATGTGGAAAAAGAATATAATGGACTTGAAGTAGGGGGAAGTGTAAATTCTATATTAACCTTAAGGCTGCTGGATAACTATCAACTATTTGTTATGGCCACTGTTCCAGAATTACAATAAAAATTAGTTCCTAACCATATTGTCCAAGTCTCTGAACCATCTTCAGCTTAGTTTGAGCCTACCTTGAGGAACATAAAGAGTATACCTTTTCAGTGGCCAGTGTTTTACAAAAACTGCTGACCCTAAAAATCTACAGGACTTCAGAGACTTCTTGAGCTTGCAACATATTACGGTTGTTTCTTTCCAGAGCTGGCTACCATCATGCAACCTGTTTACAACCTCACTATCAGAGCAAGCAAAGTTAAGACCCATTACAGTTTATTTACATTTCTGGACATAGAAATCTGTTTAAACTAAGGGAGGGAGATGCTTTCAAAGCATTTTCAAAGGTGAAAAAAATCTGATGAAATTCTAATGGGATCTGTTGGAATTCTTTCAGTTATGTAATAGATTTCATTGGCAACCATCTTGGTGGATAAGAACTTAATCCTTATTGTCAATTTTTAAACTTCTTCTCATTCAGCATCAAAACCTGCTCAGATTGCTGCTCATGTAAGTTCATGTTTTTTTGGCAGACTTGCAAATGCATGTAGGATATATTGGTGGGGAGAGCATTTTATTTTCTCCTCCTTTTGTGGATAAAGGGGAGGGGATAATGGCTACTCAGGAGCTGTTGCAGCTCTGGGTGGAGCAGTGATGGTATGTATGCATGTATGTGTGTCTATGTGCCAAAGTGGTCCCAGTGGTGGTAGGAGCACTCAGGGCTGTGACTCCCAAGCTGGGAGAGGGGCTCCAACAGATCCCAGGAGCAACCTCAGAGCTCTCTGTCCAGAAGAGTGCAGTGCTGGGAACAGCTAAGATACTGCACAGAACCGTCAGACTCCCAGGCCTCTGGTAGAGGACCCGAGGTTGAGGAAGACACATGCCACCCATGGGGGTGAGAAGGGGATTTTTTCACTTTCCTTTAAGCTGGCTGGAGGGATTGCTGATTGGCTCTTGACAATCCCTGCCTCTTGTCAGCATTTTGAGGCCCATATGAGCTTAGATGACCCACATTTGGCTTCAAAACCTTGGGAGGAATTGATATATGCCCTGAATTAACTGTCCTTCACAGATGTTTGAAAACATAATTCAGCTCCCAAACATTGATATTTTACTGTACAGATACAGTAAAATTGTACTGGGTTTAATATAGCAGGCCATTTTCCCTTAGGAGACCTACATCCCTTCTGAATCCCTCTTCTTGCACAGCAGATTAATGATTAGCCATTGTTAATATGGAAGAGAAATCAGATTTGTAACATAAGCAAGAGGTTTCTTCTCTGAATTATTAGACACTGAATTTCCAGAAGCGCAAATAAAACAACTCAGTTACAGTGGTGATAAGCGCACCATTGGAAGACCTGAAAGAACAAGTTAGGGACAGATTGTTATGGAGAAAATCTATCTATGTGATCTCTAAGAGTCAGCAACAACTTCATGGCACATAATTAATCAATGATATGAAACAAAGTCTCAAGTGTGAAAACATCAAGGATTCAGCCACCTCTGTAAACGTTCAATTTGTTATCCTGCTTACTTGTATAGGTCCATGGAGAGGACAAGTCTCCTTCCTACATTATTCCCTCCGTATTTATTGTTTGCTATGCATTCACTATGTATGGTAGCATGAAACAAGAAGGGAAGAGTGGATTTATCATGATCATTGCTATATTAAGGGACTTCTCTGCATTTAATGAAGGATCAAATGATAAATATGGAGAGATCTATTTCCTACTGCCCACTCCTCTTGTTGCTATGGTTTTACACCACCAGACTTCTCTTAGATTATCTTTCTCAATACACAGTCTCATTATTTTAGAGGGATATAGCTGTAATGGCTTAGTTTATATACAACTCTAGATAAATCTTGTTAAAAGCACAAGTCATGCTCTTGGGTATCAGTCCTTTTCGCTGACATTTTTGAATTGAGAAAAATTACCAGGCTTTTAAATTCTCACTAAAGAATGGAATATATCTTTATAATGAACATCTGTCCTTTAAAACACATGCACGCACACGTGTGCACACACACACATGCACCTTGCTTTCAAACAGCACACACAAGAGTTTGAATTGAACATTGAAATGCATTAGTATTTGTACTCTCTGTACTATGTTGCATTGGTTTTGCGCAGCAGTCCATTTGATACCTCCTGTACAATTTGCAACAGCCCACACTGTGGTAGTGGCATAATAGTTACAGCACACAAGACAATGGTATAGATGAATGTGAAGGCCCAGAAAAAAAGGAGAAGGGGGGAGAAATCTGATGCTATCAAAGGATAACATTCTTCATGGACCTGGCTTGTACTGAAGTTTGACCCCCTGTTACAGCAGTTGGATTAAATGAATGGCAGGGAATGGCTAGAGGTGGACAAATAAAACAGATTCTCTTTTTCCTACATGTTATTTTATTTTATTTTGTTGTTAAACTCAAGTTCTCTGCAGAATCTGGTTCAGTTCATATTAAAAAAAAAAGTAAAAGAGAGAGATAGTTCTCCTCCATCCATATTTAAATCCTAGTCCAATTCAATGGGCCAAACTATTCCCAGCATAATGTTACCATTTTGGACTCATTGATGTCAGCCCTACAGGACAGACTAAGAAACCACTGCCATATAGGTCTAAAACTACTTTTAGTAGAATAGTTATAGTAACCAAATCTTGCAAGTCTAAATGTGTTTCCCATCTCCCTTACTTTATCTTGGTGTGAATTAGGGAGGGGCCTTTTCTCAAATTAGAATGGACTTAAACTGCACTTGTCTGATTATTGCCTTGGTAGTGGCTCTTTCTTCTGTCCTTCAAGGCCATTCTCTGTATCCTCTACAGCTGGTAACATCAGTGTTAAAAATTAGAAGCCTGGTTTTACAAAAAAGGAAAAAGAGAGATGGAAACTCCAATCCAGTACCACAGTCATGGCTGACTGCACGATATTCAAACTTTTAAAAGCTGTTCATATAGGAAATTGTCGACTCTGATTGAGTTTTCATTAAAAATCAAAATGATTTAACCTAACCTCACACAAATTTCTAACAAAGCAAGACTATTTCTGAATCTGTACATTAGATTTTTTTTAAAAAAAACAATAAATCAAATCTTATTTGAGTAAATGATCCTTCCCAGTCATATCTACTCTTCATGGCAGTGCCAAGCAAGAAAGTCTTAAGAGAGTTTTTTCTTAATCTTACTCGGAAGATCTTGCCAGAGCAGGTATGATTTAAATTTAGCACCTTACACTCTGGGATATAGTCTCCCATGCTCTGGACTGCAGCCAGCCTTTCTCTATACAGTTAGTGTTTAAAATATGAATTATAAGCTCTTTTTCCTGAACTACTTTGATTTTAAAGGTGTAGCTGGTTCAAGGAGACAGTAGAATAAGCTGGTCACGGATCTCTTGTAGATTGATTGATTATGTGCCATCAAGTTGTTTTTGACACCTAGCGACTATATAGATAGATTTTCTCCATGATCTCTTGTAGGTGGAATAGGAAATGCAGCTAACTTTAGACATCAGTGTGCCTAACTGGACGCCTCCCCCGGTATTCATTTCATTTTATTGATTAGTCAGATTGACTTTATCAATACAGCAAGATAAAATTAAAATATAAACAAAGCATAATCAAATAATAGGAAGGGATACAATAATAAGACAAAATAAAACAGAATACATATATATGTGATCACAGTACAAGGAGGCAGTAATCAGATCAGAGAGTCGCCTTTACGGGGTACCCCAATTTGTTCAATTTGTTGGGATCTTAAAGCCCCAGCCTTCAATATGAACATAGCAGTTCTGTGTACAATATATATATATATATATATATATATATATATATATATATATATATATATATATAATTATTATTATTATTACCCTGGAGAAAATAAGACAATCTAAAATTTGGGTCCCAGTGCGCTGTTCTTTCCAATAGTGGAGATAGATATTTAAGCCTGATGGATGCATATAGTTGACAGTTAAACAGGATATGAGAAATATTTTTAATATCAGGTGAGCTGCATATACAAGTTCTCTCGTAGTATGGAATGTTGTGGAAGTGTCCATATTTGAATCCAACAACTCAAATCTTGCTCTGGATAAAGCCCTTAAAGCTTGGGGCAGACTCAGAGAGAGGTATTTTTCAGGTTGAAAATTTGTTTTGTTAATAGCCAACCACCTTAAAGATCTATTTTTGGCTAAAAGCTCCAAATCAGTTTGGGCACTTATATCCATAACTCTCTGCATAAAAAAAATTCTTGCTTGGGGGACCCTGGGTAATAAGTGCTGAATAGAGAGCCCACAACATGAGATAACGTCATAAAGTATTCACTAGGCTCCATGCTCTACTTTATCTTTAAAAAAAAACAATAGCAATACGAAATAATAATTTTCTGGAAAGTTGGAATACTATAAAGAAAAGCACCATCCTTCAAAACTACCTTTGTTTACAAGAATGGGGCTCATAGGCATTCCTCCCAAATAGAAATGGAAAAAGGTACAACCATCCATCATTTCTATTTGGGAAGAATGCCTATGAGGAACCACCTCAGATAAAGGTAAGCTGGGAGAATGGAAAGCATCCAGTGGGAGTAGATGGGGTGGTAGAGAATAACCTTCATCCAAGTTGATGGATGTTTTGTGGATGGCCATCTCTACCTTGATAGCTTTTTTAAAGAGCTCTCAAAATTCTAAATGAAGCCACTAACACAAAAGAGTTGCCAATTTATATTAAAAAAATCCCCTCTCAGCCCTAGGGGTAGTATGTGTCCTCTTCAATCTTGGGTCCTCTACTGGAGGCCTGGGAGTCTGAGGGTTCTGCACAGTATCTTAGCTGTTCCTAGCACTGCACTCTTCTGGACAGAGAGCTCTGATGTTGCTCCTGGGATCTGTTGGAGCCCCTCTCCCAGCTTGGGAGTCACAGCCCTGAGTGTTCCTACCACCACTGGGATCACTTTGGCCTTCACTTTCCTCAAAAGAGTTGCATCTATCTATCTATCTATCTATCTATCTATCTATCTATCTATCTATCTATCTATCTATCTATCTATCTGTCATATCTATCTATCAGTGTACGCTTTCATCTACAGATATATTCCAGACGATAATCACTGACTGAAAAGGCAACATGCTCTGTATTGGTTTTACCTTGCCAACACCACACTCAGTTAATTTCTGAAGTATTCTTTCGTAGACTAGTCTTTCTTATATGCAGAGACAGCAGTTCTGGACTACAAAACAATTAGACATGAATTATAGTTGTGTTCAGGTCATGCTGATGGATGTCTTAAGTTGGATTCTGAGACAAACAACTATATCACAAATAAGGTTTTTCTGAAGCCATGTTATCATTTTAGATCAATGGAAGATTGGCTGCCTTGTAGTTATTATTCAGTAATAGGGACATAAATTTAAAACTATCAACTTGATTTGCCAAAACAGTCAAAAACTCCACCCTCTTCCATTAGAAGGAAGTGAATCTTTTGGAATTCATATTTGTTCACTCTTACACTGTTGAAAGTTTAAAAAATAACCATATTCTATTAGACGAGATCCTAACTGAGGGGGATTTTCCTCCCTTAAAATTCATCTTAAAAGTCAGATTTTATTTGACACTATTTAAAATAAGGTCTCAGCAAATTTTCTTCTCTTTAATGAAAAATAAATCAATTCTACCAAATTTGCATTGTTATGCAAACTAGGGCTTTGCTTAAAAGACTCTTGCAACAAAGTTCTTTAAGTGATGAAAGGGGGAAAATTGTCAACTTGTCACCCATCTCCAACAGTGCAAGTACTGAAATTTGAAATCAGTTTTATATATCTTCTTCAAAAGTACAACTTTTAAATGAATGGTTAAATTGAAATATGTTAATTTAGTTTGGCTTGAAGTATGCTAAATTAAGGCAAAATTATTTTCATGCCATTTACAACCTGATAGCTTTTTCATCGCTTAATTAATTTATATCCAGTTGGACAAATTGCATGCTTTTAGCTTTACTGGAGAGCCCATATTTGCAATAAGGGAGCAGAAAAGGATGGGTATCCTGTCTTACTTCAGAGTTGTTTTTTTAAAAAACTTAATTTCAATTATGTCATGAACATTGGATTTAACTTTCCAAATTGGTTCTTCATTTCCCCTGTAGCAACCATATTATCAGCAGAATAGATTCTGTGATCTTTTCTAGCATCTTTTGCAAAAATAAAGCAGATTGTTCTTATTTTTTTGCCTTGCTTTGCTACTACTTGTAGTTTATGTTCTGCATTGTTTACACAACAAAGAACTGTTACCAAAAGGATGAACAAAAAAGCAAATCATTGTAAGATCTGAACTGCCAGAATTAGACCATCACATTGCAAAGTGGTAATTCTCTTTGACAGCCTCAGCTGTACCAATCATGACATTCAGCAAATTAGCCAGGCCAAGAGCAAACAGAAAGAAGAAACAGGTGTGAAACGAACTTCCTGCCTCCAGGATAAATACATTGTACACTGAAGGGCAATGCACCTGCACCATTGTTACCAGGAGTGGTGTTGAGGGGGAGAGAATATTTTAAAGTGCAAATACAGCCCATAGAGACAATAGGCTTCTCTATAATTTGAAAGTAAGTGGGCATTCCCCCCCTCTTTTTTTAATAGTTTACAATATATTAACTGTTTGAAAAGAGATCTAAAATGCTCTTTCAGGATTAGGTAGTTCAACAGGAAAGAATGAAACCAAAAGTTATACTTTGTCAGAATATTGTTGATTAAGAAGTGTTGGACCTCAGCTCACAGGCATGAGAGTCAATATGGTGTAATGGTTAAGGTGTTGGACCAGAACCAGGGAGCACCTGGAGGAGGGAGGGCAATGCATGCCACCTTGAGCTCCTGAACGAATGGCGGGATATAACAAATAAAAGCTCCTCCGACTAGTGTCGAAATAGGGTTGCCAGTTTACAGTTCAGGAACTATGTCTGTTTCTTTAAGATGCAGCCACTGCTTCTTACAACTTTCCCTGGTCTAACTACTCTGCCTTCCTATCCATCTCACCCACTTCACTATATAGATACAGGCAGGTTCCTTGATGAACACTTACTGGAGAGAGTGAGCTGATTGCTCCATTGATCAATCTGCCTTTTGTCAGTGAAGTGTACAGCTGATCTCTGAGCTTTGTAGTGCAGAGGGATACTTGAATGACTTTTGGAACACATAGTTTCCAAAACTGGAGGAACTGGTACTTACAGATTTTATTCCTCTGATCAGTTCTCTAGCTCTAGTTCAGATGTCAGGCACAGTCTAATAAAGTAGAAGATAGAATAGGCTCAGCAGTGAAAAGGGTTTTCAACTTTTCAAATGCTGCCTGGCATTCAGGCGTCCAATTCAGCTCGGCCCCAGGGTGTTTTACTTTGTGTGTCTCCCCCAAGCCCTTGGTATGGAGTAAATCAGTGAGGGGCAAGGCAATCTCAGCGAACCCCTGTATAAACTGGCAATAATAGTTACTGAACCCTAGGAAACTTTGCAATTGCCTCCGGGTGCAGGGACGTTCCCAACTTAGAATAGCCTGAATTTTTGCAGGGTCCATTTCTATACCCTTGTCAGACACTTGATAGCCCAGATAATCAAGCTGGGTTTTGTGAAATTCACATTTGGAAAGTTTGGCATAGAGTTTGGCATCTCTAAGTTTGCATAACACCAGTTTGAGGAGGCGTTGGTATTCGTCCTCGGTTTCAGTGTAAATGAGAACATCATCTAAGTAAACCAGAACCCCTTTAAACAAATGATCATGTAAAACTTCATTAATCAACTGAATGAAGACTTCGGGTGCCCCTGCTAACCCAAAAGGGAGGACTTTGTACTGAAATGATCCTAGTGGGCAATTAAAAGCAGTTTTCCACTCATCCCCAGCTCTTATGCGAATGAGGAAATAGGCTTCGCGAAGATCGAGCTTGGAGAAAATCTTGCCCTTTGACAAATGAGCTAACATGTCTTTCATGAGAGGGAGAGGGTACTTGTTGACAACAGAGACGGAATTTAACCCTCAATAGTCCGTATAGAGTCGAAGCGTGCCATCTTTCTTTTCCCAGAATAACACAGGGGCCCCAATTGGGGAATTAGCAGGTTCAATAAATCCCCTTGACAGATTTTTGTCAATGAAGTCCCGTAATGCCTCAAGCTCCTTCTGAGTCATCGGATAAATTTTTGGCTTGGGCAATTGAGCATTAGGGACTAACTCTATTGCACAGTCAGTTTTCCGGTGGGGGGGTAACTGGTCTGCTTCCATCTCCCCAAAACGTCATCAAATTCTTGGTATTGAGCAGGCAAGCCTTCTAATTGGAGTAAGTCAGGGTGTGGAGTGGCGATCGCTGCCCTTCCAAACCCTGCATGTGCAATCATCTCTGCTGTAGGAGCTTGGTAAAATCCATCTTTAAAAGTCACAGTTCTGTGCTCCCAGTTTATATATGGGCTTTGATAGGTCAACCATGGGATCCCCAGGATTACCAAGGGATTGCCCACAGGTGCTACAACAAATTTCAAAGTCTCACAGTGGCTGCCCATTTGCATTGCCACAGTTCCAGTGAAATGGGTTGCCCCCCCCCCCCCCCGCTGCTGAACCATCCAACTGTGTGAAGATCAAAGGATGCTGGAGGGGGAAACTAGGCAGTTCCAAAGCAGCAACCAGATCAGGGTGAATTAAACACCTGGAACACCCAGAGTCAACTAAAGCCCATACATCTGTAGTTTTTGTGCGGGAACCCAATTTCACCTTTACTGCTAGAGTGGGACAGTCAGTACTCACCATAGCATCTTCGCGCCCGTCCTCGTCCACCTGGCTGGTGGCGCCCTTCATGGCAGGTGGCTGGCATTTCCCGCCGGCTCCTTGTAGTCATCTTCAGCCTCCCCCGAGAAGTATAGTACTTCTTCAGCATTGGCTGTCCCTTTGGCCGCTGTCATCTGCCGCGAGGGGGGGGCGATTTGGCTGGCGGCTTCCCAGCTCGATCTCCAGCCTTGGCTTTTGGGCAATCAGCTGCCTGATGGCCCTCTTTTCTGCATCAAAGACACTGACCCCTCACATAGCGCCACTCCCTCTCCTTGTCCCAGGCTCTATAGCTTGGCTGGGCAGCAGTCGCAGCACTTCGGGGTCCCCTTAAGGTGGCGGGAGGTTTTTCAGATTTTCTGGTTTGCATAAAGGTATGTTGAGCATGCTCAGCCTTTCCAGCCAGGCAGATCCAGTCATACAATGACTCTGGGTCATCTCTACACAATGCCCACTGTAGGACGTCCAGGTTGAGTCCCTCTTTAAACCGTTCTATTAGGGTTGACTGAGACCAGTCAAGGATTTTCCCAGCTAGAGCCTTAAACTCTAGGGTGTAATCAGCTACAGACATTTGGCCCTGTGTAAGATCCTTCAGCGCCTTCTTAGCTCTTGCCTTGGCCAGAGGATCTTCAAAATGCAGCTTTAACGCCCACATGAAATCATCAAAGTAATCAAGTGCAGGGGAGTCAGCATCACTTAATTGAACATACCAGTCAGCCGCTTGGCCCTTCAACTTGGTGGCAATGGCAGTTATCTTAGCCTCTTCGGAAGGGAAGCATGCTCCAAACTGCCTCATATAACTTTTAGCATTAGTTAAAAAGAAAGATAACTTTGTTGGATCCCCATCAAATTTGACAGAAAAGTCTCTCACCCCCACTCCGGTTGGAGTGGAATCGGCAGCCACTTGAGTGGTTGGGCCCCAGGTTACAGTAGCTTTCCCTCTTCGGGTTGGGGACACTGGTGATCGAGCCCTGCGGGGTGGAGATTCATCCTGGAGCCATCTCCGGCCCCGCTCCACCAGCAGTCTGGATGGGAGGATGGGGGATGGTTGCGGGAAGCTGGGATCTCCTCCGTGCCTCCCCTGCCCCTCCAGTGACAGAGACAGGTTTCTTAGCATGTACTCTATTGATTCTGTTTTGGCTTCCATCACTCTTAGTTTCTCAGGGGTTTGAGAGTCCTCTCTCCCTTGCGTGTTCGGCTTTCTCTCTGTTGACACCGTAGTAGATTCTTTGTCTGGGGTTAGTGGGAACCGATACTTCCAGGATGCCCGGAACGTCCCCGGCTGGGGTTCCCCTACTTCATCCCAGTTGATCAACTCTGCGAGCGATTCGCTGGGTGCCGGTTGCTCTGGCTCTTCCCCATCGTCAGATTCCTCCACATCAGGATTGGAACTTGATTCATCCCGGGAGTCTGAAGGTTCTGGGGTGAGGTTCAGTTCTCCGCTCTTGACCGTTGACTCGGGTATCAAGCTAGCCATCTCCTCAAGTCCCCCAGTCGTGAGCTTGGACTCAGCCATCGTTAACTATTTTCCCTCACAAGAAACTGATCTTGGTAGGGGCTAACGGTACAACTTTGGGGATTCTCAGCTTTATGTAATGAATGCCTATTCTAAAACACTATCAGACTCATGAGCAGGAATTCAAAGATATCTGATTTATTAAAAAATAGTATGCAGGATCACAGAGAAAGCTGAGAATGATGAAAGCGCACCAAATGCAAACTAAAAACCCTCGGTGCAAATGAAATCCCTCCCCCCATAGAATCTTCTCAAGTTCACAATCCCAGGTGCTCCTAACGGTTTCTGATGGTCTGTGTGAAAAGGCCTTGAACAGATAACATAACCCAAACACATTACATTGTACTGATTTCACATACAGAGCATGGTACAAGGTCTCACAGCAGCTCCCTCCCAAACAGAAACGCGTGTCAGCGCCATGGCATTTGAAACGTTACGATGTATAAACGACATTGAATCAGTGAACACGACACTTGCTTCTTCATATTAGTAGTTGAAATCTTCCATTTAATTAGGGGAAGCGTGCTTTTGCCAGGGGTAGCCTAATTTTTAGCCCTGACTTGATTCATACTGGCTCAAGGAAGGCACGGCTCAATTCAAGTTTTGATTCAAGATTTGATGGCAACCCAAGCTGAGTCAAGGTACTCTGAGATTCAAGATTTGATTTGAAAAAGAACCCATAGGCCATAATGAAGAAGCTGCTTCACTGTTTGACAGAATAGAATGAAATAGCAAGGATGGTAGGCCTTCAAAGACTGCCATGTTTCAGTCGGAAACCTTCAGGGGCTTTTCCACAATAGTTTTTGGGATATATTTGTCCCTCTGAACCTCTTTTAGGGAGAGATAGCAAGAATGAGGAAAGAACAGCATAACAATTGCCTAGCAAAGAATCCCTGGAAAAGTTGGTTGAATCAGTGCAGAAGATATACTCCAAAATAAAGATACAAACTTCCAAAAACTATATGAAGAAATAAGCTCCTAACTTTCTGATAGTTTTTCTGTATATAATTTTTACTAGGAATTTTGATAATAATAGTAACATCCCATACAAACTAAACTTAAAGAAAGAAAAGGGAATAGAAAGGATTAAAATTGCAAGACAAAAGAAAGAGAAAAAAGAGAGAGAGAAGAAAGAGAAAAGTAAGAAAATAATAAAGAGAAAAGCAATATATAAAGAAGTAAGTTCCAACCTTCATCACAAGTGTAAACAAATTTACTGACTTTTCACCCCCTCTAAGGTTACGAACATTTATCTCTTCATCCCATATCCCATCGCTTATCTATAAATAAATCCATAAAACATCACCTTTTCAGTCCTGGTGTTAGCAGAAAGTCCTTAAGGGGTTCCCAGAGATAAAAACATACCTTGTTTTAACCTTGATCAAATAAACCAATCCTGTGGCTTCTGCAGGATCTGGCTTTGCACAAGAGGGAGCAAAAAGATGGCAAGGTGAGCTGGGGTGGCAGAGGGCAGGGCAGCCAGGGTCCCAGAGGTGGCGAGGGCAACTGCGGCTGGGACGGGGCTGAGGTGGCTGCGGTTTCCTGGGGCATGGCAGTTGTTGTTGGGTGTTGGTGAATGCTGGCGTGTCACCCAAAACACCGTGGCATTTCACCTTTGACACCCTTGTCATAGGTTTGCCATCAGTGGATTAGAAAGTGAGGTCTGCGAACTTAGTGCCCTGTAAAAGTCTCCACTGTGGTTATCAGCAAGATAGCTAATCCTGCCATCTCCCGGCACTCAAGCCCATGGAAGACCACTGTCCTATGGTCTCCTTGTGAGGAGTGGCCATCCAGAGTACATGTGGGTGATCTCCCATCTTCTTATCTGGAGTAGTTGCAAGGAACTAGTTGACTCACTGATTCCTTGGTCTTTGTTGCAGCTATTGGCTCTACTTTGCAGAGCCGTCTTCAGTTCACCCTACCTCCCCTGGAAGTCAACTTTCTAATAGCTTTTTGGATACACAAGCTTATGCTTTGTGACCTCTGATGATTGGGTTTTCTGGGATGCCAGGAGGAGTGGTATTGCCAATTGGCAACCTTGGTCATTCTTAAAAAGCCTTTGGTAGGGTGCCAGACTGGGTAGGGCACAGTGGTAAAACTTGGCCTCTTCTGGGAAGGCTTGGAAGAATGACAATTGACTTGCCATTATGTGATGGTGTAGTTTTGCTATCTGATCACTGGGTTTTCTGGAATGCCAGGAGGACTGGCATAGCCGACTGGCAAGCTTCCCTCAGGAAAGGGTCCCCATCATCACTGGCAATAATATGTTCTGTCAGGATTGTGGTTTGCTGGCAATATTCCATGCTTGTTAGTTAATTAGGAGAGCCTGCAGAAACAGGATGGCACAGTGAGATACAGTGCCACAAAGATGGGCAAACCACATAGAAAGAGACAATGACTGCCTTGCACCACATGCCTAGTTTTGGAACCCTGAAATTTTGGGCTAGTGTCTGCGTTAGCCTGGCAGCCATTCACACAGTGTCAAGAGACTTAAAGCTGCCCCTTTCAAACAGAATCTAAAACTCAGGCCAGTCTTGAACTCATATCCAGAATGCTGAGACCTGAACTTCCAGTTGTGTTGGCAGGACCAACGTGAAAGTATGACATTCCATTAGCACAAGAGAGAGAGAGCCAGTTTGGTCTAGTGGTTAAGGTTCTGGGCTAGAAACCAGGAGGCTGTGAGTTCTAGTCTCACCTTAGACATGAAAGCTGGCTGGGTGACCTTGGGCCAGTCGCTCTCTCTCAGCCCAACTCGGTGCAATGTAGACTAGCCTCCTTGTGGTGCACCCCGGGCAACGTGACTTGTCACGGCTAAATAGTCTACACGTCTGGGTGCTGGACCTCACAAGAATTTCCCAGCAAGAAAAGCAGCATGAACACTGAACTGCTATGCCATATGATTAAAAAAAAAAAAGCACAAGAGAGAGAGAGAAAGGATAGGGCTTATGGCTGGCCACATTAAAGAAGTTGAGTACTGAGGAAGTGAATTAAATCAAAATGAATGTTAGGCTTTTTACTACAAAATCGCTCTGATAGGCGGAGGGTTCAATGGGGTATTAAACTGATTGGCTACTCATGTCCATGTCAGAGAGCCCCTCAAGCCACACATCCTCCCTATCATTTCCATATGTAGAAGTGAAATTGCAACATTTGTATATTGTCTGTAACAATCCCAGAAGCAGCAGAGAAATCATCAGATCTCTGAAGTATTACAGAACCACCCCATTTGATTGGCTGCTTCAAAGCAGATCTGGACTTTGATTCACAGATTTGCTTTGTTGGGTTATCTGATCAAAGCTTTGCCAGATTAAATTGTTTATTCAAAGCTTTGTGCAGCCCTACTATTTTTGTGGTTGTCCATGTGAAGCAAGTTCAAGTTAGGGACTTGAACATTCATAGAATCCTGGTGGTCATTAACTAGTGTGAATAAAGGAGATAAAATGGATTTTTTTTCCTGCACAGGAAGTGGATGAATATCAAACGGAGACCTCCTTTGAACAATTCTCTCCCTATATGTGGTCAGAAAGCAAAATCACATTTTTCTTTCCTGCCTGTAATACATTTCTTCAAACCTTAGAATGCCCCTGATCCCCATATAATTGTAGTATAATTGAATATATTGAACAAAATTTAACGAGTGTGGTTACCTCTTACATCCAAATCTGGGAACTGATTCCCTGGTCTGGCCTCAGTCTGGGCATGTACACCCTGTTCCAGATATATGGTCAAGGCATAAACGTCTCATAATGTTGGAGGTCAAGCAGGTGTGCCCAGTGAATGAAGTGGTGGTATGTGTCACCTTCTTGCTCCTTCATTGCACATATGGAAGGGAGAATATCATTTGCACTGGTCTCCATAACTTTTATTGGCCCTGTCTGAGCTTTAAGCCCATCAATGAACATATCATGCATGCCACATTAATCTTTCATACCATCTGCTCATTTTATATGTTCTCTAATGTGGAAAAAGATTAAAGAGTCTCTGAAATTCTGTGAGAAACAATACCTCCACTTTCCAAGTACTGAAGAGATGGCCATGGTTATTGTGGTACTGAACCCCACTTAACCTTCCTAGCCATCTGTGGCTTATGCTATGTTCAGGGGATTATCCATTTTTTTTAGTACTTTGCTCCCTCACTAAAAGTATTTCTCGGAAATTGTTTTTCACCCATTATGATAATAATTGAGTTGATTTTGAAGCCTTAAAAAACCAACAATACAACCAAAAATATATCCCCTGCTGCTCTTAAGTTGAACACCTGGCCCTTTTGAATCAAATTTAGATGCATTTGACAAAGTTTTTTTTTTCTTCCCCAGCCTAGGCTGTGTAGCAGTTACTGCAAATCACAGGTTAGTGGTGGTAGAGGATAGATATAGCATCAATGCTTACAAATGAACTTTAATTTCAGTAAAGAATCCATAAAGCCCTCCCTTGCCCGTACACAGATACACCGAAGCTTCCATTTTTAGCATGGCATTATTGGTGGTTATAATGGCAAATGTCCCTCCTAAAAAAAATCTAGTGTGACATTTTCAAAACCAACAAAGTGCATCCGTAAAATTGGCTTGGATGATAAGGAAATGAGTGAATGGTTTTGAAAGGAGATGACTCAAAGGACAGCCGTCTGTCTTGAGATGAATTCCCAAATGCTTTCATCAAAGGGGATGAGCGTGCCTACTTTTGGATCCATAGATATGACTATGTAAGGATAGAAAGTATTTATTTAGCTCCGTCTTAATATGTGAAGCCAGCATCCAGAACTGTTTCAGAAGTTTGCCTGATGCAAAATATTGGGTGCCAGGATTATGATGAAGAGAATAGAATTTTAAAATGAAAATAGCAACATTCCTTAATAGACTCTCACATGTACCTATGTTGCCACCAGACTTCACCTAAGAGCAAAAAAATGGATGAAGATTTTGAATTATTGCACTGGAAAATATTCTGAGGGATTTTTTCAGAAAGCGGAGAGAATTTATTTGTGAAGCTAGTCCCATTTCTACAGAGGTATTTTTCTTTCTCAAAAATTCAGGTAAAATAAATGCCACTTGCCATAATATATTGGTCATAATAGCTTGAACCAGCTTGACAGTCTATGGAAACGAAGCTATATCAAGACGTGGGCTGTTTCCTGAAATCACTGTGTTAGGATGTAGTATTTTTTTCTGGTAAATAAGGAAGAAAATATGGTAGCTGCTATAGGCAGCTGTCAAGAGGAACTCAGTATGCTTCTTGTGGGGATGATACAATAAAAGGAAAAAATGTATATACCACCACAATAATGAGTGGAAGGTCCTTAACCTTGAGCCAAATTTCCTCTGTTGTCCTTGCTTCATGTTCTCTTAGCCCATTCCCCAATGTCAACTAAATAGTTACAGTCCATAATTCAGAATTCTCCCTACCTAGGCCTTCCATATTTTTATAGGTACATCAGCAGCTTCTAAAAAGTATGAGACATCACATGACAAAGAATATGCAGCTTCCCCACCCCCACATGCCTTCTAATCCTAAGAAGGTTTACCGAATAGGTGTCTGAGGGGCAACACAAGGATGAATGAGGTCAAAGAGGTTAAAATTTCACTTCATTGTTTAGGGATTAAACCAATGTGGATCTGTCTGTAGTTATCCACCAGGAGACAATGAAACTGGAGTTGTTAAATGGGTTAAAGGCAATTTCTGTATATGATTCAAATTACTTTTCTCCCTCCCCTGTAGATTTTTTGTTTTGTTTTGCATTGTATTTCAGTGGAAAATCCATGGGGAAGTATAACTGTCAGTCTTTGTTTCTTATTGTTTTGTTTGTGAGTTTAATATCTAGGATTCTCTCCAGTATAAACAGATGACCTACTGAATCATGTTTAAGCAAACCATGGACCAAGTAGAAAAGCAGGATGACTTTTCTCTGAGTACCAATATGGTTCCCATCTATTAAGATCTTAGAAAGAGCCCTGGTTTCTTGGGATGCTTAGCAACAGGCTACCTGATAACAGTAAAATAAAGAACCAGGGAGGAAAATCTCTCATTCTATTTCTGCAGAATTATCATTTTCAAGTGGTGTTGAGTTAGTTGAAGCAGATGGTTTATCTTTTCTGGTAGTTCTTCTAGTTAGACAAATGAGACTCATATCATTTCAGCTGCCTTACTCTGACTTGCAGTACCAATGGAGCCATTCCAAATCTGATGTGTTGTGTTTTGACTTATTTAATGCCGACGTACTTTTCCCGCAGTAAACTTGATTATCCAAATACTTTAACTTGAGAGCTTCTGCTTTCCTCTGTGGTGTAATTAGTCACACTGCACTCACACTGCATTTAGGAATAAACACACAATTGAAGCATCTTCCAAATGTGCCTATATTCCCATACAGCTGCTTACTTCACTTTATTCTTATTTGATTGCTTTGAATACACAGTGCTACAGCTGGGCAGCAAATGATCAAATTTGCAAAGGCATCACCTTTCTTTTATGTGCAGAAGCCACCTATTCAGGTATATAGGCCTAGCCCCATGTGAAACAGGCGCAGAACATGAGCTAAGTTTTCTTGGATTGTGTTATTGAAGAACTTGGCAGGATATCTATTAGGCTTAGATTTCAAAGCCAAAAGAGTGATCTGAGATCACACACTGGCAGTTTTACAGTGGTAATTTCCATGTTAAAAGAATACTTATCACCGACACTGCAGTGAAAGAGGCAGCGTTTCACAGAAAGAGCCTCTTGTGAAATTAATTTTGTGTTTATTTTATTAAGCAGCAGTTTCCAAATGATATTTCCCCAACAACATGAACTCTCATTCTGATAGTTCTCAGTACACCAGATATTATTGTTCTTAAATTGTAAGAAAAAAAATGAGAAACAGAGTATTTGTAAAAAGAAAAACAAAAAACAAAAACAAACAAGAAAACATGAAAACAACCCAACCCCCTAGGAACAAAATATGTAGGTGTTTCATCTATTCACCCTGCCCTGAAATTATTTTTTTAAATATGTGGCGGAATCATTCACTGACCATCTAGAGAATGGATCATGAGGACATGGTTTTATTTTCCATGTTCATGTTTTCTTAAGCTTTAGTGACACAAGAGGGGGCAGCACCTAGCCAATGCTGGCTATTCTTGAGAAAGGGTTGGATCTGGTTAGCACTTGGATGGGAGATTGTTAGGAAATTCCAGAGCTCTAGACTAGACTGGGAAGTCAACAGAATCATCTCTGAAGAAAGCAGTGGCAAACTACTTCCGGGGTGATACCAAGAAAACAACATGGTCATGTCCATGAAGTCATCAGCTCAACTCCAGGGAGTCTACTTTTTAATTTCATTGACTTTTCTCAGTAAAGTTAACTTGACATGGATGTTCTTAAGACTGTACTCTTGATTTTATGAAATGTCATGAAGATTTGACTACTTTCTTTGTTGTAGCCTTTGCTTGCCAGACATCCTACCACCTTCTGTCCAAAATTCTGCTGCCAAAACCTATTCATTTCTTTCCTTGCTCAGACTGTGTAACACTCTTTTCAAATCTTTATCCTGATTCTATCCCTTTTATAATCTAGCACAAGCTTACCTTTAATACTGTCCAGGGTTTTGACTTGTGTTCCCACTCTCCCCTAATTTCCCAGCTTTTCATTGTTACCACTTCAAGCTGTTCCACCCATTATTTCTTCTTTCTTTAGTATATATTTTCCCTTCAGATCCCTTATTCTCAGTTTCAAGAAAGCCATAGTATGAATAAGTATGTTTATTCGAATTGGCCTTGTTAGTCTTGCTTTTCCTTTATTCTTTCCTGCTCAGAAAGTTATTTCTGACACCACAAGAATTTATTGTAAACAGCCGGCAAACTGCCATATTGGACTTTTTTTTGCAAATGAGATGCAGTATATAGTAGAAGTTCATGAGTATACAGCAGGCTATTATCATTTCATTCTAGAACACCTGATAGCCTGTTCCAGTGGTTTCACATAAACCCTGTAAAACATGGGGCATAAAACGGAACGTTTTAGACTGAATCCCACTAGGCCGTTCCAGTATTGTAGAACTACATCACCCCTCATAGTTCCCTCTGCAAATTCTTCAGCAGATAAGTGGAGAATATTAAAGGGTCCTCAGATTTTAAATGTGTCTGACATCCCAGAAGCGTATAGTGGTGAATGGTAATGGAAGCAGATGAAACATTCATGATCATAATTCTACTATAACTATAATTTGTAATATATAAATATTTTTCATCTCATGATCTATTTTAGAGTTTTTATTATATTTGTAGATTTATGTTTTTATAACATATCTTTTTAATTGATTCAATTGCTATTGTTTTAAATCTTTTGTAAACTGCCAAGAGTCATTTTGAGATGGGTGGTATAAAAATACAATCAATCAATCAATCAATCAGCAAGCTGACCATCATCACCAAGATTTATTTTCCTCCCTCCCTCCCTCCCTCCCTCCCTCCCTCCCTTCCTTCCTTCCTTCCTTCCTTCCTTCCTTCCTTCCTTCCTTCCTTCCTTCCTTCCTTCTCTCCTTCCTTCCTTTCTTTCTTCTTGGCCTTGGTGCATATAATGCATAGAATTGATCAGTTATTTATTTTGTTTATAGGCTGCCCAACTCTGGGTAGCAAATTTGGGTGCCTTGCAACTAAAAAACCCAACAACATATAACAAAGACAACCTACCAGAAAAGCAAAATACCAAAGTAAAACCAACACAGACCAGACCAAAATGAAATAAAACAAAATGGGGGTCCATAATCATCCTGCCCCCAAAGCCTAGGAGAATAGCCAGATCTTCAATCATTTCCTGAAAGACATAAGGGTACAAGCCACACAGATCTCAGAAGTGGGGGGCAGAATCATTCCAGAGGGCAGGAAGTGCAACAACGTATGTATGTTTCCTGCAAGATGACATTCTTTTACTGACAGGACCTGAAGTGCGCTCACACTGCTGGACCGAACCAGATGGGCAGAGACACGCATGATGAGGAAGGAGACAGAGGTACTGCATGGGATGAGGATGAAATGTTGTACTATCCTCAGATAAGTAAAGGCATCCTCTCCTGGACATTCACTTCCCACTCCTTAGCAAGCTACAGTAATCAGGGGGTGCCAACTGTTTGCTGCAGGGTCCCACACACATCTGTTTTAGGCCTTATTTTAAAGAAAGAAAGGGACAGAGAGCATGGGGGTGGGGAGAGACAGCAAGCCAGCCAGCCACCAAAATTTAGCAATATGTACCTTCTGCAACAAGACCTTCTGGTACTGTGAGGGCTACAAAAATATTGCAGCCTAAGGACCAGTTTCCCCCCTCCCCATACAATATGCTTGGTTATTTATTTATTTATTCATTCATTCATTCATTCATTCATTCATTCATTCATTCATTTTTCTGCCTTTATTTTGGGTCAGCATATATTACACTCCGGCCTCCTATTTTCCTCACAACAACAACCCTGTGAAGTGGGCTGGGCTGAGGGAAAGTGACTGGCCCAAAGTCACCCAGCTGGCTTTCATACCTGAGGGAGGTCTAGAACTCATGGCACCTTAGCCACTACACCAACTGGCTCTCTATTTAATTGGACATGGTTATGGCATTTTTAAAGCAATTGTCCTTTAGGATCTGCAGACAAATGGTCATCTGACATAGTGCCCGGCTGAGATACTCCTGCATTGCTCTTATTTCTTATGACCGTGGAGCTTACTTTTTTCCTCCAATAAATTTCCCAAGTAAAATCTACTGGCTGACATCGGAGCTATTTTCTTCCCAATCTGGAAGTGTTCTTGCAAAAAGGACATTATTAGTGTTGTCTCTGCTAGTTTAAGATTAAGTGCAGGAAGTACAAAGCCAGGTGCCACCAGAGTTGGTGGATTTGAAACTTTAATATTGGCCAGCCGCCACAAGGAGCAGTTCAGTATGCAATGATCTGGTTGTGTAGTGTGGGTAATTGTATCATTGCCTGCACAAGTATGTATATGCAGTACTTAAGTTAGCTTTGAGTAAATAGAGTTGTCCTCTAGGCAAAACATGTTTCATTTCATGATCTAGTTCATGGTTGTCTATTTTGGCAGCAGCATTCCCAAATCTTTGCAGAAGGATTTCCCAGACCTTCTATATTGTGGTGGCTTCAGATGGTCAGCTGCAGCCTACCTGGCAAATAGTTGGGGACTGTGGGAGATGTTGGACAAACTGTAACCTTTTTGCTTACTCTGTACCTGAAATCTGCCTGAGACAGACATTCTGTTTACACACATATTAATGCAAAAACATCTCCATTATTTGGGAAGTGAGGTTTGCTTAGCATAATTCCATTGTGCCACCATCACCAGTCCAATGAGAAGGAGTTGAAAAACAATCATGTTTAAAAGCACAAACCTAGGCAAATTTCCATTGGAGTGAATCCTACTACTTTGATAGATGACTTCCCATGCAAGCATGATAAGGAACTTAGCTTAAATGGCATTAACTGTCTGACTCTCTACTCATTCTTTTCCCTTGCATGTTCATGTTGCTCACATTTTCCAAGTTGATCTTCAGAAGAGAAGCTTTACTGTGCCATCCCAGGAAAAAGGAAAATCAGATTTTACTTTGAAATGTATTTTAATAGATTTATATATCCTTTTTTTTTTGTGGAAGGTTATGCCAATACACAGAGCAATCTCTCCAGTTTTTCTCAACAGCCACAGTCTTGTGTGGTGGAATGGCCTAAAAGGGAGTGACTGACCAAAGTCACTCTTTGATTATGTGCCATTGAGTCATTTTTGACTCCTAGTGACCACCTAGATAATTTTTCTCCATGACAGTCTATCGCTAAACTGGCCTTTCAGGTCTTCCAATGGTACAATGCCTCATACTAATCTGAATTTTTCTTAAGTTTATCCACACTGCCAGATTGCTCCACTTTGGGAGGGCAGGAATTGTATTAACCCACTGCCTACCATGAAGGCAACCTCTGGTTTCATTTTTCTGCTCTAATTTGAAAGTATTGTCTTCCTACTTGTCACCCAAAGCTTTGTTGACCAGTTTGCCAGCTGTGCTTTACTTTCCCCTAGCCTAATGCCCACCTTTCAGCTGGCTACTTTTCAGAGGCAGAAATACCCCCTTACTACCTTTTCTCTGTTTTTCCTGAATAACACCTGCTGCTGATTCTGTTATGGGTTTTTTCACTAGATCGTACTAGTGAAATCATAATATAATGTAGTAATAATCGTTACATGCAATTTTAAACTTGACAGATTTTTTTTAATTACTATTTTTCTTTCCTGAGCTACCTATTTTGCTCCTGGGCTTTCTTTTTTTCTGGTAAGTCCACTGATACATCATTTCACCATGTTACTCAGAAATCAGAAAAGTAGGTAGCCCTGGGAAGGAAAGTAATAATTTAAAAGAAGAACAGTTCTTCAAGATCTCAAACCAGAGACATTCTGCAGTAAGGCAAGTGCTACAAGCATTATGCTAGTAAGGTAGATCTGTTGTAATAGAATCAGCAGGAGATTTTACGTGGAAAAGGCAGGGAAAATGCAAGAAAGCTATTTGTATTTTAAAGCCAGTTGTACTTGCATATACGTTCATTCTGATATTTTAATTTTGCATGTACTGTATAAATTTAACTTTAGGTGTGTGTACACATACTCTGGTCTCTATGTCCGGGAAAATTAGGCTACAGGAAGGTGATTGATAATTGGTTTTCTGAAAGAAAACAATGGGTGGGCATAGCAGCAGCAGAATTGTCCAATGGGAAGACGTGATAGCCTGCAGTCTGGATTGATTACCTTCCAAGCTGCCAGCACAAGCACAGCTCAGGAGCAGCTTGAGGGTACAGGGCTCTGTGTGATCAAAGATTTCTAATTTTAATTGAAAAAAAAAAAGAGAGCTCATTCTGTCTAAAAGAGCAACTAGTGTAAGTGGGGACATTACTATGTTTTTAATTTTTGCTGTGACTGTTATTGTTACTGCTACATTTCTCCTTCCTTGCAGTCTTTTTAAAATGTTTTTTTTTAAAATTGGTAGATTATTGTGTTATTTGTTTGTCCTTTTCACAACTTCAGATATTTTAAAATTAAACTTGGTTATTATAAGGATTATTTGACAGTTCTTTTAAAGACACCAGACCCAGTGACATCAGTGGTGCAGTTTTTGAACCTGCAGTACATGAAATTAGGTGAAATGCTTTTGTCTAGCACTGCATGTAAACAAATTGAACGACTTCCTCATTTGAGGCTTTGTTCCTTCAGCAGAATAATTTGCACTACTTGAGGGAAGCAACAGCTGCTAATTAACGACAAAGAAGAGGCAGCACTTTATTAGTAGCAGAGAGTCATTTTTCTCTCCCAATTTTCAATAACCCTTTCCCTCTTCTCTCTGCAAGATGGTTGCATGAATCATTGTCAAAAGAAAACCTTGTTGTTAACAATGGGGTTTCAGTGAGACTAGCTGTGTGCCCATGCTAGGGGTCAGCCAAAGAAGGTTGAGGATGCGTTTGAAAGTGCCACTTCCCCAGGCAGAGCTGACAATTAAGCAAACATACACCAAGTCAACAAATGATGGGTCTGTCTTCATCATTCCATCTCTCTCTCACTCATTCATAGACACATATCTAAATGTTTAAGGCTACTTCAGGCATGTCTCTCATTTCCTAAATAGCAGTCAGGTGCATGCAGGACATAATATTAAAATTCTGAGTAAACAAATAAAAATATCCATGCTCACTAGGATGGGGGATTTCTGTCTTCTTGATGTTGCCATCCTAGCAGTCCTCGGTATTGGCATACTGGTTAAGGCTATTTGGAGTTATTTTTTTAATAAAAACAGCAGGGCCTCTTATTCTCCATCCCTGATCTGATGTCAAGCTGGGGGAATCTCTGACTCTTCTGAAGTTGTTTGGCTATACTTTTCATTTCATCCCTGTTAACTAACGATGCTGGATGGGACTGATGGGAGTTGAAACCCAGCAACTTCGGAGTGGGTGGGGGGCACAGAATTCCTGCCCCTGATTTAATGCAATTCTTTAAGCTCAACAGTTGACTGTACTCAGAGGTCTTTTGTAGATTAACAAAAGAAAGATGAAGGAAAGTGGTTTTTAGAGATAATCAGATACTTTAAAAAAGTAACATAAATGCAATACAGAAACCTCTGGGTGTAAAACTGCAGAGTTGCAGAGCTACTGTTGTGCTTTTCAATTAAAAAAATATGTATGCACATTATGCATAATTTTGTACACCTCAGTCATGTCCCCTCTCATTTGCCTCCTTTCTAGATGAAAGAGCCCCAAATGTTGCAACCTTTCTTCACAGGGAAGCTGCTCCGGCCCCTTGATCATCTTAGCTGCCCTCCTCTGAACTTCTGTAGCTCCACTATATCCTTCTTGAGATGTGGCAACCGGAACTCCACACCATATCCCAGATGTGGTCGCACCATTGGTTCATATAAGGGCATTATGATGGAAGTGTAACATTCCATTAGCACAAGAGAGAGAAAAGCTCAGGCTTTTCCTTTCTCCCTCTTTCTCTCTCTATAAATAAAGAGAAGAATTCTATCAACTCTATACACTAAATAAGACTTTTAAAGTGGAATTAAACTTGATAGAGAACTAGAACAATTACACAATGGGACTCCTCTCATCTCTCAAAGAGAAGGAGCTTATAAGATCCTAGGTTGGCAAATAAAACAAGTTCAGTTCACCTAAATGTCACCTTCCATTCTGCTGTGTACTCCAACAGATTCAGTAATGCACATCTTCTTCACCCTGGACTTATTACAATACTGATTAGATCCAGGTGCCACTTAAGTTTAGAAACTGACTGTCAAAGGGGAACAAGGCTTCTTTGATGCTACAGCATCAGAGTCAATCAATACATATGCAAAGACTGCAAAACAGATGAGGGTTGAGCTCACACTTCCTCCAGCAATCTCTAGGTGTCTTCTGTTGAGAACTCTTCTACTTCTTAATTCAATCTACATTTTAGATTAAGATTCTCACTTGTATTTAGGACTGTAAAGCTTACTACATAATAAATCTGCCTTTGTTTTTTCTTATTTCTTCTATCAGGTATGCATTTTTAGATCATTCAAAAGTGCACCATTTTATAAATGGGAAAGTGTAATTCCTGAAACCCTCAAGAGTGTTTTCATTATTATTGTGAATACAGGATAGAATGTTGAAAAAAACAGCATCTGTTCCATGTAGGTCTTATGGAGTTCCTTATGACCACTCCCAAGTATGTATTACAGGATTTCTGCTTTAATTGTTGACGTCTTCTTCCTGTATTTCTATCATTTTATTCTACAGCATTTAAAAAAATAACAGGCAGTTTAAAATGTGTTTGCATTTACCTATTTGGTTGCAACATAAGTCTCTGAAGAGGGAAAATGATTTGTGGATGATCCACCCAATCATAATTTCAAGGAATTAAGCTTTATAAACATTTTTACAGCAGCTCTGCATTCTCCCCTGCTGAAAAGACTAAAATGCAGGTCTTCACTATGCATTTTTATACATTAAGCCTGCACTGCATTTAGCATAGGTTGCATGTTGTTCCGGTTCATCTTATTACTTTTATTTTTTAAAATAAGATAGTATTTCCATGAAAGGAATCAGGAAGGACGTGACTACTGAAACAGAAGTAAGCAGAAATAAATAGTATTAGACATGGGAAAGTGGCACTGAAATCTTTATAACCAGCCTTCTTGAAGTGCACAGTTTTGAATCTAGAAATAATTTTATTCAGATTTCAAATTTAAAATCAATCAATTTACCGAAAAATGTTCATTACTTTTATTACTATAATTAGTTACAACCTGGACAGCATTTTTAAGACTTTGAAATTCTCTTGATTATATACTGGGCTGTACAACTTTTACCCTTCTATGAAGGCAGTGGCATTTGGGTCTTTTTTATCTTAGGAAAGAGAAGGAAAAGAAGTATAACAGAGCTTCATAAAATTGAACAAACATCTAATAATTCAGTCAGTCTGCCCCAGGAGCATAATGGACTTGCTTGGGTTCCTGAAACCTTGGAGAGCAGTGTTAATTCATTTTCTACTACAGATTAAGGTTACTATGGTAACTAATCATTTTGGCCAGGTGAAGAGGTTGAATTTAATTGTCCCCTTTTCACGTGTAAATGGTTGCATTGCCCAAGGGGAAGAACTTGCCTGGACTTGTTTTAGTTTCAGTTTCCCTTCTGTGTAGGCTTGCAGAGAATATGCAGCTGAGAGAAATCTCTCCTCTCAGCAAACAGCCTTTAAATATGTTTGTTTTCTGTAAATAAAATTATTTTTATAGAAATGCCTGGTGTGTGACTTTTCTGATCTCTCCTGGGCCAAAGGCTTTCCTAGCAATCTGCTAACAAGCAGTTCTGCTGAACTTTTCTTTGCCTATTGAAATTAGGAGTTTGCTGCAGCCTTAGACAGGATTTCATCCTTCCTGGCTTGCTGATCTAGGGTTACTCCTTGGTCCACTGAGGAGCTCCAGGAGATGAAGCAGCCAAGGTGATGCCTAGAGCAATGCTGGTGAAAGACAAAGAGTGAGTTTGACAAAACAAGGATAACAGCTCAGGTTTAAGCCCACATAAGAACAGCAAAATGGCAATATTTGACCATCCTATTGTATACTTGAATTGCTGCACAGCATCCTTTTTTAGAGTGACCCAGACCCTTTTGAGGAAGGAGGGTTTGGAAGAACATTTAGCAAGAGCTGTCAAGAATTTTCAGTGCATCCTGAGGGTAAAATTACTCAGATCTGCTTGGAGTTAGTTGCCAGATAAGCAGGTCCCATAGAGGTGACAGGAACCTTGTCTTGTGAGCATATCAGATATCAGTTTGAATCTGCTAGTCCTGAGGATGTGGACAAGATCTTTTGTGACATCAGTAGTGGCTTAGAACCCTATTCCTCCTTCTCCTGGTTGGTGAAAGCTTCCAGAAACAAGACCGGTGGTGCGCCCTCTCCTTAAGTAACCATTACTTGATCCACATGCACTGGATAATTATTGACCTGTCTTCAACTTCTTCCTTTTGGGAAAAGTTGTTGAGAAGGAAGTGATCCTGAAGTTATGAGGCCCTCTGGATTCAGGCTGTGATATAACTGTATAGACTAAGGAAGATGACCTTGTCAGAGATATGCAAAAGCTGTTGTCTAGGCAAAAAGGGCTAAAGCATTTTTTTAAGTCTAGAATGTTCATGTAACATTTGGGAGCAGCTCAGACAGGCACGTCCTTAATTCACTGAACTATAAGGAGGAGGAGATACAGCACAATCAGACATGCAAGATTCTGTTATTATAGCCAATCTCAATAAAGTAGTTTTAGCATTCCTATGAAGTAGATTTCCTGGTCTCGACTACCTAGTGGGCTGACATCTATCTTGCAAGAGACACTGAAGGTCTCATCTTTGTTCGTGGAGAAGACCTCTGATCTTCAGATTGCACCACTGTCTATCAAGCACCTTGCTGCTGCATTGTTGCAATACTAACAACAGGTGGATTTACAAATAACCACTTTGCAAAATGCTATGATGCAACTAACACAGCTGGGACAGAATTTACCACAGCCAGAAGCAGCATAGCAGCCTGCAGCACAGCCAGTATTTCTGCATTTTCATGGGAACTTACCAGAGAAGTTGCAGGAGACTAAGACCAGTTCTTGACCTTCATGACTCAGTGTGAACTGTCTATGGCAGGTCAACCAGTAGAGTTTCCCACAGATTTTGCTGAAAGAAGGGGCAGCCAAATGGACAATAACTATCATTAAGAGCAATGACCCTGTGATAGACAATGATGATTTCATGAGATGCCTGACTGCCAATTATGAAATCTCAAACTCAGACAAGGTCATCTTCCTTACTGTCTACAATAACAATGAAATCACATCAATCGTTCTTGAGGATGACCTGTGGAAGGAGAGCACAGGGACATTGCAGCTCCCCTGGTCCCACTTGGTCTCTCAGCTGCCTTCAATATCATTGGTCATGATATCCTTCTGGACTTCCTCCAAGATTGTGACTAGGCAATAATGTGTTGCAGTGGTTCTCCTTCTGGAGACAGTTCTAGTCAGTGGGGCAGAGAGAGGTTGAGCCCTAAGACTTTACTTTGTGGGGTGCTGCAGGGCTCTACTCTTTTGCTTCTCCTAGTTAATAACTACATGAAGCCATTGGGATAATTTATCTCTCAGCACAGGGTCAAGTATCATCAATATGGAACATCTGTCCTAGTAAAACTAGGCTTGTGTTTGACTTTCGTTGTGGCAAATTCAGATTAAGAGCAGGAGAGAAGCAACTACAGCCAAAGGAGATGCATCACTTTCTGCTCCAGATCTAATCAGCTTCTCTTATCAGCAAGAAGAGTGTCCATAATGGCAGAAGAAACAGGAGTGTAGAAAATTAAAGAAGTTTAAAATTCTTCCAAGCATTGATGAACTTTTGGTTCATTCCACACAATCCAGAGACATAATGATGAAACCAGAATTTCTTTTTAAGTTTCAGTAAACTGATAGGCAGAATATTTTAAGACAGCTGAGAAATATACATGTATAATAGCTGAGAAATATACATGTATCCACACAAAAAACAGTCACCTTAGCCAGTGCATTTCAAAAGAGAGAATAGGTGCCATGCAGAAGCAACCACCACGAGGGTGATGGGAACAACATAGAGATGATGGTATTGACTGTTCCTGCTGAGAGAGTCTCAATCCATTCCACTGATGACTGGATTGGAATCCCATCTGGAAAGTCTCTAAGAGAGAATGAGAGGTCCCACCCAGGAGGTAATGGAAATGAAACCGTGCAATCTTACTTAATGGTGTACATATGTACCACCAGAAATCAGCTCCAGTATTAAATAAAATGCATTGCTACTATAATCAACCTCACAGTGCCACTCCCATTATATTTCCCCTAAAATAAAAATAAAGCAATGTATCCTGGAGATTGGATAAGAAGAAACATAGGATCATTTTGTTGGTTTATGATACTGTATACAGTTCCTACCCTGCCCCTGCAAATGGGCATAACAATACTGCATTCCCTTACAGGGTTGGCATAAATCAACATTTCCATCAGACACTATCATGCATTTTGTTACTTCTGTAAAACAACAATGGGCTTTATCTACATGCACTGGCAGGATAACTTTGTAAATGTTTACAAACAAAAAAGTCACTATTTTTTAAAAGTAAAAATATTAGAAACTCCTGTACCTGCTTCAACAATATGTCTCTGTCACAATTACAACAAATCCTTGGACTTCTGAATTATTTTTTATAAGATAGCAATCACTTCCCACTAGGACTTAAACAAACAAAAAAACAAATAAAAATCTGCTAAATTCTGTAAATGAGTATTAGGCATTATTTATATTATTATCTATTAATAGTATTATTTCAAAGCAGGATTAGTGGAAGGAAAGGAAGGAAGGAAGGGAGGGAGGGAGGGAGGGAGGGAGGGAGGGAGGGAGGGAGGGAGGAAGGAAGGGAGGGAGGGGCGATTCACTTTGCTAGAGTTTCCAACAGGGTGTCCATGTGCCTACATATACAGTACTTACTCTTCCTGATTTTTTACATTAAAAATATACTTTAATTAAAAGTGAATGTGGAACAGAGATATTTGGCACAGCAAAGCACCAGCCTCTAGTATTATCTTTATTTCACAGAATGTCTCAGTCCACAAACGGGCCTAGAGACATTCTAAGAAATAAAATGATGGGGATTGCAGCTCAGCACATCAATTGAAAGTGCACCCACATATCTAGAGAAAGAATACAAGTAACAAGGAGCAGGAGGGAACACCCCTGCAGGAACAAGACTAGAGAGAGGGGGCAGGTAGCATTTGGATAAATCAGGGTTTTGTAACTCAACATATTCCTCAAAGCAGTCCTTTTGCAAAAGAGGGCACAACATGTTCTCAAATTTCCAAATGGGCCTGCTAATGCAAAAAAGGGTGACTTTTTCAGTCAGCTCCTAGGAAAAAAAGATGCTTTTAATGAAAGCTGGACATTTGAGGATGACAGCCCACTGTTGCCACCACTTTTACATGCCCCTAAAGCCAGTCGAAAGTACAAGGTGGAGCAATTTAAACTGCCTCCACATGGAGATGGAAAGATGGTATTTTTTCAGTTTAGAAAACAACACTCTGGCAAAGGAATAGCCACCCTATGGCCCTTGGGCCCCATCTAACCTTCAGCTGAATTTCAGGTGAACCACAACCTAATTTGGAAAGCCTTCAGGAAACAGTAAGCTTGGACTTCTAACAAGAGCATGTTGCCTTTCTCTAGAAGGCTGCTGTGCCAGGAGAAAAGCGGGGAGGGTTAGTTGAGGGAAAAGGGTGACCCACTTTTGACTCTGAACACACCGCTTGATTCAGGTCCACAGATCACCGGTAGGCAAATCCCAACGCCCTTCTCCTGAGAGGACACAGCCCTTGGCAGGAAGAGGGTTGCCCAGCTCTGCCTTAGCCAGCGGGCTTCTTCCCCACCCTGAGGATTTGTGGATCCCACTCAGTGTTTGTATTTCTATACAGAACTTGGGAAGTGAGGATGGTCAACACGGGAAGGCTTCCATGACAGAAAATACTGAATATGAAATATGAAAAGCATACACAAAATAATGCTGTTCCTGTTCCCATCAGCCCACAATGGTGTTCTGAACACAGACCATATGAAGGGAACAACTAGACATGGTCAAATCCTTCCCTTATACACCCATCAGTCATTTCGACCTGGATCACAAAGTATTCGGGTGAGCAATAAAAATGGCTTCCGGAAAGAGTTTTGGAAAAAAAGTAACAGATTAAAAAGAATAAAACCTTATACTGAACTGTGTTTATTTGAACTTAAAAAAAAAAAAACTAAGGAAGTACAAAGAATTAATACCAATCGTTTAGAGGCTAATGAAAATCAACCTTTTTTGTTTTTTTGTGTTTTCCAAGCTAATCAGTTTGGCTTGGTGACTGTTGGTCTGTTATTGCAGGGCAAATATGTGTGCGTGCGCGCGTGTGTGTGTTTGGGTGTGTATGATGAAATGGCACCTAAAGTACGATAAGAATATTAGTGAGAAATTGGTATCCCTCTATGGCAGACATTTAATCACTCTTTATAGGTTACCATAGCAACGTACTTTAGATGGCTCACATAGCTGCACTGGAGTTAAAAAGATGGGGCTTGTGGAGCTCTGGAAAGAGCTGTTCTCCTTTAAGCAGATCTATAAGCATCACAGATGAACAGAACTCGAAACATTCCTCCATGAATATTCATGAAGTAAGTTGTTTTTTGTTGCCTGCCTAGTCAGCAGTCACAAAACACATGGTGTGTGTTGGCAGCATCTTGCCAAGGTAGAGGGCTATGGACTGAGGCAATGGCAGGAACCAGGACCTGTGAGGCTGACTGACATTTCCATCTGTAGCTAAGGCTGGTAATTAACAGGAAGAAGTGCGCCTGCAGCACTGCACCATCTGCTAGGGAAATGGCTCAATAAGAAAGGAGCTGGAATATCATCTCAGCGGTGGCTCGAGTTGGTTCCGACATGAGGCTGGGCATCTGTTAGCGAGGAGATCGGCTATTAGGGAATTCGACTGGGAATGAACCACATGGAAAGAGCACTCTGACCTAGCCCATAAAAACATCGTGTCAGAAATGGTGCCTTTTTATCTTACTTACACAAGGCTTCTAGAAATGGTTTGCAGAGGGACCATTATGGGGCTGTTTGAAGGAACACAACAATTTTCAGAAATGCTGCTTGACTCCCATGCAGGAGTCTTGAAATCAGGATACAGCTGTCTTCTTTTGACAATGGAGCTAATTTCAGACTGAGGATGTGAGGTTGGAGCCCGTCTATGGCTTTCCCTTCCTTCTCTCTCCCCTCCTCTCCCCTTCCTAAGCTGGATAAGGCAATTAGCATTTAAGTATTTTACTTGAAGAACTCTGATTCATCTGGGGCTGAAAACTCAGGGAGATAGAAGGAGATGAAAGCCACAAGCCCTTGTAGCGTCTGAAGGAATGCACACTTAAAAATGCTTGTTTGTCTTTTTAAAATTCCTGCCTCCAGGGTCTTTACCCCTCAAGCTATGCATACTTAACATAAACCTGGCCAACTCAAATGTTCACCTCACTAGCTCTTACTGGCATCCCACATGAAAAGCTGCATTACCTAGTACATGAGGGGCCCAGGGCCATTGCATCAGCAAAGAGGCATTTTTTCTCTGATGTAAATGAAATCACAGTAGCTGTTTCATCAGGCAGCTTAATTCCATGGAGACCCTGCCACAAAATATCCTTGGGTGAATGATCGGTTACTGTAAACAAACAAACAAACAAACAAACAAGGGGCAACAACTTATTTTAATAAAAGGAAGCTGGGGTATTTATTTATTTATTTAGGAAACTTACATGGCTGCCTATCTTACACATGATCATCCTAGGCAGCTCACAGCAACATTCCATAAAAACAGAATAAATATAAACCCACAAAACCCCACCCCAAAAACCATCATACTGTATATCCCACCACAGCACCATAAATACGCACCACAGATAATAGTAACTAGCATCATAGCTGGAAGAGGGGGTTTGACTGAAGTCTTGGTTGGCCCTGGGCACTCAAAATCATAGATCCTCAGCATAGTTCTGTACCTAAATATTTGCACCGTATAAGTTCCAGAATATAGTCAATATTTATAATATCACTTTATAGTTTTGTTTTGTTTTTTCCTTTTCTCAATTTTAAAGTATTCTGAGGTTTTTTCTTTTTCTTTTTTTTTTGAGGGAGGGGAACATTTGTGGGTTCCCTGGGTATTGCTTCCATTGCATCTGATCAATAATCTAGGAGCACAGGAGGTTGCAGGAGAATTAAATTTGGAGTGCTTTTAATAAATGTACAGTGTGCATAACCAGATGCACCCCGTAGCCCCTTAAATGACTCACAGTTTGGAGCTGTTAGGACAACCTCAGCCATTTATCATACTGGGGATCTTCGAAGTGAAGTTCTGTTTCTTGTATTGAGGGCCAAATTTCATTAAACTATTGGATTAATAATAGAGTGCTGGACCAACAAAACAAACATGCTTATGAAACATCATTTTTTGTATTGAATTCGTTTTGTTGCCGTGTATCCAGAACATCAATTAGTGCTATGCCGAACATCTTTTCTTTTCCTTTCGTTTTCTCCAATAATTGACGAAAATTACTTTTGAATTTTTAAAAAAGAAACATTTTTGTAAAAATTTTTTTGATGGAAACTGGGATTCTTGCACCTACTAGGTAGTTGAGGAGGTGTATAATTGTCATGTCTTTCAGTGTGTAATCTGGTTTCCAATTATATTCCAAGAGAAAATATAATGAGGGAACTCCAGTGGACCTTTTTTAGATCAGACAATGGATATCCAAGAAGGCTACATACTGACAGAGAGATGTATAACCCAGGGAGAAAAAAAAATCACAACAGCAGAATATTCTGCCAATTTGCAACAATAAAGTAAGGTCAAAGACATCCCTCCCCCCTCCAAAAAGCATGAGAGAAATCCAAAAGCTTCTTGAGAGTAAGTAAACCTGTTTCACAGAGAAAAAAAATCAGAAAACCTGAGGATGGATTTTGGCATAGTACTGCTATGTACAGTTTAGTGTATAGTTTAGTATGTGCATTTTAAAGCCCTGTGTTTTTTTCCCATTTATATGCATAAATTACATGTTCATCTTGATCTTGTAACAACAATAACCCCTATTTGTCTGGGGTATCTGAACAACTCTTTATCTGAATAAGTCAGCCCCAGCTCAAGAAAAGTCTAACACTCAAGTATTCAAACAATAAATCTTGTCTCCAGCATGCCTTCCACCAGGAGTTACACCCTCTCAAAACTGGAAAGTACTTTGTCTTGGAGAGGTAGAGAAGTGGAGAGGTCCTGGCTGGCAGAAGGTTCATTGCAGCTTCACTTTCATCTGTAGCCAAGGAGATTTCCATTTAAGGCAAACACCCTGAAAGATTGTTTATATCCTGTAATTAGCCCTTGCCCAACAAAATGCTAATTTACTTTTCAGAAGAATGAGGAGAATTTTGAAGACAAGGAAAGCAGGTGAATTGGCAAGGAGGAGGTTTGGATGCATCTCCAAAGCCAGATATTGAATTGAAGTCGGCTGCATCCTTGATAAGGCAAAGCAGGCTAGCTTTTTGGGGGGTGGGGGTGGGGGTGGGAGAAGCTGCATCAGAGCTTCATAGAACTCAAGCAATTGTCAGAGTTCAAGTGTGCCCCTCCAGAGAACCTGTTCGTACTTATAGCGTACTCAAGGACTGCTCTAAGCTGAACACTGGGGCTTTGCCAGATGCCTTAACAGACACACGTTCCGAGCTTTTTTCTTGTCTTGTCTTGTCTTGTTTGTTTCTTTATTTCTTTATTTTGATTTACACCACCCCTTTTGCCAAAGCAACTCCAGGTGGTGAACAAGATATAAATAAAAAATATAATAATAAAGAAACAGCAGCCAGGAATAAAACCTCAGAATAAAAATAACCAACCAGGCCTTGCTAACTACCTGACCGCCATGCTTGGGCAAACAGACAGGTTTTAAGTGCTTTCTGGAAAGCATACAGGGTAGGGACCAGTCTAATTTCAAGCGGTAAGGTGTTCCAATGAGCAGGCCCTGCAACTTAAAAGGCACACCTCCTGGGCCTTGCCAGATGACATTCTTTAATTGACTGGACCCAAAGTATACCCCTCCTTGCAGATATAATATGGTGGGTAGAGGCAAGTGAAGAAAAGCTGTGCATAAAGGGCTTTATAAGTAGCAACCAGCACCTTGAAATGCACCTAGAGGCCTACTGGAAGCCAGTGCAGTTTGTGGAGCAAAGATATAACATGTGTAAAATGAGAAATTTTATTTATTTATTTACTTATTTTTCAAATTTCTATCACCGCCCACTTCTCCCGAAAAGGGGACTCTGGGTGGTTTACAATGAGGGTAGGGACCAGTCTAATTTCAACTGGTAAGGTGTTCCAATGAGCAGGCCCTGCAACTGAAAAGGCACACCTCCTATTTAAGATTCCTTAAATACTCATAATTGCCCAAGCTGCCAGAGTCTGGAACAATGGTCACTTCTAGATGCTGTTCAGGTGCAGCCCCTTACAGAATACATTGCAGTATTACATATGGAAGATGACAAAAACATGAGTGACCATGCATAGAGTCATCTGGTCTAGGAAAAGACACAATTGGTACACAACACAAAGCTGTGGAAAGGGCCCCCAACCATGGCTGCTACCTGTTCTTTGAACAGGAGCTGTGAATCCAGGAGGACCCCCAAATTACATACTAGTTCTGTCCAGGGTAGTTTTATCCTGAACTAAAGACTAAATATTGCCAGATCTGGAGGAACCCTAAAATCCAAAATTGGTCTTGCTACAGTTGAGCCAAAGCCTGTTCCTCCCTATCCAGACTTCACACACTGGGATAGAACCTCCAAGGTATAATTTGGTCACCAAGGATGGAGATGTATAGCTGAGTATCATCAGCATACTGATGATATCTCATCTTGTGTGGTTGGATGACTTCATCTAGCCATCTCATGTAGATGTTAACTAGAAGTGGAGAAAGTATTGAGCCCTGAGGTAGGAATCTGCAAACTAGATTCCTCCCACACCCAGCATCAATACTAACTGGGACCTATCCCAGAGAAAGGAGGAGAACAAGTGCAAGACCATGCCTCCCTATGCTTAACCCCAAGAGCCTGTCCAGAAGGATATCGTGGTTGATTGTATCAAAAGCCACTGAGAGGTCAGGAAGAGCAAGGACGGATGCAGTACCTGCTTCTGTCAGAGGTCATCCACAAGCATTTTGATCCCCTGCCCAGGTCTGAACCTTGACTGAAAAGGGTCCATTGTTATCATATCCACTCTACTGTGTTGTATAACATTAAAAGAAGATTGGATCACCAAGAATATTGTTGGGGATAGGGAAAAAAAAGCTACCAAGGACATTTGGGGCAACATGATTTGTAGCACATCGGCATTCCCTACTGTGTATTATAGTTGGGGATGGGATGCACTTGTTGGTGTAGCTTTTTCCCATTCAAATCGGTGGAGTGTGGTGGTGTGCTGATCCATTTACGTGCATAGAGAGAGAAAGCTGTAACTCTCAAAACAGTTGGGTGGGGAGGGACAGTGATTTGCCAAGGCCTTCCCATGCAAATGGCTGTTAAAAATTTTCTGCCAACTTTGTGGGCAGAAAAATTGAATGGACAACTTCTCTAAGATTTTCACAAGGGCAAGACTCCCTCTTAGTTATCATAGGAACACCACCTGTCATGAGTACTGATGGTGAGCAGGAGGGGGCCCCTATCCAGGGGGGAAAACGCATGCATAGTAATGAGGAGTTAAGCAGCCATTCAAAGAGACACAGATCAGACCCACCTTGACTTTGGGGTTTATCTGTCTGGGTTTTTCCCATGCTTCTTCAGTTCGTTAGGATTTTCTGTCTAATGTAGCAGTAATAAAACACTAGAGACCTATTCCTTGTCTCAGCGTGGTTCCTGGCTGTTAGGACACCACCGCTGCAAAAAGGTCAGTGAAAAGAGTTATTTCATGATCTGTTTCCTTGATATTTAATGGAAGTGTTGAAAGGCAAGGAGTTTGTCAAGATAATGGTATGAAAGATAAGACAATCACACATATCCCTTGAGCATTTCAACACTAAATCATATGCAAAAATAGCATATTCTACCAATGGGAATTTATATGAAAGAATACCTAGCTAGATTCTCTAATTTTACAGTATAAGAAGAACTGGTAAGCGAAAATGCAAACAGAGTTCACTGCTGACACTGGAAAGAGAAGAGTCTCTTCCTACCTCCAAAGAGTCATACTTGATAAGCTGATAGAATATGCATTTCAAGCTCTCCCTATTCAAAATGTGATAAAAAAATTTATTTGTGTTGGGTTTTTGTTTGCTAGATATAAGTGAAATTAAAAGAATGAAATTATTTTAAAATGGAGTACTTCAAACTACCATAAGACTCTTTATTATAATCAAGTATGAAATATTGATGTAATATCAAAAATATATAAAAAAACAAAATCAAGATTCCTTAAATAAATCAAAGAACAGTTTTGTTTTGTTTTTTAAAGTCCCACACTAGTCCACAGCGAATAAAAACCTGAGATAAACTTGAAGCTGTGCAGCATGAGAGTGACTTTAACAATTATCTCAATATGTACATGCCTGAACATTAATTTTGGGGTGGTAGTGGTGTGTCCTGTTCGGACTATGAGACGGCCAGGCAGGATTATAAAAGGAAAATCTTTATTTACAACCAACTATTTACAACAGAAAAGAGTTCTTATTAATAGGCAATATGATTCAATCTAGTCCACCCAGGCAATGGAGGAACACAGGGCAAGGCTTCCAGATCAAGAGTAGCAGGAGATTGTGGCAATGCAGCAAGACAGAACTTGCTAACTGTCTCAATGAATCAGCAAGACTGGGCATGGCTAGAGTGCATGGCAAGGACAGGGCTGCAACTAGGGTCTGTGTCACCCGGGGCAAACATGGATTCCGCACCCATTTTGGCACTCCCCAGCACTAATTTTGGTGCCCCACCAACGCGGCACCCAGGGCACATGCCCCGGTTGCCCCCCCCCCAGTTGTGGCCCTGGGCAAAGAGGTAGCTTGAGGTTTGATTGCAGGACGTGGCACAGAGGTGAGGCTAGGCTTGACCACAGAGGCTAGGCAAGACTCTGCTGGAGTGACAAGACAAGGCTCAGATCTGGAGACAAGGCTGAACTTGGCTAGATTAGCAAGACAAGGTTTAGAACTGGAGACAAGGCTGGACTTGGCTGGATCTACAAGGCAAGGCTTGGAACTAGAGGCAAGGCTGGACATGGCTGGATCGGCAAGACGAGACTCGGAACTGGAGGCAAGGCTGGACATGGGAGTGGCAAGATGAGGCTTGGAACTGGAAGCAAAACTGGGCTTGGCTGGAACGGCAAGACGAGGCTCGGTACCAGAGGTAAGGCTGGGCTCGACTGGAGCAGCAAGACGAGACACTGAACTGGATACATGGCTGGACTTGGCTGGATCTGGGTGCGAAGGAGGTAGGTCAGCGTCAGTAGAGGGAGCTGGCACTGATTCCGTGTTGGCTACAGGCAAGGCTCCATTTCCTGGTGAGGATTCTCCTGTCGAAGCTGTAAGTGAAGTAGAACGGTTGTCTCTGGCAGTTTGCTCCTGGCGCTGGTGCCTCTTTATGTGATCCTTTTTGTGCCGTTTCTCCCCTGTAGCCAGTTGGGCTGCCTTCTGCTTCGCACGCTTCTCCACTCTCCTCTCTCGCACACTAATTGGAGGAGTCAAACCTCCCTCCGGATTCTGCCCAATCAGCGTCTCCGAATTCTCCAGCTCTGCTGAGTCCTTACTAGTTTCTATTTCCCCAGCTCTTTCCAGATAAGTTTCGTTTTCTCCTTCTGACTCAAGATAAGGTTCGTTTTCAGAGTCCAGGTCGGACTCAAACCTGACATGGTGATGCTCTCAGTAACCCATAGCTTGGTGAAGTGTATTATGTGAGGAAAGAGAAAAGTAATTTCTCTGTCATGGTACCCTACCTTTGCATTATCCTTCATCTGGAGGCCAGCTAGCACTAACAGTGTTTGCTTTCTGATAATTTTTGAAAAGCTGGCTTTTTACCTGTGCATTTGGACTTAACCACAACATGGACTTCTCCTTTGGTTCCTTCTGAAAATCTATGCCTCTCTACCCTTGTATTGCAATGATTGTTATTTTAATCTTTTAAAGTACTATTGCTGCCATTTTTATTTTATTTCATGGATTCTATGGATTGTAACTCAACCTGAGTTCCTTAAAAGAGTGGTAAGGCTATGGATATTTTAATAAAATAAATAAAAAATAAAAATATTCTCTGGATGTGTTGGCTTCATATTAACAAAGAAAACTATATTCTCATACTAGCAACAGATGTGACAGCCAAGCAACAGATGTGATGGCCAAACTAATCATCATATATGCTAATAGCATACACAGAAACCTGGTTTACCATTGGGAGAAAAATAGAAAATCTCATGTAAGTAGGGGAATGAAATGGAGTGAAGAAGGGGGACTCCATACCACAAGGCTTTGTTTTATGCCCTGCTTGTTATACTCTAATATTAAAGCAATAGTCAATCTTTAACAAGATAAGAAATGGATTATGCAGATGCTCAGATGGACAGTCCTCTTGTTGCTGCTGATTCCCCAGTAGTTTTGTTTCCAATATTCTCTTCCCCTATTAAAGGCAATGTTGGAGTTCCACATTCAACAGTATTTAAAAAAGAACATATTATAAAACATGTTGCAGCTGGCTAGCAACTGGATTATTGCCAATTGCCCTTGAGAATTCCCCTTTGTGAACTCATCGAATTTTTGTAATTTTTCATGGGAATTTTATATTCTCATTGCCAATAGAAAAGAGTCGCAAAAGACTGAATTAAATTGTGTAGAGTTTCTTGAACTCACAAGAAGTGAGAAGGAGGGGGGAGCAAAAAGCTGTTCATAAATAACATGAAGTCTTTGTGGGGGAAAATGGGTATAACTACTGTATTTCTATTGTTCTGTACAACCTTCTCAGATGAGATCAAACAACTTTTCTCCTGGTTAGCTTTGGGACAAAGGCTTTGGGTGTGTCCTCATTTTTCAAGGGGTGATATAGAAGGTCTCTGGACTGTTCATGGTTGTGTAGAAAGGTGACATTTTACATTGTCTTCTCTGATGTTAAGGACCAGTTGTAACCAAAACTTCCTCTGTTGATGATTTTGTTGTTGATGGCAGTGTGCTGGCAATCTGGCTAACCATTTCTATTCCATCATGTAGATCATGATGAGTTTGTCTATACGGCCATGGCGGGGAGGGGCAAGTAAAGTAGTTTTGCAAAAGAGCTGTTGAATTCAATTGGACTTGGACAAGATTGTAGCAATGCATTTAATTCAATATATATTGTTTTCCTTAGATATTTCATGTTGCTTATCAAGTTATTCTTGACTGGAAGCTTTCTAAAGTTCAATAGCAGATAAAAGATAAGGATAGTAAATTTAAACCTAATTCTCCGATTTAAAACATGAAGCCATATTTATTGGTTCTCTCCATGAATAAAGTTTCTTGGAATGCAAACTGAGCATTTCCCTCTTTTCCTGGGAGTTTAAATACTTCAATGGCAGTAGCCCAGTTGGAAGAACCCTGGGAAATGTAGCTTTCCATGTTGATGTAGCATAAACATCAGGTGTTGTGGATATTACATGTCCTAGGGCTTGTTGTGCTGCTATGGTCATTAGCACACTCTGGATCATAAAATTGTTTAGCAAGAGGCAAAATTGAGCCTAGGAGTGCTCCTAAATTATATTTATTTTCTGGGATAGTGACAGTAAACTTAATTAGGAAAATGAAGAATCTGTCTGTACCTTTTAAAGGATCCTTGTGTAGTTCTTTACATAATGGCTTCTGTGAGACACAGGAGATGATGGTACTAGAGCATCATCTTCAGAGAGTAAAAGGGGTAGAAAGTCATATCCTCAGGCTGGGAGGAGATGGGAATCGCTGCTGAATAGCCCTCTGCTCACTCCATGACTTCTCATCTGATTGTTCCTTGGGCTATGCAAACATCTGGGTCTAGGAGTCAATTTGCAACTTGTGAACTTGCATCTTCAGGGAGATTGTACCTGTGTCAAGAACTGGCTGATCAAAAGCAAGCATATCCCCCAATATCAATGGTTTCAGTTTGCTAGCTCTCATCTAGCCACATCACCATTTTCAGCACATTTTCAGAGGCCACACAGAGAATTCATGAGACAAGGAGACATTAAATTGAAGTTCTTCTATGTACTAAAGCCTCTAGTTTTAAAGCTTCTCACCATCTTTCCCAGTAGCTTTGAATTGTTCTCAAATAATCTAGGGGGTTCTGCAAGATAACTTCAATGTAATGGCAATTAATCCTCCAGCAGCACTTTCATAATATTTATGAATAGATTGACTTTGCATGGTTTTCACTCTGGGTGAAAATTATGAGATCCACTCTCTGAAGTCCAGATGAGAGTCATCCTTAGTGAAATCAAGATAATTTCTTCCTCTGTATCAGGACTAGAGCAAGACTGTAGTACATTTCATCTCAGAATGTCTGCTTAACCAGGCAATATGATATACTTGATATCATCTTATAGTTTCTACAGGCCAACGGAGCCATATCTTGAGGGTTTTTTCTGCAGTGTTTTCACCAGAGACCATGCCCTTAATCTTCTTGGTTGTTTTTTACCCAGCCAAGTAAGGCTGATTCTAAACCACAAGAGGTAGGCTGAAGAAATGCAAGCTTCTTATCCATATCTTCAGCCTGCAGCATATGAAACTCATTCAAACAGACTGGATAAATGAAGACTCAGACACCTCATTTCCAGATTCTGTGTTCAAAAGGAAATCTAAAAAACCATGAATAGGACCAATTCTTAGGGTCGTGGGTGGCTATGGAGCAGTCATTATTAGAATGTGTGACCCTAAACAGATACAATAGCATCAGAAAGTATACAGTGCTGCCACTATCCCTTCCACGGAGTAGATTCAAAATAAGCTTCAGCTTGCCTTGGTTTTACTTATCTGTGTTCAGTAGAAGAGGGCAGGCATTTAGAAGCCGTCGCATCAAATGCCACTCAGGTCAACTCTTCCTGCAAAGAGTCAACAGAACTATGATAGAAGAGTTGGCAGAGTGAGCTTCAAAATCCTCCAGGGCAATCTGGAAACCCACCAGATCCAATTTGGCATTCATGCTGGCAGAGGAACATAGGGAACCTGCATAGCACCTGCCCGTGCACTATTGGGCTTTAGGCAATAGGATTAGCTACTCATTTCCAGGAGCACTAAAGCATCACCATAAATTATAATTCACATGGCAGAATTAAATGTAATAGAAGTATTAACAGTAATAACAACAACCGGAGAAAATATTTAGCAAAATAACATTTAAGTGTTTGCTATTTTTAAATTTCAAAGCATTACTCATCCAGATTTGGGAATGCATCTTATGTAGATGTAAAGTACACCCAATGCTGCAGAGGATGGCAAAACAGGGAGTATCAATTAAAGGCACACCAGACATTGGGGCAACAACATGGAGTGTTTATAGCACCTGAACATATAATAAACTGCACAGAACATGTAGTGGTCTGTGGCTCTTTATCCTTTTTTTTTTTTGCATAATAAAGAGCGATGCTCCCCCCCCCCCCCCAAGTCAGCCACAGCACTAAATATTTACTGGTCTTTTCAAACCTTTTGTAATCTCTACTGGAGAAAACGCTGAAAGATATTAATTCTTTGCCATGTGTCTCATAAATGAAGGCCATTCTGCTATTCTTAATGACAAGGCTGAGGCAGCAAGATGTCATTTGCTTTTTTCCTCGGTTTTTAAATTGCTTTCTAAATGAACTACAGCTGTGAGGGCCAGGTGCTGTGATCCCTTTAGAAAGATCAGGAAATGATGAAATCCAAAATTTCAAAGTGTGATGGATGTCAGCTCCCGATTTGGTGTGTATGTGAGGTCACCCTCATGCACCTGGTGCTATCTCCACAACAGTAGTGCTTTTCTGCAGAGGGAGAGAGAGAGAAAAGGAACAAGGAAGATGCTCATGTCGAATATCAGTATAACAATATGTGAAGCAGTTTATAATTATCTCTTTGTTTTCTCCCCTTCTCTGAGATGAAAATGCTGTTGATAGGCACAGATTTGGGTTATAGGTACACACAGTATTGAAACCAAGATAATAGTTAAATATCAACACTTGGCTCAGCAGCAAGCTGAATAGAGAGACTATCATCCAAGAAAGTGAATCTTAGATAAATAAAGGTTTACTGAGTATTTACTTAATTAAAAGTTGTAGCTGCAAGGTCAAGCACACTCTGTTGGCTGAAATTTATGAAAAATGCAGTTGGACAAACATGCACATTCAGTTGCCTCTATTTCTGTGATACCACCTTGTTTCATGACCTATGCAGTCTTAAGCACACTTACAAGGGAGTACGTCCTATATGAACTTGATAGCATTTACTTCTAAATAAATCTCAATAAATCTGCTTGTCTCTTCTTGCCTTGTGGTCCTACAGGTTTAATTTGAAGTAAGCTCCACACTATTTAATGAGATTTACTTTCAACTGCAACTGCACAGAACTGCAAGAAATTACACTCTATCTGCTAGACTGAAAAAAGTATTCTCTCTTTATTTTTCAAACAAAGCTTCTTCTTTTCTAAAATGTTATCACAGCATTGGGATTTTCCTTCAATGAAAAACACAAAGGATGAGTTGTATAGTATTTATCTTAATTTTACAGTATATTGGCAGACTTGTCCTGCTATTATCATCATTACAAATATATGCTTTATAGAAGACATGAATGCACAGTCTGAATGGGGAGGGTCATCATACATAATCATACATACATGTACCTTGAATACCAGAACCTTTAAATCTCCCTTTCCCTACCTAAAAAGCAGGATTATAGATCATGTAGGAAACTCTATTCTTGATCAAGGAGGGGTGGGTACCAATCCTCTTCAGCCTGCCCAAATGAAATTAGAGAGAATATGGAGCAAGGAAACCTGAGTGGTCAATCCTACCCTCACTCTTAAGACCTCACATATCCAAGCAAATGCCTGAAGGAATATGGTAAAGTTTCCTCATGCAGCTGCTTTGGGATTCATTTCAAGGATAAAAGACAACAAAGGAGACTGGACAGAATCACCCGACGATCAGGAAACCTTCCAAAGGATGGAGCTGGCACAGAGTAGGGAAAGTAATTGATAGTGATATGTTGGAATATAGGAACTGTAAAATAAGGCCGAATAAGGTCAGAAAGGAATTAAAGGTGAAGACAAGGAAGTCTTTCAGACAAAATTGCAGTCCAGGTAGTGGGTGAGATGAGCCCCCCACATTGATCATGTGATGTCATAATGGAGAGCTTGCAATTGCAAGCAAATTGGACAAAACCCTGTACCATGGTCAGAGCAATGTTTTTTTTTAGGTAGTAAATGCTTGAAAGGGGCATATCTGTGTTCCTACTGGAATTTCTTTGACTTGGCCCACCTCCTAGCTCTTCAGATTTCATCCCATTTGTGTGCTGTTAGTTCAGGAAAAACAAAGGCAATTTCCTGCTATGGCAAATGGAAAAGTTTGAGAGTTTTTTATGTATTTAAACTTTTTAAAACAACCCAAGTCCCATCTCACAGCTTCCTCTTAAACTGCCTCTAGGACTTTATTGCAAACAAGAAACATGAAGAGGTAGGAAAAAGTATTCAGTCATAACTTAAAATGACAGCAAATTAGCACTGATTGATCATATTTGCACACTATGAACAACCCAGGTATCCTTTCCCTAGTCATTTAACTCATTTTAATGCACCAATATCACATTACACAGAATGGCTGGATCTTTGTGCACCAGCCATTTTTATGGTTAGTCTTTCCTGACATAGGAAAGATGGGACACTTCCCTCTACCCCATTTTTTTCTCTTAGTAGGAAGGAAGGAATACGCAGTGATGTGATGATTGTGGTCAGTATGGCTATGGACAGTTGCTAAGGGGGGAATCTTATCCAATCCATTAGTTTCTATCACATTTTTACCCTCTATGTGTTCTCAAATTCATCCCCTTTAAGAGGGGAGGACTGGTAGGGTGTAATAGTATATGACAGTAGTAATCTACTATGTAACTGTGGAGAGACAGAACGAGAGAGAGAGAAATTCTGAATCTATCTACTGCAGGATGAAAGCCTCTTCACTGAGATTAAGGACCCTAATCCACCAATTGGTAGACAGATTTTTTTTTTTTTGACTTCCTGCACTCAGGCTGAAATAGAATGACTAACCAGTTTTTGGGTCTAAAGGAGGACTGGAGGAACTAGAACTTGGGTCTTCTTGCTCCTTCTAGCACCTTATCCTTTATATTACACTGGCTGTCATATCTGTATCTCTGTTTATATATATCTCTACCTCTACCTCTACCATCTATTTAACTCATCTCCAGTTGAGTCAAAGTTATTTACTTTAAACAATTTCAAGATTATTTTAATGGGAAGTGATGAAGAAATGCTTTAAATAAGTATTATTTTAATTAAAGAGGTAATTCCAACCTCAAAAGGGATTAAGCAAGGCTGTACATTAGCTCCCCTTCTTTTTAACTTGAATATAAATGGCATTGTATATGTGAGATTCCAGCCAGCCTCTGACTCAGAAAACGAAACTCTTTCTGAATCAGAGGAGGAAATAGAAACTTACCGGGCTGAAACCAGGAAAGCGAAACCCAGAGATGAGTCAGCAGTGCGGAAAGAGTCACAGATGCTGATTGGCCAGTCTTCGGAGGAGGATTTGAATCCTCCAATCCGTGCGCACCAACAACGGCCAGAAAAGCATGCGAAGGAGAAGGCAGCCCAATTGGCTGCAGAAAGGAATAGGCATGCAAAGGATCAGCATAAAAGGCAGATGCGCAAAGAGCAAGCTGCTGGAGACAACCGATCCTTCGAGCTCACAGCTCCTGCAGAAGAATCCTTACCCACATCGGAAACAGCGTCTGTTACTGGAGAGGAATCAGCACCAGCGTTTTCCATCAGAGAGGACTTGGATCCTGCTTCCACTGCCACTGAGGATCTTCTCCTTGCTGGACCCAGCAACCTCAGTCTCACGTCCAGCTTCAGTCCTCCACGTTCACCTTGTGCGCATTCCAGGTGTGCTTCCAGTCCCACTTCGAAGTTCCAGCCATGTCCAGAGGCTCTAGTCCAGTCTCTGCAGCCTTGCCTCGAGTCTTCAGTTCAGTCTTGCAATGCTTCTAGCTCCCAGCCTAGTCCAAAGTCTCCAGTACAGCTTTGTTGTGCCTTCAATCTCCAGCCTCGCCATGGATCTTCAGCCCAGTCACCACGGCTTGGTTGCACAACATTGTTCAGGAGTTTCACACCTGTCTCATCGTGAGCCACGTTTGCAAACTCATCTAGAACCTGTGGTCCAGTCCTGTCATGTCTCGAGTCCCTTGCCTAGTCCAGAGCTTCTAGTCCAGTCTTGTCTTGTGTCTAGCTCCCAACCTCGCCAGGAATCTTCAGCCAAGTCCAGCCTTGCTCTGAGTCCTCAGTCTTGCTTCGAGTCTTTAGTCCAGAGTATCCAGCCCAGCTCAGTGCCTCCAGCCGAGTCTAACCTTGCTTTGAGTTCTCAGCCTTGTTCCGAGTCTCCAGTTCCAAGTATCCAGTCCAGCCTGAGTCACCGAGTCCAGTCCAGTCCTGTCATTACAACCAAAAATTGTCCAGAGGGCTCTGTTCAGCCTTGCCCAGAGTTTTGGTGCCTAGTTCAAGTGGGTTTCCAGTTTGTGGTCATTCGATCCCAGTTCCAGTAGTGCCATGTGCCCTAGCTTCTCTCAGCCTCCCAGCCTCCATCAGAGAATCCTGCTCAGCCATTTTGATATCGTCTCCCCTTGCAACCTTGCTGTTTTCCTGGTTGTTTCACAGTTGGTCTTGATCAAAACCAGTTTACTTCTTGATTCCAAGGACTTATTTATTGTAAATAGTTATTTAATAAAGAGTATATTTTGACATTAAATCTGCCTGGCCGCCTCATAGTCTGATCAGGTCAGTATACCTTCTAACAGGAAGATAATTCCATCCCCCTAAGTTAGCTGATAGGCTAATAATCATAATATTATATGTGGATAATTGCACAATAGCAATTGTCTTAACAAACCTTATCAGCATAAGAGCAGCAATGTGAGTTGTTACTATTGTGTGGAAAAAAGTTTAGCAATAAATTACCATAAAGTAATGGCCTTTACGAAGAGAACTAGGAAGCATAAACAGATATGGCAACAAAATGGAATTCAAATGAAGCAGACCAGATTCAATAAATGCCTTAGAATGTATTGCATTCTTTTTCCTCATGGGAATATGCAAGTTAGTTCTGTCTCAGAAACTACACTTAGAAGTTCTAGGTCTGTTGAGTTTTTGTGTTAGCTTATGTTTGGTGTGATGAAAGTTGGAAGCAACTTTATTACTGTTTTTGTTTCTTTTTCTTTTCCCTTTTCTCTTTTATTCTCTTTTCTTTTTTCTTTCTTTCTCTTGTACTTTTAAAATTTCTTTCTTACTTTTCTTTTATCTTTTAGTTTAATTTGTATTTGTTTTTACTAAGTCTATTAAAAACTTCAGTAAAAATTATTATTAAAAAAAGAAATTTGAGGACTGTCTTGAACTTCCTATCTATAATGGCAAGTACATTTGAGCTGCCCTCAAAGGTATTCAGAACCAAAGTAATAGTGAAAATGTGTCATAGTTCTCAGTTTTGTACTTAGGCCCCTATAAATTTATAAGAGCAATTTTAAACTGGCTGCAGAGTGAATCAGGCATGTCATCCATTGTGGTCCAGCAATACAATATAAATTATGGACTTAATCCTTTCTATAGGAACTTGGCATTTTTATCCTCCAGGATGGTTTTAATTCATCTTCAAAAATCAGTTGAAGGGCATATGCACAATTGCAGGTTATCTTCTCAGTTCTGGATCTCACTGGGGCTGGACAAGACTAGAATAGCCATTGAAGGATAGATATCGGATACTGATCTTCAGAAAGATAGGACTGTGGATCTTCCTCTCCTTAGGAAGAAAGAGACAGGGAAAGTTTATTAGTAGCCAGCTATTTAGCATCAATATGCAAAATTGTGCTTTACTCTCTGCCCTACTGGAAGAAAAAAAAATGTCAGTATTACTACTTAGGCTGTGTGCGCTTGGAGTAGAAACAGGGGGTCCTGTACTGCTTCAGTGTTCTTCCTACAGAGTATTTCAACCAATTTATAAAGCAACAGAGAACTCAGGAGGAAGACCAGAGGAGGCATATATTGCCCAAAACGTAGTTAGTTTTGACTATTGCCTTTACATACAGGACACAGGCTTCTCCAAAACGCAGGAGAAATTGAATATTGCATTCCTTGTCAAATATGCAGTTGTATAATTCTCTTCTTCTCCATTGTTTTTATTTTAATATTTCTCTCTTCTCTTAAATTGTAACAATGTTTAAATCTATCTTGCTACTCCAAGATATTATTTGTGTTTATATAGGTATGGTTTGCTATAATTACCTACATGGAGTTATTGCAGAAATACTTTTGGTGATGTGCAGATTATGCATGGCTCGGTTACAACTCAGAAGATAGGAGAGGGCTGAATCTTTGGTTCCATGGATCAGCTACTTGGTAATTCTGTGCAGACTGCTGTCTCTCGTTTCCACATCTCACAGTTTGGGCACAACAGGAGGTGACACTGTTAACTGTTACTCTTTTCACTTACTTTTTTTCCCCCCAGCTGAATGTAAACATATCATTAGGCAGTTACACTACTCTATATTTAGAGTAGGTTTTTAACAATCTATTAGATAAAACATTGGTGCACAATGGAAATAGCTGAAATGGAAATGGATGGCTTGTAAGAATTCAGAGTTACCTCCTTAGATCCCAAATGCATCAAGGTAAGCTAAAACCTTTAACCTTAATTTCCCTAGGATTTGTGACTTTTAGTCTATAATTTCACACAATGCAAGTTAAAATAGAAAAGAGAAGGAACACATTTCTGCTGTCACCCATTTTAAAAAACCCAGTACTGGGGCTCCAAAACATTCATATCTGAGGTGGGAAATTTCTCCCAGATCAAGACACTCTGTGGTAACTAGACTGACTCATTTAAACTAATTATCTGTTCGCCCTGGAAACACATTTGTTGCCGACTTGTGGCCCATTTCAGTCTGCATTGTGTTATAAACAAAGGAAAGCAGAAAAAAAATGGAGGATAAGAGGTTTTAACCTTTTGCTCCTCTATAAATGCCCAGAGTACTTTTGTGGTAGTTGTTCCTTTAGGAAGTTCTGAGAAAGAATTTTTGTGAAGTGATTCTAAATGAAAGGGAGATTCCAAAGAGGAGCAATGGACCTATAAAGAGTGTACAGAGAGAAAGAAAGAAAAATAAGAATAAGAAAGAATAAGAAAACCTTCAACTAAAAATGAATTTGGAAAAAGATGTAGTAAAACATTTACATTCAGAACTTATCCAACATCCACTTTGGGGCTAGGGAATAGCAGGCTGAGGCCTCTAGTTGAATTTCAACCCCACCCTGTGAAGCAGCAGATAGAGTTGAGATGAGAAACCTGCATTAGCACTGAAATATGTAGCTTCTATCTTTCTAATTTGTTATAATAAGCAAATAGGACTGCCTGCATTTATTGATCAGTTGAGATGCACTTTGAAGTGTACTTTGAAATGAAAGGATTCTTACAATTAGTTTTTCTCATTTATCTTACAGCTCAGTTTGCAAGAAACAGGTGTGATTACACTGGGGTGAAGGTAGGATTGACAACAACATAATTATCAAAAACCAGGGAAACACAATGATTAAACTATTTGCTGGCCTAAGGCCAGAGTTAATGCTATCATATTTTTTTAAAAAAATATTAAACTTAAAGAAAAAAGAGAACAGACGAGTGAAAAGAAAGAAAAAAGTAATACAAACATATAATATCAGCGAGTGGACCGAAAATTGTAATGGTTGTACAGTTAATGCTCAGTATATCATTGATGAAGAATTAATCATTAAAGAAAAATACATTTTGTTATTTTTATACAAAAAGGAAAGGGATTTGAAAGCTTTTTTAAATCCCTGAGCTGAATGGCAATATCTCCACTATTTTATTATTTAAAGATAAATCACCTAACAGAAAAAGGGAGAAGAAAAAGGGAGAAGAAAAAGAAGAAAAACTATAAAAAGCACGATTGAGTAAATATTTAGTTTCTAACTTCCCCTTTGTTCTACTCTGACTGATATACAATATTTATACATATTTAATATTTTCTTATATTTTCAATTCTTTAATCAATTCTTTTTCCCCTTAAAAACCATACTCTAAATATTTAAATTTGACCTGCTGTGTAATATATAAATGCAATCCCATATTGACTCAAGCTCCATAAAGCCAGGATCATAAAAGCTAATGCCTTCACAGATGCATTCCATGTTGTTCAATGTCAGGAATAAAGTTGGTTTCAACTTTACTCTCCATGCTAATTGTAAGTAATATTTGAATATAGAGGAGGTGATATGTGTTTGTGTATTACATCAAACAAATATTTATTACAGTTCACAACTAGATAAGAAAAGTTAAAACAACCAAATACAATCTGAGAATACAACAACATCTCATTAATTAAGTAAATTATCTATGTCTGTTCTCAGGTGTGAATATAGTGAAGCCTTATAGCTTAGGCACAGGATTTAGCGACTGAGTAAGTGATTTCAGAGTGCTTATCTTTTAGGGAAAATTGATCAGATTGATCATATTAGAGCCTATCTACTAAAGTTTGAATTAGTTGGGAGCGCAATTTCTTGTACAATCTACACCTCAGAAAGCACAACAATGCTGCTAATTACAACAGGTTTCAGTCTCATGTATAAATGTATTTATGTCTGCATGTAGTTTGTGGCAGTAACCAGTGACTCATGGATTTTTAAATGATTTCAGATATTATGTTGGTACACATCTTCACTTATTTTTATATTCAGTTATTCGGTTCAGCTAAACTTTTAACTCATAATTTTGCAATTTCCAAACCATATGTATAATCATATGACTATACATTAACTAAATTAGTTTTGGTGAACCTCTATTGATTACAGGGACGCGGTGGCGCTGCGGGTTAAACCGCTGAGCTGTCGATCGGAAGGTCGGCGGTTCGAAACCGCGCGGCGGGGTGAGCTCCCGTTGCTCGTCCCAGCTTCTGCACACCAAGCAGTTCGAAAACATGCAAATGTGAGTAGATTAATTGGTACCGCTTCGGCGGGAAGGTAACGGCGTTCCGTGAGTCATGCTGGCCACATGACCCAGAAGTGTCTATGACAACGCCGGCTCCAAGGCTTTGAAACGGAGATGAGCACCGCCCCCTAGAGTCGGACTCGACTGGACTTTACGTCAAGGGAAACCTTTACCTTTACCTATTGATTACATTCTCTGTATTACTTTTTCAAGTGACATAAATTGGAAAAATACCATCAAAGCCCAACAAATAATTATTCCAATTAACATGCATCAAATACTTATTTAAAAAAAAAGAAGACTTTCTGATGCAAATCATGATATCATCCAAAGAATGTTGGATCCTTTCCCTTTCCTTTCCCCCTTCCCTTTTTCCTTGCAATAATTGTCATCTTTTGTGGTTGGATAGTCTTCATAAACATATACAGGGGCATTCTGGCTCCTCAAGCCTGTTGTTTTGGTTGACAACACAATAAGTAGGTTGACTGAAAAAAGTCAGTCTTGAAGTCTGCTGGTTCACACATATGCCGGAAAATGCTAGCTCACCCCACCAAGTCCTTGTTCTTTTTTGGAAATGATTATGTCTATAAGTGAAACAAGCCTTCTCAAAATGGGAACATCCAGTCATATTTCAGTGAAGCATATCTAAACTGAATGTCAGCCTTAAACATAGCCAAAAGTTTGAGTGTGGAAAATTTGAATTAAAGTTACAAGAGTGGTTCAAAATTGTTTCAATATTATAGAAATTTGACATTCCACATTACTTCATATCCCTCTTTACATTATACTTAATACTAATACCTTGTGATGGACCCATTTTTACACATTAATAAAAAGTAGTGAATATTAAAATCTCTCCTGACACAAATGTTTTTTTTAGATTTTTTTTATCTCACCTTTATTATTTTCATAAATAACTCAAGGTGGCGAGCATACCTAATACTCCTTCCTCCTCCCATTTTCCCACAGCAACAACCATGGGAGGTGAGCTGGGCTGAGAGAGAGTGACTAGCCCAAAGTCAGCCAGCCATTTTCTTGCCTAAGGTGGGGCTAGAACTCAGATTCCTGGTTTCTAGCCTTTTGCCTGAACCACAATGAAATAGCTTCTTAGCCATGTTGACCCAATAATGTTTATGAAAAATTAACTTATTTTAATAGCATTGTATAGCTTTTGTGTTGCTACTGGAACATTTTTCTTCTTTATGTGTCCAGGAGTTTGTAAAATCTTTGTGTCTTTCTACATGCTGAATGATTTAAAAAGTTGTTATTCCAGCTTCTAATTAAGTATTTCAGGCCTCAAACCATTCTGTTGGCATTTTCTCTCATTCAGGCATTCATGTCAACTGTCCATAAAGGAGATGCTAATAATAAAGAGATCAGTGTTGAAAGAGTTGTGAAAGTATCCTTCTGTAGACAACATATTGCAGGAGATGGCAACAGCAGAAGTAGTAGCAGCAGCACAGTGATGCAGAATTCATTATTCGACAGTATGGCAATAGTTTCCTCTTATGAAAAGTGCCACTTTTTTCTCCAGAGTTTATAATCAAAGTTGGTTTTGAATCTAAGGGCACTGTTTATTGCTATGCTGCTGTAACCTTCTGGCTTCTCTTGCCAGGAGAAAGAAAGAAGAAGCTGCTGGGCCTACCACAAGTACCTTTAGATGTTTGGTGCCACATGGCCTGTATACCATGCAATGATTTCCAGCGTAGTCTTTTTCCTGACCAACATCACTCGGTGCTATCAATTTGTACAAATGCAGATGTGTACGAGCACATGCGTGCAGTGAAAACGGAATGTAAAAATGTTGGTAACCTTTTATCCAAAACCAATTAACTGGATTCCTCATCTATCTGGATTGGCCAAATTTAATAGGTTTGGTTATTCTGAATATGTAGATCAGTGTTCCCCAACTCTGGCAACTTCCAGCCATGTGAATTTCAACTCCCAGAATTTTTCAGTGGCATAGTCATGGCTGAGAATTCTGGAAGTTGAAGTCCACACATCTAGAAGTTGCCAAGGTTGTGAATCACTGATGTAAATGACTGAGTTGAACTTACCTGGCATATAGCTGTTAAAGATAAGGAACCTATTAGGAGAGAAAGAAGGCAATCCTAATTCAGCATCATAAAGGCCATCAGACTTCCTAAATGTTCTATTTGGATAGATACATTTATCATTTTCTCTTAGTCTAGTACTAAATGTCCTCACCTAATTTTTGAAGAAACTTGCCAATTTTGTGATGTTATTTTTTTTCAAAAAGACCCAAATATTTTTTTTATTTATCTCATATCAAACCCAATGTTTTTATAGATGTGTCTTATCTTTCTCATTCCATCTATTACTCTCTATTAAAAAAAACAACCCTCAAAATATTACTAGAAGTGTAATATTGTCAGATTCCTATCATTTATTGGGTGGTTACTGATCACTTCTGAGGTCATACAATTCTATAGTAACATTACTTATGGAATGAAAAAAATCCACGATCAGAATAAGTTTCCCAAGCAGAAATGTCCTACATAAGGTTGCAGTGGGAATGAACTTGCCCATAAGATAAGCTTAATGGAACTTAGCTATGGAAAGGCTTCAGTGAATCCTAAATTCATAGGAGAGTGGAAGATGAGTAATGATTTGCCAAGAATTATTGAATTAGTTTATGTAGTGTTTGAACATTTTCTTCTCATTAAATTTCAGAAATACATTAAGTCTGGGAATCCATATTAAGCATCTTTCCATCACAGTTCAAAATTTGGAGCACATTTGCTATAGAATTGCCAGTGTTGAAAATTTTCTTTCTGAAAATAATGCAACATTTTCCAGTTTCTTCAAAAAAGCTTTAAAAATGAAAAATAGAAAAGTAGTTGATTTAAGCACAAGAAATATCTATCTATCTATCTATCTATCTATCTATCTATCTATCTATCTATCTATCTATCTATCAATCATCTATCATCATCTACCTATCTAAGAAATGTATATGGCTGCCCATCAATCAGAGGAACTCTGGGTGGCAAACAAGGATAAAAACATAATGCAATTATCAAATCAAATCGTTTTTTTTAAAAGAAGACAAAGTTGAGGCCCCAGTGAAAAATCTGATACCCATAAACCACACACTGTACACCAGAGCTCCATTAACATCCTGGCCCCAGTGCTGTGGGGAAAAACAGATCTTCACCATCCTCCTGAAGGCCAATAGGGTCAGGACCATCTGTATTATGCTAATGAGAAGCTTGTTTGCAGTAGAGTTATGTTTGCTTTGACTTTTTCTATATCCTTCAATATAAATATCCCTCCCAGAAGAAAATAATATGAAAAAAAAATTGTATTGGAGAAAAAGCAAGCAGAAGGATATGGAATCAAACATAGTCAGTGATAGAACATGTTATCATCTATGAAGAAGTCCTAAAATTATTTATATACTGTATATACATATACATATACAATTATGGTAACCAGCTTGATTGATAACTGGCAAATAGAGGGAGAAAATGTAGAAGCAGTGAAAGACTTTGTATTTCTAGGTGCAAAGATTACTGCAGATGCTGACTGCAGTCAGGAAATCAGAAGACATTTAATCCTTGGGAGAAGAGGAATGACAAATCTCAATAAAATAGTTAAGAGCAGAGACATCACACTGACAACAAAGGTCCGCATAGTTAAAGCAATGGTGTTCCCTGTAGTAACATGTGGCTGCGAGAGCTGGACCATAAGGAAGGCTGAGAGAAGGAAGATAGATGCTTTGGAATTGTGGTGTTGGAGGAAAATTCTGAGAGTGCCTTGGACTGCAAGAAGATCAAACCAGTCCATGCTCCAGGAAATAAAGCCAGACTGCTCACTTGAGGGAATGATATTAAAGGCAAAACTGAAGTACTCTGGCCACATAATGAGAAGACAGGACACCCTGGAGAAGATGCTGATGCTAGGGAGAGTGGAAGGCAAAAGGAAGAGGGGGCGACCAAGGGCAAGGTGGATGGATGATATTCTAGAGGTGACGGACTCGTCCCTGGGGGAGCTGGGGTTGTTGATGGCCATCAGGAAGCTCTGGCGTGGGCTGGTCCATGAAGTCACGAAGAGTCGGAAGTGACTGAACAAATAAACAACAACATACATATACACATACATTTCAGATGGTATTATTCTAGAAATGACCTGAAATAACTGATTGAACTTTATGAATTTTTTCCTGTACAAAGGTCAGTGCTTACTGTAAACACATTCCTTGTGTAAATTAAGTTCCTTCTTATTCTTTGGCATGGTTTCTTTGACTTCCTTTGTCCTTCTTCCCATTCTGCTGAAACAGAAACAAAAAATATGTCCCAACATTTTATGTTTCACCCATCCTTTTTCTGGGTCTCTCCCTGCATCTGGTTCTTCCATTGGAGCAAGTTCAGAACAATTCAGTCCAAATGGAAATGTCTTGTCATCCCCATTCCTTTCATCCTTGATCTAGGGTGGCAAAATGAATGAGAGATTGTCCCCCACCTGAGACAAATGAATGGCAGCCTGTATAGATAAAATGATCTGATTGTGTTTCTGAGAAGGTACCGAATTATACTACTATGAAAGAAAGTCAGGTCCCCTAAGCTTTTATTGAAACTGGACTGGCATTTGGCTATGGTCAGCTATTGACATATTGTCTTTTTAGTTATGCTAGTAAGAATACTACACCATACATTCACTTTTTAATATTTATGATATTATCTGAGCAAAAAAGATTGGTAAGGATTACTATTATATATATATATATAGAGAGAGAGAGAGAGAATGAGAGAAAGAGAGAGAGATCATATGAACCTTATAATAAGCAAGTTATTGAATTTATACATTGAAAAATACATTTCTCACCCAATACACAATGCATTATTGAGGAAAAGTTCTCAGTTTAATTACATTTTGTGAGCTGAATATTAGATTCCCCCACCCCCCAAGAGAATTAAATATAGTCCAAAGTGCTTCCATCTTTTGAATTACTGTGACTCGTTCTTATCCTCCAAGTGTCCATAATATTTTTTGGCTGGCAGAAGTGGGAGGTAAATGTCAGCTAATAGTAGCCTATACATGCCAGATTCCATACACGCCTCAATAATACAAGTTACCTATTGTTATCAAAAACGATGCTGATTTTTTTTCAAATAATGTTATTAAGAAATATGAATGAAAAGAATAAAAGCCATACAGACCAGAAAAAATACAAACAGAAAAATACAAAAGAAAAGAAAAAAGGTGTGAAAAAGAAAAGAAAAAGAAAAAAAGAAGTAACTTCCCCCTTCACTGCAGCAAGTAGTGATAATCTTCATAGCTTATCACTATCTCTAAATACAACAAAATCTCCCTTCACAGAAATGATACTGTGCTGATTGAATGGGCTATTGGTCTAGTTCAAGTCGTCACTCTGAAGGTCTCATTCTATATTTGCCCTCTTTCTCTTCTACAATGCTCTTTTGAGGTGGGATCTGTTTGCTCATTTGAGACTGTGTTTTGCAGTTGAGAATTAAAAGACAAATTATGTGAACAGTAGTTTTTAAAATCTGAATGAAGCCAATATACTTGTCATTATAGAAAATAGAAATTTCCGAAACTGCTCTAAAGTAACTCAGGCAGGAAGCATTCACCAGCTTGCCATTCTACTGATATATCCGCTTTACTACTTTCTATCCATCTGCCAAACCCACCTGCTTTTCAGATGGGTTATGTGCAATCTCTGTTAATGAGGAGCTACTATCTAATTCCTCCCTTCCCCCAGTTTTCCTGGAATAATGTATATGTGTTTTTCTGAAAAAGAAGAAATGTTATTATGTGTATTAGTAAGTCATGCTATGTTAGTCTGAATTATACAGCAAGTTAAATGCTGTATAAACAAATGTGCCAAAGACCATATTTCCATATATCTACTATGGGTTGAAATAGGAAACATTTCATCCAACATGAAAAGAAAAAATTAAATCAGTTTTGACTAAACCATAATCAAATTTATTTTTATTAGGTATTTCAAACTCAAGTAAAGTGAGTAGCATTGTTGGAAAAAATACTGGCATTACCTTGCTTAAACAACTGCCTGATAGAATGAAAGACGTTTCTTATATTTGCATTGTCTGGATGCCATGAATGAATGAATGGCTAAAATAAAATGCAGAAACTTCCATTCAGGAAAATGTGGGGGACAGGAGCATAGGTCAAGTGAGCCCTTGATTGACACTTCATCCCAATAGACTGAGATAGCATAAACCACTACTTTTCTTTTGGGGGGGATTTTTTTTTAAAGTTACTGCCACTCCAGAAACATACCTGCGATTTTGATGAAAACTTCAAATATAATAAATCCATTCATTCTGATGAAGTATAGAGAAGGAACCCCATCACATCCTTTTCTTAGAACATAGACTGATCTTTACTTTCCAAAGATTATTGTAATCTTTGTTTCAACCATTTCCTTTTAATTTTACTTTCATTGAATATAATTGCATTTACAAGAAAGAGCTCAAGGTAAGGATGAGTTATCCCCTCCTATCTCCGCTTCTGCCTTTCTTAGAAATAGTTTGCCTATTGCCACAATTATGTTTAGCTTCATAGCGAGTGAGATCTTATTTCTTTCTATCAGTAAATACTACATTATTACTATTACTACTACTAATATGAACACTGATAATGGCAACTACAATCAAATCGACAATGTCTGCCTCAATGATTGTCTGTATTTGGGTAATGTCTGAACTTTGACATCTCTGCTGTTGTCAGTCCACTGCTGTTAGGCATCGGCCCAGGGATGATAATGGAACTGTGATGCTGTGGAACTCTTGTCCAAGGGTGGAGATCTATTGTGCTGCACTGGTGTGGAGAAAGTAGTTCATGGCATACTTCCAGAGACATCATCCTTCATGACAGACTGGTATTAGCCAAAGAGTATTACCATCGTTGTTTCACTATGCTTCCAGGGAAGGGACTAAATGCCATGGCTGGCCCATAATTTATTTGTGATAGTAAATGTTATAGGGCAGGGACTCCTCCAATAGTGCACCCATACCCACTGTAATCAAGTCCATCAAACTTGCTGCTGGTTGTTCTCTTTTCCCATTATTATAGATTTTTCAAGAGAGGACTCACTAATTCCAAACAAAATAGAATAAAGAGAAAAATTGCTTTCCTTCCTTCCTTCCTTCCTTCCTTCCTTCCTTCCTTCCTTCCTTCCATCCATCCATCCATCCATCCATCACTGAGAAGACTTTTCTTCACTGTGGACTGCAGGTTTTGTTGCTAATACAAAAGCATGCCCTTTTCTATCTTTAAAAACTTATTACAAGTTAGAAAACTTGACAATTTTTTTTGGAGGAATATATATTTGCCAATTAAGGCTTATAAAGTGTTAACTGTATCCATTTAGAATAAAGGAGGGAGAAATGCAATATAAATTCTTCATTAATTCTATGAGAAGAAAATGGCATGATTCACCAAAACTGATTTCAGTATGGCATGGACTGACAGCAGTGAACAAACCAAGCTAACATCTGTCATTCTCCCCACCCCTCAAATTTCATACAAAAAATCTTACCTTATTACAGAGTAATAGCAATGTGTTTGAAGAAAGCTTCACATTGTGCATTTATCTCTTGAAAAATATGCTTAAGTTGCAATGTTAATGTTATGGAGTTGCAGTTCATGTGTTCCAAGCCATGCTTTTGAACAATGTCTGTCCAGAATATATATACATGTTACAAAGCTGTAAGAAGAAAAAGAAACAAAGAATATGCCCATTTTTAGTGAAAGTTTATGACTGGTACAGGGAGGTAATGTTGTCAAATTATTTTCTGAGTAACGGTTTGTAAAATGTATCATACAGAAGAAAGAAGTAATTATAGGTTCTCCTCAGACAATCCAATTTTTTTAAAAGCCAGTGATAGATCCTGGGCATATTACTTGCTTATCACTGCATGGGTCTTTCAGGAATCTTTGTTTAGAACCACAAGTACTATAGTCACATACAAAGGAACTATTAATAATGATGTGCATATATAGAAACCAATTTAAGGCTGCTAGCCTTAAAAGGAGATGTCTTTGGTACAAATTAGCTCCATTAAAGACAAGGTGATCAACTTCTGAGTAACCATGAGTAGGATTCCACTGTTGGTCCACAAGTCCATTGATTCATGTATATTAGTAAAGCATCATGAACACAGAGGGACTTACTTCTAACTAAATATAAATAAAATCAGATTGCAGTAGATCTTTATGCAATGCACTGCTTGTTGAAAATCATTACTACGCTGTTGCTGGGTTGAAAGAAAATGCAGCAATGGATCTTTTGAAATTGAAATATATAACTGATATAATTATTATTATATAATGATACCCATCATTTCAGAACCTCATGGTCTATTCTCTGGCTTAAACATTCCCTGTCAGGCACTGCTGTGCATTAGGGAACAAACTACTGCAATAGATCTGTACTGAAGTATGTCTGATTGATGCATCTATTCTTGCTGGGGGGAAAATAGATTACAGAGGTCAAGTGTGTCAGCACATTAAGCCCTCAGCTTATTAATTCATGCATATTATAGAACTCTTAGGAAAAGGTCCTAAACTAGAAGTGAAGACTCTGATAGTCAGTGAGTTTAGGGAAGCCTTTCTTTCCAGGTTCAGTCTCAATTTCCTAGCTAGTGACAATAGCTAGTGAACTAGATGGATCAATAGATCAAGCACAAAGCAGCTTATGTTTTTATCTAGATGGCATAGGAATGTGTCCAATATTCTCTTTAGATTGTCAGGAAACTCAACCCTATGAAAAGTCAGTTCTGGATATGGCCAGCTGTACTGGACATCCAAATGAAAGTGCATTGTGTTGTTGTTTATTTCTTTCTTTTTCTTTTTTTTAAAGCATAGTGCATAGCCTTGTTAAAACTGGGTAGGATCACACTCCTGGGCAAATACTGGGAGCTATGTCCTCCCTTGCAGACATTTCATACTCTTAGTCTTGTCTAGAAGAATATAAGAAATTCAGTGTCAATAATATGCAATATGTATTAAATCATACTTTACCAAATTTAAGACTTCACTAAACAAGGGGTTGTTTCTGGATTTTCAAAAAGTCTTGACAAGCTTTGGCAAAAGCACACTAGTTGCCTCATTCCCTACTCGCCTGTAGTTTGGTTCAGCTGTGGCCAGTAAACCATTATTGGTGTTAAAATCATGGATGTGCATCCTTTTTAAGAAATGTTTTGAAAAATGCAGGGACTTCTCTTGAAAGCTAGTACTTGCTTTTTAAATATTTAATTATCTGAAAAAAGAACCTGTCTGCTCAAGCTGTTTGTGGTCATCTTTCTTACTTTATCCGGGCTCACTGATAGCTGGGCCCATCCCAACACATCATTCTGTGTCAGCCTTAAACACTTAGCGAGTGAGATTTAACCCTCCCTCCCCTGCACTAGAGTCCCCAAGAAAATTGTCCCATCTGAATTGTTATTTGTCAGGGCCCTTTGCTGAACAAGACCTTGTAGATGTAGATGTACACTGTGCTCTTGGTAGGTCGATGGCTCAGAGTTACTACAAAGGATTAGACTCAAATTTTGATTTCCCAGAGGACAGGTGACAGGATTGAAAAATAAAATCATCTCACAAGAAATCACTAAACATTAACTTATGATGAAATATAAGAAGTTCCTAAATAATAGCAACAGAGAGTCTGAAATACCAGGGGACAGAAGAGTGACTGTCCCAGATTTTTTTAAAAGGGATGGAACTTGGTTTTTTTGCTCCAACTGGTTCTATTTTGTAGATTAAATTTGAAGAACATAATATATAAACTACTGAAAAAAATTAGTAAAGCAATGGAATATTTTTTTTTAAAAAACCGAACTATAACACAACCCCGTTGAACAAAAATTAACATCTTTTTTCTTCTACTAGGACAGTGATAATACTCTTTTAAACAATTTATCTTGTTTTAGGAGTATTTATCTTTTAGCATAGTTCTGAAATAAACCTGGGAAGTACAATATGTTTTATCAATTTTTAGAGCTATTACAATCAAATTTGCTAAGGAACTAAACAAACAAACAAACAAAAATTCACAAAAGGACAATACAGAAAACAAGGAGGGATTTGGAAAGTAGCTATTATCTAAAAAGGCATTTTCTTCCTTTCCTTAATTTAAACTGCCTGTACAAAGCATATATTAATTTTGAATTACCAATTTGAGATAGCATTAGTGGAATGGTTTTATTATATTTCTTTGTTATCCTTCTGACTTCAACTCTGGCTCAGAAATGCAATTAATTCTGCAACTTGTGTTTAGTGGTGGATGCCATTCAAGCTGCGGCTGCTTATGGGGTAGTTAAAAGGATAAAATCAAGTAGTCATTCTACTAATCCCTTTACAAGGAAACAGCTTTCTGCATAAAAAGTAGAACTTATGTGGTCATTAGCAGATGCTACATCAAGCAACCCGAAATATACACATTTAAATTCTTAAGCACAATCTATGAACACTACACAGATGGTTTCCAAGAAACTGTACCTAAATTGATTACGATAAAAATGATCTGCTGCAATTGTTTCTGTCAAAAGGGAGAACAGAATTTGTCCCAATGTGTCGCTCTGCCCACTCATGCAGAGAACCCAGCTGCTGGGACAGATGTTGCTCTAAGCACTTTATTTTAGGGTCATTAAAATGGTTACAGGGGTTAGTCATTCATTGTTTTATAAATTGTGCTTACTAGCTGAGCTCCACAGACGCGCTGTAAAAAGTTATTTGTGGCTGATCAGAAGAAAGTTCGCTTTCAGATCCACATCTTCCACAAGCAGGTTTTTTTTTAAGTGGTGATTAAAAAAGAGTAATGCACAAAAAAGGAGCCATCATTGTTTTATTTTTTACAGAGTTAGCCAAGTTGGCTAACTTTTATTAGCCAAGTTTTGTTTTACTTTTATTTTTAATATATATTAAAGATATTTCTAAAATATATTAAATATATTTTTATTTTTAAAATATCCATATGCATCCCAATACTTACAAATATTGTTCTGTTGATGTATGCTTGTGCTACTGCTATATGTCTCTTTATATAAATATTATTTCATTACTCGTTACCAATCTGGGCTTTTGAAGGTAGCATCTTCCTGGACAATCTGTTCTAGAAGAGTTAGAAAATGGAATTGTCAGATAACAGAGATTTCAGATTGATCAATTAAAACAAGTGGGTTTAGGTTCCTTTCTGTTGTCTTTGAGACCATTATGCATTGGCAGGTTATGCATAGTCAGGCTTCACTTAGAAATATTTGGCTAAAATCTTTCAGTGCTGGCAGGTTTTGTGCTTTTCCACAACTCATCTAATTAAAAATTGACTGCCTGGTGAAAGCATTATTGAAGCACTTAATATGCCAATGAGAAACTGAAGTGTAATAAGATCGGGCTTGGAGAAACAGTGCAAAGTTGATAGATGCATTCTCTTGTTTTTTTATAGCCTTGTTTTAGCCACTCTGGCTTGGATCCAGGGCTGCAACTGGGGGGGGGGGCAACCGGGGCATGTGCCCCAGGCGCCGCACTGGTGGGGTGCCAAAATGAGCACAGGGGGCACCAAAAAGAGTCCTGGGGGGGTGCCAAAATGGGCATGGAATCCATGTTTGTCCCAGGTGACACAGACTCTAGTTGCGGCCCTGCTTGCATCCAAACTAAGGTGGCTAAATTTAGTTGACCTTGAAATCAGTGGGGCAAGTTTGTTGTGTGTCTCTGTGGCCTCCCCAAATCAAGCATATTGAAAGAATGAATCCCTCAATAAAATAATGTATAAGTTCTTATTTAAAATATTTAAAATTTAAAGATCAAATGGTTGACATATATAGCGAGACAGTGTTAAAGGCCCATTGGAAAATGTGTGCTTTTAAAACCTGGTGTCCCATTGGGGAGAGACCCATTTTGGTGTAGTGGTTAAGGCACCAGGCTAGAAACTGGCAGACAGTGAGTTCTAGTCCTGCCTTAGGCACAAAGCCAGCTGGGTCAGTCGCCTTGGGCCACTCACTCTCTCTCAGCCCTGGAAAGGAGGCAAGGGCAAACTACTTCTGAAAAACCTTGCCGAGAAAACTGCAGGGACTTGTCCAGGCAGTCGCCAGGAGTCAACACTGTCTCGAAGGCACAAGTCTATCATCTGTCTGTCTGTCTATTTACTCTATCTATCTATCTATCTATCTATCTATCTATCTATCTATCTATCTATCTATCTATCTATCTATCTATCTATCATCTAGCTATCTATCTTCTATTCTTTCTATTCTATCTATCATCTATATCTATCCATCTATCATCTATCATCTATCTATCCCATACCATAGAGAAATCTCCACCCCAGATTAACTGGCTGCCACTTGAGACAGGCCTCTCCAGATGATCCAAGTATGTGGAGTGAATTTTGCAGGAGAAGAGTTTCTGTTTGCTGATAACTTAGGGTCTTCTGATTTCTTTGACAACTAATTTCCATCAGTTTCCAAAGCAATGCAAGTTATGCCAAGCTACAGATAGAGATTCATGGATGGAGTAGCTTGTCCAGTTCCCTATTGTTTTCCTGTGAGAAGGGAGGGAGGCAAAGTGTGTTTTTCTTCTTTTGGCTTGAGACAAATTGGAACTTGCACCTTCAACCTGTGAATGTATAAGCAAGGACATTGGGGAGGGGGAATACAAACCTGTGTGTGTGTGTGTATGTGTGTGTGTATCTATCTATCTATCTATCTATCTATCTATCTATCTATCTATCTATCTATCTATCTATCTAACTTGTGGCAGTAAAGGGGGCAAGTGATGAAACTGGTGAGGTGATGTCATGACAGAAGCCCTGTGATGTATATCCTTGCTTCCAACACTGGGAGGCTGGGGTTTATGTTGTGATACCACCCCTTGCATATTGTTCCATTTCTGTCATTGTGGTTACTTGCAGATGCCTGTGCCCCTGCCCCTGAGCTTGCCTAGGTTTTTTTTAAGATCAGCCAAGGTCAGGTGGGTGATGTGTTTAATAATGTTCAGGTGCTTCATCTAAGCACATACATTTTTAGATTTCCAGTTAGTCTGTAGGACAAAGGATAGATTGTTCAGTAGAGCTTTATTTTAATTTCCTTGCAACAGTGTACATGTTTACTTTCAACTTTTGAACTGGTTCTTTACTGACAAAATGAAAGATTGATCAATATTACTCCATGTGGTCAAGGTTTAATGCTGGGTTTAAAAACTGAGCTGTTTGCTATTACAATGATAATATGTTTTTGTAAAAACATTTTTTCTTTTTCCTCTTTTTTTCTTTCTTACTGTTTTTATTTTTTAACATTGTTGTTCCTTTTTTCCTCTTTATTTTTCTTCTGACTAAATCAAATCCAATTTCTACTTGGATATATTAATTTAAAATCAAGCAGAGTTGAAAGGGGCACCTCTAACCAGATAAGCCCCTAGAGGTCCTCATTGGATCAGTACGTGAATACACCATGGACTATAACCTGGCATCTTTACCTCCAGTAAGGAAACCCTGAAGGGACATTTGGCTAAAGCTCTATATAACAACAAACTCCCTCATCATCTTGGATGTAGCCATAGAGTCCTGTTTCAAGAATTGTCTTTGAATCTTTTTGGAAGCAGAACTGAGGGAAGGAGGATAGGAAAGTCCCTCTCCTGGTTATATGGAGTGAGAATTTTTCAAAATTTAGGGGGGATAGGTAATTACATGAGACCTCTAGGAACAGTAAGTTATTCCTAAGAGTTTTTATATTATTTTACATATTTCTATTAGAGATACATGCATTAGTGTTGTGATATTATCCTGGATGTGCTCAAAGCCTTGCCCAATTCCTTTCACAACTGTTTTTCTATGAGGCTTAATCTCTATTCTACATAGATTACCTATTTCTTTGCTTACTTTTACTCTGAATTCAAAGGAACAGCATTTTCCTTCTTTTGGCCTTACTCCTAAATCCCTGGTTGAGAGGAGGAGAAGGTAGAGGTGGCAACAACACCAGTGAAAACAATCCTTGTGTAATGACTGTATTACTCAACCTGCCATTAAATTTAATTCAAAGGTGACTGTAGTAGAAATCCCTTTAATGGAGAGTAGTATACAGAACAGTGGAAAAGTTGCAAATGAAACTTCCTGCATTTTCCCCAAGTTAAACAACCCAATGAGTTCAAACCCCCTCCCTTTCTCAGGCATACAGCCCCCCTCTTCATGCCAGTCAGTTCAGTTCCATGCAGATGTCTTCAACAGCTTGGCAGCTTGACCTTGGATATCAGAGATAGTCCAAACAAGATGCTTTCACACTCCTAGCATGTTCCCCTTCCCAATTCTACTGACCTACAAGTCCCAACACGTGTTAACTCCGTTCCTGCATGCGAATCCAATCAGATGTTCTGGGAATGTTAGATCGGGGAGCATGACACCCTGTTGAATTCAGCCCAGGCTATATTGGCTAGGGGGCTAGATCCAGTGGTGGTAGATTGAGTGGGCGAGAGAAACTTTAGCTTTCCTCCCTTACAAGAATGAATTAAGAAATGAAGAATTATTTTAAATAAAATGGAACTAACTAAAACATGTTTCCTACAGATTTGCAAAATTTTCCAGTCTGGGTATGGAACACTGTAGAGAACTCTATAATGTTTCGTTTCCCTCTGGACCGTCTGAACTCTTGTGTCAGGAATAAGGTGAAGAAACAACGCTGAGTCAGGAATGAAGCTCTAGTCTTTATTGTTTCTACCATATACACAGAATCTTGCCAAACTGAAGCAAAACTAGCAGGCTCTAAGGGAAAAAACCCAGAAACTCTAAGGCGGGTCCTGTCTGATCTTCTTGGCCGGGTGCCCAAGGCTTTCTACACTGTTTCTTTTCTACACTGTGCGTGCATTTTTCCCCCTGGAAGGGGCCCCCTCCTTCCTGGCCTGTGATCTCCATAACATCACCTTCCCCCTCAGAAACACATTCCATCACAACTTGAGACCATCCCATTCCAGAGACAGTTTAGAAGTTTCTAGAAGAGTCCAAAATGGCTTGATAGATGAATACCAATATAACAAGAAGCTTCCAAATTGTTTAAGACATTAAAAACAAGAAAAACAAAACAAAAAAAGACAAAGATGAAGATGAAGAGTAAAGATGGTGAGGATGACAAAACCAGATGGGAACAAAGGAGAACAACCCACACAATCTAAAGGGGGCTTCATTCATCCTCACCTGAGGCCTCGGTGAAGAGCCAGGTCTTCAAGGCCCTTCGAAACACCAGTAGGGTGGGGGCCATTTGGATCCTGGGGGAACCCATTCCAAAGGCTGATGCTGCTATGCTGTCTTCCATATATCTGCCCAGCTTGCTTTTGGGGTCCCAATAGATGGCATTGTTTAATCAAAGGAATCCAGAGTGCACCAACTCTGCCAGATTGAATCAGCTGGGCAGATATATGAAAGACAGGCAGTCTTTCAGGTAGCCAGGCCCTTTGCCATGTAGGGCTTTACAGGTAACAGCCAGCACCTTGAATTGTACCCAGAAGCAAACTAGCAACTGGCACAGTTCAGGTGTTACATGGGCATACATAGGCATGCCCATCACTGCCCATGCCACTGTATTCTGGACCAGTTGAAGCTTCCAAGTGGTCTTCAAGGACAGCCCTATGTAGAGTGCATTGCAATATTCAAGCTGTGAGATGACCAGGGCATGAGTGACTGCCTGAAAGGCCCCTGATCTAGGAAAGGGTGAAACTGGTGTACCAGATGAAGCTGTGCAAAGGCCTTCCTGGTCAGAGCTACCACTTGCTCATTGAGCAGGAGCTGTGATTCTGGGAAGACCACCAAATTGTGCGCCACCCTTGAACGTCTTGAATTGGCTTACAGGCAGCCAGCATTTTAAGGACTGGTGTTATATGGTCCAGTTTAGGCATTACCAGGTAACCAAAGGGTAGCTCCATGCTGTACCAATTGTAGCTTACAGATCATCTTCAAGAGTAGCCCTAGATACCACACATTGCCGTAATCTAGACATAAGGTTATTAGAGAGGGATAACTGAAGCTAGACTTAGCTGAAATTGAGTATTGTCAATAGAATATTCTGGCAGATGTTTCTGCAACATATGAGCAGGTCAATAGTTGTGTAAATGTTTTGCTGGTGTACCTCTGCCTCTGTGACAATCACAGATATATACAGAAAAGGTTGATACCTTCCTGGAACTGAAGTTAAGGTCTTGTTCTTGGGCCTGCATTTTTCTCTTTCCCACCCATTATTCCATGTGGATAATGTTGGGGTATCTTTTATATTGTTTTATTTTTCACCATCTATATGAAAAGAGAAGAAAAACCATCAAAACATACATGATTTTAAAGTATTACATCTATATTTATATCTTATTATAACACTTAAGCCTGTTTATTTCACAATAGGAAACAAATGGAAAATGAACTATATAAACTGGTACATGTGGCCCAAATACAAAATAGTCCTCCAATGAGAACTCCCAGTGGTACAATGCTTGCTCTTATATAGAAAGAGACCATTGTATAATTGATGAATAGTGGGTGCCGTTCCTTATTCCATGCTTTCCTAAATCATTCTGAACTGCTAACTTAGTGTGTTCTAAGAAATGTTTTATAAATAATTATTGTAGCATTATTTTGTAAAAAGCGTGTTAAATCCTTTAGTACCAGAGGGGATTCTGAGTTGTCAGTCCAATATCTAACTGAAAATACTGTCACTCTGCACTTTTGATCAAATAATTATGGTGCAGTCCCAAACAATAATAAAAAAATCATCATTAAATCCTGTGAAACGCTTTAAAGTTTACATTTCCCACACTTTGACAAAAGGATAGCCCGTAGTATTTTTCTGGTTTGGATTTTCCCATAATGTTAATTTAGCATGCTCATAAGGATCAAGACAGAGTTACTATGCTATTAGCCACCATGCCTACGTATTACCTAATGTAGGAGGTAATACGTAGGCAAGATAGCTGTGACAAACTTACAAGCTGTGCCAATATGCTGATTCCAGGATGGCTTATGACAGCAAATTTGTAATAGGCACAATCTGCATTTTGTAATCCAAAAAAGAAAATGCACCAAGCAGCATAAACTCATAAGTGGAAAATTCAAATCTCCTTCTATGACTATTGAAACTTTGGGAGGAAGTGGGGAGAAACCCCTCAAATAAGCTTCCCAAACAGTGCATTACATTTCTGAAAATATATTTTAGGAATTTATCATGAATAATCCATAGAACATATGGCTGATATAAAGATCCCATCCAAATGGGAACACAACCCTTCCCAGTTTAGCAAAAGGAACGTGACACATTTGCTGCTGAAGAACTATACAGCTTAATTTGGGCAATTTTAATCCTCAACCCTGGCATTCCATGTAGTTTATATACATCCTCTTAAAGTGAACAGCAAATCCCTTACAAGAGGGCTGGCATTTCAAATGTAAAAGAAATTAATTCATAATAATATTCATTTTGAAATGTGAGTTCAGCTTTGCATTTTTAAATACAACTGAAATGTATGTTGTTTTGTTTCGTTTTTAATTAGGGAATAACACAGGTGATTTGTGATTATAATCTCCAGATTTGACTACATTTTATCAATAGAATAAATTTAGGAACTATGTCAGCTACTCGCATACTTGTTCTCTTTGAGAAAATACTCTATTTTTCTTCCTTACATCAGTGGTTCATATATTACACAGAAGGGAAGGGGAAGGGGATAGATTAAGGAAGCTAGAGGACACATTATTTTACTCAGCACACACCAGATAAAGCAAAACAAAGGTGGTCATGACTGTCACTCAAACTTTATTATGCATATGCTAAAATCTGTTCTTTTATTCTTTTTAAAAAATTGCACTGACAGATATCAATAGCCCCATGCATAGCTCATTTTTAGTAGGAAAAAAATCTGTATCTTTTAAAATCAGAAACAAAGACATAAAAAATTGCATATTTCTCAGCATCATAGTAACAAGTGAGCAATCAAATCATTTTTTCTGCTAAATGCATATATCCCTTCTCCCCAAATCCTGCTCTGCAGCCTTATTATGGTGGGTAGGTGTTCTTGGAAGGAGGAGCAGAGAATGCAGGAGCGTATGCCGAGAGTATGTGTTCCCAGCAGGGTCACCCAAGGCATGAAAGTCAACCAGTTGCCCAGCTGAAGTAAGCAGGTACCTATATTGGGCAGCAGCGATAGAGGAAGATGCTGGAGGTAGAAGATCACTTTAGTGACAAGAGCAAAAGCTTCAGTTCATACTGTATGGGAGAAAGAAATGGCAAACCACTCAAGTATTTTTACCAAGAAAACCACATGAACAGAAAATACAGAATGATTGACAAGATAGGCCAGATGATGAGCTCCTCAGGTCAGATGGCATTCAGCACGCTACTGAGGAAGAGCTGAGGATTTTTCGAAGTCCTAATGGTGTTTATGACATGTCTAGGTTAAAGACTTCAGGATGTCTAGTTGTCAGTATTGCCATGCAGGAAAAGAAAAGCAGAAGCTGCAAAGGCAGAATTACAGTAGAGCATAGAACATAAGCTTAACACTGTAAAAGATTAAATAAATTGGCTACACATTGACATCTTTGGCATCAACAAATTGAGATGAACTGAAACTGGACACTTTCAGTCTGAAGATCGCACCTTTTACTACTCAGGACATGAAAAACAAAAAAGGAATGGCATTGCTTTCATACATGTAAGTGTATAGCGAGAACAGAACTTGGCTACAATGCAATGAATTACAAAATAATATCAATTGGGTAACCCTTTGGATGACAATTATCCAAGTTTATGCTCCAACCACTGATGCAGAAGGCAAGGAGGTTGATGAATTTTATGATCAAGTCCAATTTGAAATCAACAGGATATGCAAGCAAATTGTGAGTGCTTGTGGTTGGAGACAAATATAAAGGAGGAAAATGTATTTGGACTGTATGGCTTAGGAAACCAAAATGAAGCTGGAGAAAAAGGTATCAATTTCTGCCAATCCAGTGATTTCTTCACTGCTAACACAGTCTTCAAACAACCAAAATGACACATATTTCACTTATATACATAGACATAATGAGATGGGGTACACAGAAATCAAATTGATTATTTTATTGGTTGAAGGAGGTAGAAGAGCTCAGATATTACAGCAAAGACATGGCCAGGGGCTGACTGTGAAACAGGCCATGAATTGCTCATATGCAAATCAATCTAAAGTGGAAGAAGACAGCCACCCAGTTTCCATGGCATGATACCCACCATCCTCAAGGAGAACATTGGGAATCTCTTTGAAGTCCTGAACCTCATTGATTTGAAAGCAGAACACCTGGAATGAAATTGAAGAATTTTGTAAGGATGAATGTGAAAAGAGACAACCAAAAGTCAAGAAACAGAATAAAGTAACTGAATGTCAGAACAAATGGCAGAAATTCCCAAGAAGAAAAGGGAAGCCAAGAAAGACAAAGATCTCGGGAAGGAAATCAACTAAGAGTTTGATTCCCTGAATGCCATGCTTCCAGGAATTCCCTAGCATTTTATTTGGTTTTATCCTAAATAATAAGTTTCCCAGTTGAAACATTGGTTGAGTCTGTCCATCTATTGCAAAATTAAGGAGTTATCATTATGTCTTCTGGCTGCCAGCTGGTGTTTGTGGATGGAGATTGCCAGTCTTCTACCTATTTGTCCTACAAAGTGGTCATTACAGCCCTTGCATTCTATGTTGTAGATGACTCCTGTTTTTTCTTCTTTGGTTACTCGATCTTTTGATTTAAGATGTTTTGGAGGGATTTGTTGGTTTGTATGCTACAGTGATGCTGAGTGGTTATAGTAGTCTGTTGCTTGTCTTAAAGATGTTTTTGATGTATGGGAGTGTTATCCTTTGACAAGGAAGATACTGAAGTGATGGATACCTTTTAGGATTAACTATCAGCAGTAAAGAAACCAGGAGTGCACAAATAGTCCTTGGTAGGGAAGCACTGAAGGCCTTGGAAAAGGTATTCAGATGTCATGTTTATATCTCCAAAGATCCGAACAGTGCAAGCAATGGTTTTCCCTGTGATTTTCTATGGAAGCAAAAGTTGGACTTTGAAGAAGCAGGACAGAAAGATTATTGATGCTTTCAAACTTTAATGTTGGAGAAGACTCCCGAGAATACCAAGGATAGCCACATAGATAGATAGATAGATAGATAGATAGATAGATAGATAGATAGATAGATAGATAGATAGATAGATAGATAATCAAACAAATCAACCCAGAGTTTTCACCCAAGGCACAAATGACCAGACTCAAATTATCATTCTTTAAACACATTATGCAAAGACCTAACTCTTTGGACAAGTCTATAATGATGGGAAAGTTGGAAAGAAAGGGAAGATGATGACCAGTGGCAAGATGGTTGGACTCAGTTACAGGGGTGATGGGTGCCCTGTTGGAAGACCTGAAGATGTTAGGGATAGATTGTCATGGAGAAAATCTATGTACGTGGTCACTAAGAATTGACACTGACTTGATGGAATTAATAACTCGGTGCCTGTATCCATGTGGTTATGCCTCTCTTCTTTCCCTCTTTCCCTGATCATTGGACACATGTGCTGTTTCCAATTATAAAAGGAGAGATTCTTCTAATTCTCAGGACTCCTATTCTGCAATATTCCATGCGTTTCAAAATTTATGTGTTACTCTCTTCTGGAAAAATCAGGGCTAGCACATTTCTAGAGGTGTCCTTTCTGAAAATGTGTACAGATAAAAGTACATTTATTGGCTCGATATGTCCTCTTTTCTTCTCCTAATACTTGAAAGCATTCAATTTAAAGTGCTGTTACAGATGAGAGATATCTATATTGTTGAGTATTCATGCACCTCTTTTTTTTAATAATAATTTTTATTCAAAGTTTTAGTTACAAAAGTAAAATATAAAGTTAAAAAGAAAAGGAAAAGGTGCAAAAAAGAAAAAAAAGAAAAAAACCCGAAGCAACTTCCCACCCTCATCACAAGTATAAACAATTTTGTAATCTCTTCACCTCCTCTTAATTAACAGATAGAAAACTCTTCATCCCATAAATCAGCTCTTAACTACAGGCAAATCCAATAAGTAATGTCTTCTTCAGTCCAGGTGTCAGCAAAAAAGTCCAAAGAGAGTCCTAAAATAATAACATTCATTAACATATATAAAATCAGCATTCCACATCTCAACTCTTAGCTGTAAGCAAAACCACATTTAAAAGGCATAAAGTGGTCCTAGTACACTAGTGTAAACAAAAAAACCTAAAGTTTAACATAACAAAGAGGGACCATTTCTCCTTTTAAAAAAAACAGGCTCACATATCCCTTCTTCTAGAGTAACTGTAGGGAAAAAAGCTTAAACACCATGTTAACTGTAAGCAAACCCAATACCCAGCAAGTTTCCATTCCAAATGCCAACAGTTCCAAAGAGAACCACCCCAAATAGCAATACACCCTACTCAAATAAACATTCCATATCTCAACTCTTAACTATAAGCAAATCCACATTTAGCAAATATGAAGTATCCCTATGTAAACAAAAGTCTAAAATTTAACATAACAAAGAGGGATAATTCCTCCTTTAGAAAGAACAAATTCACAAAACTTCCTTACTTTAAGTAAAAAGACAGTTAAATATAGTGCCAGTTTAAATGCTATCAAATTAGGATACATGAAGTAACTGTATGGGGAAAAGCTTAAACACCATGTTAAATGTAAGAAAATCCAATACACATCATTTTTCCAGTCCAGATATCAGCAAATCTGGAGCCACCCAAAATAGCAACATGTCCCATTTTAGCCCTGTTCAAATAAACCGACTTTGTGTTCCTTCTTATTATACAAAACCATCTTGCTCTTTAATCTATTCAGTTGATCCTTGTTTTGAATTTATTCAGTACTTTATACAGCCTCTTTTGGTAGTCCAGCAAAATGAAATTGTTCCATTTGCTCTCAGGGATTGTCATTTTTATTTCCTTCTTAATTTTTAAAGCTTCATCCAATTGTTTCTTTATATCTGATGATAAATTCTTATTCAAATTCTCGTTCATGTTGTATTCGGATGGATTTTATTGCATAACTTCTTCTGTAACATCTTCTGGGAACAGACTGTTCTCAAAAAGACACAACATAGCTGACATAATTGATTCAAAGTCCCTCTGCAGTTCCTGGTGCAGTTCCTCAAAGATAGCTCTGATTGCCATTATAAGTCACTTGTTTTGTTATGTCTCCAGTTTTTCTTTCCCACAAGAATGTGTTTATTCTTTAAGATTAATTCCAAAGTCTTAGTATTCAAAATCCAATATTCCAACATTTTCTGAGCCCTTAATCCGTTTAAAACTTTCTATAGACAAAACCTTGTCTTGCTTTTTGCTGTTTATTTTAAATTCTGAAAGATTAGACAGATATAACTTCATTTTCTTATATTAAGAATTGAAGGCACTCACCTGGTGTTTGCAGTCTTATCACTTTGAAGGTGTCTAACTTCTTTAAAGCAGTTAATAGGCTATTTCCAAAAGTGGTTAGCAAGGGAAGTGCAAACAGACCATCCTTTAAAAAGGCTCCATTTGTGGCTGGAGCAATTATGGCAAATTCCCTCATCTCCCAATTCTCCCACCCTTTGGAGACTGCTGTCTTGTGGTCTATTTGCATGGAGCAACTGTAAGAAGAACAGCTTGGGTGATCTTGCGGCCTCTCTCTGTCCAGAGAGGGTTGAAGGGGCTGATCTACTCGTTGGCTCCCTGTTCATGGCCACAAATGTTGGATCCGCTTTTTGAAGAGCCATCTTCAGTTCGCCATCTTCCTTGGAAGTTGCCGAGTATCCATGCATCTCAAGGATTACAATTTACTCCAGTTATGAAGGGAACGGCCTCATATAAATGCAACTGCATTTGGAAAGAGCTCAGTCAGAACTTGACAAGTAAGAAACTTGCTTTCTGGATTTGAAGAGATCAGCTTCCTGTAGCTGGTGGTTTTTCCCATCTACTTTACTGAAGCCATTTTTTCCTGATTGATTTTCAAGGTTTTTCTCCTCTCTTGAAAACTAGATTAACACATTTCTATAAATTCCCATGTTTCATTCATTATTTATTTCAAGCCTTTATTAACTGAAACTTCAGCTGAAAGGGATCCCAATACAGTTCACAGTTTAATAAAAACACGCAAACAAAAACCCCAAATGTTTGCCAATCTTTAAAGTTTACTAATGAATATATTTTTTTTTCAACCAATCCAGTCTTGCCCAATTTCAGCATTGCTTCTGGTCATTATTCTTCTTTGTCTCAGTGCCCAGTTACATTTTCCTGGGCTTTGTAATCTTCTGTTTATTCTTCTGTGGTTTACTATGTTTATCTCTGATTACTTTTCTTTTTATCAATCCCTTCTTAGTAGCCATTGTTTGAGGATTATACTCTGTTGCCTTTTGGCTCACACATTCATCCTAGTGGCTTCAACGAACACCTTTGTTTAGATGAACCACCTCCCTGACTCTTGATTTCTCTATGTTGGGTTAAAAATAGGAGAGATCTCTACAATAGTGCAAACATAGAATCTACAGATGTGATAGGGATTTATAGCATAATCACAGGCAGATTTTTCTCACTTTCAACCTAACACAGAGATCAGGAGTTACATGAGCCAGTGCAACCACCTTGTCTACTCCCTCCTCAGGGAGTCTTATCAACACTGATATTTACATGGTGCTACATCTCTTTTGGTTCCTCCAGATGAGGGTTGATCAGCAAAAAATGGGTGGGTCACCCCAAGGGGTGTCAACTACAATGGTCATTAGGTTCAAAATGGTAGGCATGACAGGGTGATCAAAGCCTCACCCCTTTTTCACATATGTCCCCAACCCTGTTGGCCTTTCATAAGGCTGTGAAGACCTGGCTTTGTGCCCAGGCCTGGGGCCTTGAGCATGTGGATGGTCCCACCTCTTGGCTGAATTAACATCCATACATTGCTTACTTGGCAGCCATGTATATTTATTTTGTATTTATTATACATTTTAATTGTTTTAATTGTAATTGTTTTAACTGTTTTATAGTTTTATTGTTGTAAGCTGCCCAGAGTCACTTGCAGAGATGGGCAGCTATAGAAATCAAATCAATCAATCAATCAATAAATAAAAAAATAAAAAAAAAATATCACATGCATCACATGCACTGCATGCATGTAAAAGGGCAGGGCTTCAACCATCTGGTCGCACCCATCATTTTGAGGTCAGTAATAGTCACTGCAAACAGCCCTGTCTCCCCATGTTCTGTGCAGGCCAAAGGAGCTGCCTATGGCCTATAGGCTTTGAATTCCCCATTGGCACCCAATTTTTGACAGAGTATGTGCAAGAAAAAAGATGAGATTATCTGGGCTTTCTATTTCCTAGGTCCCTGTTGTCTCTTATGGATCATCAGGGGGCAACTGTGATTTCTTTCTTCACTTGGCAAAATGAACTGACATCATATCATATATATCATGAAAGGGCAGACATGTATGGTTATCCCTCCAAAAATAACACAGCAATATTTTTAAACAAATCAGCAAGGAAGCTTATAATGTTGCGTTGCTTCAAATAAGCTATAGAGCATAAGGCAGTTTGTGCATTTCATCATTTAGTGTTATACCTGAAGGGCGGGCAAGTAGCTATCTCCCCCTTCACATTCCCATGACCAGAGGGTGATGGACAACATGCAATAAAAAGATGAGATTGCATGATGGAGAAAAGTATTTCTGTTCCCAACTCTCTAGTCTTTGCCTCCAGTTTCGATAGATAGATAGATAGATAGATAGATAGATAGATAGATAGATAGATATTGTAATGTGTCTTTAATCTTTTGCTTGCAGGAGAGAGAGAGAAACCATATCCCATTGTCCCAGCATTTCAAAAAACAATATTCCCAATATTCTATATGAATTAATCAAATATACAAAACAACCACTTTCTGAAAGAACGAAATAAGCCCTGCTTAGGTTGGCTGACTCTGCCTTTGACCCAATTCCAAGCTCTTCTACATGGAAAATGAGGCATCGTGTATTATTCTGTAACTCATCTACATGAAGGGAAATAGAACACACATCCAAGAAACCTGGGTGAAAAATGTACACTGGTTTCCACACCCAAGCCTAGTAAAAATTAATAAATACAGGATAATTCTTTTCTGTTTTATATTAAATCACTGTAATCTTACTGTATATATGAAGATGGCGTGTGGTGTAAAGATGGTATCATGTACTGGATTACTTGTCTCTGCATTTATGACAATGTGAAGGAATTAAGTATACATGGACAGATGATATTGTAGGAGTTATTCTGGAATTAGTGGCTGATTTTTTTTGTGAAGGATTTGCTCTGGAGCTTTTACCTTGACAAAGATTCCTGTTGTAAGATGAGAAGGATGAATGAGGAAGAGACAGGACTGAGAGAGGTCATTCATCTTACAGCTGCTGATGGAGGACAGCTGTGACCTATAAGTCATTGTGGAACCCTATGCAGATTGGAAATGAGGCTGACAGAACGGTGGCACAGGAGATCAAACAGCTTCAGTGGTAATGGTGAGAGCAACATTGGTGGAACATATTGTTCCGGTATGGGGGCTGACATTATTCCCAAGGCATCCATTGCTACAGGCCTACTGGCTTAAGATAGGGCCTGGGAGAGTAGTGTGGCTGGAGACTGAAGCACAGATTTAGAGCCTCAATTTCAGGTTTTGGCTGGTCTGGCCACCTCCCCAATGGACAGCTGGAGGCTTGTGGTGATTGCAATAGAGTTGCCAGTTGTGGAAACTTCACCCAACCTCATTGAGTTGTGCTGGTTGACCAGTTGGACCCTAGTGGGGTTTCTGGAGATGGGGTGGAGGAGAAATTAGGGACTAAGAAGCATCTATGTCCTGCTAACCTAGGTAGTGCCCTGGGAGGAATCAACAGAAGGTTGGTGACACCTAGGTAGTAGATTTGAAACTGGTCCAGTGTGAGTCCAATGTGATGACAGGGGCACTGTCTGACTATATTTTCCAGGATTCCTTTTGGCCTGTGAACTCTAAGATAGTGGATAGGTTGCTCTCTGATATGATCTCTACCACCTGTGGCCTTGACTGTAGGCACTTCTGCTTGACTGCTAGCTCCTTCAGTGGTCCAGGGTATGTGTGACCAGTTGGATCTGGGTGATCTTCAATGCTTCTTTTTGGGAGGCAGGGCTGAAGAGACCCTCCCTGGATCCAATCATTCTCTACAGCTCTCGTCTGGACTCCTACCTTCAGGAGCTAACTAAAGACAGAGCTCTTCTGTAGGGATTTTCCCTGGAATATGGATGCCATAAGGTTTCGTTGTTGTTATTATTATTCCACATTTTAAATGTTAATAATAACTTATTTTAAAACCTACTCTGGATGTTTGAGTGCTGTATTTATTTCAGTCCTGTTACTGTGGAAGTTTTCCTTACTACAGATATTTTATGTTTATATGTGAGTCAGTCCCCTGAAATTGGTGGCATACAAATTTAATATTTAAGTAAATAAATAAAACAGGAAAAAAACTCAGATTTTAAGGGAAGGAGAAATTGCTGTCATCATTCAAAGAACTTGAACATTTCTCTGCACACTGTAATATTTGGGGGCTTAACTGTATGTGATTATGACATTTGCTATCATGTTAATTTTTCTTTCATTACAGCAAAGAAGTTTGGGGGAAAAGAATCAGAAAGGTGCAGAAAAAGAAACTTTTTCTAATTTTTTCAAAGTTTGCTACAATAGGTGAGATCTCTGCTACCTTCAGTTTTTAAAGAAGTGCCTATCCGTTTGAAATCCCCATGGCAGAAACAATTAATTCTGTTTTAAAATGATAATCCAAATCTTACTCTCTGAAATTTGACAGGTTACATCCCACTGAAGCATATACTGGGTTGGCAAGTGTTATCCTATTCTTTTCAAATATAAATATTTTGTTACTGATTGCTAGTTTTAAATCTTAGTCAATGGGAGGCAAGAAGTTTCTGTTTCTGGATTTAATTTTAGATTTGGCCTGAATCAAAAAACAGTCTGTCATTCAACCTGAGTTAAATCAGGCTATTTTCCAATGTATTGAGTGAGGCCTAAATTGGAACTGGTACACATTTTGAGTTTAAACTTTCCATTTCCTTTGATCTTTGTGATTCTATTTCCTCCTTTACTGTGCAATGCTCAGCATAGAAATAGAAAATACTTCCTGGAATCGGCACATGGTGTAAAAAATAAAACAAATAAAACCATTTTGCCACTCCAGGAATTACTCATTCTTGTCTCTTGTTCTTCCTGTTCCAACTTCACTGTTAAGTAAGCTACTTGGCTCACTAACGACATCCACAACAGATACTTCAGAAAGAACAATCTGAACAAAATACTGCTGCCTATAGACCAGGAAGAACATTTACATTAATCTTGTATTCAATTATCATTTATCACTCTAAAATTTGGTCCTTCAGAAATATGAACATGTCCAAGCCTCAACATTCGTAACAGAGTACATGGTTTAGATCATCTATAGATATTATTTGATGCCTGAGTGCCAAGAATACAGTCTTTTTTGTGGTGGCTCCGTAGTTAACAGACTTTTTTTTTCTCTGGAGCATCCAACAAAGTCCTCTTCCCATATTTATTTGGATACTGAAAACATATTCATTTTAAAGCACATCTTAAGAATGTTCTCTGCTTTGTTGTTTATTCGTTTAGTCGCTTCTGACTCTTCGTGACTTCATGGACCAGCCCATGCCAGAGCTTCCTGTCGGTCGTCAACACCCCCAGCTCCCCCAGGGATGAGTCCGTCACCTCTAGAATATCATCCATCCATCTTGTCCTTGGTCGGCCCCTCTTCCTTCTGCCCTCCACTCTCCCTAGCATCAGCATCTTCTCCAGGGTGTCCTGTCTTCTCATTATGTGGCCAAAGTATTTCAGTTTTGCCTTTAATATCATTCCCTCAAGTGAGCAGTCTGGCTTTATTTCCTGGAGGATGGACTGGTTTGATCTTCTTGCAGTCCAAGGCACTCTCAGAATTTTCCTCCAACACCACAGTTCAAAAGCATCTATCTTCCTTCACTCAGCGTTCCTTATGGTTCAGCTCTCGCAGCCATATGTTTCTACAGGGAACACCATTGCTTTAAGTATGCGGGCCTTTGTTGTCAGTGTGATGTCTCTGCTCTTAACTATTTTATCGAGATTTGTCATTGCTCTTCTCCCAAGGATTAAGCGTCTTCTGATTTCCTGACTGCAGTCAGCATCTGCAGTAATCTTTGCACCTAGAAATACAAAGTCTTTCACTGCTTCTACATTTTCTCCCTCTATTTGCCAGTTATCAATCAAGCTGGTTGCCATAATCTTGGTTTTTTTTTTGAGGTTTAGTTGCAAGCCAGCTTTTGCACTTTCTTCTTTCACCTTCATCATAAGGCTCCTCAGTTCCTCTTCACTTTCAGCCATCAAAGTGGTATCATCTGCATATCTGAGATTGTTAATGTTTCTTCCAGCGATTTTAACTCCAGCCTTGGATTCCTCAAGCCCAGCATGTCACATGATGTGTTCTGCGTACATGTTGAATAGGTAGGGTGAGAGTATACAGCCCTGCCGTACTCCTTTCCCAATCTTAAACCAGTCCGTTGTTCCATGGTCTGTTCTTACTGTTGCTACTTGGTCGTTATACAGATTCTTCAGGAGGCATACAAGATGACTTGGTATCCCCATACCACTAAGAACTTGCCACAATTTGTTATGGTCCACACAGTCAAAAGCTTTAGAATAGTCAATAAAACAGAAATAGATGTTTTTCTGAAACTCCCTGGCTTTTTCCATTATCCAGCGGATATTGGCAATTTGATCTCTAGTTCCTCTGCCTTTTCTAAACCCAGCTTGTACATCTGGCAATTCTCACTCCATGAACTGCTGAAGTCTACCTTGCAGGATCTTGAGCATTACCTTACTGGCATGTGAAATGAGTGCCACTGTTCGATAGTTTGAACATTCTTTAGTGTTTCCCTTTTTTCGTATGGGGATATAAGTTGATTTTTTCCAATCTGATGGCCATTCCTGTGTTTTCCAAATTTTCTGGCATATAGCATGCATTACCTTGACAGCATCATCTTGCAAGATTTTGAACAGTTCAGCTGGGATGCCGTCATCTCCTGCTGCCTTGTTATTAGCAATGCTTCTTAAGGCCCACTCAACCTCAGTCTTCAGGATGTCTGGCTCTAGCTCACTGACCACACCGTCAAAGCTATCCCCGATATTGTTATCCTTCCTATACAGGTCTTCTGTATATTCTTGCCACCTTTTCTTGATCTCTTCTTCTTCTGTTAGGTCCTTGCCATCTTTGTTTTTGATCATACCCATTTTTGCCTTGAATTTACCTCCAATGTTTCTAATTTTCTGGAAGAGGTCTCTTGTCCTTCCTATTCTATTGTCTTCTTCCACTTCTCCACATTGCTTGTTTAAAAATTATTCCTTATCTCTTCTGGCTAACCTCTGGAATTTTGCATTTAATTGGGCATATCTCCCCCTATCACTGGTGCCTTTTGCTTTCCTTCTTTCTTGGGCTACTTCTAGTGTCTCAGCAGACAGCCATTTTGCCTTCTTGGTTTTCTCTTTCTTTGGGATGTATTTTGTTGCCGCCTCCTGAACAATGTGGCGAACTGCTGTCCATAGTTCTTCCGAGACCCTATCTACTAAGTCCAGTCCCTTAAATCTATTCTTCACCTCCACTGCATATGCCTTAGGAATATTAGTGAGCTCATATCTAGCTGATCTGTGGGTCTTCCCTAATCTCTTTAGTCTGATCCTAAATTGTGCAAGAAGTAGTTCGTGATCTGAACTACAGTCAGCTCCAGGCCTTGTTTTTACCGACTGTACAGATGTCCGCCACCTTTGGCTGCAAAGGATGTAGTCAATCTGATTTCGGTGTTGTCCATCTGGTGAAGTCCATGTATAAAGCCGTCTCTTAGGTTGTTGGAAGAGAGTGTTTGTTATGCAGAGTGAATTGTCTTGGCAAAATTCTATCAGCCTATGTCCTGCTTTGTTTTGTTCTCCCAGGCCATGCTTACCTGTAATTCCAGGTGTCATTTGACTGCCCACCTTAGCATTCCAGACTCCTGTGATGAAAATAACATCTCTTTTAGGCGTGTTGTCCAGTAGGTGCTGCAGATCCTCATAGAACTGCTCTACTTCAGCTTCTTCAGCATCTGTGGTTGGGGTGTATATTTGGATCACTGTGATGTTAGATGGCTTGCCCTGAATTCGAATTGAGATCATTCTGTCATTTTTTGGATTGTATCCAAGCACTGCTTTAGCCACTTTGCTATTAATTATGAAGGCTACTCCATTTCTTCTGTGGTCCTCTTGTCCACAGTAGTAGATCTGGTGGTCATTTGATGTGAAGTGGCCCATTCCAGTCCATTTCAGTTCACTGACGCCCAAAATGTCTATCTTTAATCTTGACATCTCGCCAATAACGACATCCAATTTGCCCTGGCTCATAGATCTTACATTCCAGGTTCCAATGGTGTGTTGATCCTTAGAACATCGGATTCACCGTTCACCACCAGCACCGTCGGCCGCTAGCCGTCCTTTCGGCTTTGAGCTAGCTGCGTCATCACGTCTGGGGCTAGCTGAACTCATCCTCTGTTCCTCCCCAGTAGCATTTTGACCATCTTCCAACCTGGGGGTCTCATCTTCCAATGGTATATCGACATATCTCTGGTTGTACAGATCCATTTAGTTTTCACGGCAAGAATACTGGGGTGGGTTGCCATTACCTTCCCCAGGGATCGCATTTAGTCTGACCTCTCTGTCATGACCTTCCCGTCTTGGGTGGCCCTTCACGGTTTAGCTCATGGCATCATTGAGGTGCTCAAGCTCCAGCACCACGACAAGGTAACGATCCTTTGCTGAAGGTTCTCTGCTACTGTTCTGATTTTATAGTGCTGCAGTTTTACTAATTCTCTTTTAATGTGCACTAGACAACTTGTGACCCGATGGGTCATAATTTCAGAGATATTTCCTTACCAGATTCCTCAATGCCTTCAACAATGGCAGAGCTTCTAATATACTAGAAAAGTTCTTAAAAATTCAGGGAGACATTCAGAAATGTATCTGCCTTGAAAATTGCCAATACTGAACTGTATAGCCCAGTCAGACACCAGAGTTGACCACAGGAAATATGTATTATGTCATAAAATGTTTTATAAAATTTGCCAAATTTCTGTTCCATGGGTCCTGGATTCTGGATGCATTCTGTAAGTTAGCCCATTGGAGGTAACTTGGTTCAAAATGTTTTGCTGTATGATGCACTGTTTCACCCGGTTAAAGGTTACAGACATGAGAGTTTTAGTAGTATATAGATTTACTGTTAGTATATTTATTTTATAAATAAGTCACTTTGATAACTGGCATTAAGGAGGATATAATTAATCTGTGTAGAACATCTTGCAACAGCCAAGTGTCTTCTGCTTTCATTCCATTTCTATAGGTAATGATGTCTTGGAATTATTAAGGAAACAGTAACATAATGTTCATGATGCAGCCGCCATACTTCATTTGTATTGCATTACGAATATTCCTTTCTTCATCTATCTTGAACATCAGAATAAGAATTGGGGTTTGGTAAAAGAGTTCCAACCACTTGGTTTGTACAGGGCTCACAATTTAGGAGCTATTGGATCTTGGCTTGTGAGAAAGCTAATAGACTATTAAATGGGTAAATATTGATGGACAGCCTGCGAATGGCTTGACCTATGCCTACATGAGTTACTTTATGTGACAAGATGGAGTCTTACTGGGCCTTTGAGCCACCCAATTCCACTGACCCAATAGCTACAACCTTTGGGCAAACTTAGATCGATGCTGATAGGCAGCACAATGTAGACTAGCTGTTTCCTCCCCAGCAGAGGAATATACACAAGCCTCACTTGTAGAACCTGTACACTATTTAAGCAGATTTTGCAGCCACCCCACCTCACTTCTCTAGCTTGTTAAACTACTAGAGCAGGCATAGAGCCACTGTGTGAAATGTTCGGCCGCTAATGGCTATACACAGAGAGAATATTCTCGTGCCTGCAGACTGCTGTCTTTAGCATTGAATTACACGTACTCAGAAGTTTCCATATCATGTCTTACCAAATACAAAGCATTCAGTAAAGAATATACTGTATATTTACTCTTTTGTGCTCTGAGAACCATTATGGTTGAAAAATAATATACAAAAGGTCTGTGTGTATGTGTCCATAGTACATACAAACACACATATAATTTAATTCTGGAAATATAGCAACAAGAAGTTTGTAATTTTGGGATTACAGCTGCATTTTAGCCTCACAGAATTGTTCAACACAACAAAGTAAAATGAAATTAAGGACAACCAGCAAGGAAAAACCAGAAACTATTCTTCCTCTGCCTTTAGAGACATAGTCAGATTCATACAGTATCAACACTTGGCAAAATTGGTTGTTGTTTTGTATACAATTAATTCTGATCTCCTCTGAAGGCAATGGCACATTTACACATTGCTGGTCAATTTCTTTTGTGTTTTCACTGTTTTCCACCCAGTCTTTGTAGAGCCTGAATTTTGAGTAATTATAATGTCAAATAAAAAAAATCTCTTTCTTCAGAGTTTGGCCAAAATGTGTTCTAGGATAACCTATAATTTTAAAAATAAGGAAAACAGTGAAATGGGTCAGGAGGGCCCCTTCTGTACTTACATTGGTTTGGATATTTGCAGTGTTTAGATTTTTATATATATAACTCCATGCCAATTGATAAATTGAGGGTAAATTGGTTCTCAGTGATTTGTGGCCTTAAACTGTTTCCACTAAGTCTTTGTGAAGATATGGTTCTCATTTAAGTGCAAACATGTACACACCCACGCACATACATGCACACACACTTACCAGTTGTTTATCTCCTCTTTGTTGCTAAGCAACTTGCTACATTTTATTCTTTTAAGTTTACTGTCTCTTTCCTCAGCTATATTTATTTTATATTGTAGCCATTTTCAAAGTGCAGGTTGAAAAGCAATGGTTGTTTTGCTTGTTTCATTTTTTAATATGTATTTTGATTCTTCCTTTATTTCTTTACCCTTATCTAAATCCCTAGAATGTTTGTAAGCTTATGGGACAGTGATAATAACTTTTAATTTGGTCATGAAATAGAAATTACTTGACCGTTTTACCATAAAACAGATTTTTGTTTGTTTTGCTAATCATATGATTATGGACAGGTTTTGTGTAAACAAAAATAATAATAATTTCTTAAAGTTTAGAAGGACTTCCACTTCAAATCTTTTTTTAAAAAAAACTTATGGGGTATCCATGTAGAAATTCATTTTTGTTGCACTTTATGCGGAAGCCATAACTTGAATGCTGGTGGATTCTGCCTTGGAATTAGAATACATTAGCTCAGACTGTGCCTTCTGACAATTTCTCTTGATGTTTTGGTTACTACACAACTCACATATAGCAAGGAATCATCCATGCATGCTCCATGGGTCAGTATCTGCAATTGCATGGATACCATTCATTAAATAAATTATATACAAATTATATGTTCATTTCTCTTCATCCCTCCTCCATAGTTGTACAAGGTATTGGGCAGCTGGGTTTCCAAACAGCAGTAGTGGTAATTGTTTAGAAGGACCTCTTCTCCTCCTTTCAGGCCAACCACGATTCTTTGGTTACCAGAAGATGGGTTTTAATTGCTTCTTTCTCTCTTTCTCTCTCTCTCTCTCTCTTTCTTTCTTTCTTTCTTTTTCTTTCTTTCTTTCTTCTTTTTCTGTGGTAGTAATTTGTATCCATTCTTTCCACCAGAGCAATCCAAAATTCTGTTTCTTGTTAAGATGTGTAACATTATCTTACAATGCTGCTTCTACTTCATATTTATGCTTCAAATGAAAATTTATGTTTTCTGCACTAGATGGTATTATAATGGAAAAGTCATGCTCTTCTTGGATCTAGCTTGAAATATTTTTGTGAGATCTTGAAAAGCTTAAACCATTTCCCTCATATTTTTTTTTAGTAGTGCACCCCAGACCATTTGGGTTTTCCCAAGTTCCTCAGGAGGCTTCTTGAATGCTGAGCATGTGGAAAAATATTGCTCATTCAAAACACCAGAGGTCTCAGTGCAGACAAAAGAAGCCTGAAGTGGCCATGCAAGATCTCTTCTGAAGTCCTATTGTACCACAATTGTGATATCAAAGCCCCTAAGTATCCTGACTAGGAGATGAATACATCTGTGGAAATCTATACTGGTTACTTACAGCTCATTGGAAAAGGTCAACAGTAGGGACAGATTTGTTAATGAGCATATGATTCTATATTCACCCGCAAGTTTAGAATGAATTGAAATCATTTAAATAGAAATAGAAATAGGAGGAGGAAGGAGTATTAGGTATGTTTGCTGCCTTGAGTTATTTATAAAAATAATAAAGTCAGGATAAATAAATAAATCTAACGGTACTGTAGAAAGCTGCAATTGGATGACTATGTGCTTAATCAGTCTGCTTTCAAGGTGCTAAAGCTTACAGATTGGAAACTTCAAGGCTCTTGTTTACCCTTCCATGATTCTTGATCTTAAACCAAGATTTGGACTGAATTCAGATACAGAACTCTTTCTATTACAGGACTGTTCTTCGTCATAAATTTTCTGTAGACATCACTGCAAAACAATATACACTGTATCCAATGTAGTCCAGACAATTTGTGTAAATTACATTATTTTCTTCAGTTTATGCCATTTGTAGATTACAACCACACAAATTACATACATTGATTAAAATGATATAAATTATGTCATTCATGGATTTAATGTACATTTGGGTTTAACCCCTCCCAAACAGACTGTTACCCTGAGAATGTTCTGTATGTATAAAATGTAAATACAGATTATCTAAGAAAGTCTATCTGCTGAGCTAGATAAACAGCCTTGCTCATGTTACTTCCTTTGCTTCCTGTCTTACACTGGACCAAACAGCTTTGAGATCCTCAAAAAAAAAAGTGATAGAAATCTAAACAATAACTTTTTGTAGGCTATTATTATTTATTTCCATTTCCCATAAAACTACTTAACTCTATTACTGAGCCAAAATATTTCAGCTTTTTAAACAGAAATATTTTGCAATTATCTCTTTTCTAGCTTCTCCTCTGCTTTTGCAGAATTTCAGTCTTCTCTGGAGGATATTTGGAAGAATGGCTTCTCCGGTTTATTGCCCATGAATAGAACTGAGCTGCACCACGGTCCCAATTTGATATTCTTACCATTATTTTAATGCATTGAAAGAATCATACACTTGTCCCCTGTTCCTTCCCATTGTTGTCTCTTAGCTCATTGCTTTATTTCTTCTGAATACAGGCCAACACAGTTTCATTCAACTTTAAGGGAAGAAAGATTTCTCAGAAGTAAAGTTCATGTCCCTCTGAGGCTTTTTCACTGAACTTACCCTTGCCTCCCATTTCACAAATAGTGGAGAGAATTTTGGGAAGCTAGTTCCTTTGTCTGCTTAGAGCCTCACATCATAAAGATGCATCCTTGATAGATTTTGTTGATGGCCTTCTGAAAATAAAGTGTTTCACTATATCATTCTTTTTTGTACATAAATATCAAGGTACTAAAAATCCATAACAATGACTAATGTTAAACATTCACATTAACAATTACTGTGTGCTTAATCTATGTATTTTTAGCTTTCTTTTTTTTTAGAGTGAGCTGCAATCAAATCATACTTAGTGCCCCATAATTTCTAGAATCATTTTGTTTTGTTTTTTTAAGTTGCAGTTCAGATTTAATAGGCCAGTAATGCCTGGGCACATTCTTCTGATGTCTTAAGATGATTGCCATGTGACTGTTCATTTACTGCTTCATATTTTTAAAATTACTTTTATGGACAACGTTCAACAGTTTTGGGGCTTGGACCATAAACAGAAACCTGAGGCAAGTTTGTTGTTATTGTTGTTTTACCAAGCTCAGGTCCCAAAACACAGCTTTCATAATAGATGAAGGGGACAGCATACAGTATAGCATTCCCCAACTTTGCATCTCCAGATGTGTGGGGGATGCAACTCCCATAGTTCCCAAAAGCAATAGCGAAAAATGTTATTGTACAATAAGATCCCATTAAAATTTGTCTGTTTCCTGCCTCAAGCTCATAAATGAAAGAACTATTTGAACTCCTTTTGGGAGACACTGTCCTGGAGAAAGCAATACAGTATACTGTATTATTGATATATTCATCACATAGAATATAGAATATGCATAGAAATGTAATATTTATTTTAGCAATTTTCTCTGTTACTTAACTCAATCCTTTTTTAATGGTGCAGGTTACAATGTCTAACAAACAGAAACAAACAAAAATTTTAATAAAAATGTATTAAACTTCACACTAGAAATCAACTATAAGTGAGTAATATCTCAGGAAAACTTTAACCTGGCATCAGAAATTAATTCACCATTCATGTAAATATTATATAAATAATTCATGGCATTATGCAGAGAAAGGGTTTCAAAGACTATCTTAGTAATTGGGAAAAAGTTATCCTTTGATTAAAATTTTGAATAACAAAATTGAATTGTTCTGGTCCCCCTCCCCAAAAATACAACAACTGGTTAATGGAGAAAGGTCAACTGTACCCACAGAGTGAAGTTATAAATGTGATCTAGTCAAAGGTAAGCATATGTTCACCTCCCCTGGTCTATATGTGTGTGTTTTAAACATATGTTTAGCTCTTAAGAGATCGGGATTTAATATCACACCGTGTTGTTAGAGCTGGCCACCCTTTATCCGTCCTCAACTCACTCTGAAAGCAACTTGCATTTGCATTTCCCTGCACAAGTTTTAAAGGCCACTTTTCCTCCCTATGTGTCAGGCTTAGGAGGTAGACCAGACAGGAAACACAACCAGATGAGCTAATTCTACTTTATTGTAAGGTTACGTTAACAGAATCTTGCAAGTCTGAAAGTACTTCTCTCCCTCCACATCCCCTATACAGCCCCAAGAAACTAGCCGCTTGCCCCTCTCACATTCCTGCTGTGGGCTAAGCTGCCTTTTATCTGACAGTTCTCTTGGCTGTGTCTTGTTGCCCTGTCTCCCAAGGTCATTCCCACACACAATTAGCTGTGTCAGATCAAGTGCTGCTACCTGTTTGCACTAGAAAACTTTCCTTTTGCTGCAGCCAAACTTCACCAATTTATGGGCTACCTTGCAGAGCAAGGACTACCTCTTCAACTGAGCTGATGCTTGATATTCAAATCAAAGCTTTATTACAGTCATAGACCAGTATAAGGAGGGTGGGTACTTAGCATTAGCTCTAGTAGCTTTTTGATTGACTGATTATGTGCCATCAAGTGAGTGTTGACACTAAGCAACCACGTACCTTCAGGTCTTCCAATGCACCTATAACCACTGTAATTGATCCAGCTGTTGGTTGTCATCTATTTTTCTTTCCTTTCCCAGCATTACAGACTTCTCATGAGAGTTATATCTTCACATAATATATGCAAAGTCGTATAGTCTGGTCATTTGTGCCCTGAATGAGAACTCTTGGTTGATTTATTCTACAATCCATTTACAGTATTTAGTTTTCTTGGCTATGCACAGTATTTTCAGGAGTCTTCTCCAACACCAATGTTCATTTTGATATAAATGCTATTGAAAGTTTTAAATAGGAAATAAAAACTAACAAAAACTAATACAGAATAAAGAAAACAGAGAAAGAAAAAGGAAGAAAAAAAGAAAGACAAATGTGCAGAAAGAAAAGATAAAAAGAAATAGAAAGAAGCAGCTTCCAATTTCCTCTGCAGCAAATACAAGTAATATAATATAACTTTATTGATTAGTCAATTGACCATATCAAAAACTGGGCATGAGCCACAATAAAATATAGTAACATAAGACAGATGCAAATGCAATAAGATAAAATAAAATATACTGAGGTGAGATAAAATACGATAAAATACAGTAGGGTGAAATACAGATAAAAGGGTAAGATAAAAAAGTGTAAGATAATGCAAAGGCTTATAATACAATGAATAATAAAATACAAAAACAATATGTGTTTAGATGAATTCATCATCTTTACATGCCACTCCAATGTGTTCTGTAAAATGTGTTCTCAACTGGACAGCCCTAACTATAAACTTAACAGTTCTATTGACCACATATGTATTTGTGCCCTGGAGGAAGTAACATAGTCTTTTGTTACGATCCCAGTATGTGGTTCTGTCAATTAGTGGCTGAAGGTACTGAGCCCTTGCTGGGGCATCTAGCTGGCAGTTAAATAGGACATGTGCAATGTCTTCTACTCGAGTGCTCCACAAACACATGTTCGCTCAAGGTAAGGCACTTGGTGAAATCGTCCGTATTTGACCATAGAATCTAGCAGCTCAAATCTTGCTCTAGTAAGAGCTATCCTATGGTATTGCGTCAGACCCATTGTCAGGTACTTCTCTATTTGAAAGGACAGTTTATTCTTGGGCAGCCATTTCGACAACCTATTGTGTGCGAGTGACTCAATGTCTGTTTGGGCATCAACATCCAAGACTCTTTGTTTGAATATTGCCTTGGCCTGGTCTCCAGCTGAAAGTAAGTATTGTGATGAAAAGCCGAGGAATGCGATAGTTTGGAGGAGTTGGTTGATCCAAGTGGAGGGTTGAGGTGTGCCCATCTGTTCTTCAAGGCACATTTTTGGTAGTCTATCATGTTCCGTTGGGAGAATCCTCCACCAATAGTTGAAGACTTTGGTTACTGATAGACTGTAAATGGAACGGGTGCCTGTTTCAGCTCTTACTGCTGCTGCAGGTATATCCCTGTCAGTCCCCAGAATGGTTCTTAAAAAGTGTGCTTGATTTTGTTTGAGGCCTTTGATAGGCAGCAAATACAAGTATGATTATAAAGTTATCTCTGATTCCGTGATTACAAAAAAAAACCCCTCACTTATTTTCTATTATCGAATTTTTTCCCCTAATCATCAAAACCACAAGTCATAAGTGCATTTTTTTTCTGTTTCATGCAAAAAGTCTATAAGAGGTTTCCAGTCAGCCAGCCATAAATGTAGATATTGTCTTTTCTCTAATCAAGGAAGTCAATTTAGCCATTTCTGCAAGTTCCATTATCTTCACCAACCGCTCCTCTATTGTGGGTAGTGATGAACTTTTCCACTATTGAGCATTCCAACACCGATGTTCAAAGGAATTAATACCCTTCCTATCCTGCTTCTTTAAAATCCGTCCCATATGGTGTCCCAGGTAATACCATGGCTTGTGTGATTCTGACCTTTGTATGTATAGGCCGGGTATCTGATATCTTTTCCAAGGCTTTCAGTGCTGCCCTACCAAGACTATTTCTGCTTCTATTTCTTGATTGTCAGTTCTAAGGCTGGCTGCTGTCCTGTTGTCATTAGCGTGACCTTCTTGATATTTAATCATAGTCCCATTTTTTCATTACGCTCCTTGACTTTTATTACTAGAGCTTGCAGATCATTTACATTTTCAGTTTTCAGAATAGTGTCATGAACATAGGTTATTGAGGTTTTTCCCTCCATTTTTAAAACCACACTCATCTTCTTATCCAACCTCCATCAGTATATATTCAGCATACAGGTTGATTAAATAAGGAGAGAGTATACAGCCTTGTTTCACTCTCTTGCTGACCTGGAACCAATCTCTCTCACCATGTCCTGTCCAGATTGTGGCTTCCTATAAATGGCTTCCTGTATACAGATTTTGCACAAGGACAAAGAGAAGTTCTCGGATTCCCATTTTTCTAAGGACATTCCATAGCTTGATGTGGTCTACACAATTGAAGGCCTTTCTATAGTCATTGAAGCACATATTTCTTGATATTATTTGGCTTTCACAATTATCCCTCATGAATCAGCAATAATGTTTCTTGTTCTTCAGCTCTTTCTAAACCCAGCTTGAACATCTGGCATTTTCATGGAGGCCTCTAGTCTGTATAGGATGATCTTAAGCATTATTTTGGTAGGATGTGAAATTAAGGATATTGTGCAATAATTTGCACATTTTGTTAAGCCTCCTTTGTTTCATATTGGTATGTAGACTGATTTCTTCCACTAATTTTACTGCTGTGTCAGATTTGCTGGCAGAGTTTGGTTAGAACCTCTACTGATTCTTTTTCTGTCATTTACCATATTTCTGTACAGATTCTGTTTCAGATTCTGCACAGGTTCCATCAATTCATGTAGCCTTCCAACTGACTGGAGTGCTGATCTAACCATCTTCTAATACTAGATTTCCTGTAAGCAGGGAATATCTTATAAATAGGGAATATCTTATAAATATCTTAGATGTTAACATTTCTACACAATTCTGGTATACTCCTTCAATCTTTGTTTGATCTTCTTTGGATCAGTTACTGTCTATCCATTGTTTATCATTTAGCATGCCAATCTGAGGTTGGAACCTTCTTCTGATATTGGAGATCTTTTAGAAGACTTTCTAAGTTTTCCCATGTTTTTACAGATGTCATAATTAATATCATTCATTCTGAGTTACTGCATTTCTTTCCAAGCTTCCTTCTTTTCCATTTGCTTTATTATTTAATTAGTTCCACCATTTCACAATTTTCTATTCACCTGAAGTAGAAGGCTTTCACCCACAGATTTCAAATAGCCCAAATAACCTGAAGGTTGGCTGGGGTGTGTGGTGGAAACCCTCTGCCTTCTATTGTTTAACCTTGTAAATATAAATTTCAGTGTGTCTGTGTGTCTGTATACAAACATGTATGCACAAACTGATGCACATATATATGAACGCATGTAGTATATATGTTCAGGAGGATTTGCTCACAGGGAGGAAAGCAATTCCCCATTGGTTCCCTAATACAGAGAGGTGGGAAGGCCCAGTAGCAGGGGAATTGTCTAATGGGAGGCTGTGGCAGCCTGCCATATGTCTGGACTGAGTACCTTGCAAGCCATTCCCAAAGTGTCTCAGTCCAGACAGGATTTTCTTAAACCAGCTTAGAGTCAAGCCAACCTGAGCACAGGACAGGAGCAGCTTAAACCGTAAGTGCAGACAGATCCTCTGTCTCCTTAAATCAATGCAGTGGAGCCTGAAAATGTTGAGTTTTAGCTGGATTGTGCTCTGCCTTTTTAATAGTGCAACTTTTGCTACTGCAAAATGGAAAGTAAAAATTTATAATTGTACTCTGTACATTAATGGAAATGTTTGCCCTATGAAAGGAAGTTAATAAGTATTATTTCCTTTGGCACTCAATTTATGACTTTAATCATGGTGGTTGCATTTTGGTATCACTGCAACTATAATATAACCCTTCAAGCAACTGATTATAATTAAGCTAATTTCAGCCTTTCCACAAAAAAAAAAAAAAAAGCACATACACCACCAAAACCCAGTTCCCCTCTAGCTCTTTCTTTTTTCAACTTCTACATTTTATGTAGACAGTACATTATATAATTAAGCAATGGGTTCATTCCAATGCAGTTGGTACAAAGCAAAGCTAGGGAAAAGAAGGGAGGGATAAAGGCAGAGTACTCTATCCCAGCCATGGAGATTTGGATTACATTACTTTTAATTTACTTTTATTTGCCTCCAGTTTAAAGAAGGCAACAATATGTTAATATTACTCATATAAGCCCAGTAAAATGAATATAATTTAATGGAGGTTGAAAACATATGTGCACCTTGATGTTGTACATATGAAATAACCATTAAACAGAAGTTCAGTAGGACTAGCATTTAGGCAAAAGTACGTGATGATGGTGATGATTTAAATTTATATTTCACCTGACTCCCAGCTATTGTAGAATTGCACCCAAACATAAGCCAGTTTAACTCTTAGCTGCACCACATAAGCTGGCATAAACTGAAAGACTTTTAGATTTTTTTAAAAAATCCCACCTTTATTATTTTTATAAATAACTCAAGGTGGGGAACATACCTAATACTCCTTCTTCCTCCTCCCATTTTCCCCATAACAACAACAGCCCTGTGAGGTGAGCTGGGCTGAGAAAGAGGGACTGGCCCAAGGTCACCCAGTGGCTTTCATGCCTAAGGTGGGACTAGAACTCTCAGTCTCCTGGTTGATAGCCTGTTGCCCTAACCACTAGACCAAACTGGCTCTCTCCTTTTCATTTCTCCTTTTCATGGATTCTGACTGAAAGTTCTCAGTATGGAAAAGTCTATGAAAAGAAGGATATCCTGTCTCATGGTATACCATTTTGCTATGTTACAGAGGAGTGTGTAATGATTGCCTATTCTAAAACTCTCAGACTCATGAGCAGGAAATTAAAGATATCTGATTTATTAAAGAATAGTATGCAGGATCACAAAGAAAACTGAGAATGATAAAAGCGTGCCAAACACAAACTAAAAACCCCTCGGTGCAAATGAGATCTCTCCCCCCATAGAATCTTCCCAAGTTCACAATCCCAGGTGCTCCTAATGGCTTCTGATGGTCTGTGGGAAAAGTCCTTGAACAGAGCACATAACCCAAACACATTCCATTGTAATGAACATAGATACATAGGTACAAGGTTTCACAGCAGCTTCCTCCCAAACAGAAACGCGCGTCAGCGCCATGGCATGTGAAATGTTATGATGTACAGTGCACATTGAAACAGTGAACATAACATACTGCCCCCCAAAAGAAAGAAAACTCTAAGCAGCAGGCTTCAAAGGGTAAGCCAAGTGGAAACAGCGAATTAAATCAGGAGCGTTAACGTGGTGAGCAGACACCCATTCAGGATGAGGAAAGTGTTTCCATCGGACCAGATACTGGAGGGTGCTGCGAAGCTTGCGAGAATCAACAACCTCCTTGACCTTGACCTCAAAGTGCTGTTGGCCGTCAATCATGATCAGAGCAGGAGGAGGTTGGGGATGCCAGCAGGAGGAGTGGTGGACAGGCTTGAGCAAGCTACAATGGAAAACAGGGTGCTAGTGTTTCAAATTGTGAGGTAGGTCCAATTTAACAGTAACTGGATTGATAAGACCAACAATAGAGAAAGGACCAATGAACTTGGGAGCAAGCTTTTTAGAGGGTTGTGGTGACTTGATAAATTTGGTAGATAGATACACCTGATCCTCAATCTTGAAGTCGTGTTGCAAGGAACGACGCTTATCGGCTTGAAACTTGTAAGCAGCCTGGGCATCAGCCAAAGCCTGTTGAATCACCGGCCAGGAATCAGCCAGCTTAACAGCCCAGTCAGAGGCAGAACATGTTTGGGAAGGGGGTTGTGGCAGTTCAGGGATGGGAACAAAGTCGTGACCAGAAACCACACGAAAAGGGGTTTGCCCGGTACTTTGATGGACAGCATTGTTGTAAGCCACTTCAGCAAAAGGCAGTAACTCCACCCAATCATCCTGATGGTAGTTAATGTATGCTCTAAGAAATTGTTCAAGGGTGGAGTTTAAAATCTCAGTAGATCTGTCAGTCTCAGGATGGGACGAGGTGGACTGCGCCTGTTTGGTGCCAATCAATTTTAAAAATGATTTACAAAACTGGGAAGTAAACTGTGTCTCATGGAGATGGTAGATGTGGATGAGAAATAGGCACGCCAATTGCGGGGCAGACGGGATGGATGCACATGGAATGAAATGGGCCTGTTTGGAAAAAAAATCTTTTACAACCCAAATGACAGTTTTCTTCTGACTGGGAGGAAGATCCACAATAAAATCCATAGAAAGCTCGTCCCAGGAATGGGATGGGCTGGCCACAGGCTGCAGAAGCCCCTGTGGTTTCCCCCCCTTACGTTTTGACATGGCACAAACAGGACAGGAAGCCACATAGTCTTTTACATCGCGTTTCAAGGTAGGCCACCAGAATTGACGACGAACCAAATGCAATGTTTTAACAAAACCAAAATGCACAGCAAGTTTATCATCATGGGAACACTGTAAAATGTCAGGTCTTAAAGTTTCAGGTACATAAAGGCGGTGTTGCACCCATGCCAGACCGTTTTCAAAAGAAACAGTGTCTTTATTAGCTAGCAACCAGGTGTCAGATTTCAGCGCCTGGAGAAAGTCTTTCTGTAACTGACAAGGAACTTGCACTTTCCACTTCCCAGACTGGGCTGGGGGCGGGGTTGCCTGCGCACGGGTCTGGCTCCAGTGACAGCAACCAAACCCAGTTGTGGTTCAGTGAGAACAGTCCCAACCACATCCGCCACGTGGTCAAGGTCCTGAGGTAAACGTGACAAAGCATCGGCCAGAAAGTTTTTCTTTCCCGGAATAAACTTTGACTGAAAGTTAAAGCGACTGAAAAATTGAGCCCAGCGAATTTGTTTAGGACTGAGACGCCGGGGAGTGCGGAGGGCTTCCAAATTCCTGTGATCAGTCCAAACCTCGAAAGGGCATTTAGCGCCTTCCAGGAGGTGACGCCAGGCCTCCAAAGTGGCTTTTACAGCAAAAGCCTCCTTTTCCCAAACATGCCACTGGTGTTCGGTTTCAGAAAATTTTCTGGACAGATAAGCACAGGATTTTAAGTGATTTTCAGGATCTCTCTGTAACAATATAGCCCCAACTGAGGAGTCAGAAGCATCAACTTGGAACACAAAGGGGCATTAAGGATCAGGGTGCTGTAGAATAGGCTCAGCAGTGAAGAAGGTTTTCAGTTTTTTGAATGCTGCCTGGCATTCAGGCATCCAATTCAGCACTGCCCCAGGGTTTTTTACTTTGTGTGTCTCTCCCAAGCCCTTGGTATGGAGTAAATCAGTGAGGGGCAAAGCAATCTCAGAGAACCCTTGGATAAATTGGCAATAGTAATTATTGAACCCGAGGAAACTTTGCAATTCCCTCCAGGCGCAGGGACGTTTCCAACTTAAAATCGCCTGAATTTTTGCAGGGTCCATTTCAATGCCCTTGTCAGACACCCTATAGCCCAGATAGTCAAGTTGGGTTTTGTGAAACTCACATTTGGAAATTTTGGCATAGAGTTTGGCATCTCTAAGCTTGCTTAACACCTGTTTGAGGAGGCGTTCGTGTTCCTCCTTGGTTTCAGTGTAAATGAGAACATCATCTAAATAAACCAGAACCCCTTTAAACAAATGATCATGCAATACTTCATTAATTGCATGAAGACTCCGGGCGCCCCTGCCAACCCAAAAGGGAGGACTTTGTACTGAAATGAACGCACTGGGCAATTAAAAGTGGTTTTCCACCCATCTCCAGCTCGCATGCGGATGCGGAAATAGGCTTCATGAAGATCAAGCTTGGAGAAAATCTTGCCCTTAGACAAGTGAGCTAACATGTCCTTCATGAGCAGAAGAGGGTACTTGTTGCAAATTGAGATGGAATTTAACCCCCGATAGTCTGTACAGAGTTGAAGCGTGCCATCTTTCTTTTCACGGAATAGCACAGGGGCCCCAACTGGGGAATTTGCAGGTTCAATAAACCCCCTTGACAGATTTTTGTCAATAAAGTCCCGTAATGCCTCAAGCTCCTTCTGAGTCATTGGATTAATTTTTGGCTTGGGCAATTGAGCATTGGGAACCAACTCTATTGCACAGTCAGTTTTCCGGTGGAGGGGTAGCTGATCTGCTTCCATTTCCCCAAATACGTCTGCAAAGTCTTGGTATCGATTGGGCAAGCCTTCTAAATGTGCCAAGCTAGGGCGCGGTGTGGCGATTGCAGCCCTTCCAACCCCCGCACGTGAAGCTCTCTCCGCTGTAGGAGCTTGGTAAAACCCATCTTTAAAAGTCACAGTTCTGTGTTCCCAGTTTATATATGGGCTTTGATAGGTCAACCAGGGGATCCCCAGAATTACCAAGGGATTGCCAATAGGCGCTACTACGAATTTTAAAGTCTCACGGTGGCTGCCCATTTGCATTGCGACAGTTCCAGTGAAATGGGTTGCTGGACACCCCCCCGCTGTTGAACCTTCCAACTGTGTGAAGATCAAAGGCTGCTGGAGGGGGAAGCTAGGCAGGTCCAAAGCAGCAACCAGATCAGGGTGAATTAGACACCTGGAACACCCAGAGTCAACCAAAGCCCAGACTTCTGTAGTCTTTGTGCGGGAGCCCAATTTCACTTTTACTGCTAGAGTGGGACAGTCAGCACTCACCATAGCATCCTTGCACCCATCCTCCTCCATCTGCCCGCAGGCGCTCTTCATGGCAGCTGGCGTTTCCCGCCGGCTCCTTAGAGTCATCTTCAGCCTCTCCCGGGAAGTAGAATACTTCCTCAGCGTCAGCTGCACCCTTGGCTGCTGTCATCCACCATGAGGGGGGGGCCATTTGGCCGGCAGCTTGCCCGCTCGATCTCCAGCCTTGGCTTTTGGGCAATCAGCTGCTCGATGCCCTTCCTTTCCTCATCGGAGACACTGACCCCTTGCATAGCACCGATCTCTCTCCTCTTCCCAAGCTCTATAGCCTGGCCGGGCAGCAGTTGCAGCACTTCGGGGTCCCCTCATGGTGGCTGGTGGTTTTTCAGGTCATCTGGTTTGCATGAAGGTATGCTGGGCGTGCTCAGCCTTGCCGGCCAGACAGATCCATTCATACAATGACTCTGGGTCGTCTCTACACAACGCCCACTGTAGGACATCCCGGTTGAGTCCCTCTTTAAACTGTTCTATTAAGGTTGACTGAGACCAGTCGGGGATTTTCCCAGCTAAAGCCTTAAACTCCAGGGTGTAATCAGCTACAGACAGTTGGCCCTGGGTAAGATCCTTCAGCGCCTTCTTAGCTCTTGCCTTGGCCAGAGGATCCTCAAAATGCAGCTTTAATGCCCACATGAAGTCCTTGAAATATTCAAGTTCAGGGGAGTCAGCCTCACTTAATTGAACATACCAGTCAGCCGCTCGGCCCTTCAACTTGGTGGCAATGGCAGTTATCTTAGCCTCTTTGGAAGGGACGTATGCTCCAAACTGCCTCATGTAACTTTTAGCATTGGTTAGAAAGAAAGATAACTTGGTTGGATCTCCATCAAACTTGACAGAAAAGTCTCTCACCCCCACTCCTGTTGGAGCGGAATCGGCAGCTGCTTGAGTGGTTGGGCCCCAGGTTACAGTAGCTCTCCCTCTTCGGGGTGGGGACACTGGTGGTTGAGCTCTGCGGGGTGGAGATTCATCCTGGAGCTGTCTCCGGCCCCGCTCCGCCGGCGGTCTGGATGGGAAGATGGGGGATGGTTGCGTAAAGCTGGGATCTCCTTCGCGCCTCCCCTGCCCCCCCAGTGATAGAGACAGGTTTCTTAACATGTACTCCATCAATTCTATTTTGGCCTCCACCACTCTTAGCCTTTCAGGGGTTTGAGATTCCTCCCTCCCTCGCGTGTTAGGCTGTTTCTCTGTTGATACCATGGTAGATTCTATGTCTGGGGTCAGCGGGAACCGATACTTCCAGGACGCCTGGGACATCCCTGGCTGGGGTTCTCCCATTTCATCCCAGGTGATCAACTCTGCGGGCAATTCACTGGGTGCCGGTTGCTCTGGTTCTCCCCCATCGTCAGATTCCTCCACCTCAGGGCTGGAGCTCGAATCCTGCTGGAAATCTGAAGGTTCTGGGGTGAGGCTCAGTTCTCCGCTCTTGATCGTCCACTCAGGCATCAAGCTAGCCGGCTCCTCAAGTCCCCCGGTCGTGAGCTTGGACTCGGCCATTGTTAACTATTTTCCCTCACAAGAAACTAATCTTGGTAGGAGCTAACGGTACAACTTTGGTGATTCTCAGCTTTATGTAATGATTGCCTATTCTAAAACACTCTCAGACTCATGAGCAGGAATTCAAAGATATCTGATTTATTAAAGAATAGTATGCAGGATCACAAAGAAAGCTGAGAATGATAAAAGCGCGCCAAATGCAAACTAAAAACCCTTGGTGCAAATGAGATCCCTCCCCCCATAGAATCTTCCCACGTTCACAATCCCAGGTGCTCCTAACGGTTTCTGATGGTCTGCGGGAAAAGTCCTTGAACAGAGCACATAACCCAAACACATTACATTGTAATGAACACAGATACAGAGCTTGGTACAAGGTTTCACAGCAGCTCCCTCCCAAACAGAAACGCGTGTCAGCGCCATGGCGTGTGAAACATTACGATGTACAGTGCACATTGAAACAGTGAACATGACAGATTGAAGACAGCCTCTATAAAGATCGGAAAAGAGTCTTGCTGCTGCCAATACAGATAGAAAAATCAATTGCTTTTTTTTTTAAAGGAGAATGGGTTGGGGAAAATACCACAGCAATCCCCTGCCCTAAAAGTGATTGGAGGATTCTTCTCCTCATTCTGCCATGTTCGTCCATTCAAACAGGGAGACTAAAATTGGAGAATATTCTGCAGTGGCAAAACTGACAATATATATCCACGATAGAAGTTTTAACTAAATTCAAGCAGGAATGGCTCCCTTGTATGAAATGTATCACAGAGCAAGGCAGATTTAGACATCTGGAATATGGCTTTTAGCAGATAAATAGAAACTAACAATAATTACTAATGTTTGATGCAAAGTTCAAATATCTAATCTGTGGCTTGTGGTTGGGGATACAAATGGGAGGAAAGGGGAGGATGTATCACTAAAAAGTAATTTGCTTTTTCTTTTTTTTGCTGTTTTTGATTCAAATGTAGCGGCCTTTTTGTATCATCTTGCTTCCCCCCACACTTCCTTTGTATCCCAACATTTTAACAATAAGCATGTAGATTTAAAAAAAAATCGTACAATGAAAAAGGAAGACAAACAAATAAGGTGGTAAATCTGAGAGATTAAAAAAACCTCAGTTCTGAATCCAGTGATAATATTTAAAGTGTTCACATCTTGAGTGAACCTACAGATTTCAACAGATCATTGTGCATTGGTTTCTGAAGAATGATATGCCAAAGCAGTAACATCACAACAGAGAGGATGAACAGAAAGCTTAGCTCTTAGGAAGCTTGACTTAAAGTGTATAAAAAGTGGGATAGGTAGGTAGATAGGTAGTGAGGTAGAGAGATAGAGAGATTTAATGTCCAAGTGTGAAAAATGCAAAACTCGGTAAGTCTTTCTGGCAAAATAGCTCTTAACAGATCTTAGTTAGTTCCAAAGTTATTTTTTTTTTCATTGACAGTAATGAAGATGGAGCATGATGATAAAATTACTGTAGCCAGAAGCAAGTGCAACCAGAAGATTTCTGAGTCAAAGCCAATAGCCATGCTTACTGTCTTGATTTGAATCAGGTTGAGCCCAGATGGTAGTCTATTCCTACTATGGCAAGTGAAAAAATAAGGATGCAGATAATGTTATGTGAGTTTGACAAATACTAATACTTGGAAAGAGATATTTAAACCACTCCTTGGGTGGCTCAATATCCTTATCAGTTACTCATAATCCACTCCAAAGGGTTCTGGATTCACAAAGGAGCAGACAACTCTTGTGACAAAATGCTCATTTGGCAAAGAACAAATGTAATTATAAGGCTGGGTTATCTCTTTGCAATGTTTGTGCCTTTAGACCATTGCAACATAGAGGCAATCTAAAATCCAGAGGACTCTTGACTAGAATTGTGGCATTTTGTATCTTTCTTTATTATATGTAGTCTGAAAGACCCAGCTCTCTGGAGAAGGCCCTAGTGCTGGGAAAGGTGGAAGGAAAGAGAAGAAGAGGATGACCAGCAGCAAGGTGGATGGGCTCAGGCACAGGAGTGATGAGTGCACCATTGGAAGAGCTGAAAGACCAGGTTAGGGACAGATTGTCATGGAGCAAATATATCTATGTGGTCACTAGGAGTCGAAAATGACTGAAAATCAATCAGTATCTGCAGCTATTGGTAAATAGATGCACAGTATATAATGATTATGATCTTGGGTTGTTTTTTTTTTAATGTTGGGTGTTTTACAATGGACTGAACTCTGGAGCTCTGAAAAAAAGTGGTCAGACTTGAGGACTCAGTGTGTATAACTTCAACAATTTCAGATATATAAAGGTTTATAGCTTCATGTCTTTAGTTCAACTTGTTTTCTTTGCTGCACTCCATTTTACTAGGCAACTTGCCTTCTGAAATGAAATACTGACAATTTTGCTGTGGAGCATGCTAACAAAAAAAAAAGTGAGCACATATTGCTTGCTATTATGTGGTAAAGGACACATAATGAACTCATGGGTTGAAATCCTAAGCATATGCTTTAAGGAATAAATGCACTTCTATATACCTACAGTCAGTTCATTGGAGCTTATCCTCAGATATCTGTTATAAGACTGCTTCTTAAGTGAATCTTATTTCTTAATAAACATGCTTAGACTTGACAGTATTATTAAACAGATATCACAAAGGGATGTAACAAAATGGGAAAATGGCATTTCACAATCCTTTAAGAAAATTAATGAAGGTTCCAGGCATTTTTGAAACAAATGTCTCAGTTTTCATGATACATCTCAAAATAATCCTGGTGGTATATCTGGAAGCTGACTTGTACAAGAGACATGGGGACCAACCTGATCTGCACTTCTTCCTGACGTGAATGGTCTAGCCGCATGAACAACGTAATACGGTTAGTTTGGTTGCTGCACACACACACACACACACATTGTAATGCACACTACATTACATTTCATTGGATCTCAGACTGCGGACCATTTGCACAGCTCCAGGTAAACTTCTAAATGGTTTTGAATCCAGGCAAACATCCAAAGGAGAATTTTACATTTCAATTTAGGTAGCGAAAGTTATCACAACTGGTTCTTGTCTGCGTGATTTGATTCAGGGCATAGTTCGGAAACCTGTTCTGAATGCCTGAGCTTAATGTGTTTAATGCAGCAGAAACAAGCATTCAGCAGCACACCTTTGCTCTTCCTCCTGGGATTAACAATAACAGTTAACAAAAACAATACAGGGATGGACTTGCAATGAGTTTGAACCCCAGCATTTCTCACTGAAGGAGTTATGCCAGATGGGCTTCATATGTTTACTGTAAAAGTTAGTATAAATGTGTTGTGTTTATGTATGCAAGATTTTTTTTTCATGCTCATTAGCATACTTAAAAGGGCTATGAAAACCGGCCTTTGAACCAAGCACGAGGGAAGAGTTGTGGCAACTTGAAGGGATGTTAGGAGTATATCACCAAATAATCCTGTGACTTTAAGTAACATGTGGATAGTAAGTTAAATGTATTGTTGAAAAAAACACAGTAGATATTAATGGAATATTGCATCAAGTGATGTATTTTTACAGAGAAAGAGATTCTGTAGGACTTTCTGTTGATTGACAAAAAGGAACTTCTTTTTTAATGGAACCTTTTGCTGTCTAACATTTCATGATGCTATAGGCACTGAGAATATACTGTAAAGTTAGTCACTAGAACAGACAGTATTCAGCTGAATACACCTTGCACCCGAAGACACTGGCTTTTTAAAAGTGCAAACAGCTTTCTGATTAATTTACTGCACCACCAATGAATTCTTAAGATGTAGCTTTTATGCTTTGAAACTCAGGGACAGAACAGCCTAACTAGTAAATTAGCACCCATTATGCATCTGTAAGCTGAAAGCCCATAATTCTTTGTGAAGGTATCTTTGACCTGTCAAATACAATATCTTTTCTGTGATGATGATTAGGTGGAAAATGTATTGTCCAGGTGGTGGGTTTCTATGTATTTTAAAAGAGAGCAAGCAAGTGGGAGAGAGAGAAAGCAAATCACTAAGCTACTGCTGCTATTGTGGTCTAATCACTGGTTTTCGCCAGTAAATGGCATGGTTCCCTGTAAGTGGCAGCCACACTGGAATTCTTCCTTTCTTTCTGTGTTATCATAAAGCCTAATTGTTCTCATGGATTGACAATAGTAGGGACCTTATAGATTCTAGCACAGAGATTGAGTAGGTCAGAATTCTATCCGCAATGCCTTTTTTTTTTCTTTTTTTGACGGGTGCCTTCTGACACAGTGCCCAGAATTAACATGAGAAAGTTACCTGAAATTTAAGCAGCCTTGTCTTTTTGGATAATTGTTTCTTGTGTTTATTATGTTATACAGAATGGGATATCTTTGTCACCACTTATCCTTCAGTAATTCTTTTTTTCTGGGATCACAGTGCCGCTGAATTTAATTCTACTTGCTCAACAGCTGTTTTTCAAACACATGCACAAACACACACACACACAAAATACATTCCCATCTTTAACACAGTGTGGATTTCAAATGTGAAAAATAGCAAAACCCACAGCTCAGAATAATTTTGGCTTCCCCTGACAACCAGACATTGGTGAAAAATAAGAGAAATATTGAAAACATATAAACATAACCGATCACTTAAACTATACCAGTGATTTTTTTTTAAGTAATGAAACAAAAGATGGAATAGGTGTTTCTTCAGGAGTGTGGATGCTTAGAAAATTCTGAGTCAAAGAATTTGCAGAAATGGGAGCAGCCATGAGAAAGGCTACATGCTTTTCAACTCCCTTTGTGGTAAGTAGAAGAAGGTGGCCTTTGTTTAGGGTAGACAGTACAATACTTCTGGGCACTGAAGGACCCCTGGACACTTTCTTTGCCATCTTGAAGGTTCCCACTGTCAAGTGTTTTTTTTTAAAGCTGGTATCATATAAACCAAACTACCAGCCACTGGTGTCACATCGACTTGTGGAAATGCCTTTGGAGGCCAAAAGGCTTCCTTTGGATTGGGAGAGAATAATTTGGAAGCTTCTGCATCTTCTGTAAATGTGTGTAGTGAGTGGCTGTGCTCACTGTAGCAGCCAAGTTGTGAGTATGCCTGTCACACACTTTCAAGAACCCAAGTACGCTCACAGTCCCTAAATATTGTTCCCCCTGCTTTATCTGGTTGAAGTTATCATGAGATCTTCAGGAATCTTGTCATTTAGGCTGGCAGATAAATATAATATGTCGAATGACTCCAGGCTGGATGTTGGATCTTTGATGTAAAACAGGGATTCTGTTCCAAAATTATTCTTAGTAATCAAGGGAACCTTGGCACCCAAGAGCATAGTGCCTCAGCGCACACCAGAGGGCCACTATACCTTGCATAATTGGATTTCCTGATCTTTTCGTAGTTATTTTTTAAAAGCTATGTGTGATGGGGGTGGTGTTTCCCCCTGGCTTGAAAAAAGTTGCTGTTACCTTGGTGGGAGAGGGAAAATATTTAATTAACTTGTTTAAGTAATTTTCATCCCTTTCCCCTTCCTTGCAAAGAGCTCAGGGGTGGAAACACCCTCCTCCTCCTCCTCCTCCTCCAGTTGAATTTCTCTCTCCATTTGGTGTCTGTAGTTTAATGTGCATCCCTGCAAACTGATTGACTCCATAGGCTTTTCTGGAAATGAAGAGAGGTAGAGGGCCCACAAGACATTTGGAGGGCCCACAAGAAATGTCTCAAGATGATAGATAGATAGATATAGATAGGAGAGAGAGAGAAAGAGAGAGAGAGAATCACATGTCTTGTTGTTTATTCGTTTAGTCGCTTCCGACTCTTCGTGACTTCATGGACCAGCCCACGCCAGAGCTTCCTGTCGGTCGTCAACACCCCCAGCTCCCCCAGGGACGAGTCCGTCACCTCTAGAATATCATCCATCCATCTTGCCCTTGGTCGGCCCCTCTTCCTTTTATCACATGTCTAACCTGCCGCAATCAAAAAGACTCTTGGCAGCTTACATAGAATATAAATGGGCAATGTAAAACTTCCACAGTCACATCTAAAATTACACCAAAACATCATAATAACAGCAATAAAATCAGCACCAAGCCAAAAACAACAATAAAGACAATAAAAGTGAAGGTTAAACATGGCATCATAAAATCGGGGGAAGGCTCTCTGAAATCAGTCTGTCTTCAGCTGTTTCTGAATGTCAACAAAGAGGGGCTAACTTAACCTCCACCTAGAGGCTGTTCTACAGTATTGGTGCTGCCACAGAAAAGCAGCAAGGTCTCACTTCATTTCTCCCAAACTTCCTGAAAAGGAGGGGATTTGTGCCAGTTTCTTCCTATTTGATCTGATAGGTCAGGCTGGTTCTGCAGGCAGGAGCAACACCTCCCTGTACACTACCGGGCACACACCATCACAGAACAGCTCAACATCCATTTAAAATAGTATTCGATTGGTGCCTCTGTGAGAGAATAGCTTTTTAATTATTTTCTTTTATTCTAAAAGAAATGTACATCAGTAACTTAAGATTTGCTAGGAATTGTTACAATGTTTGAGGGTTAACTTTTCAATAAATCCACTGAACCTTTTTCAGTCTCCACTTTAAGTGAATAATTTACAATGCAAACACATTAAAAGCATATTTATTTATTCAGTAACTGCTAAAAGCCAGAGGCAACATACACTCTGAATGTATGTTGCTCTCTACGATGTGTGTGTGTGTGTGGGGGGGGGGTTGAGTGAGTGTGGCATAAACGTGCATTAATGGGATTTCAAAATCGTGCAATAAAATGGTTTATAAGTAACATTGACAGTGCAGTAGAGTCATTACACTCAAAATATTTTTCCTTAATAATTCTTTCAAAGTAATCTCATAGAGTTCAAAGGTCACACATTATTGTTGTTGTTGTTATTATTATTATTATTATTATTATTTCAAAATATGCAGAACATATACAGTAGATACAGAGGTTGCTCTAGATTTCAATCCTGCCAAATTATGCACAGATTTGTTGTTCAAGAAAAGGATGTTACCTATTTTGGTGCCTTGTGGTATATTCAATTACCCTAGACAAATTATATGATATTGTTATGATGCGGCAAGACGAAAGGAATTTGCGACAGATTCCTTTTAGAGCAAAGATGGTGGGATGTACCAACTAAGAGTTTGTTGTGGTATAGATGGTCGACATAAGACAAATTTGAGGTAGTTGTACTTTGACAGGGCAGGTGATGGAGTAACATATTTTGTCCCAGTGAGGTTCACTTGTTGAAATGCTTTGTGTCACCTCTGGGGCCTCTTCTGGATGTGCTGGAGAAGTAATATGAAGCATCATTGACACAACACATCCATTTGAAGCTTTGCATAATGCTAGTCCTCACCTACAGAGTATGTGTCTACTGTTCCTTGTTAGATGCACATAGTAAGCACTGTATTTAAAGGGGAGTAACATGAAAATGGGTTGATGACATGTGTTGATTTACCTTTTATTTTTGCTTTTCAAATTTGCATAAAACGTGTCAGAAAGAATACCTGAATATGTATTTTTGTGAACAGATTCCCATCCTTTCCACAGGATACTTTTATTCTCTTTTAATTCTTTCTGATTCTTTGCTTGGTAAAACAGGTTGCAAGGTTTCAATAGGCCTTTATGTCATTCCAGTTGGCAATGTTTAAAATATATTTCAGTATGCTTATTTTTAATAATAATAATAATAATAATAATAATGATAATAATTTGAACCTTTCAGATAGTGCCACATGAACTTATTCCCTTTTCTGCTTTAAAACCTATTTGGCCAATTGAATTGTCATAGTGAGAGAGTATTAATGGCACAGAAGCAAAGGTCTAGCCCCATTGCATTTCCAGTGGGGAAGGCCTCTACCACGTAATGGCTGAAGTGACGTGTTCAGTGACATGGAATTTGGCTGATGCAGCCCAAGTGCTTGTAAAGTAGCAGAATGTTCATGATCTGTTTCTGGAAAGGAAGACAAATTTGTTTGGGGTTAAAATTTCCCACCAGTTCTAGGAACAGGAGTCAAATTGAATAGAAATTGGGGGAGAAAGTGGAGGATAGACAAATCTGAGCCAAACGAAATGCTTTGCAAACACATAGTACGCTGCTCCTCTTTTCCTTTGGCTTACTTGGGAGTGAGCATATGCAGCACAGATCCTGTGTTGGTGGAGAGTTTTAAACCTTCCCCTGGTTTCTGTACTTCCAGTCCTGCCCAGCTATTCCATAAGGATGCAGAGACTGTTTTTTTCTCTCTCCTTTCTTAGGCGAAGCAGTGAGAGAAAGAACACTGTTCATTTTGTCATGTATATTGTCCAAATCCTGATCAGGGTCCCAGAAAAATAAAGAGCTCATGTATATTATATCCAAATCAATCTGGCTTGATTCAGGTGAAGTCAGAGACAAAGTGGAAAAAGAAATGTGCAGGCATGGCCATGAACTAGATAGGAAGAATCTTGGCTTAGGTCCATATGCTTCAGCCTCAGGATGGGGAGCATGCTGACCATAGATGGGGCACAACAGTTCTGGGAAGGCTTAATTCAGGGGCAGAAATTAGAGGAAATGGGGATTGGGACTAAGGAAGACTAAAGTGGCAAATATTCTTCAGTTACAATTAATGTAAGGTCAAAAAGCAGAAAGAAAGGAAAAAAGTGCAAGGCTGAAATTTGTGGCTGAAATAGCCAGAGGTTACAGGTGGTCCTTGCTTAACAAACACAATTGGGACCGGAATTTCGGTTGCTGAGCAAAGCAGTCATTAAGCAAATCCAACCTGATTTTATGACCTTTTTTGCAGTGGTTGTTAAGTGAACCATGTGGTTGTTAAATGAATCACGTGGTTCCCCCTTGATTTTGCTTGCTAGAAGCCAGCTGGGAAGGTTGAAAATGGCAATCATGTGACCACGGGATGCTGTGATGGTCATAAATGAGAACTGGTTGCCAAGCACCCAAATCTGCGGAGAATGCTGCAACAGTTGTAAGTGTGAGAACTGGGCATAAGTTGTTTTTTTAGCACCGTTGTCAGTCTGAGCTGTCACTAAACTAATGGTTGTTAAGCGAGGACTACCTGTATTAGAAACAAAAATTGGGCCAGCCTATGATATCCACAGATACATTGCACAGTCAGAGAACAAGAAGTGGCGTAATCTGACACGTCTTGAGAACATCAGGTTAAGAAAGGTTGTCTGAAACTCTGGCAAGAGCACTGAACCCCTAAAAGTTATGTGCAAGAGGGATTCTATCAGATGCAATTTCTTCTGTCCCTCCTGAAGGGGAGGAGCTTAATGTCATGGGTCAGAATACCTCTGCCCATTCTTTAGGGCAGGGTTCTAATGCATCTGAAAGTATTATCCTGCATCAGTTCTTAAGCAATATTTTCTTTTAGCAACCTATAATCACAGTCCAATTTTCCTTAGTTGCCACTGGTGATAGTTGCCAACTTCTGCTGCTGTTTCTTGGAAAGCAAAATGGACTTCTCTGTATTGAAATGTCACATTATTATGAGTTCACAACTCTGGTTTTGGATTGAAAGTTACTTGTGGATCTTGTAGAGTATGTCAGGGGCTGCATACGGTCAGAAAAAATGGACATGTCCAGAGGGGGAAAAAAAACACATTTTCCTTAAGACCATCTGATCTCTTCCCCATAAATCAATTCCTCCCATTTCCCCCTTGTCCAGTCTTAAAATGGCTAAGTTTCATTTTAATTTACTTATTTAAAAAAAAATGGGGATGGAAATGAAGGGGACTGGGAGCAAATCTGTATTGGCAATAATTTAACCCAATAGTCTGGAGGAGGCACAAAATGATAATCGAATGGTCTGTTGGAGGATGGAGTAAGCATTTAAAAACGGATTCCATTGGACTGCCGAGAAAGTCCAGTTAAGCCTCCTGATTGACAGCAGCCCTGGCTTTCTCCTGAGCCCTGTGCTCTGTATTCCCTTTCTGCCCCCGTACATTGTTGAAGCCAGAAATACAGTTCAGCTTTATTACCATTGTGTTTGGCTGCAAGTGCAGCCAAGCTGTGACAGGATTTCAGCTGCTATTATTTGTTATTCTATGCCTGTCAGCATGGGACTAGTTGGCATGTATTTGATTGTTTAAAATATAACTGAAATTGGGACGCACCACTAGCACCTTATTGGGGGGAAAAGGATATGAATTAGTTTTGTGAAGGAAGTGCTTTTGTCTTTGTGTTTCTGCAAGGTTATATGGTGGGCTTTGAAGTTGTTAGGAGCTCATTTGTGCTCTGTGAATTTCCTGCTGCTCTCTTCTCTTAGCTTCTTGATTCTAAGCCCAGTAGCTCATATTTCACCATTTTTTATGAGTTAAAATCAATCTGCTAAGCTAATTCTTAGCAGAATTAAAAAAAAAGTTGCCTCAGCCAAAAACTGACTTGATTATTTTGGAGATATGGTTTACAAACAGCAGACGTGTCTCCTCCCCTAAGAAATCAGTCTAAACCCGATCTATCTAAGTCAGGGCCAAGAGGCATTCTGGGGAAATAAAGATGGTTTCCCTTCCCTCTCCACATATGGTTATCCCAATCAAGATCAGATTTTGTGAATACACATTACAGTAAACAAGACAAGAGAAGGAGCTGCCTGCTACCTCACTAATGTAACATGTAGCTTGACCCTTTGTCAAATGTCAACTTTGAGTGGCTGATTACTGTTCAGATTTAGGACAAAAGACATCCCTAAGAGGGAAATATCATAGATATTCAAAAAAAAAGATGGAGGTACCCCCCCACAACTAAGCAACCCAGTAAGAACCAAACTTATTCAGTGGCCTCCTAGAACAGGGTTTCCAAATTTGTTATACCGTGACTTCCTATAATGATAACTGAATTTGTGTGATACCTTTCCCATGAGAAACCTGATAATTTCATTGAAGTTAAGGTTGGGCAAGAAGCAAACACACCACCTACTTCAATTACTTTTTCATCTATATGTCAAATAAAATGATGGCACAACCTCACGGCACCATAAAATAAAGCCTTTCCATTGGAAATAAGCAATAAAATAATCACATTAAAGTCAAATTTTAATGTGTAGGATGACTTTGCTTAGTTCTGCAAAATTCCTGAGAACTGGGATTTATTCCTGCAACGGCCACTCTCATTTCTCATTCCACTATTTTGAACTGATATTTGTTCTACAGCGGTTGCTGTAGAAAGTCCTGGCCTTGCTGTGGCCTTGTCCAGGCAGAGTGGGAGCAAATTCTGGCAGCAATTCTGCTTTTCATGTGCAAGTCCCCCTAAAATTATGACCCCTCCCTCAAATTTACTTGTGATCCCCCCAGAGGGACGTGACCCACAGTTTGAGAACCCCTGTCTTAGGAGCAGAGAACCCTGAATACTGAATGGAACAGAAATCTGGAAAAAGAGTTGGAGAGACTAGTGAGAGGAAAAGTAATGTGGCTTGTTTAAGCTCCAGAAACTTTGCAGGATCCTCCTGGAGGAGGATCTAACAATCAGCCCTTTTTCTTGCACATACCTCTTCTGTTAGGTTGTGATATGTGCAATGGTTGGACTCAGCTGGCCTATTTTCAACAAACCCCAAATACATAATTGCTTTTCAAGGTTAATTAATCTTTATTATGAATTAGGAACTGGATGGTAGAGAAGCACAGATAGTAAAAAAAAACAAAAACATGCTATTATTGGAGCCAGACCACAACAAGATCACCAGTTGCTCCCAGCTAGCCTGGGAGCATCTGTGGAAGTGGCAGTATCTACGGCTAATCACATAGTGTGCAAAAGGATGTGTATGTCAAAAGCAGAATCCAGTGACTAAGGGTGGTTAGGCAGCGTCATGCCTGAAGTATCTGTAGGACAGATATTTGAGTTTAGTGGCACGTATTGTAAGTTAACATGCACCAACACTTTCTTCCATCCAGTTAGCAATAAAAATATAAAACTGTGTTCACAGCTGTACTATTATCTACTAACCAAGATCATAAGTAGTGACGAAAAGGAGAGCAGGTTGGAGTTTCTCTGAGCAGTTGATGCTAACAATTGCCTAGTTAAATGTTTTCAGACAAATTTACTTGCAATGCGTTTCAAGATTTTGTATAGAGTAAATTGAACGCTCAAAATGTAAATAAGTATTCCAGTCTGTCTGGCAGGCACAAGTTGTTACCAGCTCTAAAGGTAGCTTTGATTTGATTATATACCATCAAGTCAGTGTCAGTTCTTGGCATCCACCTAGATAGATTTTCTCCATGGTGATCTGTCCCTAACCTGGTCTTTCATGTCTTCTGATTGTGCACTTATTGCCACTGTGCCTGAGTCCATCCACCTTGCTGCTGGTCATCCTCTTCTTCTCTTTCCTTCCACCTTTCCCACCATTTAAGCCTTCTCCAGAGAGCTGGGTCTTCGCATAATGTGTCCAAATGGAGCTCTGTTCATAACGAAAAACACTAATTTGTTGGTAATCTTGACCTCTAATATTGTTGTCCCTGATTTGTTCCAGAGCTGATTAATCTGGGCATGTGTTATTTTAAGCACTAAAAACAGTAAAGAAAGCTTTCACTCTAATTTGAAGCCCTTGAATAAAGAAATGAATCTCACTGACATGATGATGACGATGATGATGATGATGATGATGATCTGTTGATATCTTCAGTAATAGAGCCTGTTTGGTCTAGTGGTTAAGGTGTTGGGCTAGAAACCAGGAGTCTGTGAGTTCTAGTCCCACCTTAGGCAGGAAAGCCAGCTGGGTGACCTTGGGCCAGTCACTCTCTCTCAGCCCAACTCACCTCATAGGGTGGTTGTTGTGGGGAAAATAGGAGGAGAAAGGAGTGTTAGGTATGTTTGCCACCTTATTAGTAAAAATAACAAAGGCGGGATAGAAAATAAATAAATAAATAATAAATAAAATAAATAATGTCAACATCCTGTGATTCAGCAAAAACTTAAGTAAAGTTTTACTTCCTCAACTTCTGGGTGTCTTCATGGATATGTCCATGTTGCAACAACACCAAAGTGATTTGTCATTGCTTTCTTCTAAGATGTTTTTTTCAAACTCCTGGTACAGCCCAAGTATTCCCTAGTGGTCTCCCATCTAATTGCTATACAAGCCAAACCTTGCTTATCTTCCAATCCCAGAGAAGGTAATTCAGACCCATACTTTAAGAAAAATCCCTGAATAAATAGTCCAGAAGCTCCTACATTTTTGCAGCTGGTTGGCACACTTGGAATTTTGAAAAAATATAGCTAACTTGACAACAAGGCTGCTGTAGGGATTTGCCCAGTCACAAAAGAGTAGGATAGAGGATATAACCATCACAAATCATGGATTTACTTGAACACCAGTTGCTGGTCCTTCTATCCCTTTTCTGTAGCACTTGATTACCTTTCTTCTTTGGGGTATCTGGTAAGCATATTCCAGACAAAAGACTGGGCTCATCATTTTTCTTTTCTAGGATGAAATAAAATTAGGGTGCTCATTTTCCATTGCACTGAGTTGACAGACAAGAAAACAGTAATGGCAATCCACACTATTGCATATATTGCAAAATGCAGGAGAAAAAAATATATATTACAAAGGTACCTTGCTGTTGCTTTTTACCATATGTGCTGTGATTCATCCATAAGTTTTTTTTTCTGTCTTTCCCTCATATGTACTGTAAAAAAACTGAGGATAATAAAGAAAGTACATTTTATTTATTTTTATTAGGTAAGTGGGCACACAGAATAATTATTTTGGCACATTCCTAAATACAAAGGACAGATTAAGCAAATGCATAACTTGTCAGTAATTAATATGATCATTTTGAGAAGAAGAACCAAACTGCTTTCATACTCACCCCAAAGGGAAAGGGGAACATGCATTCCATGCACCTGTTGTCTGGACCTCAGTGCCCAAACATATTCCCACCCATGCCCATTGTGTAGAAATAAATCTCATACAGTCAGTCTGCATTTTTGAGTGCTTCAACCTTGAGTGTTCTTTTTTATCTTTTCCACCACTGTTCACCTTGGCTTACTTAATGTCCTCCTTTGCAAAAATGTGGATTGTTAGATTTACTGTTACATATATATCTGTAGTACCTTCCATGCGTCAAGTGCTTTACCCAAATCGTTGCCTAAGGAAGTGGCAAGCTACAGTTCAACAGCAGGAAGTTGGCAGAAGGCAGAAGGACAAGCAGGGGGTAAGATATGAACATGAGCCAATGAAGGGCATTGTTCGTTAGCTGGGCTGTCCGCAGCGTATGGTGTTGAAACTCTGTGATGCATATAAAAACCAGGTGGAGCTTCAGTTGCCCTGTCATGGATGCCATCTTGACCTTTTTGACCACACCCTGAGGATACCCCTGCTGGTTAATCTAAAACTACAGAGGGGTTTAGGATTAAGTGATGAAGTCAAAGACCTTATAAAAGAGGTAACTTTCCAAGAGACATAGGAAACCTTTCTGAAATTGCAATGCAACAGAGAAAACACTGCTCCTTCTAGATATGTTGTATTGCTATTTGCCTGATGCTCTCCCCAGTTGTTCAAAAATAGTTGCAAGCCATTTAACTTCCCATTGAACTTCCTAAATTACTGATATTAAGCACTTGGTCTCACAACTAACTTAATGAATAGTTCTGACAATCTGAAAGTATGGCCACTGGAAATGCACAGGCCAGATGGAATCACAGATTACAGAATTTTCCAATTGGGCTGCAATTTTCTGGCACCTGGTGCTTCATTGCTTGGATATTATGCATTATAGTTACAATGGCAACCTCTCCTGACAATGAAATCTGGACTTGAAAAACTCAATTTGAAAAGAAAAAAGCCGCCCTGCCAGAACACTGCCAGTTCTGACTCTCAAACACAGTTGATCTCTGCAAATGAGAATAAGCTGGGGCTGGGGGAATTTGTATTAGTCCTTTGGGTGAGTTCATCTTCTGCCGACAAACATTTTAGGGACAATAAAACAGAGACCAAACTTTTGAAGAGAAGACTGGATTGTGTGTGTGGGGGGGGAAGGGAAGTGGAAGAAAAAATAGTGGATTTTAGTATATACATATGAACACATGCATACATAGATACATATATAGTGTATTGATAATGAGAAACATCTACACAATGTAATATCAATCAAGAAAATATGCAAACTTTTCAATCTTCTGATATTGTTTTTATTTAACTGTTTTTAATTGCTGTTGTATTCCAAGGTTCTCTGGTTTTTACCACATACTTTTTAGTGGGGAGGTAATTTTATTGTTGTAAACCACCTTGAGTCATAAATTTAACAAACAGACAAATAAATCAATCGGGAATACTTCAAAGAATAGGTTAGCATTTGAATGTAAATAGTATGCTCAATAATGAGAAGTTTAACTGAACTATTATAGCTTGTAAAGGTGCTGAAACTACAGCTGGGATCTAAAGAGGAAGGAGAATAACATGTTGGACAGGAGAATGTGAATCTGATATATTTCATGGTACAGCATCTAAATAAGGATTCAGCTAGTTTAGAGCTAACTAGAAGCAAAGAGGAAAGAGTTTTCTGTGTTGGCTTCTAATACTTGCCTGGATTTTTGCAGTCCAGCTATGATTACTGTAGCAAAGGGGAATTTCTAACCCTTCAGATATTGTTGAACTATAACTTCCGGTATCCATCATCACTGGCCATTTTGGATGGGAATCCTGGGAACTGTAATTCAACAACATCTAGCCACAGAATTCTCACTCCCTGCTTTCCATTTCATGAAAAGGAGGTCATGCTTCTCCACATACCAGAATTGTTTCAGCCAGTAGACAGAAGTTCCCATGCAGGAAAAGAAATTCTGAAGCTAGAAAGTCAGAAAATACAGTGGGAACATGAAACATAAGAAGCATGAACACAGGAAAGCTCAATACTGTGAAAGATGAACTGAATTGACTACTCATTGACATCTTAGGCATCAACCTAACATGAACTGCAATCTGACACTTTCAGCCAGAAGATCGTACTGTTTACTACTCAGGATATGAAAAAGAAAGAAGGAACTGCACTGCTGTCATAGGAAGGGTATAGCAAGAACAGTACTTGGCTACAGTGCAATCAATGAATGAATATATTGATTAGACTTCATGGACAACCCTTTAATAGTATCATTATGCTCCAACTACTGATGCAGAAGAAAGGGAGTTTTATGAGTTTTATGATCAAACTTAATTTGAAATCTACAGAACATGCAAGCAAGATGTGCTGCTTGTGCCTGGAGATTGAAATGCCAGAGTTGGAAATATTAAGGAGGAAATAGTAAGGAAGAAAGCAGGGGATTGACTGACCACTTTCTGACAACTCAATGATTTTTTTGATTGCTAACAGTCCTCAAACAGGCAAAATGATACCTATGTACATAGACATCACCAGATGGAGTACACAGAAATCAATCTGACTGTAATATTGGTAGAAGGAGGTAGAAGAGCTCAGTTATAATAGCAAATATGTGGCCAGGGACTGACTGTGAAACAGAACACAAACTGCTCATGTGCAGGTTCCAAGTTCAGTTAAAGCAGATGAAGAAACCCACCATTTTCAAGGAGAACATCAGGAATCACTTTGAGGTCCTGAACCTCACTGATCAGGAACCAAAGGAGTTCTAAGGATGAATGTGCCAAATATCAAGAAGCAAAAGAAAATGAACTGGATGTCAGAACAAAATGTAGAGACTGCTAAGAAGAAAAGAGAAGCCAAAGCCAAGATAGTCAAAGATCACAGGAAGGAACTTAACAAAGAATTTCAGAGAGCTCTTAGAAGAGACAAGAAGCAATATTACAACACCTGTACAGACACTGAAGATACACATGGAAAGTCTTCCAAAAGTTCTCTAAACTCAGAAAGAAGTCCCAGCCTTGAAGTAGTATGCTAAAGGATACCAATAAACAGATAGTAGCTGATTTCAAGAAGATCAAGCAAAGATGGAAGGAGTATACTGAAATTCTGTACAATAGAGATGTCAATATCCAGATACCTCAGAAGATATTCCCTACTTACAAGAACCTCTAGTACTAGAAGGTAAATTTAGATCAGCACTCTGGTCATTACCAAGTTGGAAGGCAACAGGAACTGATGGAATACCCACAGAAATATGGCAAGCAACAGAAGAAGAATCAGTCAATGTTCTAACCAAGCTATGCCGGCAAATCTGGAGAATGACACAGTGGCCAACAAATTGGAAGAAGTCAATCTACATATCAGTACAAAAGAAAGGAGACCTAACGAAGTGTGCAATCATACAATATCCTTAATTTCACATGCTAGCAAAATAATACTTAGTATTATTCAATGCAGAGAAGCCAAAGCTAAGCGAAAGGGAAATGTCAGATGTTCAAACTGTCTTTAGAAAAGACCAAGGAACATGAAACATTATTGCTGATGAACATTGAATAATTGAGAAAACCAAATAATACTGAAAAGTAGTCAGTATATGTTTCATTGATTACAGAAAGCCTTAAATTTTGGTGATCATGTCAAATTGTGGAATGTGCTTAGAAAAATGGTAATCCTAGAACATCTTATTGTCCTCATGTGAAACCATTACTCAGGTCAGGAAGCCACAGCATGGACAAAACATGATGAAATAGACTGGCTCCAGGTTTCCAAAGGAATGAGCCAAAGCTGTATACTCTACCCTTATTTCTTTAACCTTTATGTGGCATATACTGAGGGAAACTGGACTGCAAGCTTAGCTTGGCTTTAAAATTGGAGGAAGAATCATTAATAACCAATGCTATGGTGATAACACTACTCTGATTGCAGAAAATGCAAATGAACTACAAGGTCCAATAATGAAAGTCAAGAAGCACAGTAAAAACATGGAACAATAATTAAATATAAAGAAGACCAAACTAATGAGAACAGGTATAGCAACCAGCCTTAGAACTGACAATGAAGATTTTGAAGTGGTGGATAGCTTCTGCCTTTTACAATCAATGATCAACAGTAAAGGAACCAGCCATAAAGAAATATGCCAGAGACTAGTACTTGGTAGAGCAGCCATGAAGACCTTTGAAAAGATATTCAGATGTGTCTAAACCTACAAATATCAGAATCATGCAGGTAATTATTTTCTCTATGATGCTCTGTGGAACTGAAAGTTGAATTTTGAAGAAGCAGCATAGAAAGACTATTGATGTTTTTGAACTTTGGTGTTCTTGGTTAGCCAAGAAAACAAATAAATGGATCATTGAATAAACAAGTCAACCCAGAGTTTTCACTTAAGGCACAAATGACTAGGTTCAAATTATCATACTTTGGACACATTATGCAAAGGCCTAGCTTTCTGGAGAAGCCCATAATGTTAGGAAAGGTGGAAGAAAACAAAAGGAAGATGACTCAGGTGGATGGACTCAGTTACAGTGGCGATGGGTACACCATTTGAAGACCTGAAGGACCAAGTTTAGGGACAGATCCTCCTGAAGAAGGTCTATCAGTGTCACTTAGCTGATGATGGTGATGGCAGCAAGCTTCCCTGATTGATTTCCAATTGCTCCTGATGGTGCTGCCAACTGTGCACTTCACCTGCAACCAGTATGAAGATCTATCCTGGGAGATGCTTTGTGATGTGTCATTCTGGGAATGACAGCAAGAAGCCACTTTTCCAAGCCACTTTGTGCTGACTTTTCTAGCTTTCCTGTTACTCTCATATCTTCCTTTTTCATTCTCTTTCAGCCATTGACAGACCCACTGTCACCATTCCCCATCTGTCTTCCATCACATCATACTCATGTCAGTCTCACAACCGCTTCACTTTCACTCTTCCCTTATATCACATCCAGTATATCCTAATTCCACATTGGTTTACCTTCTCTTCAGTCTAACAAATCACTTTTTTTTTAATCATATGGCATAGCAGTTTGGTGTTCATGCTGTTTTTTCCTGCTGGGAAACCCTTGTGAGGTCCAGCAGCCAGATGTGTAGACTATTTAGCCGTGACAAGTCACATTGCCCAGGGTGCACCACGAGGAGGCTAGTCTACATTGCACCGAGTTGGGCTGAGAGAGAGGGACTGGCCCAAGATCACCCAGCCAGCTTTCATGCTTAAGGCAGGACTAGAACTCACAAACCACTAACGCCTTGGGTAAATGTGCACAATACGATGAACGTTGGCTCTGATCAACAACTCTACTACATGTCATGTTGATTGGCTCAACTTGTTTCAGCATCCCATCCTTCCTCTGCACTTCCTTGGGTGTTCTAAAATCCCTACATCCTGAGAATGCTGATACAACAAAAGCTCTTTGAGGTTTGGCAACTCCTATAGAACTCATAGGAGAAAGAAAACTTGGTTTTTATGCCATGGAAGTGAAAAGGACCAAATCATCTTGTCTGCCATAGCTACAGGCTGTGACTCTCACTGAGCTGCAACCCCATTCAATGACGCTGAAAGAGCAGGTGCTTGAAAAACCAACTCCAGAACTTTCCCCACCCCCCACCCCCATACATATGGCTCTTCACGCACTGTGCAGGGTAAATAACAGATTGCCTTTATTATTCCTGACCTTAAATTTCTTTGTCAAACGTATCAATCACACCTCTCTAACCTTTAACGGGAAAGGCTAATGTTGTTTATCGCAGCAGTTCATGTATGCCCTGCAAGGACGTTGCCTACCCACTTTCTAAGTAGGATGAATTTTATCTCTCTCGAAATATATTTGTCCTTTTCCACTAAATGGGTGCTTGTGAGCATGTGTGTGTGTATGTTTGTGTGTGAGAGGGAGGGTAGAGGCTGTGCATGTGTGAGAGGGTTTATGCAGGTAATATATTTCATAAGGAGGTCAGATACAGCCAGTAAGGTTAAATGTAAAAGTCAGCAGTATCTGGCAGAAATTTATGTGGAAATGGATACTGGTCTGCAGAGCTCTCAGCCTGATTAAATAAAGGGTGCCAGGGGAATCAAATGCAAGGATGTGTATACTCTGGTAAATGAAAGTACTGCATTAGGATGCAGCTTTAGGGTCTAATTTAAAAATATAATTCATATCCAAGCAGAAGCCTTTAAAATATTGGCAGATGTCTTTATACTGTTATTTTGTTCAAAGGACAAGTGGATTAAAGATAACTATAATCCAAATAATGGCACTGCTTCATTATTTTCACTTCTGTTTTATTTCCTTTAAAGAAATTTAATTTGGAGAGAGTATTTTGGGAAGATCCTCTTAAATATATGAATTGAAAAGGATTTCTGCACAGATAGGCAGACAGCCTTGGAGCAAAAGGAGCAAGTCCCTGTCGGTGTTGCTCAGCCGACGCAAATAGCCTCACCTGGAAAAAGAAAAAGAAGGGAAACTTACATAATCAGAAACTTTCACGGTATTCCCAATCTCCGCCTTTTTCAATTAATTCTCTACTCAAACATTTTGACTTTTATTGGAACCCTCTGCTGAAGGACAGAAAAGCTACTCCATTTCTTAATTCATCCCCCAAAGATAGTCAGACTGGTAAAAGACATTTTTTAAACAATCTCATGCTGAATTGAATTCAAACCCAAGAGAAGTCACTTTTTTTCATTAAAGCCTCTTTCCACAGTTGTGAAGGCAAAGAACATTTTCCGTAGAAGCTGGGCTCCTGGTTTTCCTTATGCCTGTCCATCTTTGCGTGAAATGGCCGCTGGACAGAATATTGCCTTCTCTGCCATTCTTAAAAGATAGAGCTCAACCCTTCCACCATTCTGCAGCTCCCCCTTCCCCTTCTGCTTTGTGTGGGCATTTTCTTGGCTCTCATTCCTACAGTCTATGTGCATTTGTCCTCTATCATTTCCTAAAATCTATACACCCCAGCTCATCCTTACGTTCTATGCTGTTGCTTACAGGTGCCCTCTTTGCATCTGACCCCTTCCTGCTACTCATTTTTCCAATATGAATCTCCCCACACCTTGATTAAGACCATCATGTGGGTCCTTGGGTGCAAACATCAAGAAATAAGTTGACCGAGGAAGATACAGGACAGCAGAAGGGATGCAGAAGAGACTTTTTCTGGCAGGAGGAAACCCCTTCTTTGTGGGATGTCTTGTCAAGTTCTCTGCATCTGGCACCTCTGCTTTGAAATAAAGACATTTTTATTTAGCCACTTCTATATTCACTGAAGAATTATAGAATCATAATGTGTGTGTATGGAGAGGTTTATGTGGATTCCAGGATCTGGCTGAAAGAGGCACAGCCACACAGCTTTCTGGTGTCCACCCCCCCTCCCCCAATTTTATTCACTTAAAAACCAGTAAGAAGCAAATTTAGGCAAACTTTATCAGAATAATCAGGTGGTTGCATCTTCCCAGTGAATTGTTTTGCATTCTTTAGGAGACATTTTGCCCCTCCTGACTTGGCAGCCTGACAGTAAAAGTACAAAACAAGCATTTTTTTTTCTCTCTCTCTACAGTATCAAAGCCATTTTAAACATGAATCCCACAGCAAGGTGTAGGGTTAGGTTATGGGTAGATTTCTCTTGTATGCGCCTCTCTATGTTGCTAAATACCAGAACTATTTTTATTTACAGCTAAGAAAGGGCTTAAAATTATACTGGCAGGCATCCCTATTTTCATCAGATTGGCAGCTTGTTGTCTGCATCTTATCTCTGAAAGGCGGATCTTTGATGATCTTATCTTCCATCTATCTTCTGGTACCCCACCATGCCATCTGCACTGGTTAATAATTAATCCCACAACACTATGCCTCTTCTGTATGCTTCTTCAGGTAATGCCCAAACCTGGGTGGGGGGCAGGGCAGGGAGTTGCAATCTGCCCATTTGCTCATGAACTAAGCCAATTCAGGTTGACCAGCCCATGATATTTATTCATTTAATCAATCCATTTGTACCAGTTGCGACTCTGGTTGATTAACATAAGATTAAAACCAAACACAAGCAGCAACAAAAATTAAAACGCACAAACACCAGAAATACATGATGTAATTGTGGTCAGCTCACATTTACTCCATATCAACCATTACAGATGGGTTCATCCACCACCCTAACCCAATGCCTGGGGGAAAAGTCAGGTCTTCAAGGCCTTGCAGAAGGCCAGCTGGGTTGAGGCCATCTGCCACCAATAAAGGTGGGGAGGCTGCTTCAGCGGGGAGGCACTCCCTCTTCCTAACCCCTAGATTCAGTCCAGAAGGATATCATGATCAATGATATCAGAGATCACTGTGGGATCAAGGAGCATCACCCCCATCCTGATACTGCCAAAGTATCATCTACACAAACAAAACCCATCTGAAAAGGGTCCAGACAATCTGTTTCTTCCAGGGCAGGACAAAAATTGTCCTACATGGTTGGATCTAGTGATGGTTTCTTGAGGAGGGTTCAGACCACTGTCTCTTTAAATGCTGGAAGAACCACCACCCCCTCCCTCAGGGGTGCACTTACCATCACCCAGATCCAAACACATGTCTCTTGGGAGGCCTTAACCAGCCAGAAGGACTTGGATCAAATAACAGATTGCTGTGTTTACAGTCCCGAGGAACCTGTCTATTTCCTTAGGATTGCAATCACTGATCATTAGCACCTAGACAGTGTAGGCCATGAAGTTTATCTTTCCCATTTTTCCTTGAGTGGCTTAGTAGGCCGTACAATAAGAGCATTCCCATTTCCTTCTATAGTGCACAATTTTTTTCCAAAGATTCTTACCTGAAAGACTTTTATCTCAAATTCCTACAGGATTCAGCTTAAAGCCTTCATGGTCAAGCTGACCATACTTTGGCCAAGCACATTTTAACCATACCCTATGTGAAGGGCAACCAATCCCCTGCCAAAAGTCCATCTTCCATAGAACTCAGAGCTTGATCCAGAAACCAAATCTTGCCTATTGACATCATCTGTATAACCATTCATTCGCTTGCAGTATCCTTCTTTCCCTTTCTAGTCCTCTTCCAGATACTGAAAGTATGGGTGTGAACATCTCCTTACTGCCTACAATCTTGAACTTCTTTCCTAGACCTTTGGAGTCCATGATGAAATGGCTGTAGCTGCTTTTGGCAGCATCATTTTATCTTGCATGGATGAGCATGAAGAAATAATTGTCTGTGAACCTGATCAGTCTTGGAACTGGAACATGCCTACCCTATCCAATCCGGTAGGACAGGCAGATTCTCTCAGGGAGAGGCAATCCTGCAAATATACAGTATGCTTAATCCATGCTCTTGTCAAACAGCATGCTCTGCAAGCCAGTGAGTCAATGTTTGTTTCCGTTCTTCATAGCACTGACTGGACAACTACCACCGTTCTTTTTTTTTCATCTTCTTGCAAGATGCAGCTATGTCCCTTCTGTCCTTAGGTATCCACCAGCCTGTCTATTATTCTATGCTGTTTATTTTGGTCCTGGAGGCTGAGACCTGATTATTCTACCAGTGTTAGAGCTGTCGCAGCAATGCACAATATCTTCTTTTTCTTTTGCTTCTGGTTGTCCCTCTTGTTGACCAAATTTGTTTCTTCGTTTTATTCTCTTTCTCGGGGCAAATTGTTTCTGTTCCAGCTCTTTTTTGAAGTGTGTCATTTATCTTTTTCCTCTTACGTCTGGACCGTGGTCACTTGCTGTTCTAGTATTTTTTCTGCAACCATCACTTGAAGTTTGCCCTTGCTGCAGATATATTGTATACTGAGTTTCTTTCCAGCAGTAGGAATGCAAACCTGCCACAAATATTGCAGGTCACAGTGCCAGACTGAAGGAAGCTCACTTTCAGTTCTGTTTCTTGTGGCACCACCAGTAGACAGGTTTGTATTTATTAGTGTTCCCTTCTCAGGCCTTCAGGCTACAGCAACAACAACAACAATGCTTTATTTTTGCCATTTTACTTGTTCATTTTCACTAGAATTAGAGCTACTGTATGATGCTCTCATTTTCATCTGAATGAACTTCATTTTTCTATTAATTTATGATAAATCATCTCAGATCGTTTATGAAGTGGCATATCAATTTATTAAATATCAATTTGTAATGCTTATGTCCAAGCTGTCCTGTTGTTATTCACTGTGGGATTTTTTCTCCCCTTTAAACCTTTTGCCTTTCCTCCCCTTCCTTTCAGGTTTGTGTTTCATCGGTCAGATTTGTTTCTCAACTTGGAAATCTTAACGTTTGTTTGTCTAAAGTCCCCTTCCACACAGTTTTCATTTCTTATAGCCCTGTTTGCCTAATTCCCCAACTCTGTCCCAGACCCATATGGGACCAGATCCATGCAAAATAAATATTTTGAGAAACTGGCTGTTCTGTAAGTATTCTGTGGCTGAGTTTCATTTCTTTAATAGTTAACATGTTTGAGACCATTTGTAGTTCATCTAGTAAGGATTCAGACACCACCCTATGACTATTGAAACAGAGTTTTTGAAAAATCCTCCTTATGCAAGGGATCTGCAAGTTTCATATTTCTGTTTTTATTTATTGCTCAATACAGTCCTATTTTGTTTAAACGATGTATTGTTGAATATGTTCGTAGTACTGGCAGTACTACCCACCAAGAGGTCTGGATCACTCTGAATCCAATGGCAATGTGAGTTATGGGATTTCATGTATCCTCTTTCACCCTTTTGAACATGGAGCAGCCTCAAATATGCCCTTCTTTGCAGGCAGGTACCCCCAATATGTACTCTTTGGGGGTACATCTATCACAGACTTTTGGGTGTGTGAAGTGTTCAACAGTTTAAGGCTAATGGACTCTGTTCAACGAGTCCTGTTTGTGCCAGTTTTGTACATCACATGCAATGCATTTCTGTAGATCACTTCATTTTAGACTTACAGAAATCCAGGGAAGATCGCTTTACGATCCCCAGATATCCCAACATAATACCTACTTTCACTGGAACCTACTTCTGATAATATTGTTGTTAACTTCTTCCATCAAATGTTTACAATGCTGGAATTCACATGTTAAGATGCAAATGAAATGGTGACAATTTGTGCACTGCCCTTAAGGTCGACACTGTTAATAGGGAAGCCTTTTAAAAGGCCCTTTATGTTGGTTTCTTGTTAGTGAGTTTTGAATTAACATGGCTAAATCACAACAGTATGTCCACTTTTCTCCAGAAATACTTGTGTCTTTGAAGAATGTGACAGAAGACCTAGTAGCTTGGTTATTTATTTATTTATTTATTTATCTATCTATTTATTTATTTTAGGCAGGTATTTTTTCCTCCATATTACATAAATTGCAATAGATATATTATTATGCTCGATTCAAAAATGCTGGTGGCCCTAGTCCAGACTGAACACTAGCCCAGTCCCATTGCCAACCCACTGCAATCTGGACTGGAATTTCTGAAGTGGGCTTAAGAAAAGGCTAGGAGCAGGATGAGAGAGGCAGCTTAGGCTGCCATGCAGAACTGCTTGGATACTTAAAGTTGGTTCAAAGAAAGGTTGAAGCAGAACAGATGAATGTAATATACAGTTGGTAGAGAGACAGGACCATTAATCAATGAGTGAAATATTCAGAACTCACAGGCAGTATCTACAAAGCTGACCTTGTTTTCCTCTGTGAAATGTTGGAGGACAGGAGGCTGTAACTCTCCTCCCACCTGATCTTATGGCACACCTTGCTTCATTTTTCAAAAGACAGATCAAATAGATCTTTGCTAGAAAATTCATTCTGTGGTCAGCCATTCAGTGCAAAACTCATATGTGCAACAGAGAACATTTGGTGGGCCTAGATTATTTTAGGCAGGGGTCTAGAGACAGCTTTAGATAAATCTTAAATAGCACAATTTCAGTGGTTTTGAATGGGAGACTCATTTGTGATTGCCATTCAGGAACACCATCTTCTAAAGGTTGGTTGTTGATTTTTTCAAAGTGCAAAATTTGTTTTGCTTAGTGATTCTTCCCACTGGCTAACTAAACTAATGCTGGCTTTTAGAAAGACAGTGAAAATGTAGCTCTTTCTTCAAGCACTTGGTCCAGGATGATTGGAGTTTCCATGCAGAATACTTCAAGGAATCTGAGGACCTGATCACCAATTGATTGTTGCCTCTTGCTTTTAGCAGGTATTGTTTATTTTGTTCTTGTTCTTTTGTTCTTTGGCTTGTTGGACACTGCGCAGAGTCACCCATTGTTTGGGTGGATGCCATATACATTTCATAGATAGATAAATGATAGACAGATAGACATAGAGAGATATGATTGATAGTTAGGTGATAGATAGATGATGAGAGAGAGAGAGAGAAGATAGATGATGGATGGACAGACATACAGACAGATGATATATTGATAGATAGATGATAGATAGATAGATAGATAGATAGATAGATAGATAGATAGATAGATAGATAGATAGATTGTAGATAGATAAGAGAGAGAGAAATACAGAGATAGAGGTAGCTAGATGATGGATGGATGGATGGATGGATGGATGTTCACAGGTTTAGTTCCCTTATGGACCCACAAAGCCCATGCCCATAAGTTCACTGATGGAAGCTCCAGCTTTCTAGAATGACAGGAACATCTGTCTCTCACCATGGGACTCCAAAACATATAGAAGGATCTAATGGTTCCATAACATGCACCAATGGGAATGTTGCTTTCTGGGCCCCATCAGTAGCAGGACCAGCCTTTATTGCTTCAGTTGGTCTAAGGAACAGGGCCTTACCATCTCGATCCAGGTGGTATTGAGTCAGAGGGGAGCTGGCCTAGTCTTGCTAGAAAGTCTCAGATGTGGCAGCAACAGAAACTTAAAAGTTGCCCTTTCAGAGCAGGTAGAAAAAAATGGAGAGGCAGGGGCATATCTTGATGAACAAACACACAGTTGGTCTCTAGACATATCTAACTTAAATCCCATTTATTAAAAGGTGTGGGGGTGGGGATAGTTTAAACATCATTAAGTCTGGTTCAACATGGTAGACACAGAATGCTTTTCCTTTCTTCCAGCAATTGTAGAATGCACATGCTTGATGCTCTAATGATAACGTTATTATCCAGGTATAATGCCTACATCTGCAGGTATAATGTCTACAATGTCCAGAACAGTGGCCAGGCTTTTTTTTTCCATTTCTTTTTCCAGAAGCAATACATAGCCCTGGAAGATCATCACTTGCATAAAATGTATATAATATATGCCAGAATCCAGACCCATTTGGATTGTGATATGATCCTTAACTACATTTCATCTGTTAAATGGTTCTTATAATGTTTGCAACCTTTGCTTCCATGGGAATCCATCATCATGATGGCACATTTGAGATAAATAGTTAATTCAGAGAAAAAGCTTATTAAAAAGTAGCTTCTTATGAAGAGAGTTTCATTAATTCATTAAAACAAACCACTCTAAGCTCTCTATATAATCATTAGAATTATCCCTGGGATTTTATTTTTGTTGGCAAGTGCCAGGGATGTCAAGTAAAGGAATTATTGTTAGATTAACAATAAAAAGTGTTACTCATTTTATTGGAGAAGAACTTGAGCCTATTACTCTTTTTAAACAGATACATAAACACATACAAACATGAATGCGTTACATTTTTCACCCCCTGACTTATCCCTTAATTGGAGCTCAGTCCTCTTCAGAAATAAAGCCCAGGCTTATTGCAATGTTTATCCACCCGTCCACTATGTAGAAAGTTTGATAATATTGTTCTAATTAAACACCATTTATTGACGTTCACCTTCATTAAGCCAAATTAGTTTCCTTGGAAACATGCCAATAAATCAGCAGTTCCAATTAAGCATATTATGCTCAAGCAGAGTATTCTGTCTTTCCAGAGCCAATGACGTGAGAGCTTAGGGTTTCCAGTGAAGCTGGCGACAAAAAAGAGGATCGTGGTGTGTATCTAGCTGTCATTGTGGGGAGAGTTGCAGGTTTTAAGTGCACACTTATCAACTGCATTTCCCAACATTCTTTATGAGGTAGCTAAGTGCTAGCCTCTTAATTTATTTTTCTTTAAAGGAGGTTAATTATAGCAAAGCCTTAACCTCTGTTAATCAGACTTGACTTGAACACATCAATGAGTTCACTCAATCTACTCTAAGGAAACATTTGGCACGTTGACTTGGCTGGCTCCTGCAATTGGCTCATGTTGCAAGGGATTTTCTGGCAAATGTGGAGACACAGATGCAACTCACTTGGGGGTTTGGATGGGACCTTTTGAGTTATATTGACACTGTACATCACAGACAGCCTATGTCTTCTTTTTTTTCAGCTCCAAGTGAGCAAGTAAGCAAAGACACTGCAGGCATGAGAGTGGAGTTGTGTCACATAAGTGGGCAGGAATGCCATTCTCCAGGTTTTTCTTATCTTTCTGGATTTGGGAGAAAGAGACATAAGAGTTACTTCAATGTTTTAAGCCCATTCTATATATAAAAGTGCACCATTATGACACATGTTCCATTTGGTCTTCTCCTTTCTTAAAAGAGGGTTGAGAGCTAGTTGGTTGCCCCTCGTATAAATCCTGAACCTAGTTCTCTCACTATCTTAAAGTGGTTTTCAAAATGTAAAAGACAGAAATCCTTTTTTTAAAAAAAACTACCAAATGTGTTTAAGTCGATAATATGATGTATATTTGGGAAATCCCTCCCTCAAAAGTCAAGCTGATAGCTCTGATAAAGCTTGTGGTGAAACCTTTGTATGCTGTGGAAGATGTCTTTCTTGCAGAAATGCTGGTGCAAACCCAGCTGAAAGGGTGGTGACACCGCAGCAATGCTGAGCTTCAGATCATAGAATCGTACGGTTGGAAAGGACCTTAGGGGTCATCTAGTCCAACCCAAAGCCTGGAGTATGTGAAAACCCAGCGCAGGAATCCTCAGACCATCCCAGAGAAATGGTTGTCCAATCTTTTCTTGAAAACCTCCAGTGATGGAGCACTCATGACTTCAGGAGGCAGGCTGTTCCACTGCTTAATCATTTTCATGGTCAGGAAATTCCTTCTTGTTTCAAGGTTGGATCTCTGTCTGTTAAGCATCCACACACTGGTTCTTGTCTTACCTTCAGCTATTACCTTCTGGAAAATAAATCCACACCCTCTGCCCTGTGACATCTCTTCATGTATTGGAAGGCTGCTGTTGGGTTTCCCCTTAGCCCTCTCATCTTTAGGCTAAACAAACTAAGTTCCTTTAACCACTGTTCAGAGGATTTAGCCTGTAGGCCTCTCACCATCCTTGATGCTCTTCTCTGAACCCTTTCCAGTGTCCTTTTTGTATTGCTGTGACCAGAACTGGACTCAGTATTCCAGATGTGGTCTGACCAGTGCAGCATAGAGTAGTACTATCACTTCCTATGATCTTGACCTTATACCTTGTTGATGCAGCCCAAAACTGCATTGGCTCTTTTGGTAGCTGCGACTCATTGCTGGCTCATGCTTGTTCTCTAAATGCTATTAGCATGGCAAAACCATAAAGAAGAAATGTGACTCTTTCACAGCAGTTATCCCTAGCTGTCCATTAACTTCTCATTATTTGGTATGGGAGAAATGCTGCCATTTGGCAGGCAATTCATTTGCAGATAAAAGAGTCCCACTTCTCAGATGCAGCAGGAAATAAATAAATAAGATACATAAAGTCATAAAATTTTCATGGAAGGCTTATCAAGTGATCTTGTACATTTACAATCAGAACAAAGTCCCACTGAATTTCAAATTCAGCCTTAGAAACGCTGTGTTAAACTTTTTATTTGGGTTTTGTCTATGACATGAGGATATGAAAGAACTGTGGTATGGAAGAACTATTAAATTTATTATCTTTAACTGATTACAGATTTGGCTATTTATTCTTTTTTATTGAATTATTTGACAAATTACAATGATCCTGAAAATACAAACCATTTCTCATCCTAAGCAATGAGGCAAGTTAAAATTACTTATTTTGTTTCATGCACAATACTGTGTAATGTGAGTGGCTGGCTATTAAACATATCAGAAGGAACAATAGTGTGGCTGAAGGAAAAATAAATGAAATTAGACAGTCTAGAAATAGTTTTTAATGAAAACATACATTTTGTCTTATAGTCTGGGTTTAATAATATAGCACATTAAATAACACATGCGATTAAGGTGAGGCTATTATTGTTGCTGTATTTTATGCACTTGTTGGCATTATCCTAACTCCTTGTCTAAAATGTACTATTCTCCTGAGAAAGGTTGCATGGGTAGAAAAATTGTGGCACTGCAGAGCAAGAGAATTATGTCCTAGAGCCTGGCCTTTGTAATATCTGTAGCTCATAGACCTATCTACTATTTCCTGTATCTGAATTGGTAGGATTTTAACTTAGGAATCCAGTGCTTTGTTCATATATAATCCTTAATCATAATGTTGAGAGCCAGTGGTTAAACAATTGGCACTTGTTAAAATGTGGCTTAAGCATTGTGTGAACTCAGCTAGTTTGGGGTAATAGTGAGAATTTTAAATGATTCTGCAAAATGTTTTCCTCGTAGTTTTGATTGTCTTTGGCTTTCATATAATTTTATATATGGATTTTTAACTTTGGTATATGTTTTAATGTTTACTGGTTTGGTCTTGGACTGTAAATTAATAAATAATAATAAAAAGCTGGATTCAAATCCCCAGGACAGACAATATTTATCCCTAATTCACATTATGAGAATAAAAGGAGAACACATTATAGGACGCATGTAGAATATCTTTAAGGAAAAGCAAGATTTTAAAAAAAACATATTCCTAAACAATTTTGTATGTGTGAAAGAATCCTTTATAAGTTCATCTGGAGTCAATATGCCATTCTATTAGGGGTAAGATGGCTTTATTTTTTACGAGAACATTGGAACCTCAGAATTTTGTTCCTCTTTGACTTCCTAGCAAGTATGTGCAGGGTATGTACACTTAAATGCTGTAAGAATATAAAGAAAATAGAGGGTTACAAATATCAATCAATCAATTTTTATTCAGTCATAGAGTAGCAAATAAAACAAAAGAGTCACAATTAATTAGGATAAAAAAGAGAAACACATAAAATCCTAAAATATCTAGGATTACGAATATTATTTTCATCGTTTTACTTCTGAAAACTTTACATTGTGGCAGAAGCCCAGGTTAAAAATACCAGGGAAAAACCATTCTGGGGGAAAACTGGGCCTTAATAAGTATGGATCCACTCTCTTTTAAGAAAGCCATTTTTTAAAAAAATGCAGAATCAAAACAAAAAGTTTGCTTCTTGCAAGTTGATTCAGCTCAAACATTTGTTATTTGTTCCACATGTCATTACTGCCTCTAAAATTCTACAGTGGTTGGAGAGATTGGCAGAATTAACTGTGGTTCCTAAGCCAGTAACCTATTTTTACTGGAAGTTGAAGGAAGTTGATGCACTTAGCATGAGTTAATTACATGACCTCTGGATCTTGAAGTTTCTGTCCAGTGGAAGGATTGCTTTAAATAAGGAAATTAGTTTTCTATGATCTTAACAAAATGATAATCTAGCAAAAGTAATTTATTCATATACAGTGGACAACTTAGAGTATATTTAATCATTGCTGTTGCAGATGCAATTCAGGAGTTGGAACTTTAATTCATATAGACTTGTCATACTATTGCCACATTTAGGGTTGAAATGAACAGGACTGTTAATATAATTGATTACTGTGTGTTAAAGATATATATGATCTGTATCCACCAAGACTTCATGAATTGCAGACTTTTCAAGTGTGGGGGATGGTTTAAAAGTTTTGTATAACTTCAGAAGAAGAAGAAGAAGAAAACCTGATTTGCAGCAATGGGTTTTTAATAAGTGTTACCAGCATTTGAATTATATTTTGTTTAACAAAGAGGCGAAGAACAAGAGTTTCATGCCATATAGTCCACTTTACTGGAATTCTTTTGTTTATAATATAATTTTACAAATCTTTTCTTTTTTTTTTTTATTATGGTTGTTAATTCTGACATTACGCCAGATTGCTAATAATATCAGAAGTATTTGTATCTTTTCTTAATTGGTTTCATATAATAAAATGAAGTGTAGCAGACTTTAAGTGAAACTGGTAGCTTGTCCAAAACTGTGACTGCATTTCAGCCTGCTTGTTACTTTTCTTACTCTGTAGAAAATAACTATTGCATGTTTAGACCTCCTGTCTTATGTTCTCCTCACTAAATCTCATGCAAGGGATGTGTCAGAAATGCCACCGATTAAATAAGAATATGTTCTCATTAACCTCTTCATATCACATCTCATTAAAACAGGTATACTACCTGTGGTGACCAGAACAGCATATTCATTTTAGGATTAGTTCCTAATAATTTTGTATAGTAATCCTAAATAAAAATGGGAGATCAATGATGTCAAGATTTCTTCTAACCCGACACACCCACAAGGAGAAGAGGGACAGAAGACATTTTGTGAGGTTTTCTTTCTATACAAATTGTGCTTTTACTTCTTTTGCAGAATGTTCATTGTCTGTAAGAATATTGTTATTGCTACATTCATTCGAACAGTTAGAATTTTTAGAAACTATGTATGAAATCACAGCACTCAGTTAATAGTCTGCTGGGTCCTCAGAGAGACTGTCCCTTTATAATAGTTCCTCCTTTCCTGTCTTCTTTTCCAAATAAAATGCTGACTAATATTACCCAGGAAAAAAAAAAGACCATTTTATTACAATTCTTTTTGTGCATTTTTACTCTCAGCAATCAGTTCAGAAAAGTGCAAATCCCTGAAGAAAATGGAACTAATTTTCTTCCTGTGGAGCTTGCAAATTTTCTATTAACATTCATTTACTGAAGTTTCACTTTCAAAGATACTGTATTTGAATATGATAATGTCCTAATGTGAAAAGTCTGTGAATATTAAAAAGGTCCCCCAGGGTATGTTTTAGTTGCATGTTGACAGAGAAGACACTGTTGAGTGTAGATTGGCAGAAAGTAAGACTTTCGTTAGATTTTTTTAAAAAATGCCAAGAAACTAACCAAAATAATATCATTCAACATTTACCTTATGCAAAAAAAAAAAAAAAAACCCTTCATAAATTAAACAATTTTGCTTCTTTTGCTCCAGGACAGGAAAAGAAAAATAATTAGATAGCACTTTAACTTGCAAGAACATTAATTACCCTAAGCTATATGTGAAACATTGTTGTATGCTGATGAGGAATTAATCTTCTCTATGAAATGTTCTAACCTTGCATGAGTGAACTATGTATAATTGTTAAAGCTGAACAATAAGGTGAGGGAAAGAGCACAGTTTCCGAATAACGTATCCCTGAAAAATATCCTTTCTACTAATGTTTCAATCCCCCCACCCCCCGCCAAAGTCCTTACATTCTCATGAAACGATTCACTGGGAGTGGGATACAGTACGTATCACCACGGTTCTTATGAGGAATGCCCTTGTTTCCAAGGCAACCACGCTGTATCTGGCTTTCTGTGAAAAATAGTTGTATTAGAGTGAAGCCCTGCAAAGGAGGGAGGATCAGCCTAATTGGCTGCACATTGGGGACTGTTTCCTCTCCCACAGTGTAAGTAACACAGCTTCATTTGTAATCAATTGCATTGCCACCTAAGAAAAGATGGTTAGGAATACTGTACTGCATTATTTCAGACATTACGTGATCCCTGCTTGGTTGGGATCCCCCCATAAAAGAAGAGAAGGACTGTGAAACAGAAAAAGGGAACAATGTAGTTTCAAGCAAAGCCTCACAAAGGACTGTTGGGGCCAGGGACAATTTGTGTTGTCAAAGCATTGTCCTCTTTACCCAGAGAAGTTCAGTAAATTCAGCCTTGCCTTTATTGAACTTTGTGTGAGCCAAGAAGCCAAGCATTCTGACATGTAGTGGAAAGTGTGGCTCCCCTTTTAGCAGAGTTACTCGTTGGAAGCATTTCAGCCTCCATTCCTCCCAAAGCAGCCAAATCTACTTCATTGTATTTGAACATGGAAGGGCTCTTGGGAGGCAACCTTTACAGGATTACATCTACTGTATATGTGCTTAGGGGGCAGACAGCTACATGAATAAAGATTCATCTTCTACGAATGCCATCAGGAAGCCCAATTTCCAGGCTCCTGGTATGCTCTAGAAATATAATGAGAGAAGAAAATACTTTATCATGCAAACACCTAAGGGTATTTTCACACACACCAGGCTTAAATCAGCTTTAGTTTACTCTGGAATGCAGAATCAATGTTGGTTCTAATATAACTTTCCTTTCTTATAACCTTAGAGAAGATTTATACCTTACAAATGAGACAGGATTATGTCTAAAGTTGTCATCACAGTTTGCTTACATTGGATTAACTATCCCTAGAAATTCCAAAGGAAATTAGTGGAAGTTTTCTCAGTGTAGTTTTAAACATTTCTAATTCATGCCATTTTCTTTGCCCCTCAAACTTGGATTGCATCATTAAACAATAGGGTGAGCTAAATTCACAGAAATCTTTCACTTACATATTTGGAGAGTTTGAGGGATACTCTGCTCTATTTCTTCTACCTCTTCTCTAGTTTTTTAGTATCCCCAGTTTTCCGCTGTGACATCTTTCTTGTCAGAAAACATAACGACTGGCTTTTTGCAATGCAGGTTGGCTCAGGGCTTTGCGTGAAAAGTCTAAGGCCATGATCTTAAAGTAGGCATTACTCTAGGCTTCATGGGGGTGGAGAGGAGAGGTTGCGAATATTAACTGGTGCAAGTGCCTTAAACTTCTTCAAAATTCCAAAAAAAAAAAAAGAGCAACGAATAAATAAATAAATAAATGGCCCTATTTTAGCCCCATCCATTCTCAGGAACTCTGAGGACTAGAAAGGATGCTGACATTTTTTGCACTAATGCATTTATCCATCCTTTTTGCAACCCTGGTTTGTTGAATAAGTTTGCATTGGTTGATTTATACAATGTTCTAAACTATAAACTATAGTTTATAAGCCATATTGGCAGGATTCCAATTACAGCTTACTGTGACATATGTACCTAGGAAACATTTCCAAACCCTTCCACTACTCTCTCCCTAAAGTTTATTAATTTATTTGTGCATTGAAACAAATTATAAGGCTGCCCATCTCTGGGCAGCATACAAGAATTAAAACTACAACAATAGCTTAAGCCAAGGCCATAACACCATTCAACTCATCAAGAATACCATAACTGCATTAACAACCACATTAACCAGCAGGACTGACATAACCACATGGCCGAAATCCCTGAGGGGACAGCCAGGTTTTTAATGCCTTATGAAAGGCTAACAGGGTCAGGGCCATCCTAATCTCTTGAGGGATACTGTTCCATTGGACAGGCACTGCCACAGAAAAGTAAGGAGTCTGAGATCCAACAAGATGACATTGCTTCTTAGAAGGGACCAGGAGCATGCCTGCCCTGCTAGATCTCATAGGGCAAGCAGAGACGATGGGACACGTTCTCTCTAAGGTATTGGAAGACTCTCCTAAATATTTTGGTTGGGGTCAGAATTTTGCTGTGCAAAGGGGAATCACTTGGAATCAGACCAAGGTTTTCAGGCAGGTGATTCAGTCTGTAAACATTTGGCAGACCAAAGTAATTCATTTGCAAGCGACTGGAATGTGCCCAATTCATCTAGATCTTAAAAAGTTAATTCCAAGATGTAGAACTGGGTCCAGAAATGGAATAGAATCCCATGCAGATGGCAATAACTAGTGTAATATGATCTTACTGGCCAAATACACTGGTTTGGAAGACATAATCAGTAAATACTTACTGATACTACCTCAGATTCTAGTACGGAGGAGAGTTGAAAAATAATAGAACATGACAAAACACATGTAAACATTTAGACATTTTTGGTATTCTACTGTTACTTCAAAGAATAGTCTATTGGGTAATTAGATTCAGTCAGCCTTCCCCTCCCCACCATGCATTGCCCGATAAATATGTTATTCAACTTGGATAATCCTCAGCAAAGAAACAGTAAGGAACCAAATCTCAGAAATTGATTAAAAGTGCAGTAACCCAAGAAAGAGCCATTTGAACTGAGGTTGTATCTACAGAGGATTGCATTGAGAGTCAAGTGTGGTTTAGTGCATAGAAGGTTGGGCTTGGCCTAGGGAGTCCAATATGCATTCAAGCTATGAATCTTGTGTGGGGCCAATAACATTTTTTCTTATAGCCTAATCTACTAGTTAGGGAGTATACATAAGAAGATGATGGATAGAAGGTAAGGCAGAGTAAGGGCATGAAAGGCAGAACATGGCAGAAGTTCCACCCTAGGATTTGCTCTCACTTTCTTCTCACATAAGGATGAACAAAATTAAGAAGGGATCCACACACCCACTGTGTTTGATTCCCTGGAGAACTGCAGTTGCTACCAAAATCTTTTTCACTGGTTTACTGCTGCTAAAAGGAAGCCCTTCACAGCACTATGTGGTGTTGATTCTGTGACCAAGTTGTAAATGGAGAACTGCATTGAACACTTGTTTGGTACCTGAAATTTGTCCCGACACCCTCATTCCTTACACACATAAAATGGGAGTTGGTATTAAGTTGGCATCAGCCAGGCATGAAACAGTAGCCCTGGCCCAAGAAAGTACTTTGAGAGTTTAGTGTCAGCAGTAACAAAATGTATTAATTTATAAGAAGAAAGAATGGTTTTAATCAAATGTGTGTTTTTTTAAAATCCATTCAAACATGTCTGATTCTCAGAGACTGCCCAGACAAATCCCTGCAGTTTTTTTGGCAAGGTTTTTCCGAAATGGTTTGCCATTGCCTCCTTCTAGGGCTGAGAGAAAGTGACTGGCCCAAGGCCACCCAGCTGGCTTTGTGCCTGTGGAACTAGAACTCATGGTCTCCCAGTTTCTAGCCTGATGCCTTAACCACTACACCAAACTGTCTTTCTTAATCAAATGTTACAGTTCTGCTATTTAGGGCTTTTATGCTGGCTTGCTTTAATGTTTTACCATAAATTGTCTTGGAAGGTGTTGGCTCAAGATAATCTTCTTTGGGAAGGAAATGTTGCCTCCCCGCCAAAGAATCAACATTTTGACTCTCTACATCAGCGTTTATCAATCTTTTAACCCTGGAGGAACCCTTGAAATATTTTTTCAGGCCTTGGGGAACCCCTGCACATTCAGGCTCAACTATAGGCCAGAAGTTACAAGATCACTATATCTGTATCATGTGTAGGCCTGTATATATGCATTAACAGTGTTCTTAATCTAAAAATAAAGAATGAAACTTACCTCTTTAATGCGAAGTTGCCTGAATTTGAAATAATTTTTTAAATAAATTGTGATCTCCTAGGTAACCCCTCTTCAGCAAAGGATTGTTACCTTGTCGTGGTGCTGGAGCTTGAGCACCTCAATGATGCCATGAGCTAAACCATGAAGGGCCACCCAAGACGGGAAGGTCATGACAGAGAGGTCAGACTAAATGCGATCCCTGGGGAAGGTAATGGCAACCCACCCCAGTATTCTTGCCGTGAAAACTAAATGGATCAGTACAACCAGAGATATGTCGGTATACCATCGGAAGATGAGACCCCCAGGTCGGAAGATGGTCAAAATGCTACTGGGGAGGAACAGAGGATGAGTTCAACTAGCCCCAGACGTGATGACGCAGCTAGCTCAAAGCCGAAAGGACGGCTAGCGGCCGACGGTGCTGGTGGTGAACGGCGAATCCGATGTTCTAAGGATCAACACACCATTGGAACCTGGAATGTAAGATCTATAGGCCAGGGCAAATTGGATGTGGTTATTAGTGAGGTGTCAAGATTAAAGATAGACATTCTGGGCGTCAGTGAACTGAAATGGACTGGAATGGGCCACTTCACATCAAATGACCACCAGATCTACTACTGTGGACAAGAGGACCACAGAAGAAATGGAGTAGCCTTCATAATTAATAGTAAAGTGGCTAAAGCAGTGCTCGGATACAATCCAAAAAACGATAGAATGATCTCAATTCGAATTCAGGGCAAGCCATCTAACATCACAGTGATCCAAATATACGCCCCAACCACAGATGCTGAAGAAGCTGAAGTAGAGCAGTTCTATGAGGATCTGCAGCACCTACTGGACAACAAGCCTAAAAGAGATGTTATTTTCATCACGGGAGACTGGAATGCTAAGGTGGGCAGTCAAATGACACCTGGAATTACAGGTAAGCATGGCCTGGGAGAACAAAACGAAGCAGGACATAGGTTGATAGAATTTTGCCAAGACAACTCAATGTGCATAACAAACACTCTCTTCCAGCAACCGAAGAGACGGCTTTATACATGGACTTCCCCAGATGGACAACACCGAAATCAGATTGACTACATCCTTTGCAGCCAAAGGTGGCGGACATCTATAAAGTCGGTAAAAACAAGACCTGGAGCAGATTGTAGTTCAGATCACGAACTTCTTCTTGCACAATTTAGGATCAGACTAAAGAGATTAGGGAAGACCCAGAGATCAGCTAGATATGAGCTCACTAATATTCCTAAGGAATATGCAGTGGAGGTGAAGAATAGATTTAAGGGACTAGACTTAGTAGATAGGGTCCCAGAAGAACTATGGACAGAAGTCCGCAACATTGTTCAAGAGACGGCAACAAAATACATCCCAAAGAAAGAGAAAACCACGAAGGCAAAATGGCTGTCTGATGAGACACTAGAAGTAGCCCAAGAAAGAAGGAAAGCAAAAGGCAACAGTGATAGGGGGAGATATGCCCAATTAAATGCAAAATTCCAGAGGTTAGGCAGAAGAGATAAGGAATTATTTTTAAACAAGCAATGCGCGGAAGCGGAAGAAGACAATAGAATAGGAAGGACAAGAGACCTCTTCCAGAAAATCAGAAACATTGGAGGTAAATTCCAGGCAAAAATGGGTATGATCAAAAACAAAGATGGCAAGGACCTAACAGAAGAAGAAGAGATCAAGAAAAGGTGGCAAGAATATACAGAAGACCTGTATAGGAAGGTTAACAATATCGGGGATAGCTTTGACGGTGTGGTCAGTGAGCTAGAGCCAGACATCTTGAAGAGTGAGGTTGAATGGGCCTTAAGAAGCATTGCTAATAACAAGGCAGTAGGAGATGACAGCATCCCAGCTGAACTGTTCAAAATCTTGCAAGATGATGCTGTCAAGGTAATGCATGCTATATGCCAGCAAATTTGGAAAACACAAGAATGGCCATCAGATTGGAAAAAATCAACTTATATCCCCATACCAAAAAAGGGAAACACTAAAGAATGTTCAAACTATTGAACAGTGGCACTCATTTCACATCCCAGTAAGGTAATGCTCAAGATCCTGCAAGGTAGACTTCAGCAATTCATGGAGCAAGAATTGCCAGATGTACAAGCTGGGTTTAGAAAAGGCAGAGGAACTAGGGACCAAATTGCCAATATCCGTTGGATAATGGAAAAAGGCAGGGAGTTTCAGAAAAACATCTATTTCTGTTTTATTGACTATTCTAAAGCCTTTGACTGTGTGGACCATAACAAATTGTGGCAAGTTCTTAGTGGTATGGGGATACCAAGTCATCTTGTCTGCCTCCTGAAGAATCTGTATAACGACCAAGTAGCAACAGTAAGAACAGACCACGGAACAACGGACTGGTTTAAGATTGGGAAAGGAGTATGGCAGGGCTGTATACTCTCACCCTACCTATTCAACTTGTACGCAGAACACATCATGCGACATGCTGGGCTTGAGGAATCCAAGGCTGGAGTTAAAATCGCTGGAAGAAACATTAACAATCTCAGATATGCAGATGATACCACTTTGATGGCTGAAAGCGAAGAGGAACTGAGGAGCCTTATGATGAAGGTGAAAGAAGAAAGTGCAAAAGCTGGCTTGCAGCTAAACCTCAAAAAAACCAAGATTATGGCAACCAGCTTGATTGATAACTGGCAAATAGAGGGAGAAAATGTAGAAGCAGTGAAAGACTTTGTATTTCTAGGTGCGAAGATTACTGCAGATCAGAAGACGCTCAATCCTTGGGAGAAGAGCAATGACCAATCTCGATAAAATAGTTAAGAGCAGAGACATCACACTGACAACAAAAGTCCGCATAGTTAAAGCAATGGTGTTCCCCGTAGTAACATATGGCTGCGAGAGCTGGACCATAAGGAAGGCTGAGAGAAGGAAGATCGATGCTTTTGAACTGCGGTGTTGGAGGAAAATTCTGAGAGTGCCTTGGACTGCAAGAAGATCAAACCAGTCCATCCTCCAGGAAATAAAGCCAGACTGCTCACTTGAGGGAATGATATTAAAGGCAAAACTGAAGTACTTTGGCCACATCATGAGAAGACAGGACACCCTGGAGAAGATGCTGATGCTAGGGAGAGTGGAGGGCAAAAGGAAGAGGGGCCGACCAAGGGCAAGGTGGATGGATGATATTCTAGAGGTGACGGACTCGTCCCTGGGGGAGCTGGGGGTGTTGACGACTGACAGGAAGCTCTGGCGTGGGCTGGTCCATGAAGTCATGAAGAGTCAGAAGCGACTAAACGAATAAATGACAACAACAGGGTAACCCCTAGTGACCTCTCACAGAACCCTGGTTGAGAAATCCTTCTCTACATTCTTCGGACACCAGTTCCTGGCTTCATCTGTCCTCCTTCACCCAAATGCATGGGAGCATTTTCAGATGTAAAGCTAAAATATTTTCAACGTTTTTCAAAGCATCTCCTTGTCTCCATTGAGTTGGCTTAGTGTGATCAACTGACCAGAAGGAAGACACCTTTGTTCCTACAAAGGCATAATCCTACAGTAATCTACACAACAGAATCACATAGAAACACTAGATAAGAATTAAGTGTGTGTCTGGGGGTGTGTGGGGTGTATTATGGAATGAAAACTGTCAGATACCATAGCTGCTACTGACAAATTCTCAATGGCAGCTTTGTCTTACTTTATTGAAATGGTTTCCAAAATCCTCCCAGCTAAATTTCCCACAGTCCCACCACTCTGTTGCCATCCCTGTATATATTCTTTCTTCTGTAGCAATTTTGGACGTTTGTTTTCCTTTCACATCACTCAGTACTGTCCTCTTTTCCCTTGCAGTTATGTTTCGTTATCACACATTAACTTCATCTTTGAAGAGAACTGAGGGTGGGTGGAGAATGTTGAGCAAACAGCAAGATGTGAGCAAGCGCACACCTTAGCACTCATAAGGGCAGACATTTGCTAACAATTTGCTTCAGCTCCTGATATGAGAACAGTGGGCTGCCTGTGATTCCCCAAAGAACCTAGTCCAGTCTGTAGGCCATATGTTTGACACTTCCCAAATAGAGGTTTCCTGTCTCTGATCCAGACAACCAAGAAAAAAATGGCTCTATCTCAAATATGATCTTTCTTAGAGGCAAATCAAGACCATTTGTCACTCTATAGCACTCACAGTGCATTCAGTAAAACAGATTAGGTGTGGTTGCTATGTCTTCTCCAAAGGCAGGGTAAAATCTAAATCTGTTAAATATAATGAATCTTCTGAAACATGGTTTAAAATTGCCCAAACTGGTCTTTATTAAAAATGAAGAATGTTTTAACCAAACTCTTCCCCAGTAGCAACCATTCTAAAAAGCCAGTGTACTCTTGATAATATAGAACATATTTTTCATTTACTAGCACCTTATGGAGAAATGGGGTGTGTGTGGTGGCTCAGTCATTAAGACGCCAGGCTTGTCGACCGGAAGGTTGCAAGTTTGGCAGTTCGAGACCCGAGTGCCACATGGCAGAGTGAGCTCCCACACTCGCCCCAGCTTGTGCCAACCTAGCAACTGGAAAGCATGCAAATGTGAGTAGATAAATAGGTACTGCTTCGGCAGGAAGGTAACAGCATTTCTGTGATTGTCATGCTGGCTGCATGACACGGAAGTGTCCTTAGACAACGCTGGCTCTTCGGCCATGGAAATGGAGATGAGCACTGCCCCCTACTGTGTCATTAGACACAACTAAATGGGAATCTTTACCTTTACCTATAGAGAAATAAGAGAACCCTAATTCTTAGCCATCTACTCTACACACCTAAAGATCTGGCGATACCTCCTGGGCAAATTCAGAAGGATTCTTTAGAGATATTGCACAATACCTCTGGCAGTTATCATTTGTCACTGTTCTGGGATGCATTCTAAGTGGTTTATAGTCAATGAATTGCCTGGATTGCAATTATCATATTTAACCCATATGAATTGGTAGAAACAACCTTCTCATTTTTTCCCAGCTTGTATGTTGCTCTGGATCTTAGATGGATGCAACTGTGCTCTGTTGGGATGTCTGCCCAACTTGGCAAGCTTTTGCTCCAAATTGAAACTGTAAAGGAATGCTTTGCTTTTATAACTGCTGAATGAGGCAATCCTTACAGACTGACCAAAGGATAAAATGGCTAGAACTTTTCAAAAATGAAAGTGTAGATCTGAAGCCTTTTCACTGGAGCTAAGTGGATTTATGACTTGCCATTTATTTGTTTGTTTGTTTGTTTTATTTCACCATATTTATATAGCCGGCGGCTGTGTTACAGAACAACTTTCTAGAGAAGGGAGGCAGTAGAGGTACAACAGGGGCATATTGTGGAACAGTACCCAAGTGTTGAATACCTCCTTCCTCCCATAAAATTAGACTGGCTCCCTCATTGTTGGTTGTTAGGACCTGCTTAAAAAGATACAGTTCCTCCAAGCAACAACATCCACAGAGGGATCAAAACAGGCAAGATGGCATCTGTGGCATGAAGACCAAGGCCCCACCTGTTGTAAGTTCATGCACTGTCAACAGATGTACAAAAGGGGTAGGGTTTGGATTGCGATGCTGTGACTATCTGTGACATTGTCTTGAGGCTTCTTTGAGTGCAGAGGCAGTTCAGTACAGAAAATAAATACGGGGGGGGGGGGAGGAGGAGGAGAAGGAGGAGGAGGAGGAATGAAAATTATATATTATACTCAAAAGTCTAGCAGATAGACTACCCTTTGGGACATCCCAAGGGAAGTTGTATTAGTTTGTTTTCCCTCTGCTATTTTAAGATGCATGTGCTCATGTGCGTGTATACACAAACACATGCACAGGCTGCCAAGAAGTGGTATATATTACAGATGCATTGTGACTTCCTGGAAGGGCTCTCTTTAGGACTGAAAGGAATATTAACTAAAGAGGACGCTTCCTTTCCACAAGCAAAAGACTCTAGCCAGCACCTGCAGTGATGTCAGCCTTATAGCTCACCTGCCACAAGGCCTCTGTCAGATCCAATTGGAGCATGGAGAATAAACCTGCAATCAATGAGCTCTTCTCCCTGGAGCCATGGCTGCAGCCACTACACAATGAAGAGTCCTTGTGAAGGCCGAGGTGAAGCAGCTGGCCAGCAGCTTTTTGGAGAGCCACTCTCACAGCTGGAGAGAAAATAGCCCTGGCAGCATTGGTGCTCCATTATGGAAGCTGAAAAGTCCTTTCAGGGCGGAAGGGAAACTTCACCAGCTGTCAAGGAGCTGAAACACTGAAAGAGTGCACACACACCCCGCATACCCAGCCTCACAATGGGTAGAATGCAGAGGCCATGCCACAGGAAATTAAAGCTCCTTTGGGAAATGAGGGTATTGTGGGCTGATGAGTTCACTTTGAGAAATCAATAAGTCTTTCAGTAAGTGGTGATATCAAGCCCTTTTCTGTGCTCTGGGAGAAGAGAGCCAGCGAGCTCTCTGGCTGGCTCCCTTTTATTCACTTCAGAGCAGCCCCAAAGAATGGCAGGGATCTTAAAATGCTGTTGACCTGTGCTCAACAAGTTGTAGTGTAGGTCATTGATCAGAAGTATCCCTACCTCCAGGGGAGGAAGAACAGTGTTGTGCAGCAAAACTTCTCTCTGTCACTCCCATTTTCCAAGGGATTCTTTTATTGAGCAGTTTCTCATATAAATCAGCAGAGCCTGGGGGATGCTGAATCCACATATTTGCCATAAAACACATGATGAAGAAAGCAATGGGGGGAGTGGGGAATGTGGAATCCATAAAACATACTGTTGATGTGGCTGAAACATAAGCATTTCTAGGGAGGGGGAACTCTAGTTTTAGTTAAAGAGCTTACAAGATTCCTTCATGACAACATATTGCATTTTTTTACTTGATTATGTTCCATCATGTCCATGTCAACTCTTAGCATATGTTGCATAATAGAGAAAAATGCAGGGATGGTTTAAAAATCACTTTAGTGAAAGGAAAAATAATCCTTTGGATAACTAGCAGGTACAGGGACTGGATGTCTGGTCTGGAGCTGGAGAGATCCAGGTTCAAATCCACCATTCACCCTCTACTTTCAGTGGGTACTCTTAGGATAGTGACTGTCTTTCTGGTAGGTTATTGTAACAAATAAAAAACATGAAATAAAATGGGGGAGGAACCCACCTATGCTGCTTTGAGCTTCTTGGGGAAGGGGGAGAGAGAAGGGGAGGGGGAATTCTTTTTACTTAAGTCATTATGTATTAAGCTCTGTTATTTATACACAGACAAAATATGAAACCCTCCATTCACTTGTGAAAAAATCCTGATCCCTAGTGGTCCGTGGCTGTTTATCTAACAGCTCTGAGTACTTTAACTATAGTTAAGTGTACAGGGAAGGAAAATGGCTCACCAATGGGATCCCTTAATTAGTCTGTTCTTTGAGGACATAAAGGGCCATCCATAGGAATAGGTAGAATGCGAGCTGCTTTACATCTGGTGGCAATTACAGATGAGCAAAGCTGTTGGAGGACAGAGCTGTGTCCACCACACAGTCTATTCTGCTCTCCCCTGAAGTTGTTTGCTACCTTCAGTTATAGTGGACATTCTGTCCTGTCTCTGCCAGTGAAGGGATATCCACCTACCAGTTTATTTGGCAGGAGGAGGAGGAGGAGGAGAGAATGAAGCACTGTACCACCGTACTAGTAGCAAAATGTCTTGGGGCAGACTTGGCAGCTCTGAATTACAATCTTCCTTCTGAGTTCTGCAGATTCCACCCAACAGCAATTGAAAATATTTCATTAACTCAGATCTTGAGCATGTTTGTAGTGTGGGGGTAAAAGGTACCCCCCCCACAATACATGTGAACTCTTTATGCTGTAAACCGCCCAGAGTTCCTCCATTTGTAGGAGATGGGCAGTGACAAATTTGATAAATAAATAAATAAATAATAAACTGCTTAAAGTGCCCTTGAGAGAAAACATTCACAGCAAGCTGAATTGACCTTGAATGGTGATGGGGGAAGAATCAGTCAGGAACCTATGGCCCAGTAAACCAAATTATTTTTATTCACTGATAGTATGGCTCACCTAGTAGGAAGGGATAAATAATAAGAAGGTGAGTTTATCAAAAACATTCCAACATCATGCTGTAATTTACACTGTGTCCGCCTTTTCCTATGTCTTGCCTTTGCAATGTAGTAAGCCAAGGTTGTATAAGCTACAGTTCTGCCTTTACTCAGGGTTGCCCAATAAAATGCCAATTCCTCCTTATATGTAACCTGAATGCACTTCTCTGCAGTTTCAACTTCTCCCCAAGCTGATATGGAGGCAGTTATGAGAGGGTGCAGTCATTCAGCCAACTATGAATCCATGTGACTATTCTATCATCAGGCTATATTTTACCATTTTGTAAGTGAGGATATAATGAGAGACTTTGTCAAATGCTTTGCTGAGGTTAAGGTATACTACATCGACAGCATTTCCCCAATCTACTAAGTCACTACTTTTCTCAGAAAAAGGAGATAGTGAAAAGTTAGTCCAGCATGACTTGTCTCTGACACATCCATGCTGACTCTTGTTAAGGTTTTACTTCTATCCAAATGCACACACATATGCTGTTTGATAATCTGCTTTAAGACCTTGCCCAGTATAGAAGTGATGTAATTTCCAGGGTCCTTCTTCTTCCCTTCACTGATGATAGGGACAACATTTGCTCTTCTCCAGTCTTCTGGGACCTCTTCAGTTCTCTAGGAGTTCTGGAAGATTTCAGTTAGCAGTTATGCAATAAACTCAGCTAGTTCCTACAGCACCCTTTGAACTGTACACTAGGAATTTCTTCTCTGATGTCAGTTGAGCTAAGTCCCAGAGAGTCTATAAACTGCAAGTTGTTTTATTAAAGTCTTGATTTCTGCTCTATAAGCCTTAGATGGGCATATTCAGGCCAGGGTCCTTTTCCTTACAGAAGAAAGGGGTTGAACATTTGTCTGGTCAAAGCCTTGATAAAGCAATATTAATGCTTGCTGAGAAATAGGCACAACTCCTTATGGAGGCAGCCCATATGGGAACTGTTCCCCAGAAACAGTGACACCTTAATGTGCCTGTGAAAACCCATCCAATCACCAATTCATATAAATGACCCAAGCTCCAACTGTGTCTCCTCCATACATACTGTACATATAATGCAGTGTTTCTCAGCCCTGGCAAGTTTAAGATGGGTGGACTTCAACTCCCAGAATTGCCCAGCCAGCAAGGCTGGCTAGGCAATTCTGGGAGTTGAAGTCCACCCATCTTAAACATGCCAAGGTTGAGAAACACTAATATAATGCATAGTGACAACACTCACATTTTAAGCATTTTAAGATGGTGGCCAAAAAAGAGTACTAAAAAAAGAAAAAATTCAAACCAGACCCATTTCCTTTTTCAACTGGAAGCTGGGTAAATGTGTGTGAAAGCTTGTTAAAACTACTATCCTGGAAAGACTTTTGTAAGTATAAATATCTCCTTGAAATTCCAAAGGTTTTTTTAAAAAACTTCATTCCAGAATTGGCTGGGAGACCAGTATAGTTGCCAGCTATTAACTTTCTCAGAATTACAGACACATAGAAGAACTGTGCAGGTTTGACAGAAATGGAAGGAATATGTAGGTTTTTAAATTTTCCTTTCAATCTGAGAAGTTTGGTTTTTATTCATTTACATATATTACATTTATTTTAGGTGCTTTATGCATTTACATATATTACATTTATTTTAGGTACTTTATTCATTTACATATATTACATTTATTTTAGGTGTTTTATTCAAATAAATTTCAGAGGAAGCTCCAAGCTGAACAGATGAATGTAGGTAAAACCTAGTCATTTTTTTTTTCCTTGAGTAGTGTTTGATGATAAAAGCAGAAAAGCATAATGTGGTATCATTTCACAAAGGCACAATATGGATCATCCATATGGAGCAGAAGTTTATAATGCCGCAAAGAAGCAAAAATAAACAGAACAGATGTACTTGTAAAATCAAGTCTGCATCCACCCTTGGGTACCTGCTTCAAAGTATTAAACCCATCCAAGTTTTATCAGATTCTCCAAGCCTGGCTGTATGGTGTTAGAAACAGCACACTCCCAATCTTCCACAACACGCTTGAAGACAGAAGTGATGCACTGAGTATCTCCAAAGATCGTACAGGATGAGCACTAGCACACGAAAGACCTATCATATTACAGCATCTGGTATGCTGATAGAATCCCACTGAATCCAGTTGGAATCTGGAGGAGTTCTAGGAGTGTCAGCAAGCAAGCTTTGGAGCAGATCCAGAATACTATATGGAAACTGAAGAAAGGATCTTTAATGTCACAATGGACAACGCCATGTTCTTAGTCATGTTTGTATCTGCTGCTGTTTAGTACGAGCTGGTGTAGCACTGGTGGCAACTTTCCGTTTATCTGCATTAGAGGGAGAAGTTGAACAGTGAGACTCTTCTCCCAACTTTTGGGGGACCAACAACCATTTAGCATCCTCCTCGCTGTCTCCTACAATATCGATTTTACCTGTGGAAGAAATCATAGCCAAATTTTTGTGTTTTCCTCTTGTCTCCCCAGTTTTCCTTTTGTGTTGTGTCTATTTTACTTTATTGATTTATGCCCCACGTTTAATCAGATGGGAGACTCACAGGAAATACTAGAGCTGTAATTCAAGCTAGGAAGCTGAACAACATCCCAGATTAGGTTATGGCAAACCCTTTTTATGTTGTTCCCAAGAAACTGCATGGTTGTGTCCACACAAACACCAAGGATTGTGTTTTTCTCTCTTTTTTCCCCTCATCCAAAAAATTGCAGGTCACAATTAGCAGAAGCAAATGAACACTTTCATTAAAAACACAATAAAAATAATAATTTAGAACACATATATAAAACAGACAGAACCTATCCAGATCAGCAGTTAAAGCAGATTATCTATCAAAGGCCTGCTTGAATTGGAAAAATATATATTGTCTGCCAATGGGAGGCTAACAGAGAGAGGCTAGCCCAATCTTCCTTGGCATGGAGGCCACCAGGAAGATACCAATACTCATAGCACTTTCACATGTTTTCTCTCTTGGACCCACATATTAAAATCTAGGGAATCTCCTCAGAAGACACAAGGTGCAATGTTGTATATACAAGTAGTCCTTGAGTTATGACCACTCATTTAGTGACTGTTCAAAGTTACAGTGGTGCTGAACGAGTGGGACTTACAACCGGTCCACGAAGTTGCAGCAATTGCAGTGTCCCTGCAGTCTTGTGATCACAATTTGGGTGCTTGGCAACTGATTTGCACTTACGATAGTTGCAGTGTCCCGCAGTCACCTGATCGCCATTTGCAACCTTCCCTGCCAGCTTCCCACCAGCAAAGTCAATGGGAAAGCTGGCAGGAGGTTGCAAGTCACACCGGTAAGTTGTTCCTGCTCCTGTCACTTTTTCTCCCACCATTTTTTTTTTCCTGAGTGGCCCAGGCACCCACTCCCACCCACTGCAGCACCCCCCCCACCTGCTCACTTTTGTGCTGCAGCTCTAGTAATGAAAGCCAAGGAGCAGAGTGAAAAAATGGAACTACAATTAAATATAAAGACTAAGCTAATGACAACAGATAGAGTAACTACCTTAGAATTGACAGTGCAGATATTGAATGGTGGAACGCTTCTGTCTCTTAGGATTGACTATCAACAGTAAAGGAATCAGCAGTCAAGACATCATACATCATAGGCTAGCCCTTGGCAGAGTAGCAATGTAGGCCTTGGAAAAGATATTCAGGTGCTGAGATATATCTGTATCAACAAAGATCAGAACTAGGCAGACAACAGTTTTTCTCGTGACACTTTATGAAATTGAAAGTTGGACTTCGAAGAAACCAAACAAAAAGAGTTTTTGAACTTTGGTATTGGAGAAGACTCTTGGGAATACTATGGATACCCCTCTAAACAAATGGATCATAGAACAAATCAATTCAGAGTTCTCACTTGAAGCACAAATGACAGGCTCAAATTATCCTATTTTAGACACATTATGCAAAGACTCAGCTCCCTTGAGAAGTCCATAATGCTGGGAAAGGTAGAAGAAAAGAGAAGAAGAGGATGATCAGCAAAGTAGACAGACTCAATTATAGTGGCAATGGGTGCAATGTTAGAAGACTTGAAGGGCCAGCCAAGGGACAGATCATTCTGGAAAAGATAAATCTATGTGGTCACTAACAGTCAACACCAATGTTATGGCACGTAATCAATTAATCAAAATCTCCAAACAGATGTTGGAAGTTTAACAGCAGCACTGGGGGGAGGAGATACTTAGGAGACAATGCTTCTGAAAGTGGACATAAAAGGATCTGCATTTATGCTGCTAGTAGACTTGCTTCTGTGTCCAACAGCTGGAGGTTACTGTCGAAGGGCTGTGATTTAACAGAGTAGCCACCCATCTGTTGCCTTCTTAGAATGGAGGAGAATAAATAGCACGGCACATCCCACACACTCCAGCTGTCCCCAGCATCCAGAGCTCTGCTACCTGACTAAAAATAACATGAGAAACTTTGCTGATTTTCAAACAAAAGAGTACAAGGAGAGGACTGGTTTCAAAAAGAAAGGCAAGGGAGAGGTAAATAGAATTGTTCGGAATACCTGGGGGCTTCTCAAAGTAGGAAAGGAGGTGATGTTTTTATTTAAAATTACAGTACTTTCAGAGCATTGCACTGTCCCTTTGAACATTAAAATAAAATAAAATAAAATAAAAGTGAACCATTTTTCTCTTCCTTTGCTTTTTTCTTAAATTTTCATATTTTTCTTCAGGACTGGTACAGGCAACCCTTGGCTTGTGTAGAGAGAATACTCATGCTCCTGCAGAAGCAGCTTTTCTGCTACAAATAGTTCCCTGCTGATATGCTTTTATTCAAGCCATTTGTCCTTTCACGGAAAAGAAAGGCACTTAATGGACATGGGCCAATAACTGTTGATAAGAGCTCTCAAAAGGAAGCTCATGTTCTGCTGTAATCTGGAAGGATCCATCACATCTAAATTTAGGTAATAGAAAATGTCCCAACCTGGGCAACCTACTGCTGATCAATCCCTTCTAACTAGCCAAGGGATACTCATGGAGTGACAATGGAGCCTGGGAAAGTTGGAGGGCATCAGACACAGCAGATCCATGTTTCTACTCTGGCTGCATTTCATGACTCTAGCACAAAGTCATGGGTAATGTGCAAACTTATTTGCCTACCAGTTGGTTAAGTTTATTCCTAGTCACATCTTTGGAGGACACTGGTATCTTTTTCAAGATAGCTAGTTTGCCACCATTTCCAAAGTGGGTTTATTTTGAAACACTGCAGTAAAAAGGGGTAGTTGTCACTATTTCTGCCTGGTCCTCTTAGTACTTCATCCACTTTACAATACTTCAAACACATTTGACAAAATGTGGGTTTTCCACTTCCTGAATAAATAGTGAGCAAATATGAGAATGGAGCTGAAACAGGGAGGAGGGAAAGATGCTTTGGCCCTGTCAGAAATTTTTGCCAGATGTGAAAACAATCTCCTCAGCTTATACCACTTTTTCAGGAACCACACGGCAACAAGGGTAGGGCAAAACTATTTGTCTGTAGGAAGGACTATGGGGAGAAAAGAAAGTAACAGCAAGGTTGTATTTCCACAGTGTGAAACTGAAGTGTGTGTTCCCTGATTATCTGGAAGCATCCAGAGGGGGGGAAAAGATAGTGCCAAAGCAACACTCTGGATGCATAGCTGCAAACAGCTTCATACAATGCCACAAAATATGTTAAGACACCTTTTTGGGGGGGGGGCAGGGTGACATTTCAGTCTCCTCTCATACATGCAGTATTTTTTTTCCATTTCCCCCCAAATATTTACAGGTGAACAGCAACCACAACCCTACTGAAGATCTCTTTCACTTCATCTCTTTCAGTTCAGTAGATTTACTACAAACTACATTTGAATGATTATTTCATGTAGGATATGGTACATTACATCCTGTTTCTTTTCTATTTCTGTAGCCCAAGGACTGAACAGCACTGCATGTCTCTGTCTCATTAAATATGCATGACTTTAGATGTGGGGGGAATACGTGGCATTAAATTCAGCCACCTTGAGGAACTATCGAGGTTTTACAGTGGAGGATGTGGAAATCCATTTTTGTTTTCGAACCTAATTCCTAGGTGTATAAGCCCTCTGCTCTGCAAAATAATTTAGAAGAAGAAAACAGGTACTAAACTGGACAAACTGAAGTATTACAGAAAACCTACAGCCCTATAGCATAGTATCTGCTTCAAAAATTACATCAAGTTATTTCATACTTTGAAAAATAAAACTGTTGGTACATAGCTTGTGGTGGATAATACACATGGGCTGCTAATTTTAGGTAAAGGAAAGTTAAAACCTTCAGTAATGTTAAGGTTCCCCCCCCCCCATTCCTTTTTCATCCATGGATGCTTATCCTAGACTGCAGAAGGGTGCTCCTTGACTGACAGAAAAGCATAGTCGCATGTGGTTGTGCCAACAAAGTGGCATGCCCAAAGCCCATGCAGAACATAGAGCACTCTTCATGGCTTTTCTATTCTGAAGAAAGTGCTTGGGAACAGGGAGGGATACACTGCTTGGGTCAATTAATACAATAAAAATGAAAGCTTCATTGTTACTTGTGCTTAATGGATTCCGCTGTAGTCAGGTTTTGCACTCATTCCAATATATTACTGGCTGCTCCAAATAAGGGAACTTAATAAATGGTAATGGTAACTCTTTACATACCTTGATGATTGAAGTCACAAACACAATTGGATAAGATATGAAACAAAGTGAAAGAATGGAAAGAAATAATCTTAAAATAAAAGCAAGGCAGGGGAAAAAGGACCCTTCACATCTCCTCAGTTGCTCTTGGTCAATGTTACCTGATTAAGAATGAAGAAAGGATTTGGCCAGCATCTCTGCTGACAGTTGGCCCCTGTTCTTTACCAAATGTACTGAGCTCATGGCCAAGCTGACCCCCCCCCACACACACACACACAGCTGTTATATCATGAGACACCAATGCAAAGTGGAATTGGATTTGCAGCTGAGATTCATAGTGAGGCAAGCAGACACTGCACAGAGATAAGATATGTTCTCGCTGCTCTGGGGCTCGAGTGGAAACCTCCACAGCTTTCTCTGTATGAAATAGCTGGTGGCTTTCCAGCTCAATTTTCATTTGCCAGCAAGTTCTGGTGCATTTCTTTGTGCCTGTGCCTACAGATTAAGCAAGTTTCACTTAGTTATGGAAGAAGAAGACCCTCACTCTAGTAGTAGTGGTAACCTTGGGACCTTTATACCTTTCAGGGTGAGGGGCGGGGTGGGGAAGAGGAGATGCAAATATCTCATTTGAGGTCAAATTATGACTAAGCTGCACAAAGGATGTAAACTATGTGATTTGTATTGGTTCCATTTGAGCCCCAAAGAGAAATAAAGAATTCCCTCCAATGGGAAAACATAAACATATGTACATGGACCCCAAAACTTTGCAGAGGTTTCAGCTACCTATAGCTACTGATGTTACAGGAAGACAGAGGCCTGGAATCTTCATAACTACAGTCCAAAGAGACTCATGGCCATGCCTCCACAATATATAGATTTCTATCCAGCTTTTCTATTATCTAAACTAAAGGAACTACCATTGTAGTCCAGGAATAAGCAAACTGGTGTTCTCCAGATGCTTTGGAATATAATTCCCATAATCCCTTATCACTTGCCATGGAAGGTGCCATCCAAAACATCTGTCTGCTCACAGGTTGCTTATCTGTCATAGTTTTAAAAGACAACATGACAAACATCCAGAACAAACTTCTCAGGAAACATCACCAGTATATTTAGAAGGCATAATTACAGTCCTGTGCATACTTAGCTGGGAGAAATCTTTACTTAACCTAAGTGATACATGGATTCAAGCTGTAAAAGATATTGAGCTTTAACTTCAGCTGGCAGAAATACAGTCTGTAGCTTTTAATTAAAAATCTAAATAATGTTATTGTAATTATTAGTGTCAAGTAGATAGCGTATAACTTAATTGGAAAATTAAAGTACAGGACTTTCATTATCACCTCAGAGAAAGTCCTCAATTATCCTGGTGACTTCTGCCCTTCAGTGAACCTCTGCATCACTGATATTATGTGCCTACATCTATGTCCTACAGAGCAAGATCAAGAGATAGCTTATTTTTAAGCTATCTGACAGAGATGCTTCCCCTTCTTACTGATCTTCTTGGTAACTTTATGATTACGATTACCTTTACCAAGGGCCCTTCCTTGGGGCTAAATCAAAGGGCTAAGCTCTTGTCCTTGAGCTGGAAGAAGGCTGTACTTGCATAACATTGGCTGCCTTGACTGGTGATCCTGGTCCTGCCACAGCCCAGTGCTGAGGAATGGTGTTGCCCTTATTTATGGTGGGCAGGTAGGGCATGTAAAGGACAAGGATAGTTACATCTCCACTGCTTTGCTGCCTTTCCCTTTTAACCGGTGGGCTTGCTCTGGATTTGTGCAAGTGTTTTGTAGGGTGCATTCAAAGAGGTCTGACTATCCCTGACAGTCAGACTACTTTTGGACGTGGGTTTAATGCTACCCCAGAGGAGCACAAAACCAGAGCAAATTTTGACCAGTGACTAAACCCACTGATCTAAGCGTTTGTCCAAACTCATCACCTTCCCTGCCCCTGTACTTATGAAGAAGAATAACCAGTGCATGTTTCCCACCAGCTGGTGATGATGTGTGGGAAGGGAGAGAACCAAAGCCAGGCTAATCCACCAATCCGTGACATGAATTTGCCTTGTCCATCATAAAGAAGGATAGCATCATTTATCAGCATAGCATCTGTGGCAGAATAGATACTACCAGTAGGACAGAACATTTTACATCTGTCTAGTTTTACCTAGTTCAAGAAATGGCAGACAGTATTTTAACTTGACCCCGAAGAAGAGTTCAGTGTTAGCTATAATGATGCCACCCATTTACAAATGTTTACTACCTCTATATACACCAGAATCATTAAAATATTCGTATAAACTTAGCTAACAACAGTTCATGTAGCGGGTCCAATGCACCACTTTATAAATCTAATTTATAGCAATACAGCTCCTGTCTTCACTAATGATGCCTTACTAGAATAATGCCTGGATGGTGCTATAAATACCTAATACAGAAATGCTCGCAGTATTTTTTTTTTTAAATCTGTATCTAGTGTATCCAAAGACTACAATCTCACCCATGAAGTCTAACAGCTTATTAAACTAATTGGCACACCTGTAATATTTGTTGGCTTAAGCACATCAACTACACAAGTGACCTTCTAGCAAAATGCATTTTGTGCATGTCTATGTTCTGTAGCTTCTCAAGAACATTTTTGCATAATGGTTTTATTTGGTAGTTTAAGTTGAATAACTATAAGAAAGCAAGCTGTCTTTGTACTCACTTCCCTCAAAATGCATCCTAAAACTAAAATATACTGCACAAACAGCAGGCCAGATTTCTTTATCAAGCTGCCACTTATGCCTGAAGCAGGATGCTTATAGTCTGTGTATTTTTATTATAGTTGGGTTAAAAAAAACTTTCAACCTAAGAGACTCAAGCAGCTGTGAATCAATATCATATGACTGCGATTTCTATGGCAACCAACTTTGGTACTGGGAAAAATTTATAAAGTATATATGAATGTACATATGAATTTCCTCTCCTTGCATACTTACACAGAGTTCTTTGATCTGAGAGAGACTTTCCTAACTAATTGTATACACATCTAAATAAAATCTCACAGTGATGATGTGACTTAAGGAGGTTGGTTCCAGTGAGTTACTTTTTAAATTTAAATGAAGCTGCATTGGAACTAATGGTGGCACAGTGTGGATTGTAAGTGCCATTCAGATGATGCTGGACTTGCAAAAGCCCCTCGGAATCAGTGTAACCCACTGATGGGTTCAATTTCTTTATTTTATGACCCAGAGTTGCAGAGGTGTCCTCTTAACAGCCTCTTTTCAAAAAGAACTGTAAGGATAAAAAAACATTACTGCTTTTTCTCTCACAAGGCCAAAGGTAATTTCTAGAAGACCCCTTGGAATAGGGTTGGGCCACTCTCTTTCAGTCCATCCTACCTCACAGGGTTGTTGTTGCAGGAAAACTAGGAGGAGGGAGCACTATGTATGCCACACTGAGCACCTGCACAGCAGGGGGGAATGTAAATTAAATAACTAAATAAATAAATGGTTGTGGCCATCCACAATTCAGGCCATTCAATGTCTTTTCAGGCTGTGTTACCTTTTACTCAGCTTTCTCCCCATCAATGGGGTAGGCACCTTCCTTAAGATTTCTTTAAGGCTTGCCTACCTCCTCTTCTTCCTGGGCTTGGTCAGCAAGAAGACAACAAGAAGAGCTTGGGGCAAAAAGAAAACGTGTGTGCAGAGCAAAGGTCAACAGAATGACGTCAGGTATTCTGTTTGTGCTTTCAGACCATCTACCACAGCCTCTCTCAACCTTTTTACCCTGCAGAAACCCTTGAAAAAATGTTCAGGTCTCAGGGAACCCCTCCATAAAAAATACAAAAAAATACGAAAACTTCACAGTACAAATGCACTTTTAACCTATACAATCCATCTTTTACAACATTTAAAACAGCAAAGCAGATCAGCAGCTGAGTCGCCATATGTAAAAGTCCCCATCATGGCAAGTGCCAGCACTGCACAGTGCTCAAAGTAAAAAAAAAAAAATCGAATCACAATCTCTTGTGGAACCCCTAGCAACCTCTCACAGAACTGTAGGGTTTTGTGGAACCCCAGATGAAAAAAAGGCTGATCTGTGGCAAGTGTCAATATTTGCCAGAGAAAGAAGGCAAAGTGAACGTTTTAAAACAAAGCTCACCAGGAGGTAAGTCCCAGTGAACTTGGTGGGGCTTGCCTTGAAGTATATACTGACAGTGGTAATCCTGTTAAAAAGAAAAAGAAAAACCTACTAAGTCTGAAATAATTGTCTTACTTTGATAGGCCTACCAGGCATCCAAAAAAGTCCAGGTTGGTCCAGAATTGTGAAGCCTACCTCCCTCCCACAGCATCCAGGGCAAGGACTTCAACATTCAGGGGTACCTGCAGTATATGTTCAAAAAAGTCAAGATGGTGGCCACAATACAATCTGCTTGTGTTTTATGTGTGGCAGGTGGCGCTTTGACTGCATCATCAGAGCTACCATCTTGACTTTTTTTCACCATACCCTGTGGATACCTCTATCAACCTCCAGGGTTTTCAGACCGTGGGTGTTCCATGTCCTGCTTACTGCCACACTAGTGGTATTGCCTATAATTCAGAAAGAAAGCACTGCCTACCTCTTTGGATATTCATTGCAATGCGCTCTTGCCACCACCATAGAAAGAGAATAGTAGAGTCAACAAGCTCTTCTGGACTTCTGGGTTAGACTCAGGATTTTTCAACTGAATTGGACCCATAATGGAATGAAAAAGGCTGGATCTGTATTGGGGGAAGGCATTTAGGAACATAGGCCTCTGTTCCTAAGCTCAGTGATGCCAAACGATGAAATGTACATCATGACCTCACAACTTAAGTTCCGCCCAGTTGTGTGTTGTGACATTGCATGGAAGAGGAGGAATTGGCATCACGGTATGCTGTGCATTTGCTCCCTTGACCACCCCCCTGTATGCCTATCTTCAGAAAGAGATTTTTGCCACAAACTAAGCATATTATCTACCTATGTGCGTGATCATTTACAGAGTGCAAGAACAGAGTCCTGTTACAATGGACTTGCAATATAAAAACCAGTGCTTTGACCTGCTTTGCATATTGTGATGAATCATATTTTATTTAACTATGGCTTCTTTAATAAACTACAATTGTCCACTTCCACCCAACATGCTAAGTCAAAAGCAAACAAGTCCTACTTGATGAATTCACCCAGCATTTCTAGCTTTTAATACAATGGCTGACTTGACATAACATGTTATTCCCCAACAAATAAAACCTAACAACATGCTAAGAAAATGGCTGGTTCCCACAACCTCCTGAATCCACCCCAACTTAGCCTAAGCCCACCCAGTTTTTATGGGTTAGTGTGAGGAGTCAATGCAGCCACGGAAAGCAGCAGCCCAAGCACACAAGGTGAGAGGTAAATCAAAGCAGTTTACAAAAACATTAAAACAGAACAGCCATTTTCAAAAAGAGACATCCAAGGCATGCAGAAATTAAACTAAGTGTTAGGCTAAAGAACTGGCTTGGTAGAATATCTTAGTCTTGCCCTACCATTCGTAATCTAATTTTGTATGGAGCTCAAATGCAAACTAAGACATCCCAAGCTGATGATCATTTCCTCCTTACAACTTCTTTCCTGTTCCGCTTTGCTTTATTTTTCTCAGCTAGCTATGGAAGCGATGGATCCTTTTATCCGAATGGCCTCATTTGCAGGTAATTTCATTGTATGTGGTCAGTGGGTGCAATACAGAAAAGTCAAGAGGGATGAGATGCAAAAAGAACAGATAGGAGTGGAAAGTCTTCCATGCATATTCATCACAATAAGAAATATGCAGGGGCACAGCAGAAAGAACAGGCCTTCAAGATGTTTTATCTTGATTTTCAGGTTATTTTGGGGCATAAAATTTGGTACATCTTTTCTGTCAACATTTACAGTGTGATGTGCTGATATTTGCTCTTATTTTATCTAACCCTGTTCTCGCCCTGGCGTTCTGGGCTTCATACTCAGCTTCACACACCCACTTGGACAATGGTTCTATATCACTCAAATGGAATTAAGGTGTGTGTGTGTGTGTGTGTGTTTAAGAGATTAGCTTGCATGCTTAAAAGCAAGAAATAGTAAAACCCAGCTAAAAGTATAGGTTGAGGTTGTTGTGGTCAAGAGATTAATAAATTAATATGCAAATGCTGCAAATGCGGTACAAATTAATATGCAAATATGCTGCTTTTGTGGGTGTTGAGATCTGGTGTCCCTAAATTTGCTGTTTTAGTAGAAGAAAGGTATCAGCAGAAGCATTCATTCTTTGGGCCCTGGTAGGCCTCTAAGACAAAAGAAACCAAACAGGAAATAGGAAAAGGCTGAAGGCTTTCAGCTGAGCAGTTAGCTACCAGTCATTATCAAACTGGTCCACTACACAGAAGAGAGAGAAATATATAATAATCTCACTTGGTTCCATGCTGTGGAGGTAAAAATATACACAGGCAGAATCTAAGCCTCTGAGATTTGTAAACTCTCACAAACTGTTCTAGCTTAGGCAGTGTTTAGCTTCCGGCTTTAGGGACCGTGGTCTAGACAACAGATTTCCTGATGTTTTGCCGGCAACTGTGGCTGGCTTCTTCAGAGGCAAAACAGACCACTTTGCCTCTGAAAATGCCAGCCACAGTTGCCAGCAAAACATCAGGAAATCTGTTGTCTAGATCACGGTCACTAAAGCTGAAAGCTCAACACTTACCAACAGATACCAGCCAGGCCATGAAAGCCTACACCAGTATATTGTTCTGGTTTACCAACTAAAGAGAGGCATCAATGGGTGGATTTTGCCTGACAATCTTATCTCAGACTATGCTAAAAAAATCCTGAGCTTTAGAGGAATGTCACAAGTAGAACTTATTTGGGATAGGCAAACCCATAAGAACCAAAAGCAACAATCAAAGGCCTTGCTGCATTTCTTCAAGCCCCCTGCAGCAAGGCCCTCTGTGTTTATGTAATCACTGAATTCAATGAGTTTAGGAAATCTATGCCTAATAGCAAAGGCAGCTGGTTAAATTTTATCAGTCTGGAGTAAAATTGACCCATCCACAACTGCGGTATTCTCAGTTCCTTCAGAGAACTTCTTAGCTACAGAGAATGACATACCTCTGGACATTAAAACTATTTTACAATTAAAAATATTTGAAAGCCCAAATGAAATGATTGAGAAGAACTTGTCAGCAAACAGAATGTTAAAGAGCACTTTCCTTAGTTGTGGTTTTGGCCTACAACTGCCTGACTGAAGCCATCTGTGTGACTGTATGGCCAAGAGAGAATTGGCCTGCAGAAGCTTCTAAGAGCTTATCATAAGCATCCTAGAATCAAGGGCACTGAATCAAGGTGGGGAAAGGGGGTGGATGATGCAAGAGGGCTGAAAATGCATTTTCTGACCACAAGGGAAGGGAACTTCCTTCCCCCCTTTTGCTGTATGGCATGAAACGCTCAGATTCAGGGATGGTAGCCCTCTACCATGACACAACACAGCAGACAAAGCCTTAGAATGGGAGGAACAAAACAGATCAGAAAAGGTCCTTGTGTTTTTCCCCACATTCCTGAAATATCCTCCACATAGGAGCCTAGAAGACCAACACTCCTCTTAAAATATCCTCTTGGTAGGAATGAGGGTGTTTCATCCCTTAAAACTCTAATTCTCCAAGAATCTGGCTAATAATTCTCTTTGAATGAGTGAGGGACAAAAGCAAAGAGGACCCATTTTTGTCCCCTTGTTTCATCCAAAGAAACTCTCTCCCCTCTCCTCCTCAATAGAGTGAAACATTTGGCTTCACTCATTCCAAGGGTCTCTGGGCCCAATCCCTCTGACTCATAGAGGCCAAGCATTTTTTTTTCTTTTTTGAACATTTCCCCTCCTCCTGGTCAGATGGAAAATGGGCATCCTGTTCTCTAAGGAGAAGAAACAATGTTGTGGTTTGACTGCAGGTCTCACTAGAAATAAATAAAGTCAGCATGGAGAGCCACATACCCCCCACCCCCGGCAGAGCTATGCAAAGCCTTCAAGAGTGGTGCTTCGCAGCGTATTGGAGCAGGTACAAAGCAGTTGGTTTTGAAGTGCTAAAGCAGCTGCATTAAAAGCTGCTCTCTGCTGTTTCCTCAAGCATAGCCACTTATCTTCATTTTAACCATTGGAAAATAGGTGCTTCCTACCAGCTTCTTTGTGTAACAAAACACCTCCTTTGAAAACTCTCGCCAAACAGCCAAGCAGAAAGAAAGGACTTTCTGCTGTTGTTCCAAGCTTACAGATGGATGAATATGTCCATCTTGATTCCACCCCCCACCCCGGAATTCACATTTTAATTAATCTATAAAGTTTGGTTTTTGTCCATTTCTCATTTTTGTGAATCTGACATGCTTGATTAACTAAAGTTGAGAATTCTTATATAATTTGCTCTAAAATTTGTATGCATTTTGGTACATGTTACTCCAAACACATGCATTTTTATTTGCAATTTTGTCAAATGCATAGCTTTTGCAAGCCAGTTTTCCTAATACAATGCTTATCTTCCATTGTATTGATGACTATATCTTTGTACAATGTTCCCCTAATATATGTTTCTTTAAAAATAGGTGAACAGCATTATAAAAGAAATGGCAAAATGCAAATTTCTGAATCCTAATTAACTTCGGGGATTGTACTTGATTCTAAAATACCACATTAAGTCAGCTTGCCTTTAAATGCAAACTAAATGGATTTGTCCCCCATCCTTTACTACGTATAGATAATATGCTGTATGTTAAGGTCCTTGTGAATGATTTAAATTGACTTAGCTTTTAAGATTGGAATGATGTGAACATATAAAGAGAAGCACTGGACAGCTTTGGGGATCACAAATAAGAAAGAACGTGCTTGCCTAGTGTTGCCTACAGCTGTATCTCTACCACACCAGCCTGGATCCCAGATTGACAATCTTTAAATAGTGGTGACAGGAAAAAATGTAATCAGGCACACATCTAAGCAGCTAAAGAGACTGCCTCTTTGAGGTTAAGCATGGATGGTGGGGTGGGAGAGCAGACTGGGAAGCAATTAGACAGTGTATCCAAAGTGAGACCAAATGGCATATCCTATAAAAGTTCCATCTTGCCGAAGGACAGATAAAAATAGCTAGCAGGCTCCTCGGCATGTTAAGCTTCCCTAGCATGAGCAAGGCAGGAGGGAAGCTGTGACAGAAGGAGAAAATATGCTTGGGAAAAGTGCATCTAAACTGGATGTGCTGGCTTAGCATTCAAAACTCAAGAAGCTTTTCTTTGAACGGCCTTCTTGGAGAGAGCTGGTTGTTGCGCAGGGGGCTGTGCTCTCAAAATCCTTTCAATGGAAGGTCCTCCTTTTATCCTGTGTTCTTGGCTTCCACCTGAGAAAGACGAAAGTCCAAGCAGATGCTTTAAAAGAAGTCTGGACCAAACCAGGAGTGTAGCTGAAGCCGAGAATTCAGAAACAGATGGGGAAGGGGAGCAGAGGCTCCCATGATAGCTACCAGCATTGAGAGTGCCAACTTGCAGGCCATCTGGCTAGAGTTTCGAACCATGACAGCAGAAAAAAGAAGAGAAAAGAAAAAAGAAAAGAAAAGAAAGGAGTCAGAATTCAAGGAAAATGAACATCATGAGAGCAGTGAGAGAGCTAATGGGACCTGGAGCAGAAACTCTGAATAAAATGTTCAAAAAGGGCTTTCCCTACCAGCAAACACTATCAAAAAACAATTGAGATGCAAACAAAGGCCAGGGCTTCTATCAGTTAATTTCAAGCCTTCGTACCAGTTCAGCATGTGATGCTTGCTAGCTATTTAACCTAAACTTAATTCAACTTAATTTAACTTAACGTAGTTTATGTCATCATTGGTGCAACAGGCATAATGTTTGATTATTTTCTGGGTCTCAAGTACTGGAAATTTTGCAAGAAATCTATTTTTGTGGTGGTGGTTTTTCAGCTAGTTCCAGTTGTACTGATATTGTTCCAATTCTTTGTTTCAGTCCAGTTCCAGTTTCATTTAATTCCAGTTGCCCTGATATTCAATTCCATTCAGTTATATTCTTTTGGTAAAAGCACTCAGCCTATATAAAGCACCATGAGCTTTATAATGCAATATTTCATGAACTGCATATTGTTATAAAAGCATATTTGGGTGTGTGTATGTGGGTCATCCGATTTAGGACTTTTTAGCTCTCTGTTACTTAAAGTGGCAGGCTCAAATTATCCTACTTTGGACACATTATGCGAAGACCCAGCTCTCTGGAGAAGGCCCTAATGCTGGGAAAGGTGGAAGGAAAGAAAAGAAGAGGATGACCAGCATCAAGGTGGATGGACTCAGTTACAGTGGTGATGAGTACACTATTGGAAGAGCTGAAAGACCAGGTTAGGGACAGATTGTCATGGAACAAATATATCATCAACAACTTGATGGAATGTAATCATCATAATCATCATTTTTAACCGGAGACCATCCTTCCCACCTGAAGGGCATAAAACAAGAGACCTTTCCCTCCATTTCAGTTATTTCTAGGTGAGTGCCAGGCTCAGGAAGCCAAAATGACACCAACAACATAAAAGAAAAATATATTAGAAAGTCTCTTTGCAGAAGTACCAAAAATTCTTTGGAAGGAGCAAAATCAGGCCAATTAAGATTGTATCATGGCAATGGAATGCTGACTAACTTTTAAGAAAAAAACCCTCAGGGTGATCAGGAGATGGGAAGGAGTGTTTCCAACAGCCAACACATTATTGTGAGTCTCATCAAGGTTGACACATACTCACTTATGACTTTAATGCTATTTATTCCTATTGTCACAGAGATCCCCTATTGCCATTCCCCACCCTATTGACCCAAAGATAAAGGAATAATCTATGAGGTTTGGCAGGTAGCCCTAATGGTTGCTGAAGTAGATTTATTCACCTTCAACAGCTTTGTAGGAGGGTCTCTCGGTAGTGAGCTTACATACTGGGGTGGATGCTATACTAGCACTTTGATTTCATTACAGTGTCTCCAAATTGTATCATCAGAATTATTTATTTTAAAACTGATTTTCAGCCCAATGAAAAAAGGTGAAAGGTGAAAGGTCCCCTGTGCAAGCACCGAATCATGTCTGACCCATTGGGGGGACACCACTTTTGTGACGTTTTCTTGGCAGACTATAGCGGGGTGGTTTGCCATTGCCTTCCCCAGTCGTCACCTTCCCCAGCAAGCTGGGCACTCATTTTACAGACCTCATAATGATGGAAGGCTGAGTCGACCTGAGCCGGCTACCCAAGAATCCAGCTTCATTAGCAACCATTTGTCCTTCCTTCTGAAACTAGTTTTTAATGCTTTGGTTCACTGTCCAGAGTGTAATAGATTGGAGAAAACCTTTATGGACAGGAACTATCAAACTGATGGACTAAAAAGTAGAAGATGGCTGCCTCCCAAATTTTTAGTTCACTTACAGTCTCCAAATTATGACAATCCATCCACACTGAGGAGAAATACTTTGAAGGAGCACTACATATTTTTTTTAGCAATCAGTAGTATCCAGGAGACCCTAGTGGCCAATATCACAAATAAGAAATCCAGATTTAAATTCCAATTTAAACCTTGGTTTGATTGTCAATGTATCAAAGCCAATGCCAATTAGTGGCAGCATGCAGGGCCTACAGAGCCAGTAATAGTAATTAATTGTGCAATCTTCTGTTGGAACCAAAAACATTTTGTAAGTTTGCTGAAAAAGAAAAAGCAGGGTGCCCAACTGGCATAAGATAGCCCAGACAAAGAAAAGAACCCCTTTCTAGTCTCTTGTAGTCAATTCTTCCCTCAAAGTTTTCCTGGGACAGTTAAATTAATGGTCCCTGAAGTTTGGATTGCAACACAGTGTTGATTTAAGTGAGATGACCCCTTTTGAGTTAACCTTAGATCACATTCCAGACTGGCCTCCAATGCATCCCTCTGAAACTTCCAAATGGAAAGCAAAGAAAACAAATAAATGAATCATAGAACGAATTAATCCAGAATTCTCACTTGAGGCACAAATTATCAGGCTCAAATTATCATATTTGGGACATACTATGCAAAGGTAAAGCTCCCTTGAGAAGTCCATAATCCTGGGGAAAGTGGAAGGAAAGAGGAGGACAACCAGCAGGAAGGTGGATAGATTGCGGTGTTGAAGGGTGCACCACTGAGACACCTGAATGGCCAGATGTCCCTTCATCCAGATCATCCTGGAGAAGGTCTATCTATGTGACAACTAAGAGTCAACACTAACTTAATAGCATATAATCAATTTTCTGCATTAATTCCTCAACTAAGAAATAGAAAAGCAATGAGAGATTATCTGATTCTAGCCAAATCTCTAAAGGTTAACTCTGAATTGTGGGTTTCAGTCCTGGCTTCTTTATTCACCCACAATGAAAACTCTCTCCAGACTCCTAATGAATGCAGCCAATCAGTTACAGTGCCAATCTACAACAAAGAAGACAAATCTGTCTCCTAAGTAAAAACAACAAACTGCATACCATAAACCTCTATGGGAAATTAACTGATTGGCTGTTCAGGATAAGGTACTGACCGAGGAGCAAGCTGGGTTCAAACTGGGTCAGCCAACATTTACTGAAGTGTTATTGTGCTGCACCATCTAGTGGAAGCATATTCTAACTTACTGCAAGATCTCTTTAGTTCACCTTTATTGGTTTTAAGGTGGCATTTGATTCAGTGCTCAGGGTCAGGCTGGCATTGGTTGCAAATTATTCCTCTGATTACAAGATTATATGAAAACACCTCAGTGCAGGTCAGATGTGCCAACTAAAGACAGCTTTCAGTGCTGATCCTGATTCAAAAAGAGGCAAGCCAAGGTGTATCCCAACTTCCTTTATCCCAACTTCCTTTTACATTAATTCCATAATTCAAGCCTTGTCCAAATCTGAGTTCTATCCACTTAAGCCTACAAAAAAGCCAAGTCTGTCTTTCTTTTGCTGATGACACAGCCATCCTATCCATAATGTAAGCAGGTGGAACACCCAAATTCTGCCCTTATAACCTGGTGGGAAAAGACTCATCCTCAAGTATGATAAAAGGAACATATCGGTCTTCTCTAAAAGGCTTGCTAGACACAACCATTGCTGGAAGATAACTGACACCTGCACAGAGCAAATTAAGCTTTTAAGTATCTGTTTGTTACTTTTCAATCTTCTACTGTGTGGTGGGAATAAATAAAAGCTCTTGCTGATTAAGGCCTACACAACTGTTCATGCAATTCCTCATTTTGCCTGTAGCCAAGGTGGCACCTACAGTATGTACCCACTGTTATAAACATCTTTACAGCTAAGGTGATTAGCGTTCTGCTATATGGCTCACAAATCTGCAGATTCAATGTACTGCTTCCATGCTAACGGAAGGGAGATACAACAGTCTAGTGGTGCAAGATTGCTTATGTCCTTGCCTGTTGGAGGAAACTGAATCAGTCATGCATGCTGATCGCACTGCCAAATCTGTGAAATATGGCATGCTGCTCTCATAACTCCTTTGTTATTGAAGCTCCACAATGTCTGATTAGGAGAATACTCATTTTTTTATTCACCAGTCTATTATCAGTCCCTTCTAGAAGGGTTGCTACATTTTGCTCTGTAGCCATTACTGTTCAGAAGATATCAGTATAGTTCAGCTTGATAACACATTCTCTCTCTCTCTCTCTCACCACACATACACACACTTATTTTTTGTTTATCCTATAGAACAGTTCATTTGGCTGAATTCTGTCTGAAAACTTTAGACCTTGTTTTTTTTTTTGTCTTATCTTGTTTTCTCTGTAGTAGTGTATGTCATCTCTGGTTTTTGACTATAAATAAAATTTACTTACCTAATGTCATTAAATCCACAAGTCTCAGAAATTCACCTGAAAGTTGCTAGAATTTTGAACAAGATTCAGAACTGTGAAGATCACAACATTTAATTAGTTGGAAAGGTGGACCTTGGGTCAAATAAACTAAATTGGATAATCATCTCAAAAGAGTAGAGTGGGTGTTGATAGCATCCTTCTAGTTTATCCAATAAAAATGAAATATTCCAAGACAGAATGACTGTTTGAAGGCCACTGAAAATTGTTGAGACCTTGTCTTTCACATCTAAGGTTAACTGGCCAGCAATCTTAACTTTCTCAATCTGCTTTCAATCTTCCCCAGGTACCTTCCCCAAATTTAAGGTCTATACCTGAATGTATTGTCAATGCCAAGAGAGGCTGCTGCTCAGGTCAACTGATAGACAAGTCAGAGTATCATTTCTGTTGGTAAAAAGGAAGATGCTGTTCTGTTACGGTAGCATTCAGGTACAAGCATTCAATTAAGCTTGCTAGCAGTGTGAGTGAGGAGACTATGGCCATTCTGCCAGACTTAGTTATTTTCAAGGAACTGTTTGGAATTAGTATCTCACTATAATCTAGAAAGAATCAACTTCCATTGGATCACATAAAAATCATGCTTCCATTTAGGAACACCATGATCAGTGCCTGAATGGCTAGTATTTTCAGAGTTGCCAGGCTTAGATAGAATCTCCATTCTAAATGTCCTTGAACAAATGAACTGGCAATGTATATGGAATAAACATCAGCTGCCACTGGTGAGGGGAATTGCATCTGGATTTAGGGACTGGAACAGGCTTCCAGATGAATTATAATCCAGTCATGTTGGCAACTGACTGAAGTTTGCTGATTAGATGTTATACAGTGATGTGGCAGAATACAGAGGCATAGAGTCAGAGGGATCACCTTCAAGCTCCAGGTAGAAGGTCTTGTTTGCTAATGTCCTTCCTCCTATGAGTATGATTTATTCCACATGCTGAACTAACATGGAAAGCATAACAGTTCTGGGCTTAAATCCTTCTTTCACTGGAATAAGGAAATTATGGTGTCCATCTGTAATTGCACCAGCACTGCAGACTCTGCTCCAAGTAGGAGAAGATTCCTTTTGGCTATAAGATCGTAGCTTGGTCTGCAGTTTTCTGCACTGGTTCAATTCATCTAGCTACTTTTTACTAGTATATTTCATGTAGGTGGTATGAACTGTGCCACTGCACACTGCGTCACAGTTGTCAGAACAGTCTTCTTCATGAAATATCCACAGCCCCTCTGCATGTGGAAAATGTGCCCACTGAGGTTAGGAGAGAGCTGGTGGGAGGCTCTGGGCTGCCCAAAGCAAGGAAAATCCCTTCTTGCTTCTTTCTCCACCCTCTGCAAAACGGCCTTATATATTATGCTTCATGCTTTATTTGCAGTTCAAAATGTTACAGTCCATGCTTTCTCTGCTGCATAGTTAGAGATACCCCCCCCTTAAATCTATACTATTAGGGATATAAATTAATTTTAATTTGACACTGCCTTCCTTTTTAATTCTTTTGGACATTTGACGTAATCTTCCATCCTTTCATACAGTATTTGTTTCTACATCCCGTGGTGTAAATACTGCCGAGGCAAGAGTGGCACCTGCCTTGGGGCTCAGAGGCACATGTGGCTCCAGTTAAGACTCCCATCTTTAAAAATATCCAACTTGGTTGTGGTTGGCTGCAGGATCATCACCTGCCGGTAGGTTGCCTAGGGTAGCACAATAAGTGGAAGTGGAGGGGCAGGCCGAAACTGGCTGTGGATGAGCACAGGAGACAACCTCAGTACATACTGGTTAAATCTGCAAAGAGATACAGAAATCTCAGATGTGTTGCTGCCATCAAGCAGAGCCAGTTCTAAGCCTAGGGTACCAAATTTTAGGGGATGCCAAAATTGAAAAGACTTCTGAAATACACAATACGAGTATACAGTCCTGATCATCTTTCCTCCTTTCACAGTAAATAGGGTGAAAAAGTCAGAGAAAGGAAAAATGATTGTATAGAGCTGAAAATCATAAGCATAAAGCTCAAAAACTCAAAGAAAAAAAAGAAAAAAGAGGACACCTTCTTGAAATTCCTAGCAAAATTGGAAGAAAACCCAAACTATAGTGGACTATAGAATATGGCTTTGCCTAGGGCCCCAAAATGTCTAGAAGCCATCTGGGTTTTTTTTGCAACCCAGTGCTAGAAACCCTCTTACCATGCTCTACCCCCAGGAGAATGCCAACAGCCCCCACTGATGCCATCCCATCCTGAGAGTCCCTTATCTGGTTCTGTTCTCTCACATGTAGCCGCTAGCCCTTTCACTGATGACTAATTTTGGAATGGGGTCCCAGAAGCTTCTTTTGGGGGGGGGATATCCTCCTCAAAAAATGTGCTCCTAAACGTTTATCCCTTGTGGGCTGGTTTTGTTGTTGTTGTTGTCGCCATCTCATGTGCTTCCCTTTCCAATGCTGGCAGAAAATTTCTCTCATTAATAAACCAGACTTGCTCATTTATCTTCCTGACTGCCTCCTCTCTCCCACTCAAACTCTTTCTCCCTTAGCTGCTACCAGGGTGCTTACAGAAAGCGTGCTTGCGGTTCATGTCCATGCTGTTCCAAATTTAATTCTCAGCACAATTCATTTTCTTTCTCCCCCCCCCTTTTTTTTTTTACTAAACTGAAATGAGTAAAGAGTCTGCCAACCCACTGAAGCCCATTTTATTCAATCAATAGCCAAAATGAAGGATGCTGGACACCTCAGTTTGATCGTATTTGGTAATTTGCACCTCCCAGACAGATATGTGGATTCGGGCACAGTTGTCCCTTGAACTGCATATTTCTTGAAATTTTTAGGATAGATAGCATAGAACAGATATAAAACTAAATGCATGCAAAACTGCCACCAACTGGAAATCAAGCAGTGTATCAATTCCCAGCCCTGTTAAAATGAACTATATAATCTGTAGCATAGCTGGAAAAGATACATGGTAGGGATAACTGGGATTAAAGATAAACTGAATAAACTCATATTTGCAAAATGCCCATGAGCAGAGCAAGCATACCTTTTTATTCTGGAAGGCTTTGAGATACCCATTTCCCTCCCAGGCTCTTGTTAGCAGAAGAGAATAGAAACATCTTTAGTGAATACATGACTTGGAAGTATTCAAGTTTATTGGAAATATTAATATTTGTTATTTATATTAAATCTGATTCAAATGCTTTTTAGTGAAACATTTGTGTGTATATTTAAATATATGTTAGTGACTTTCACATTACAAGGTGAACTTGTTTTCAGTTTAAATGTATTCATTTCAAGTTTGTCTTCTAATTCTGTTTGGACTGTGAATTACATTATTGCTATGTAGAGAATATTAACATCAGTGAAAAGTCTAAACTTCTTTCTTTCCTTCTATTTTGAAACAGGGGAGTAGATCTATTATCAGATTTGGTAAAAAAAGAATTCTACCTGGCATGATCTTGTGAATACATACATGATTTTACTTCCCACATTCCATCAAATACCTCCTTAAAATCTTCCTTTTCTTGGTTTTTAGTTAGCCCATTAAGTTTTAGCCCAAGCAAAATAAAGCCTAACATAAAATGCTTATTTATTGATTGAGTTTATATCCTGACTTCCAGCCAAAAATGGCATTCAAGGCAGCTAAGAATAATGAAAGTAAGAATAGAAACAGAACTATAATTATATGAATTAATTAAAAACCCAGATGGCCCCCAGTTAAAACCAATCTCCATGTCCATTTCAGAGAAGCTATCCATAAACATCCACTCAGGGGTATCTAAAATTGTTAAGAGAGCTAGGAGAATTATCAAGGACATATTGTCCTTCTCTTGTTCCTGGAGTAGTTTATCCACCAAGTTGATCAAACCATTTCTGAAATCACATCGATATGCATTTAGAAATCCATCTCACCCCCCAAATCGAGGGGGCACTAAGCATCGTTACTCATCCCATAAAACTGCTCAAGAATGGAAAGAGTGGGGATTGTTCAGAAATTATCTGTTATAATGGGGTGCAAGGATATTTTGTTTAAAAAATAAAGATCTCAGTTCTGCCTCCTTTTTTGTTGTTTATTCGTTTAGTCGCTTCTGACTCTTCGTGACTTCATGGACCAGCCCATGCCAGAGCTTCCTGTCGGTCGTCAACACCCCCAGCTCCCCCAGGGACGGGTCCGTCACCCCTAGAATATCATCCATCCACCTTGCCCTTGGTCGGCCCCTCTTCCTTTTGCCCTCCACTCTCCCTAGCATCAGCATCTTCTCCAGGGTGTCCTGTCTTCTCGTTATGTGGCCAAAGTATTTCAGTTTTGCCTTTAATATCATTCCCTCAAGTGAGCAGTCTGGCTTTATTTCCTGGAGGATGGACTGGTTTGATCTTCTTGCAGTCCAAGGCACTCTCAGAATTTTCCTCCAACACCACAGTTCAAAAGCATCGATCTTCCTTCTCTCAGTCTTCCTTATGGTCCAGCTCTCACAGCCATATGTTACTACGGGGAACACCATTGCTTTAACTATGCGGACCTTTGTTGTCAGTGTGGTCTCTGCTCTTAACTATTTTATCGAGATTTGTCATTGCTCTTCTCCCAAGGATTAAGCATCTTCTGATTTCCTGACTGCAGTCAGCATCTGCAGTAATCTTCACACCTAGAAATACAAAGTCTTTACCTGCTTCTACATTTTCTCCCTCTATTTGCCAGTTATCAATCAAGCTGGTTGCCATAATCTTGGTTTTTTTGAGGTTTAGCTGCAAGACAGCTTTTGCACTTTCTTCTTTCACCTTCATCATAAGGCTCCTCAGTTCCTCTTTGCTTTCAGCCATCAAAGTGGTATCATCTGCATACCTGAGATTGTTAATGTTTCTTCCAGCAATTTTAACTCCAGCCTTGGATTCCTCAAGCCCAGCATGTCGCATGATGTGTTCTGCGTACAAGTTGAATAGGTAGGTGAGAGTATACAGCCCTGCCGTACTCCTTTCCCCATCTTACTGGCGTGTGAAATGAGTGCCACTGTTCGATAGTTTGAATGTTCTTTAGTGTTTCCCTTTTTTGGTATGGGGATATAAGTTGATTTTTTCCAGTCTGATGGCCATTCTTGTGTTTTCCAAATTTGCTGACATATAGCATGCATTACCTTGACAGCATCATCTTGCAAGATTTTGAACAGTTCAGCTGGGATGCCGTCGTCTCCTGCTGCCTTGTTATTAGCAATGCTTCTTAAGGCCCATTCAACCTCACTCTTCAGGATGTCTGGCTCTAGCTCACTGACCACACTGTCAAAGCTATCCCCGATATTGTTATCCTTCCTAAACAGGTCTTCTGTATATTCTTGCCACCTTTTCTTGATCTCTCCTTCTTCTGTTAGGTCCTTGCCATCTTTGTTTTTGATCATACCCATTTTTGCCTGGAATTTACCTCCGATGTTTCTAATTTTCTGGAAGAGGTCTCTTGTCCTTCCTATTCTATTGTCTTCTTCCGCTTCCGCGCATTGCTTGTTTAAAAATAATTCCTTATCTCTTCTGCCTAACCTCTGGAATTTTGCATTTAATTGGGCATATCTCCCCCTATCGCTGTTGCCTTTTGCTTTCCTTCTTTCTTGGGCTACTTCTAGTGTCTCAGCAGACAGCCATTTTGCCTTCTTGGTTTTCTCTTTCTTTGGGATGTATTTTGTTGCCGCCTCCTGAACAATGTTGCAAACTTCTGTCCATAGTTCTTCCGGGACCCTATCTACTAAGTCCAGTCCCCTAAATCTATTCTTCACCTCCACTGCATATTCCTTAGGAATATTAGTGAGCTCATATCTAGCTGATCTGTGGGTCTTCCGTAATCTCTTGAGTCTGATCCTAAATTGTGCAAGAAGAAGTTCGTGATCTGAACTACAATCTGCTCCAGGTCTTGTTTTTACCGACTGTATAGATGTCCGCCACCTTTGGCTGCAAAGGATGTAGTCAATCTGATTTCGGTGTTGTCCATCTGGTGAAGTCCATGTATAAAGCCGTCTCTTCGGTTGCTGGAAGAGAGTGTTTGTTATGCACATTGAGTTGTCTTGGCAAAATTCTATCAACCTATGTCCTGCTTCGTTTTGTTCTCCCAGGCCATGCTTACCTGTAATTCCAGGTGTCATTTGACTGCCCACCTTAGCATTCCAGTCTCCCGTGATGAAAATAACATCTCTTTTAGGCGTGTTGTCCAGTAGGTGCTGCAGATCCTCATAGAACTGCTCTACTTCAGCTTCTTCAGCATCTGTGGTTGGGGCGTATATTTGGATCACTGTGATGTTAGATGGCTTGCCCTGAATTTGAATTGAGATCATTCTGTCGTTTTTTGGATTGTATCCGAGCACTGCTTTAGCCACTTGACTATTAATTATGAAGGCTACTCCATTTCTTCTGCAGTCCTCTTGTCCACAGTAGTAGATCTGGTGGTCATTTGATGTGAAGTGGCCCATTCCAGTCCATTTCAGTTCACTGACGCCCAGAATGTCTATCTTTAATCTTGACATCTCACCAAGAACCACATCCAATTTGCCCTGGCTCATAGATCTTACATTCCAGGCTCCAGTGGTGTGTTGATCCTTAGAACATCGGATTTGCCGTTCACCACCAGCACCGTTCTAGCTGCGTCATCACGTCTGGGGCTAGTTGAACTCATCCTCTGTTCCTCCCATTTTGACCATCTTCCGACCTGGAGGTCTCATCTTCCGATGGTATACCGACATTTCTCTGGTTGTACTGATCCATTTAGTTTTCACGGCAAGAATACTGGGGTGGGTTGCCATTACCTTCCCCAGGGATCGCATTTAGTCTGACCTCTCTGTCCTGACCTTCCCGTCTTGGGTGGCCCTTCATGGTTTAGCTCATGGCATCATTGAGGTGCTCAAGCTCCAGCACCACAAGGTAACGATCCTTTGCTGAATGATAACGACAAGGTAACGATCCTCTGCCTCTTTAAGACATGAAAAAACACTCCTTGTTGCAAAGAGGCATTCACCATTGCTCTGGCCTACTCAGCTCACCTCCCCGCCCCAGCCCCCACACACTTGCCTTTACCAAGAAGAACAGAAGTCATCTATGTGGGAGTTTGCATTACTTCCCTAAGGATCTTGTCCAGATCCTCCAATCGTTCCATAGTATCTATTTTAACTGTCAAAACAAAGGGAAAAGTACATTCAATTAGATATGGTACCTTACAGACATTGCCTCTCCCATTTATCTTTCCACCTCATATGTCACTGTTAGCCTTACTGGGTAGACCAGACAGAAAACATGACCAGTTAAGCTAATTCTACTTTATTGTAAAGCTGCATTAACAGAATCTTGCAAGTCTGAAAGTACGATTCTCCCACCATCTCCTTTACAGCCCAGGAATCTAGGGAGGGTCCCTCTGATCTTCTTGCTCTTCCCACTATCCAGCTGGGAGCCATGTCCTCTTTTATCTGACCGTTCCCTGGGCAGCACCTCTTCAGCCCATCTCACAAGGTCTTTTCCACATACCATTATGGTCATGTAGCCATATTTTCCTTTTCTTCCATCTCTGACTGGGTTGAGTTCCTGGACCTAAGAACTGCTGTGTCATCAATTATGTGATCTTGTGGTTTACACATTTTTATTAGCAACAAAATATGAAGCAAATCCCAGGTCTAGGCATTCCAGTTTCTAAACATCTTCAGGAGACCAGGCCTTTAACAAATAGTGGAAAGAAGGAACAGCTGCATCAGCCCCATTATGTTACTCTGTATTATAGTGAAAACACAGTTCATGTTATCTTACAGTTTGCTGTTAAATTGTTTAAACATTAAGATGCCCATTAGATCTAAAGCTCATCTTTTAATGTACCAAATAGTTAATGAATTTCTCACATGAAAGCAGAGATGTTTAACAAAAGGTTTAATGAATGTTCTAATTACAGGAACTGGATTAGCTATATTGGGACAATTCTGACCTTCGGTCCAACCTGAGAAAGTCCTCTGCAAAAGGAATGTCCCAGAAAACAAAGGTCAGTTTCTACCAAGAGATCTTTATCAGCTCCTGCTATCAACAACTCAAGACAACGGCAATGCTAAGTCCCACAACTGGAGCTTTTCATTTGCACGACCTTGAAGTCTCTGCTGCTTTCTCCTAGATCAGGCCACCGGTATAATGTCATAAAAGTGAGTGAACCCCTTGGAGAAGGAAAACAGTTGCTTTCCTGTGCAAGCAAAGCCAGAGGGGCAGCATTCAACTCACTACACATTTGGTAATTAGAAAGAAGAACAAAGCCAGATTAATTAGCCTTGCTCTTCAGGCATTGTTACATATTTTCATGCTGGAAAGGCAATGGAAGAACATTTCTGCCATGGGCTTTGTTGGAGGTAGGTTTTAAGGAACATGCTGTATGCAACCAAAGTCATCAGTCATCATACATGTATGTAAGGAGATACACATGTCCCCCTGAGTGCAAGAATATCAAGGCAAGGCAAGTCTAATTCTACAATGGTGCAACTGATGTCGATTTTCCACCAAATTCTGCTGCTGCTGCTGCTGCTGCTGCTGTTTGTATTACCTCTAATACTAATAACAATCATACTGCACAGTACAGTGATGCAGTGATGTCCAGGTAGATCATTGGTGCCAACTTAGAAAGTGGCCAAGGATTTTTGTGCTTTTTGTTCTCTTTGCTGCTGTTGAAGGGCTAAGCCTGAGAAGCATCCTCCAAGCAGGGCCGCAACTTGGGGGAGGGGCGCAAGCAGGGCATGTGCCCAAGGTGCCGAGCTGGGGGGGGCCCAAAATGAGTCTGGGGGGGGCACCAAAATGGGCATGGAATCCATGTTTGCCCTGGGTGACACAGGCCCTAGTTGCAGCCCTGCCTCCAAGACTGGCCACCTAACCTAGGTTGGTACATGGGTTGCAAGCCCCTAGATGAGCAGAAAATACACATTAGGGGAAAAAACAAAAAACAACCCTAACTGTGAGGTTATGCAATATTTTTCCCAGGCATTACTCCTGATGAGAATACACACAGTACAGGTAGTCCTCACTTAATGACCATTCATTTAGTGATGGTTCAGACATACGACAGTGCTGAGAAACTGACTTACCGTTGCAGCATCCCTGCAGTCATGTGATCACAATTTGGGCACATGGCAACCAGTTTGCATTTATGACCATCACAGCATCCCACGGTCTTGTAATTGCAAATTGTAATTTGTAAATTGCCTTCCTGGCCAGCTTCTGGCAAGCAAAATCAATGGGGAACTGCATGACTCACTTAACAATCACATAGTTCACATAAGGTTTGCAGTGATTCACTTAATGACTACTGCAAAAAAGGTTGTAAAAGCAGGTTGGATTTGCTTAATGACCGCTTCACTTAGCAACCAAAATTCTGGTCTTGCTTGTGGTTGTTAAGCAAGGGCTACCTATATTCTCCAGCTCCTGTCTTCTATTGTTCATTTCCAACTGCTTATAGTCTGCTTTGCTTCAGAATTTTCAGCCCTTCTGCTGCTTTCTGCAACCTATGACAAGATCATTATTAACGTTATATGAAAATAGGTTGAAAATTTTTCACATCTCAGCATTTTTCTGCATATGCCAGAAGTTTTGCCTTCCACCTAGTTATCAGTTTTTCAGAAGTCATGGAATGGACATTTTAGACCAAAGATTAAGAAGGGTGATGGGAGTGGAGAGGCAGGGGGTGATTCATTATATATGACATGCATTTCAGGTTTCTGCATTCATGAAGACCATGCCTGCACGATCTGTAATGCCAGCTTGCACACACCGTGCAAAGATGAATAAATGAATAATTGTTTTGATAATATTAAACAGCATGTGTGATGTCGCAGAGCAACATCTGTTATTAACAGTATAAACAAAAGGAAGGTTTTTTTAGAAACTGATTACATGTCATTCCATGGAGACGAACAATGCAGTGTGTCCAAGGGCCCTTCTGTGATAGCCAGAAACAGATTTTGTAGGCAGAAGCAAGTTTCTTTTGGAAATAAGTCCTAGCCTAAATTCAAGAGAAAAAGGCAGAATCCAAAGCTGCAATGAATGAATATTTTACACTGTTGATTATATGAGGAAATTGCCATATATTTGGCAGTAAAATAGTCCATAATGAATAGGGATAGCAGATCTGTTCACTTCTGGGGTTTTTTACTTGTAATTTTGTTTTGGTACATTTGTACAATAATTTCAATCCTCTCAAAATATTACACTATGACTTAGAGAATGTATAAGTATTTAAATATGGATTTGTCTCAACCTACAAATTTAAATGGCTATTTTGACATACTGGAACTGCCAGAGCATTTAGAAAAGGGCCAGACTGAAAGCTAAGATCCAAACCAGAGATCAAGTCTAAGGGACACAGATTGGGTCATTTTAGGTCAAAATTGAATTCTCCATCCATCCCAAACACCAACAGAGACTTTTCACCCCTTTTAAACAGAGTAGTAATGAAATATATTTCTCCCAGGATCACATTTCTAGAAACCCAGATGGCATGATTGAAAGGAAGCCATACACTCTGGATATTGGAGTACAGAAAACTTCCTCAAAAGTAAGACTCACTGAGATTAATGGGTATGATCCCAAATCACAGCTGTGCAGCCTGATCACAGTGAAAGTTACTTCAAAGGAAACTGCTGTTCTGTACTCTTCTGGTCACTTGTGAGCAAAAATTCTTTTAGCCACTGATTCCGTCTAAAACGAACAGACAAGCAGAGGGCGGGGAAAGGGACTGCCTTGTGTAGGCAAACTCCTGTCCCCAACTTCTGCACATTTGTTAGAATGGAGTGTTAACCCCAGAACCTCTTTTGTCACCCATTCTGGTTAATAATTTACATTTATTTTTCATTTGCATTTAGGCTCTTGCTGTATGATTTGCTGACTCTTAATTCCCAAAGCTCTTCTTTCCACATCTTTGACTTCTTGAAAGATAGTTAGCTCTATAACTATATGTGTATAAAATAAAGTCCTTGGAACAGGTCATACTTGGCAGGTATACCCCAGTACAAAAATAGTAATACACAGCACCATACATTAATGCAGACTGAAGTATCTGTCCTTTTGCCTTTCAGTACAATGGCCAGGACAGGACTTTCTCAGTGGCAGCACCCCGATTATAGAAGACTTTCCCCAAGGGAAGTATATTCTGACCCCCTACTGACTTGTATCAAAGAAGACATCTTATTCATCTGAACATGACAATCAGGACAGTAGTTGCTCCAGAACCAGACTGCCTCTTAGCTGGCCTTTTACACTGTTGCATTTCTAGTGTTAATTGTCTTCTTTTACATGCACTGTAGTTCGTTTCAGTATTTGTTTCCTTTAAGTGTTTTTTTAACATTACATTTTTTTTTACAGAATAATAATTGGCTTTAAATGATTTTATTTATTTAGTCAAATTTAAAGGCTGCCTGTCCCCAGACAACTCTGGGCAACTTACATTATAAAATAAAAAAACAGTAAAAACAGAAAGAAAAATCAGATAAAAAATCTGAACGCCCAGAACGACAAGCATATTGCCCCAAAAAACACCCCCATAGAAAGACCAACAGGGATCAGCAGCCACTGTTTTGTGGTGGTGGTGGTGGTGATGATGAAGATGAAGATAAAAGCCCAAATCAAACAACATTAGCAAAATGTGAGAACCCAGCCAGAGAATTATTCTTGGACTTGGTGATCACTGAAAAGCAGCTGAGATCAGTAATCTGTATTTTCACAGAACTACCATTGAAAGCTACAGAAGAGTGGAACAGGTCCAAAGACTTGGTGTTCTTGATCAGAAATTATGATTTGATGGAATTTTATTTTATTGAGTTTATTTTTGGCCATTGATAACTACTTCAGAATACATTTTATGTCAGCTGTTGCTTCCTTATGACTCAGATAATGGTACTTGTACTTCTGGGAACAAAATAAACTATGGTGAGATGGGTTGAGAGAGCAACTCAAGTTCACAAACAGCATGTGTTTGTCCATGTGACGGGGGTATCTTACTCTTAAGGGGTAGGGAATCCATTCTGCCCTCTGACAAGATCACAGAAAGAGTTTAAAAGGCGTGGTAGGCAAGCATCATGCCATCCCCATCCTCCAGGACCACATTCCTGATGGCAACTGCAGAGATATCAATCTTGCTGTAGTCAGGTGCTCATAGTCACGTATGCTGGCTGTCAGCGGTATTATATGGTTCACTAATTTTCTGAATGTGACTGAATGCTTTCTGCTGCTTTGGCAGCTGGAACAGGGAGTTTCTTTTAGAAGCAATGAAGTGCATGGACCCAGAAATGTATTGTCACCAAGGACATATAATCAAGGGTATAATGGAGCGATGCATTAAAAAAAAAAAAAGGAACTCCGCAGAGAAGTTCATTTGTCAAGAAGGCAAAGTGATTATTCTGTTATCTAGATGCTGATACACAAAACACTAAAACAAATTCTGAGGGTTTTTGTGTCAGCCCTTTGGGATTGGGTCAGACTTAGATTTGAAAAAAGCCATTTACCTGATCACCTATGCAGAGTTTGAATAAGCTGCTGGCAACTAGGTAGGAAGAGCAGCCTCTTCTGCACTGCCTTCATATGCCTCAAATGAATTACGGGGTCCAGCTGGTAGGGAAGTCAAAAAGAGACAGGTCATTTACATCAGGGCTTTATTTGCAAAGCTACTATGAAACAATGCATTGGTCCACTGCCTCTGTTTTCTTTTGAAATATTTTATAGGAAAATCACTCCATTTACTTCATTCAATTAATGAGAATTCCTGGACAACCTGCCTCTTTTGGAGTTCTTGAAAATGACAGGGAAGGAAGAATGACAGGACTTTTGCTCAGGAATTAGGGAATTTCTTGCTCCAAGAGAGAAACCTGACTTCCTTTCAGTATTTTGTTGTTCAGTGAAAACTTCATTGTTCAGACAATGGTTGGTCTCTGTTCTGCTGGAATTGGAATTATTTACTAGATCGCTATTGGATCACAGTGAGGCTTTTTCCTAACTGTTCAGGCATCCATTGTGGCTCGGTTCTCTGTGTCCCTTCACAGTACCTTCAGATCTAGCCATGGTCCTACATGTTTTAGTTAAATCTCCCTTCTTCTATTGTGCCATGTTTTCTAGGAGCCAGCCCATGAAAAACACTTGGCAACTTTGATTAGCACAGAAAGGCTACTTGTGAAATTTTGGCTAGGAAAGTGCTGGTATCTGGCTGGTAAAAGATCTGATGCTTTTGAATGCATGGTTTAAGCATACGTCTATTCATTTGTACAATAGAAAAAGCACTGTTGGTTTAATTGTTTGTTATGAAAGATTCGAAGAACTAGTGAAAGATACAATAATAATGAGGAAGCTGAGCATGAGTCAGACGATTATTTGGTTCTGTCAAGTGTAGAGCATGGGGAAAAATAAACATGGAGAAAAGGTATGAGTTTTGTATACAAAAATATTAGAAGACAGATTACTCTCCCAAACAGAATGAATGGAAAGTAGATGTAAGGAAGAAGAATGTGGATGGTGCTTGGAACAGAATTAAAGATGTGACACAGCGCCCCAGAACTGTGGAGCAAAGTGAAAATGTTGTGGGTGAGAAAAAAAAATGCACCTTGAACGTGTTACAAAATGAGGACAAGATGAGGGCACTATACAAAAGATATAGAGGGAAAAGGACAGTTGCAAAGAATGTAGTGAACAAAAGCAAGGCAGAATGACTGGGATGGAAGGAAGGAGGAGATAGAGAAAAATCATGACTGAAGGGAGTTGATGAGATCCTCAAAAAGAGAGAGGAGAGAAATGTAAAGGGCAAAAGGCTATATAAGAAGCAGTGAATGAATAGGTGGAAACAAGGATAGTTTGCAAGGGCAAAAAGGTATGGACGGGTATAGTGTATTGTATTGAGTTACACAATTAGATTTAGCTATATTTCCTTTTATTTTTGTTATTTCGTGTCTTTAATTTGTTCTGCTTATTCCTTTTCTGTGCTTTTCATAATACTGCTTACCCTGAAAGGGAATAGTGTAATGGTTACATATATGTGTACAATAAGGCTGAATTGTTATACAAAATGAGTTTTGCAGTAGTCGTAAGCATAAAAAAAGAAAATTTACTCCATAGGCCATATGTGCAGAAGTATTGAGTTAGCCTCATGGGTAGGGTCTATTAATAATTCGTAATATTAGCAGAAAATTGAACTCCTGAAATTGGACTGGCCTTGAAAAGAGACCCAAGTATTTTTATTGATCTATTTATTCATTTATTGAAATTAGCTGTGCTTTTTTTTTCAAATCAGTTGATTATGAGTATATGGAAAGTCACTTACCTCTACCACTCCCCCTCCCTCTGCAAGCTAATAAACCCATGGCACTCAACCAGGCAGGAAAAGAACACAGTTCTCTCTTTAGTCTTCCTCCAGAAATCAAATAGCTTCTCACAAAATGGAATATCCTGCCTCAGAATGCTGCTCAAGGATGGACAATAGAAAATAATTATGGCTACATTTGAATAACAAGTTGTTTTCTTCTTTAGTGGAAATGATCTTTCTCAGTGTTGGAGAATTATATTATAAATATCATCCCCACTTAATGATCCTCAGTGGGGATCTTTAAATGATGACTTAATTATCTTGAGTAGAGAAGAGGCCAGGTGAAAACAGTTACTGAAACTCATGCAAGGACCTACCTTACCATGGGCCAGACCATGAGCCTCTCTAGTCAAGGATTCTGCATCCAGGTTGTTAGCAGCCATCTAATGCTCAAAGTAGTTTTCCTATTATCACCTTGACCTACATGATATATGAACTGACATGGCTCGTATCAAGGGACAGGGTTGCAAGTAGCAAGTCAATGCTTGAGCTCATTGTTATATCTGCATTCATATGGCAGAAGTATCAGCATCCTGAAGGGTGGAGATACGTATCACACCATTCCAATGCAAACTCCACACCATATGTACTTGCATATGACATCACAACTTAATAACAAAGCATGGAGCTTGTACCATGACATCATGGGACATGTCTCAGCATTTTGGCATCACCGTGTTTAGGGACAGATGCTTTTGGATCAATGTATTGGGTCTTTCTATCGCTCCAAGAAAGACACTAGAGCCAAGAGTAGATTTTTCCTGCTGCATGCTTTTGTGACGACTGGAATGCTCATGCACTCATTCAATTACAACTCATAAGCTTTTGCTTAAAAATCTAGTTAATGGTGCGAAGCATCCAGTACAGAGAAAAAGTTGTGAATGAAATTTCCTGCGCATTTCTATAATTAAAATCTGTGCGTTTAAATTCCCCCCCCCCACTGCCCCCTTAGATATGCACCCCTTCTTGTGCCAGTAGTTGTCTATAACAGTTTTCTGTGAATGACCTTGGTGCTGGGAGGTGGTAGTCCAAACAGGATGATTCACACTCCCAGCATGTTCCCCCTCCCTGCTGGTCCACTTCCAAGATGACAAGAGTTGCACCAAAATGGATGTAAGCACGATAAGATGTTCTGGGAACATTTGATCGAGGAGCATGACAGCTTTACTGAAACATGTTTCTAAAGGTAGCACCACTGACCCTGCAACAATTACAACATATATAGGCAGCCCAAAGTAATAAAGTAACAGTAGCACACCACAGCTTATTGACTGATGCGTAATAAATAAAAAATAACAGTGACCTTTCTGCACTTCATTCCTCTCTGCCGAGATACAGAACCCATTCAATTTACAAATCTAGGCACTGAGGTGGCTTTTGTATGCAAATGGCATAATATTTGTCAGCACAGACAGGAACTGGAGACATCTCTGGCCACTTTGAACATGCACCTAACACAGCTAAAAGGTTTTGCCCATAAATGGTTCTTCAAAGTGTCTATGAAATATTTGCCATGGCAAAGCAGGTCATTCCCATGGGAGAGATGGTGCTGTTTTGGGGCATTTTTGAACTTGTTGTCAACCTGAACAAATTATCCCAAGTTGTTTGATTTGTAGTCTATTATCAGCCATTGAACAAAACTATGAGCTAGTGCTTTTACTGCTTGTATCTGAGATGTCCAACATGTAATTCCTCCCATACTTGAGTTTTTAGCTTGGACAGTATGATGGTTCTCAGTCTCCACTTAATGCAACCACTGTCAAGTGCAGGTTTATCATGGTGCTTATAAAACTCTACAAATGACTTGCTATGCACTTCTGCCATTCTGGATTGCTATGCAGACTGGAGACAGGTCCTTTCTAGTTTCTTTCTTAATTAGATCTCTCCCAGTTTCTCTTTGAACACTTTCAGCTGTGATGGGAGTAAAACATGTCAGAGGAATTGCATCTGATATGGATGTTTAACATTGTTTACCCTGGAAAGAAGAATGAGAAATTCCATCCACATGTTCATGATTATGTATCCTGTTAAATTCTATTTCGTATCTACAGTATATCTCTAGTGTACAAACCCAATACTGTATTCAAGTAGCTGCTGTAAGTAGAATCCCTTTTTGTGAATTGAAGATTGATGGTACTGGTTGATGACTAGTGACAAGGGTAAACTTTTCCAACAAGAACTGGCTGAAGTATTGGATTCCCTAAACCAAACTCAGGGATTCTCTATTTGTGCAGAATTTTTCTCTGCAGTGTGAAAGAGTGTGATGTGAAAGTTATTGGACATTTATTGCAACTTTTATGATGTGTGACATCACTGTGCTGATCCCATATTGTGAGACATGACAAGCCAATTTCACTGGTAAGTATAGGTTACAACGTTTTAGCACCACACTTGGTATCACAATTTTCTTTGTGAAAACATGTTTGCACTGTTTTATCCACCTCCATGACCTCCCCATTTGCAGTAAAACATTCCAGGGATGGAGCAGGGTAGCTAAATATGGCAGAAATCTGTTATGATAATCAATTAATCCTAAAAAGAATCATAGCTATGGAATGTCTTCTGGTCCTGAGGCATTCATAATTGTTTGAATTTTCTCTGAACACTTGTATAAGCCTTGTGCATCAGTTGTGAGACTGTAACATGTAATAACCAGGTTTAAAGATTCACATTTGTTGGGTCATGCGTGAAGGTCATAGTGTGCCAATCTCTGGTTTGGTTTTGCAGACATACTACATTTTCTTCTGTGAGAAGGCTGTCATTTAAATAGCACTGGGTGCCTGGCCAGCCCTATAGCACTGGTCCATGGCCTTCTTAAGATAAGAAACACCTTGGAATCCTCTTCCCATCTGTAAATAAGTCTCTACTACATCTGTTTTGCTGAAATGTTCTCCCCCCAGCAAAGTTAGCAAAAATGTCTTCAATTTGAGGCAAGCTGTATCATTCAGCCTATAATAGTGGATTAATGATAACTTGAAAATTGCCACAGATCCTAACAAATCTGTCCCTTTTAACAAATGTGGCTCATGGGTTCTAATCAAAATTTGAAAGAATTCCCTCAGTTTCCTTCTGATCCCAATCAGTTTCTGCTTGTTTGCATATGGCATACAGTATTGGAAGTGTTTGTAAAACTTCCAGGTATTTTCCTGTTAACTCTGTTTTACTTTTGATGTTCTTCAGTGTGCCAGAGCATCTTTGAATAGAGGAATACCATCCACTACCACTTGCAGCTTATTCTCCATGGACTCAATGACAACAAATGAACTCTGTGGGCTGTTGATGGAACTCATCAGCAGCTTCCTCAACCAAACACAACCCCAGAATGATGGTTCACCTGTTTTCACAACATACTGTATATCAAATAGTGCTCTTTATTGTAGTTTATAGATACAGGTATCAGTCTAATGAGAACAATTTTTTCCCCAATATGAGTTTTGATTGCATTTGTGATGGCTTTAGTTTAGCATCTCTGAAGTGCTGCTCAAGTTCACACTGTGATACGGGACATAAAGCAGAACCAATATCCAACTGCATTTATATGGTTTTGCCAATTACTTTTGGTATGAACGATATTGCTGGTTTATTTCACCTTCTGTGCTGTGGTTTTCCAGGATAGCTCTCCCTGTTTCACGTTCATTCTCAGTTTCTTCATCTGTAGCACACAGTACTGCATTCTTTTAAAGAATGGCTTGGTTGCTAACCTTTAGTGGATGGTTTGGTTTTTCCTAAGTAACAGACTCTCTGAATACATTCCATGTCATTGCATTTTCTGCAGGCTTCTTCTTTAAATCTGCATTGGTACATATGCACTTCTGCCACAATAATAACACAGTTCATTTTGACCTGTTAGTTAGTTTGTAGGCTACTGCAAGCTCATTCATATTTGCCTTTACTTCTGACTGAAGCTCTATAGTATTGCTAGCACAGTTTCCACAGAGACAGCAATGTTAAATACTTTTAAATATTAAATCTCAGTCCTTTTTTAATTCTTCCTCTTAGAATTCTACAGACTAGCTAATCTTTCATTGCATCATTTCTCCCTTTCCCAAATTTGCAGTGTTCACTAGATTTTTAAGTTCAGCTGCGTACGGTATAGTGTACATTCCCTTTTTGGGAGGCTTGTGTTTATCAAACTCCAAATCCTTGACAACCAATAATGATGTTGATATCAAATGTTCCTGCATTACAGATAGGTTGCAAACAGTGAGAGTTCGAATAATGCAATATTTGATTTAGTGTGAATTGTAAATTCACAATTTACAAATAGTGTGAATTCAAACAATGCAACCATTTTGTGGGATTCTTTGTTTGTTTGTTTGTTTGTCATATTTTTATCACCGCCCATCTCCCCCACATGTGGGACCCTGAGCGGTTCACAGTAAAAACTACACTAATCAAAAACCTACCTGTATTTTTGCTAGTTCTGCAAAGCTGAATTTTGAGGGCTTTTCTGGGGCAGGTAAGCTTCTTAATAAGGTATATACTTTGCCTCCCATAACTCTCAGTAAAACAGGCCCCAAGTATCTAATTTGCTTTAAAAAAAACTGTTTAAGTCTCCCCTCATATAATGTCAAGCCATTTGTGGCAATCAAAGTTATTAATCTTCCCAGCAAAACTAACCTTTGTCCTCCTGTCTTTATTCACTGCAACCAATTCAGCATAATTCATCCTCTGCTTACTTATTTGCTTCACAGATCTTTCTCCCCTCCAAAGACAAAGTGAGGCTTGAGAGGCTATTTTTAAAAATGTACTTTCCCACCTTTGTTGCCCATGTGATGTCTTTTCTACTGATCAAGCCAAAGACATTCGTATCTGGAACAGGGTTTTCTGCTGTTTGCTTTACTGAAATCACTAGAAGAACTAACCCAGTCTGTCTGCAAGAATTACAACATATACAGCCAGGCCAAGATAACTGAGTAATAATACTAGATCATAGGATGCTTAATCAATAATAAAAAGAAAACAATTAACCACATTACTATTTTGATCTCTGATTTCCTGAACCAAAAGTTGGCAGGCTTTATCATCAGTGTTTGTTAATATTAAGCTGATGGTTGCCATTCAGTATGTCTAAAATCCTGAAGGCAGTCATTTCAAGCAACTGAAGACACAGGAGAAGATTATTCAGGATGGTTTGATCGCTAAAATGGAGGCAAGTACATTGTGTTTAATAGCATGTCGAAAAGTCTTCAACTTTTGCAGACCAACAAAGAAATAAGTATAATTTGGTTTCTCTGTGAATGTTTGGCCTTTTATCACACTAGAGAAAAAGGCACCCAGCACATTTGTGTCTGCAAGTTGTTTCACACAGAGGGGTTGTTATGGCAGCAAAAAGCGGTGATGCCAACCCTCCCTACGTCAATTAGTGTACTACTGTGTGTGTGAAGTATCTCTCAGCAAACTAATTCTTTAAAGTTCTTGAGAGCAATTGGGGAGGGGAAGAACAGAGCACCAAAAAAGCAAAAAAAAAAAAAAAGGGAAACAGGTGCTGGGCAGATCAAAGAGCAGAGGAAGAGCTCTCTAGCAGGTTTGCTAATGGAAAGATAATGGCTTTTATAAGGACAAGGCGAAGGGGAGAATAAAGTGACAGACCTAAGGGTGAATTAAAAGAAGAGAAGAGTCCTTGTAAAATGAAGCCGTAACACAAATCCATTAGCTGTAAACACTGGATAATAATAATCCTGTAAATGGTACTCCACTTCCATTTTGTGCATCATGGTAGGTGAAAGGTGGCAGCCTGCCATAGACAAATAGGCTGCACATTATTTTTGCAAATGGCCTTGGAAAAGTCTATCAAACATACTGACAGCTGTATGTAAAAGGAGTTTCTAGGGAGGAAGAAAGATGATTCCATGTGCAGCATTATGTCTTAGGTGTATGAATTCAAGATTTCATGAGAATGCAGAAACAAGTTTCACTCTGTGTGGCTAACAAAAAGGCATGTCAAAGCTCTCACCTTATTAAGAGGTACGTGGCTAATCAATAGCCAGGCTATCAGATCTGGGCTGCCAAGAGTAGAGTACCTTTGCTAAATGGCAGCAAAGAATGAGAGTTTTCTGCATCACTTTGTTGCCATCTAGAGTCCATCCATATTTCTGGAGCCCAGACACGATGGCCCCCTTAGTGCCATAGGAAGCATGATTGCATGAGAGAAAGAGAAACAGTCTTTTCAATGTAGCTTCCCTGATTGTTTTGAGAGAATTGTATGCCCAGAGACCATCCATTCAAAGGAGCCTTTGAACAAGCCAACGATAACATCTAAGATTCAACAAGTCATCCCTAGTTATACTAAGCTTCTGTCACAAGGAGGTTATCAGAGAATATCCTGGGAAATGTGGGTTTGATATGTAACTACTGTTCATATGAAAATATTGCCTGCCAGTACTTCTGCACATAATACAGATTTACGTGAGTCAGGTAGAAATGGGTGAATCAAAGAGGACAGTGAGAAAAATTAAAAATCCCAGCAACCTCACAGAATTTTGATTCATGTCATTCATCACTAAATCATCTTCAATCTGTCCCTGAATTATCATTCTTTCCTTAAAGGTTGTATGCTCCCTACATTATATCTTCCAGGTACAAGAGGAATTTTCCAATACCATCAATGGATTCTCATGAAGATCGATGGTGTCTTGTTTTTGTTTTTGTTGCTTGTATTTTAGATATTTTGTCTCCTGACCTCAGCCTGAACAATTCCAGAATGACATGGGAATTAGGAAAGCCAATAACATAGGGAATTTTTTTTGAGATTTTTGCTTACCCTTGGAAAAAGAAGACCAATTTAGAGTTTTCTCCGTTTCTTTGCCTTTGTCAAGAGCAAGGAATATAAAGAGGCTACTTGCAGACTTTTTTAGGGAATATACAGTGGCAAAATGTTGTTATTGCCGTCAACTCAATGTATATCCCACCTTTTTGTCCATAGGGTACTCAAGATAGTAGCAATCTAAAATAAAAAGAAAATCATTAAAAGCCAAGTAAAAGTTAAGCCTCTGATGGCCCTAGAAATGTCTTCTTTCCTGAAAGTATGAGAGTAAAGACTAAATGCAACTCTTTATACCTTGTAAGTGATACAAGAGGAGATCCTCTCCTGCCAATATTAATACCAGAACAAATTCATACTTAGATTGGTGGGCCCTCAGAAAATCAAGCTATAAGCCTTTTTAAGCTTTTAAAACTTAAAACCACCCTAGGTTTCGGCAGGGGGGTAGGAAGTGACAAAATGTGTGTTGTGACGTGATGCCATGAAATCCACCCTTACATATTTGCATTTGGCATTGGGTTGCAAGTGCCAAAGAGTGATGTTTGCATTGTGAGGTCATAATGCATGTCTGTTATTTTTTCATTGTAGTAGTTAGGTGTGGATGCCTAGGGCTTGAACTGTGCTCAGAAACTTCATTGTTGTTTATTCGCTTAGTCGCTTCGGACTCTTCGTGACTTCATGGACCAGCCCACGCCAGAGCTTCCTGTTGGTCGTCAACACCCCCAGCTCCCCCAGGGACGAGTCTGTCACCTCTAGAATATCATCCATCCACCTTGCCCTTGGTCGGCCCCTCTTCCTTTTGCCCTCCACTCTCCCTAGCATCAGCATCTTCTCCAGGGTGTCCTGTCTTCTCATTATGTGGCCAAAGTATTTCAGTTTTGCCTTTAATATCATTCCCTCAAGTGAGCAGTCTGGCTTGATTTCCTGGAGGATGGACTGGTTTGATCTTCTTGCAGTCCAAGGCACTCTCAGAATTTTCCTCCAACACCACAGTTCAAAAGCATCGATCTTCCTTCTCTCAGCCTTCCTTATGGTCCAGCTCTCGCAGCCATATGTTACTACAGGGAACACCATTGCTTTAACTATGCGGGCCTTTGTTGTCAGTGTGATGTCTCTGCTCTTAACTATTTTATCGAGATTTGTCATTGCTCTTCTCCCAAGGATTAAGCGTCTTCTGATTTCCTGGCTGCAGTCAGCATCCGCAGTAATCTTCGCACCTAGAAATACAAAGTCTTTCACTACTTCTACATTTTCTCCCTCTATTTGCCAGTTATCAAGCAAGCTGGCTGCCATAATCTTGGTTTTTTTGAGGTTTAGCTGCAAGCCAGCTTTCGCACTTTCTTCTTTCACCTTCATCAGAAGGCTCCTCAGTTCCTCTTTGCTTTCAGCCATCAAAGTGGTATCATCTGCATATCTGAGATTGTTAATGTTTCTTCCAGCGATTTTAACTCCAGCCTTGGATTCCTCAAGCCCAGCATGTCGCATGATGTGTCCTGCGTACACGTTGAATAGGTAGGGTGAGAGTATACAGCCCTGCCGTACTCCTTTCCCAATCTTAAACCAGTCCGTTGTTCCGTGGTGTGTTCTTACTGTTGCTACTTGGTCATTATACAGATTCTTCAGGAGGCATACCAAGATGACTTGGTATCCCCATACCACTAAGAGCTTGCCACAATTTGTTATGGTCCACACAGTCAAAGGCTTTAGAATAGTCAATAAAACAGAAATAGATGTTTTTCTGAAACTCCCTGGCTTTTTCCATTATCCAGCGGATATTGGCAATTTGGTCCCTAGTTCCTCTGCCTTTTCTAAACCCAGCTTGTACATCTGGCAATTCTTGCTCCATGAATTGTTGAAGACTACCTTGCAGGATCTTGAGCATTACCCTACTGGCATGTGAAATGAGTGCCACTGTTCGATAGTTTGAACATTCTTTAGTGTTCCCCTTTTTTGGTATGGGGATATAAGTTGATTTTTTCCAGTCTAATGGCCATTCTTGTGTTTTCCAAATTTGCTGGCATATAGCATGCATTACCTTGACAGCATCATCTTGCAAGATTTTGAACAGTTCAGCGGGGATGCCATCGTCTCCTGCTGCCTTGTTATTAGCAATGCTTCTTAAGGCCCACTCAACCTCACTCTTCAGGATGTCTGGCTCTAGCTCACTGACCACACCGTCAAAGCTATCCCCGATATTGTTATCCTTCCTATACAGGTCTTCTGTATATTCTTGCCACCTTTTCTTGATCTCTCCTTCTTCTGTTAGGTCCTTGCCATCTTTGTTTTTGATCATACCCATTTTTGCCTGGAATTTACCTCCGATGGTTCTAATTTTCTGGAAGAGGTCTCTTGTCCTTCCTATTCTATTGTCTTCTTCCGCTTCCGCGCATTGCTTGTTTAAAAATAATTCTTTATCTCTTCTGCCTAACCTCTGGAATTTTGCATTTAATTGGGCATATCTCCCCCTATCGCTGTTGCCTTTTGCTTTCCTTCTTTCTTGGGCTACTTCTAGTGTCTCAGCAGACAGCCATTTTGCCTTCTTGGTTTTCTCTTTCTTTGGGATGTATTTTGTTGCCCCCTCCTGAACAATGTTGCGAACTTCTGTCCATAGTTCTTCCGGGACCCTATCTACAAAGTCCAGTCCCTTAAATCTATTCTTCACCTCCACTGCATATTCCTTAGGAATATTAGTGAGCTCATATCTATCTGATCTCTGGGTCTTCCCTAATCTCTTTAGTCTGATCCTAACTTGTACAATAAGAAGTTTGTGATCTGAACTACAGTCAGCTCCAGGTCTTGTTTTTACCGACTGTATAGATGTCCGCCACCTTTGGCTGCAAAGGATGTAGTCAATCTGATTTCGGTGTTGTCCATCTGGGGAAGTCCATGTATAAAGCCATCTCTTAGGTTGTTGGAAGAGAGTGTTTGTTATGCAGAGTGAGTTGTCTTGGCAAAATTCTATCAGCCTACGTCCTGCTTCATTTTGTTCTCCCAGGCCATGCTTACCTGTAATTCCAGGTGTCATTTGACTGCCCACCTTAGCATTCCAGTCTCCCGTGATGAAAATAACATCTCTTTTAGGCCTGTTGTCCAGTAGGTGCTGCAGATCCTCATAGAACTGCTCTACCTCAGCTTCTTCAGCATCTGTGGTTGGGGCATATATTTGGATCACTGTGATGTTAGATGGCTTGCCCTGAATTTGAATTGAGATCGTTCTGTCATTTTTTGGATTGTATCCGAGCACTGCTTTAGCCACTTGACTATTAATTATGAAGGCTACTCCATTTCTTCTGCGGTCCTCTTGTCCACAGTAGTAGATCTGGTGGTCATTTGATGTGAAGTGGCCCATTCCAGTCCATTTCAGTTCACTGACACCCAGAATGTCTATCTTTAATCTTGACATCTCACCAAGAACCAATTTGCCCTGGCTCATAGATCTTACATTCCAGGCTCCAATAGTGTGTTGATCCTTAGAACATCGGATTTGCCGTTCACCACCAGCACCGTCGGCCGCTAGCCGTCCTTTCGGCTTTGAGCTAGCTGCGTCATCACGTCTGGGGCTAGTTGAACTCATCCTCTGTTCCTCCCCAGTAGCATTTTGACCATCTTCCGACCTGGAGGTCTCATCTTCCGATGGTATACCGACATTTCTCTGGTTGTACTGATCCATTTAGTTTTCACGGCAAGAATACTGGGGTGGGTTGCCATTACCTTCCCCAGGGATCGCATTTAGTCTGACTCTCTGTCATGACCTTCCCGTCTTGGGTGGCCCTTCACGGTTTAGCTCATGGCATCATTGAGGTGCTCAAGCTCCAGCACCACGACAAGGTAACAATCCTTTGCTGAAGCAGAAAGTTTACTCATGTGTTTATGGGATACAGATGTCATCCCAGACAAAGACTTTCATATTGTCTCATATGAGTTCAGACACAGTGCTTTGGACATGTTCAGTTGTCCAGACCTTGTCCAGACCTTCAGTTGTCACTCCTCAAATGTCATGCAAGCAAGAGATATAGATGCTTGTGAGAACTGTACTCTCAAAGTCTGGGGTATAGTTCATATGCTCAGCCTTGCATCTCTCTGTCATAGGATGAGGAGTACATGACTCTTCTAAAGTTAAAGCAAAGGTGAGGAAATAGGAAGTATGAGTCATTCACTTTTCTGAGTTCCTCACTTTTGTCTGAAACAGGACATAGATGTTCTACTTATTTTAGAATCCTCACATAGCTGTTTGTAAATAAAACATGCCTGTTTTCCTCTCTGATGTCTCACTACGTAGAAGTTAGTCTAAATACATTAATACTGATCTAACAGAGAAGAATCATTCCTAGCCCTGCCTGGATAAACCAGAACTCATGTTCTACCCCTGAACTTCAGCCTTTTCTTAGTGCAGCAGATGAGGTTCTTGTGGCAATGTTGTCTACAACCTGCCTTTTCTTGAAAGCTCAAGGTAGCCCGTCTCCAGTAATGTTATCCATCCAACATAAATCTTGTTAGGTGGGTTGGGTTGAGAAAGTGTCTCTGGCTTAGCAACAACTTGTGAATTTTGTGGTACAGTAAGGACCTAAACCTAGGTCTCCCTGGTCCAAATCCAAGTCCTTTACCATTTCACTATCGTGGTTTCTTCGGTGTACTGCAATTAGCAAGCAAGTTACCCCTTATCAGATCACAGTTAGATCAGCCACACATCCTGGGTTTTTTCCTTTAAAATAATTTTTGTTAATCATTTTTTTAAAATGAAAATGAACAAGTGGAAAAAAAATATTGATACAAAGTTATAATATCGGTAAGTGGACAAAAATGTTACAGAAATCATACAGTTTGTGCTCAGTATATTGTTCATGAAAATCAACCATCAACCATATCTAAACCTGATTTTCTTGAATCAGTTCCAAGAATCTCCATTTTTTTGGAAACAAGTTCATCAGCTAAAATAGGAAAATACTGCCAGATGGCCCTTGCCTCCACTTACCACAATAAGTTTCAAAATGTAGGAAGAATTTGCTCTAAATTAATACAGGGCAGAGAGTGAAATTTTTTTTTTAAGTTGCAGAGTATTTTATTTGCTTTCCTTGATTGATTGATTGATTGATAAATCATTCTTATATGGCTGCCCATCTCGCAGAACATGATTCTGGGCAGCATACAGTCAAACCATAAAATAACAATTTAAAAACAGAACGTCATTAAAAACAATGATGTTATTATTTAGAAAGGCTAAGTGAGAGTGTTAGATATTATGAACAGCGGAGCCACCTAGACCTCCAGGCGCTGAAACAGCCAAGTTCTGAGGGATTTCCAGAAGGATGGGAGGAAAGGGGCCAATCCCACCTCAGAGGGAATAGTGTTCCACAAAGTGGGTGCAATGGCAGAAAAGGCCCGTCTCCTGGGCCCCACCAGATATAACTAGTAGGTGAGACCTGCATCATACATCTTGTACCAGATCTGATGGGATGGGCAGATGTAACTGGGAAGAGGTGCTCCCTCAAATATCTCCCAATGAGTGTCTAAACCACCAAAACTGAGCTTCCTGCTCTGTTGTATTATGATTCCTCTGATTCTGACTGCCCTCAGTGATTCTTGGTTGGGTCCTGCTGCTGGTGACTTAGCTGTTGGTTTTGGATGGGGAAAGGCAACAATATACTTTAAGCCTCATTATACTTTGCTGCCTTCCAAGACACAATACCTGCCCTATTCTTGCTCCAAAAGACACCCCTCCCCAAAAAAGAAGCATCATACAATATATCCTGAAATATCCTCTGAACCTATATCATTCTCAGATATAATGCATAGCCAAAATACAGCTTTTCCCCTTAAAATAGGTATCTGGTGTATTTCCCTATCCATAGCCAGCACGCCCTTACTGATAGCCTTCCTGGTGTATGTGCTGTATGGCGAGCCTGGATCACCATATTGCAAAGGGAGGCCTGGGGCCGAAATAAAGTGCCCCACCCAAAATAAGTTTATGGCAAAGCAAGATTCAGACAGAGGTTCATCCATTTGTAGTTCAGGCTCACAACGTCTTCATATTTTAACTTGTCTTCAAAGTATGACAATACAACATGGATGCCCACCTTCCAAGTCCTGCAGGCTGGCTCCCCCTCAGAACAGACTGGGCTGTGGCTTCAGGTGGCTCTTTGAGTTCCCAATTATAATTGCCCCGACCAGGGAAACAATTTCTGGCCATTTTGAAGCAGCTGCAGTTTTTAAATGTTAACATAGGTTTAATAATTAAAGAGCATGGAAGAACTCAGCTCCCTCTACCACGCCAAACCAGAAAAGAAATAAAATCTTGGCTCAGTTCACATGCATGCCACTGTTCCCTCCATTTCCATCATCATCATCACAGTCCCAGCCTCTTTGGGTTTTGCCACCCCTAAAAAGTCTATGCGTGGCTCTCAGCAACCAGATGCCATTGCCATAGATTAAACTAGAATGAACATTACCCTAGGCACAACAGCTGAGTTGAACATTTGGATACATACCCACAAATCCTGGCCTTGATTTGTAATATGCTTGCCCATATTTCCCATCATTGCTCTGTAATATTCAGCTATACATGTAAAGAACAAATTGATAGTATTTGATCTTTGTTTTTCAGACTATAGCTGCAAACAGATTATTATTAGGGTATTTATTATTAAATTATTATTGTTATGATTATTATGATCTGGCACAGTCAGCCAGATGTTTAGACTGGATTTGGCATTTTTGTCCACCTATTGAGTCCTTCTCAAGGACCTGGGTTAGGGAGATGTTGTTGTTTAATAACATTAAAGGTATCCTCGCAGGATGTAAGCTGTTCCAAGTAAAGCTGCCTTTTGCAATTGACGGATGGCGATTTTGTCCATGCCGATGGTGTTCAAGTGGTGCTCCAGATGTTTTGGAATTGCACCCAAGGCGCCTATTACTATTGGTACTATCTTTGCTTTCTTTTGCCACAGTCGTCCTACTCCTATTTGCAGGTCTTTGTATTTTGTGATTTTCTCCAGTTCTTTTCTCTTCTCTTCTGCCGTCTCCAGGTATTGCAATGGCCACTATCCAGACTTTTTTGTCTTTCCTATCAACAATTGTTAAGTCCGGGGTGTTGCGTGGCAGATGCTTGTCTGTCTGAATTCTGAAGTCCCAGAGCACTTTGGCTCCTTCCTTTTCTATTACTTTGTCTACTTTGTGGTCCCACCGGTTCTTGCTTGCAGGGAAGTGGAATTTCTCGCAGATATTCCAATGCAGCATTGTGCTACTTTGTCATGCCAGGATTGTTGTTGTTGTTGTTGTTGTTGTTGTTGTTTCATTCTTTCTGCAGTGATTCTAACCAATCAGGGTTCAGATAAGCCTTATTTGCAAGATCATACTCTGTGCGCTTAGAATCACATAGGAGGAAGAATGGAGATAAACTTGATGGCTTTTTAAGAAACATCATGCAGGATTCCACCTGCTTGCTGAAGAAGTTACTGTTCAGGTGGAATGTTCTGGGATTCCATCGAAAAACAGGTACTGGAGGAGAAAAAGAGTCATCTCCCACTCCTGCTTTTCTAATTGTGTGGATCAGGAAAGTCTGTATCATAGTGCTGTTACATGAAAGAGTTACTGGGGCAAATAAAACCAATTTTATATCTAGACAATGCTTTCTGGACTGGCAGCATGGGTGCTCTTAGTCAATTGGATTACCAATATACTGTATTCTCCTCCTGTTTGGGTGAATGCTTCCATCCTTTTTTGATGAATCACAAATGCAGGGGGAGTGGCATAATTTTCCAAATGCAAAAATATTTTTATTAACCTCCCCCCCTTTTTTTGACCTCATCTTATATCTCTATTTAGGGATGCGGTGGCGCTGTGGGTTAAACCGCTGAGCGGCTGAGCTTGCCAATCGGAAGGTCGGCGGTTCGAATCCGCGTGATGGGGTGAGCTCCCTTTGCTAGTCCCAGCTCCTGCCAACCTAGCAGTTTGAAAACATGCAAATGTGAGTAGATGAATAGGTACCGCTTCGGCGGGCAGGTAACGGCGTTCCATGTAGTTATGCCGGCCACATGACCATGGAAGTGTCTACGGACAAACGCCGGCTCTTTGGCTTTGAAACGGAGATGAGCACCGCCCCCTAGAGTCGGACACGACTGGACTTAATGTCAAGGGAAACCTTTACCTTTACCTGTATCTCTATTTATTACAATTTCAACAGAAGTGAAGTTGAGAAGCTGTAACTTAAATCAATTTCAGAATTTGTAAGCCTGCTTGGATACAAAATCATCTAGTGATGTCCCACCTTCTCATTTTCTAATTTATTATTGAGTTGTTTATTATTGGCTGAAAGGATCATGCTCAGTGGCATAGCATTTTGTTTAATATCTCAATATTTCTGTGACTCAATACTTCTGTGACAAAGTAAAAAAATTCTATCATTTTGGGGAACCTAGTTATCTGTATTATCAGCACCAAATGCCAAGGGAAATCATGTTATATTTTGTTATAATTGAAAAACTAAAGGTAAATATTAGGGCTGTGCATACTTTGAAAATGGTGAGAAAGAACTCCTTCAGTTCTTGCATGAATGTGAACAGGAGCCCAGGATTCTGTGCCATTTGTAAAAGTCTTAAGAGTTAATTTAACCCTTCAAACAGATGCACCTGCTGCACCTATTTCCAAATTCATTTGAAAGCTTAGAGAAGAAGCCTTTGCTTTCGTGAATCATAGAGAAGTGCCATGCTTATGTAAGATGTGAAGCACTCTTAATTACTGTCAAAATGTGCACAATTTTAGTAAATATGCTGCTGACACTTATCAAGCATCCTATCTTTAAAAGAGCCTACCCACTCATCATCTTGGTACACCATCTGACATAATTGAGTTTCACTGACTTCAGTGTCGTGCACTTCCAAGTAAACATGTTTAGGATGGCAACCTTGGGCATCATTTAATCCCTGGACATTTTCAGTTCATTAGTAGCAGCCTCCACAGCCATCTGACAGTTGGCCAGAATTCTGCACTAAACTGGAAGATAATGAGCTTTAGAAACAATCTTAGAGGGATGTGAAACCTCCGGAGTATCATTGGATTGTACAAGGGAAAATTGCAAACTGTTTCACAGATCTTTCTGTTTGGGAAGTATGAGGTCTCTGTGGCACAATTGAACTAATTCAGTTTCAAAGTAGTTGCAGATGAAAATGTCCTCCCTTTTCAACCCCACTCTCTGAGTTTAAAAACTGAAAATCCAAAGACATGAGGATATTATGGCTTCCTTGGAGCACAACTTAGCTTTTCTTGAATTGCATTAGTTCCCAAAGTTGGAATGTACTTGCACTACTACAAAAGAGAAATCACATATATGGGCTACCTGTTTCAAAAATCTAAAATAGGTTCAAATAAGGTATGAATGGTTAAATTAAGAACCATTTAACAATGATTGGAGTATTTGGGAGAAGGTTGCTTTAAGGGTAAATGCCACCTAAACAAATAAAAACCACTTTCTTAATTAATGGGAGTTGTACAATTGCTCTGTACCACAGATTACTTTCTAAATCAATTCCCTTTAGTAAGGATTGCTGTTTTCCTGCCAATTAAAGTTTTAGAAATAATCATGTTTAGCATATATGCAATCTTTTACTCCATTGTCTTGGATAAAAAGAAAGTGATTTCAGTAGTGTCACAAGGACAGGGCTTTAGGGCCGAAGTCCAAGGCAGGAGGAATTAATATATCAGGTTCAGTCCTGGGTCCAGTAATTCATTAATAACTTGGATGAAGAAGGGAAGAAATCTTATCAGCATTTTTTTAATTAAGGAAAGTTGCAAAGGACAAATACAGGATGTATTTCTATTCAGTTTTATAACAATGGATGCTTTTGTGATTCTTCATGATGAAGGATGAGATATAAAAATGTTTGTAAATGAATAAAAATAAAGCAAATAAAATATACTTATTATTATTGGTCAAGATGCAAAAAAATTACATGGAATTTTTTGAATTTTGAAAAAAAATACATGGAAGCAATGTCATGAAGCCAATGCAAAAGTGCATTTAAGTGGAACGAGTTGGAAGAAAGAAACTTTTTGTGTATTGCAAATTCATAAATTGTACAACGCCATACTTGCCAAACAATCACAGTTTTGGATGAATCATCCCATCCATAAAGGTGCCCTGTAAATTCCCCTCTTGGTGGCTACTGTCATGGCAGAGTTTTATTTTCCAAATCTTACTATGCTCACACAGAAACTCAAGCCAAAACAATAGTGAAACCACATTCAGTTCTTTATTTTTAGCAGAGGGCAGGAGATATATAAAACCATAGGGAGCAGGAAAGATTAATGTATTTTGCAGTTTCAGAACAACACCAGAGATGCATGGCTTAATTTTTGAGATTGGATGATAGTCTAGACAAGATTAACCACATACTTAAGGTTTCTGTTTCCAGTAACTAAGGTCTGGTTCTGGTGGGTCTAAGCCTTTAAACCTTGAGAGGTAGAATGTGTGCTGGGGAAGGGAGAGAGAAAGGAGATAAATACTAAAGTTTTTTTTTTGTTTTAAGTCCTGATAGGTCAGCAGATAAACAATGCTACTTAATTAACAAAGAAGTTTGTCCCTAATTTTTAAAGACGTCTATAATTTGTCATTTTCTGATTTGGATTTGGTCAGTTTGTACTTGGATGAGCTTAAAATATCAACTGTAATATATGCAGGATCTTTTTCTGTTACTAAAAGGTCAGAAACATTCATTTTAAAATGAATTGCTGAATAACCGAGAAACAAGAACATTAAGAATACTATTTCATCAGGATTGTTTAAATAACCTCAGTCTCACATACTATATTGAGGAAAGGAATTGTGGCTTCTGATAGATCACAAACACAGATGATGTTGCCATAATGAAACACTAGAAATCTCAGTATGAGAGGGAAGAGCAAAACGATGCTTGTAGATCATTCATAACATATTACCATTAATATAAAATCAGAATTTTGATAATTACCTTTGCAAGGTGATCATGCTGACAACACTGTTCATTATGGAGTGGTAGATCTCTACTAAGAGAGTTTCTTCTGATGTGGTTGCAAGATAGAAGGTAAGGAACCTTTTCTACAGCCAGAATCTATTCCATCAGCAGGAGAGGGTGTTGCCTTCATTCTCCCCTGAAGCCCCTTGTATCCTTCTGAAATTTGTTCAGGAGTGTCTTCAAACCTTCTAGAGTAGGTTTTGGAGAAACATGGAAAGAAGAAGGAATTAAACAGCGGAAAAAGGATATATCTAAATTTGTATAGCAAGGGAAAAATACCACAAGTTAATATAAGGTGTTACAAGAGGCAAAGGAAAGATTGGGTATACCTGATTTGAAATTGTATTTTGCAGCCTGCTGTTTGGTTTGGATGAAAGAGTGGGTGATGCTGAGAAACAGAAGGCTTTTGGAGTTAGAAGCACCCAACCTGAGATTTGGGTGGCATGGATATTTGTGGTACAACAAAATTAAGGTTAATGTAGACTTTAGAAATCATTATGTTAGAAGTGCCACACTGAGAATATGGAACAGACACAAATCCAGGTTGTGCCTGAAAACACCTTTGTGGCTCCCAGCACAAGCAGCATTTTGTAGAAAGATGGGAAGATTTGGCAATACCTACAATGGAGGAATGGTTGGTGAAGATGATAGAACTTGCTGAGATGGCCAAATTGACCAGTTTGATTAGAGAGAAGATAGTATCTTTGTTTATTGCTGACTGGAAACCCCTTAGGGACTTTTTGCCTAAAACAGAAAAAAACAAACTTGTGATCTATGGTTTTGATGATTAGACAGGATAGATTATAGAAAGAAGAGAGTCATGATGTAACTTTAGAAAAGAGGTAAATCTACAATTGTAGTTATAACTGCGGTAAAGAAGATCGGAAGACATTTCTTTATAACTTTTTTCTTTCTTTTCTATTTTTCTTCTACCTTTTTCTTTTTCTTTTCTTTTTCTTTTTGCATTTTAGCTTTTTCTTTTATTTCTTCCTTTTTCTTTTTTCCTTCATTTTAGTTTGTATTAATATTTACTCTCATTTTTAAAACTTCCAATAAAAGTATATTTTGAAAAGAAGAAGAAAAAGAAGGAATGACTCCTTTAGCTTCTGCTGATAGAAGATGTTCCACCAGAGACAAGGAACACTAGAATCCATCCTGTAATGTTTACTGCTTTTAAATCATGGTTTGTCTGTCTTGATTTCATTGTAATTTTATTGCATTAATGTGTTGTTTTATTTAAAAAAATACATTGTTTTAAGGTTCCAGTGGTCTAAAATGATTTATAAATGCTTTAGAGAAATAAACATAATATTACACTAGCACTGATTCAAAGTGAAATTAAGTTGCAAAAGAAAACTTGCTTTGAGAGGAAATATATTGAAATGTATGTGTACTTGTATATAGGCTTAACCTTCCCAATTTCCATTTTTCCCCAGTGTAATTGTAACAAACACAAGGGTTTTTTTCCCCCAATCAGGATTTCATGGTTGTGCTTAGTGCTCTGGCAAACTTGTAATGTTAGTGAAGTGAAATGGCCTTAGGAGAGTTAGAAAAAGAGAAAACATAGAAAATATTAAGCCAAGGGTGATGAGTTGATGCCTGTGGGCACCAATCTGGTCACAGATGCCAAGTCATTAGCTGACACCTCCAGTAGTAACTGTCAGACTGGGCAGCAAAAAACTGCCTGATGTCATGAGTAAGGATGGCGAGCAGGGGGCTCCCATGCAGACTGTTAAGCGCATGCGTAACACTGAGGAATTAGGTAGCCATTCAAAGAGACACAGATCGGAACCACCTTAACCTTTGGGGTTTATATGGCTGGGGTTTTCCCACGCTTCTTCAGTTTGTTAGGATTCCTGTTATGTACAAGCAATAAAACATTAGAGACCAGTTCCTTGTCTCAGCATGTTTCCTGGCAGTTAGGACACCTGACCACTAAATGGCAGCAATGCTAGGTCTCTTTAAAAAAGTTTTCTTTGTTAGAGCTGACTTTACTCCCATCTAGTGGCTATCTGGGTAGTTGCAGCCTAGATCTGGTAGCCCTATTGTTGGTCTTCTTGCCCACCTGTCTTTGAGAATTCCTTTAAAATAATCTTTTACTTAAATAAAATTATATGGTCTGTTTATATAGTACTGCTCTCACATTTATTCTGTTTCTTCCTGTTTTTATTCCCCCAACCCCACCCCCTTACATTTTTATCAAGTTTATCAATGGGACGTTTTTGTTGTTTATTCGTTTATTCGCTTCCGACTCTTCGTGACTTCATGGACCACCCCACGCCAGAGCTTCCTGTCAGTCGTCAACACCCCCAGCTCCCCCAGGGATGAGTCCATCACCTCTAGAATATCATCCATCCACCTTGCCCTTGGTCAGCCCCTCTTCCTTTTGCCCTCCACTCTCCCTAGCATCAGCATCTTCTCCAGGGTGTCCTGTCTTCTCATGATGTGGCCAAAGTATTTCAGTTTTGCCTTTAATATCATTCCCTCAAGTGAGCAGTCTGGCTTGATTTCCTGGTGGATGGACTGGTTCGACCTTCTTGCAGTCCAAGGCACTCTCAGAATTTTCCTCCAACACCACAGTTCCAAAGCATCGATCTTCCTTCTCTCAGCCTTCCTTATGGTCCAGCTCTCACAGCCATATGTTACTACGGGGAACACCATTGCTTTAACTATGCGGACCTTTGTTGTCAGTGTGATGTCTCTGCTCTTAACTATTTTATCAAGATTTGTCATTGCTCTTCTCCCAAGGATTAAGCGTCTTCTGATTTCCTGGCTGCAGTCAGCATCCGCAGTAATCTTCGCACCTAGAAATACAAAGTCTTTCACTGCTTCTACATTTTCTCCCTCTATTTGCCAGTTATCAAGCAAGCTGGCTGCCATAATCTTGGTTTTTTTGAGGTTTAGCTGCAAGCCACCTTTCGCACTTTCTTCTTTCACCTTCATCAGAAGGCTCCTCAGTTCCTCCTCGCTTTCAGCCATCAAAGTGGTATCATCTGCATATCTGAGATTGTTAATGTTTCTTCCAGCGATTTTAACCCCAGCCTTGGATTCCTCAAGCCCAGCATGTCGCATGATGTGTTCTGCGTACACGTTGAATAGGTAGGGTGAGAGTACACAGCCCTGCCGTACTCCTTTCCCAGTCTTAAACCAGTCCGTTGTTCCGTGGTCTGTTCTTACTGTTGCTACTTGGTTGTTATACAGATTCTTCAGGAGGCAGACAAGATGACTTGGTATCCCCATACCACTAAGAACTTGCCACAATTTGTTATGGTCCACACAGTCAAAGGCTTTAGAATAGTCAATAAAACAGAAATAGATGTTTTTCAGAAACTCCCTGGCTTTTTCCATTATCCAGCAGATATTGGCAATTTGGTCCCGAGTTCCTCTGCCTTTTCTAAACCCAGCTTGTACATCTGGCAATTCTTGCTCCATGAATTGCTGAGGTCTACCTTGCAGGATCTTGAGCATTACCTTACTGGCATGTGAAATGGGTGCCACTGTTCAATAGTTTGAACATTCTTTAGTGTTTCCCTTTTTTGGTATGGGGATATAAGTTGATTTTTTCCAATCTGATGGCCATTCTTGTGTTTTCCAAATTTGCTGGCATATAGCATGCATTACCTTGACAGCATCATCTTGCAAGATTTTGAACAGTTCAGCTGGGATGCCGTCGTCTCCTGCTGCCTTGTTATTAGCAATGTTTCTTAAGTCCCACTCAACCTCACTCTTCAGGATGTCTGGCTCTAGCTCACTGACCACACCGTCAAAGCTATCCCCGATATTGTTATCCTTCCTATACAGGTCTCCTGTATATTCTTGCCACCTTTTCTTGATCTCTCCTTCTTCTGTTAGGTCCTTGCCATCTTTGTTTTTGATCATACCCATTTTTGCCTGGAATTTACCTCCGATGGTTCTAATTTTCTGGAAGAGGTCTCTTGTCCTTCCTATTCTATTGTCTTCTTCCACTTCCATGCATTGCTTGTTTAAAAATTATTCCTTATCTCTTCTGGCTAACCTCTGGAATTTTGCATTTAATTGGGCATATCTCCCCCTATCACTTTTGCCTTTTGCTTTCCTTCTTTCTTGGGCTACTTCTAGTGTCTCAGCAGACAGCCATTTTGCCTTCTTGGTTTTCTCTTTCTTTGGGATGTATTTTGTTGCCGCCTCCTGAACAATGTTGCAAACTTCTGTCCATAGTTCTTCTGGGACCCTATCTACTAAGTCCAGTCCCCTAAATCTATTCTTCACCTCCACTGCATATTCCTTAGGAATGTTAGTGAGCTCATATCTAGCTGATCTGTGGGTTTCCCCTAATCTCTTTAGTCTGATCCTAAATTGTGCAAGAAGAAGTTTGTGATCTGAACTACAGTCAGCTCCAGGTCTTGTTTTTACCGACTGTATAGATGTCTGCCACCTTTGGCTGCAAAGGATGTAGTCAATCTGATTTCGGTGTTGTCCATCTGGGGAAGTCCATGTATAAAGCCGTCTCTTAGGTTGTTGGAAGAGAGTGTTTGTTATGCAGAGTGAGTTGTCTTGGCAAAATTCTATCAGCCTATGTCCTGCTTCATTTTGTTCTCCCAGGCCATGCTTACCTGTAATTCCAGGTGTCATTTGACTGCCCACCTTAGCATTCCAGTCTCCCGTGATGAAAATAACGTCTCTTTTAGACGTATTGTCCAGTAGGTGCTGCAGATCCTCATAGAACCGCTCTACTTCAGCTTCTTCAGCATCTGTGGTTGGGGCGTATATTTGGATCACTGTGATGTTAGATGGTTTTCCCTGAATTCGAATTGAGATCATTCTGTCATTTTTGGATTGTATCCAAGCACTGCTTTAGCCACTTTACTATTAATTATGAAGGCTACTTCATTTCTTCTGTGGTCCTCTTGTCCACAGTAGTAGATCTGGTGGTCATTTGATGTGAAGTGGCCCATTCCAGTCCATTTCAGTTCACTGACACCCAAAATGTCTATCTTTAATCTTGACATCTCACCAAGAACCACATCCAATTTGCCCTGGCTCATAGATCTTACATTCCAGGTTCCAATGGTGTGTTGATCCTTAGAACATCGGATTCGCTGTTCACCACCAGCACCGTTGGCCGCTAGCTGTCCTTTCGGCTTTGAGCTAGCTGCGTCATCACGTCTGGGGCTAGTTGAACTCATCCTCTGTTCCTCCCCAGTAGCATTTTGACCATCTTCCGACCTGGGGGTCTCATCTTCCGATGGTATACCGACATACCTCTGGTTGTACTGATCCATTTAGTTTTCACGGCAATAATACTGGGGTGGGTTGCCATTACCTTCCCCAGGGATCGCATTTAGTCTGACCTCTCTGTCATGACCTTCCCGTCTTGGGTGGCCCTTCACGGTTTAGCTCATGGCATCACTGAGGTGCTCAAGCTCCAGCACCACGGCAAGGTAACGATCCTTTGCTGAAGAATGGGAAGTTAGCATGCTGCAAAACAAAGCCCTGGTGTCAGAGTCATTTGCAAAATGACTATGGGCTTCACATGGGCCCTAGAAAAAAAAAATGGTGGGCAATTCCATTCCAGTCTTTGTTGAGGCATATGGCCGCCTGCCTTGAAAAAGGTTGGAATGCTTGAGAGTAGTTAAAGAACAAGTTAGGATGGTGAGGAGCAGCCACATCGACGTACCTTTTGGCTGATAAATGCAAGGTAGTATGGAAGGCCAGATTTACATGGCAGACCTTTTTTGACTAGAATATTCACAGCATGCTGTCCAAATTCTTAAAATGTGGGAACGAAGGGTACCCTTCCTCAACTCTTGAATTTCTCCAAACCTCTTTCAAAACAACTTCCCTCATTTTTTAAAAAAACAATAAACAACTTACTTATTAAACTTACTTGTGTTCTCCCTCTATGCAGAAGTTCACTTCACCACATAGCTAGACCAAATGAATATATGCAGCCTGAATTCATTGGATGCTACTAACAGCAATTGTTTATCTCATTTCTGGCCATTCAACAGTCCTGCTTTGCTGAACTGTTCTGTTTTGGATTCAATTTGAATGGTGCCATCTCAGGCACATTTGGAAAAATGACAGATCAAGGACAGATTGTCTGAAAAGGCTTTTAATAAATATTAAAGTTTGTACACAAGGAGCAAAAACACTATTTGAAACTCCCTCCCCCCGCAAATACAGTGATTTAATTGCATCAGATTTTTGGACTGCTTCTTGAAATCAAATCTTTTCAGACCTTTGTAGCTGAATACATGAATTAGGCATTGAACTGGGCAAATATTTTTTTTTCCTCTTCTTTTAGCACCAGGTGTGTTCACACTTCCAAAACAATGTTGCCACCCGGGCTGGATGTTCGCGTCAAACATTCAGCCATAGTTTAAATGGTAAAAGGCGACATTATGATTTTTTTCCCTAAGCATTAGACAAAAATCTCTCCCCGCTCACTTTCCGCGGCCAGTTGTGGCCTAACAGCTTGTATGAGAGCAGGAGGCAGCCTGTACTTCTCAAGAAGAGTAACAAGGGCAGCTTGTGTTTACTGCAATATCTTCTACACCACAGAATGTGAGGTGTTGAATATGGAAATGAAAGCTATGCCAAGGAATGGTATTAATAGACAGTGAGAATCCCATGTTCAAACTGAATGAGGATTTTCTTTTTAAATGTTCAGGGCAATTTTCATTCCCTGAACACTAACCCTTCACAGACTGCTTGTTTCTGCATTTCAACGAAGTTTTGAAAGCCAAGTTCTATATTCATATTCCACGCTTGTGACAGCCTCCAAACGGGATTCTCCTGTTAAAGTATTGGGCAGAAATCCTTCTTAAAGAAAATACATCAATTTTGGACAGAGCATAAAAAAAAGTTACTCATTTTGTAACCTTTTTCATATTTTCAATCTCATTCTAATGTTGTAATAAAATAAAACATTTGCTACTGTGAGCCTTGTTCATTATTAAGGGAATATTCTGCCACAACTCAGGAAAAATTCCTAGAGAGGGTAATGCTTTTCATGGAAGGATAAACCCACTTGTTCTGTTTTAGGATGCTGGGATGGGTTACTATGGCCCATTTAAAGGAAGGGTTTAAAAAAAAAAAAAAAAGTATAAACATTTACACCAGTGAAAATATTTATTGACTTGAGTTTTATTTATATCATAGCATTCTAGTCATACTACAGGTAGTCCTCATTTAGCAACCACAATTGGGACCAGCAATTTGGTCATTAAATGAAGCAGTCACTTTGTGAAACTGTGACTGTGTTTACAATCTTACTTCAGCTTTCCTTTGCTTTATAGACTTACCAAAGTCGTACATGCAAGGATTGGTTGCAAAGTTACTTTTTCATCGCCATCGTAACTGAGAACAGTCACTAAATGGGGTGGTCATTAAATAAGGACTACCTGTATATGCTCAGTGTTATGAGATTGAATTGCTGATTGAAAGCTGATCACACAAATAGGCATATGGATACAGTACACAGGCTGGGCCCAAAGGAAGTCAAAAGGTGCTCTTTGCTGTTGTTGATTTTAATCTGTTGGTTTCTCAGCAACAATCCCTACTGCCGAAGAGACAAACCATGCTGGTTGGCACTGAGAGAGTTCTGAAATTGCCCTGGATCTGTACAGCTGAAGAACAGAATCCCATGGGCTCATTTCTACTCTGCCAGGAGACCAATGTTCCTTCTTTCAAGGGCAAGCATCTTGGCCAATTTGGCCTCCTCCATGGATCAGAGAAAGAGTAGGTGAGAGCAGCATCCTCTTTCAGCCATCAATTGCCCTTAATTCTGCAGCACTGCATGGCCACTCACTCCACCATTGGTCCCCCATGCCTCCTAAAAGAATATTATGGCAAGGAATGACCAATCTGACCTCAGCTTTTGGCCAGAGGAGAATTTTTTTAGCACTTATTTCCCTCATTCTTACAAAGAGGAAGGGGAAATAGCTGTAGAAATGTATCAACAAGGAAGTAATAAAACAGGTTTGCTTGTTCCCCCATCTGTGTCCCCATTCTCTTTGTATTTCTGCAGTGTTTTTACAGTTAAACCCTGTGGTCAACGTTTTCTTACTGTTTATCTTTTTGAATTATTATTATTATTATGACTCCTATTTACTGATATAATTTTTGATATGAAATAGATGAGTTTTTCTAAAATAGCAAGAACAAAGTCAAACTTTCATCTGCTTTTTAACAACAAGGAGTACATTTTCCCTTTGTTGGCCCTGTCTCATGGAGCATCATCCCAAAGGAGGCCTTTGAGAGCCGAACTCTTTACGCTTCCAGGAGATGTAGATCTTTGCTAAACAAATAAAAATACCAATACCTCTAATTACTTTCTTGAAATCAATATTTTAGGTGGCTTGTATTTAGATGATTTTGGAATATACCATTTTCAATTGCAAAAACTACAGGGAAAATACTTTAACTGTTCCTGAGCTGATGTTTGGCAGAATTTTGATTGAAATGCTATGAATGGTGACAATGAGCAAAAAGTGTGACTTTATGCCAGGCAGGGAATGTGCAAACTAGATTTTTGGTCCTCAGGGTGTTGAGAAATCTAAGAATGTACAAAAAGAAGTTTATTTTGAGTTTGTTGATTTAGAGAAAGTATATGATAAAGTAAATCAGTTTAAATGATAAAAGTGGAGTTGAAGGTTGCTGCATGTGATAGGAGCAGTATTTGATGGGATGCATGAGAATAAATAGGGTGTTTAATGAATTATTCCTATTAAGGAAGGAGTAAGACAATATGTGATGTCCCACTCAACCCACTACAGCACAACCAACACAAGCTATGAAAAGGATAACTCTGCCACACATCAGAAACATCTCAGAAACCACCAACAGATAATTACAACCACACGGCATCACCATAGCACACAAACCAACTAAAGCCCTCCAAAACATTGTATATAAACCAAAAGACCCAGTAGCCCGACTAGAAAAAATAGGAGTCATCTACAACATACAGTGTAAGGACTGTAAGAGCCACTATGTAGGACAGACAGGCAGGAGACTAGCAGAGCGCATCCACGAACACCAACTAGCAGTCAGAAGACACGATGAAAGCTCCTTAATCTCACAACACATGGACAGACTCAACCATAGTTTCAACTGGGAAACTGTGAGCATCCTAGACCAAGCCAAATCCAGAAACACTAGGGGAATTCCTGGAAGTTTGGCACTCAGACAAATCAGCCATCAATAGACACACAGAAATAAACCATATTTACATGCCATTCAAGAGAGACAATAAAAAAGCTAAGAAGGAAACAAAAAGACCAGAACACACCCTTGCCAGCAGCCAACACCCAGATAAGCAGGGATAAACAGCAGACAAACAATCAGGCAGAAAACAATACCCCAATCAAGGAACCACCAAGGAGGAAACCACACCCCGACCAACACTGGCGGGCAAGCTACTGTATATAAACAGGGAGCAAACCCCACACTCACCAGCACTGATGATGTTACCTAGTCGGGTAATGAAACGTCTGCAAGCAAACAACCAAGCTCAGAGAGCACCAAGGACTCTACTTGTGACCTTCCAGTATGAATTCAGAATTTGCAATTGGCAGGCTTTGTGAATGGAGCCCTTCAGCTGAAATTCTGTGTAAGGCAAATAAACAATGATAAGCTGCTTACTACTCAAAATGTGTGAACCAGATCGATTTTCTCTTTCTAGCGTATAAATGTGAGATTGATCCCCACTCAAACAGGCTTTTTAAAATTATTTATTTATTGCTTTTTAAAAGAATGGCAGAAAAAGGAAAAAATAACAAAAAATACACAAAGATACATATGTTATAAAAATGCATAACGGGTACTTAAAAAAATAAGAAAATTATAACAGAAAGAAATGAAATAAAATAAAGATATAAAATATAAAATTAAGCTGCTCAAACAGGCTTAGTTATAACTTTCTACTGGCAGGAAGGGAAAAAAAGAATTATTTGTTATACTGCAAAGTTCATGAGAAAAATAACCTACTTTCTTGGTATACTAACCTTAAATAACATCCATGGGGGGATTGTGAGTGAGCCTACTGTTTGCAAATTGTGATGTAAATCAAAATCATATTTTAGTTCAAGGGATATAACAGTATATACATATCCTGCTCCACAGCAGTTTTGCTCCAACCTACAAAGAACAAGAAAACATGGTTATCTCTGAGAAACTGCCCTTGAAATGCAATCTGACATGCACAAAGCCATAACCACGTCAGTCAGGTCACAGGAAGAAGGCTAATACAATTGCAATAACTATGGTTCCTCGATGAAATTAGCCAACATCACAGTAAAAATGAACAAAAATAAATATATAACAGATCATTAGTCCGTTGAAATCCATCCTCTTGTTATCATATTTTTATTTATTATTGTATGCTTTATTCCAAGAGCTCAGAGCACTTTACAAACAATTTCCCATAGCCGTACATGTTGACATGCGCCTTCATGGCACAGCTGTCTCCAGTCCAGTGTTTTACCCAAGGGTTTGACTTCTGTTCTCATAATTTATATCCAGCAAGGCTTTGGGCATTCAGGATTACAAGAATGAAGTCCAACGCATCTGGAAGGATCTAGTTTGGGGAAGGCTGCCATTCAAAATCTGAAGGCCAATATCATAACTGGATTTAAGAAAGCTGAGACAAACTCATGCAGGATCAGTTGATGTGGAAGATCTGCAAAAAAACAAGTTTAATTAGTCTCATATTCAGCCTACAGGCTTTTATTTTATGGAAGCTGGGACTCAACTGTTGTGGAATGAATTTGCTGCCTGGCCTCCTCCTACATATGCCTGCTTGCTTGCTCTTTCCTATCTGTAGGCTCCTTTTCCTTTGTGCTGCTTCCTTGAGAGACAAAGGGAACAGGGATCAAACTTTACAGCATCTGATTTGCAGTAGCAGTATCCAGTTGGTGGAATATTCCTGCTAGAACTAGCCCACTGGTCTCCACATTACCATCTTTCTGGTATGAGCTGAAAACTAATTACTTCTCCTGAACTAGCAATTATGAGTTTTACCCTGCAATTGTTTTCTATGGCTGCTTTTTGTGATCTTAAAATCTTTAACACTAATGTTAACCATTAAACATTTTTCAAAGAAATGTCCCCCTCCTTTAAAGCTTCTATTGAAAGATATTTTAAAAATGCAGCCAGTCTTTCTTATCAGAAACATTGTCTGGGGAGAGCAGGGAGAATACAAACAGCAACGTTTTATACATCTTACCAAATGTTACGTCCCTTATCCTTCAACATTATCTCCACTTCTTTGAGAGCCAGCTCCACCAAACTCAGTAGGACTTGCAGGGTCTGTTTAGACATGCTAGAATGGCATGCCGTTTCAGAATGTTGGAAAGGTGCTTTGGACGTACAGAGACCAAGGGCTAGCTGACTCAGAGACAAGCCATATTTGGGTGGAATGTAACCTTTTCTCCAGCAAATAACTTTTTCTGGTGTTCATGATGGATAATGAGCTTAATGAATATATGATGAATATTCAGATCACCTGATCACACAGGCGTTCGTGCTAGGCTGGACTACAACAAAGATGTGCCAAAGATGAGGAGAAGGTCAAAGTATGACTTCTGGATAAATATAGCAAGGGTCAAGACTTAAACGTTCATGATTGGGAACTGCCCAAGGACAGCTAGACCCTTACCCCAAATTGTTTTCTGAAACTTTAATCATATCCCACGACAAGATTGATGAAAACCAGCTGGCCAGAGTCCAATACTTTTAGGCTATAAAATAAGAGACAGAGAGAAGCTCTGTGTGCATGTCTGTGTAAATTGGTGAATTAAGTGTGTGTGTGTGTGTGTAATCTGTAAGAGCTTCTCTATTCTACAGCTAGCTATTTTGTTGTTGTCTGCTACTTCTTGCTACTTGTTTTCCACCCTGGGAAAACTTTCTGGAGTCCAGGAGCAACAAGACAACTTTTGGTAACTATCTGATTATCAATTTAGATAACCTCTCTGCTTACATTAGTTGGGGAAATGGTGTTGATTAGTGATATGTAGCTCTGATTAATTGTGCTGCAACTAAGAAATATCTTAAAGGGACAACTGATCAGGCTTTGACTCAATAAACCCTTGCAATTGTTCTACAGTGTGCTGCTGCCTTCTCTATGGCTGTGGCTGTGTGGGACAAAGATCCTGAGAGGGGAGGAAATAAGTTCTCCATGCTGCATTGTTGTTCTTAGCTAACAAATTAATTACAGTGAAGCAATATACTTGGGAAACAAAACCATTCTAGTTCTGCTAACCATGGATTTCTAAAGCTTTTTTTTTCCTTTGGTCTAGTTAACGTCTGGAGTTCCTGTATCATTCTTCTACTCTAAGGTTTCAAAGCTCTTCACTAGTATCTCTTCAGACTCATAAAAGGTGAGTATGTGTACCGACTTTTGAGCATCTGCGTCATTCTGATGTGTGACTTATATACCACGTAAGAAAGATACTTCTTTAGGGGACAAGTACGTAACACAGATGCAGGACAAATAATTCACAGTGGATGAAATGACAGCAATATTCTTAAAGATAAAAGTGCATGTAACCAAATCCAATGGATATTAGTAGGAGTGGCTATGATAATTAGTTCCATTGATGTCATGACTACATTGTGTCAAGGGAAACAAAAGAGCTTTGATAGTTTTTTTCACGTCTTTCAGTGAAAGCAAATCTCTATGCCTGGTGTTTTATTGTAATCTAGTTACTTACAGTTTTGGATCCATTTCATCCTGGATTTAGGCCTGATTTTGGAATAGAAACTGCCATGGTTGCCCAGTGAGATGACCTCTATTGAAAGAAGTGCAACCTTTTAATTTTATTGGGCTTCTCATTGAACAGCATTTACTTTTGTTGATACTAGCCATGACTACTTTCTGAGTCGATAAATTGGGAAGTGGAGACATTTGCTATGCAGAGCTTATACTTCTACTTTAGTGGTGATTTCCAGAGGGCAATACTTAGGAAATTCTGCTCAGTCTCTTTGAAATTATGTTTTTGGGTACAGCAGTGTCATGGTCACTGTTTCAATGTGCACTGTACATCGTAACGTTTCACATGCCATGGCGCTGACGCGCGTTGCTGTTGGGAGGGAGCTGCTGGGGGACCTTGTGCCAAGCTCTGTATCTATGTTCGTTTCAATGGAATGTGTTTGGGTTATGTGCTCGGCTCAAGGACTTTTCCACCGCACCATCAGAAGCCGTTGGGAGCACCCGGGATTGTGAGCCTGGGAAGATTCTACGGGGGGAGGGATCTCGTTTGTACCGAGGGTTTTTTAGTTTGCATTTGGCGCGCTTTTCCCATTCTCAGCTTTCTTTGTACTTGCATACTATTCTTAAATAAACCAGGTTTTAATAAGCTCTTGCTTGTAAGTCTGAGAGTATTTTAGGATAGGCAACCATTACATAAAGCTGAGAATCTCCAAAGTACACTGCTAGCTCCTACCAAGATCAATTCTTGTGAGGGAAGCAGTTAGCGATGGCAGAGTCGAAATTAGCGTCCGGGGAGCTTGAGGAGCCGACTAACCCATTACCCGAGTCGACAATTCAGAGTAGAGAGCCGACCCCCCCCCCACCCCCCGAACTTTCATATTACCTGAAGGAGTCAAGTTCCAGCCCTGAGCTGGGGGGATCTAGCAATGGGGGAGAGCCTGAGCAACCGGCACTGAGTGGATCACCCACGGAGCTGTTCACCTGGGATACAATGGGAGAGCCCCAGCCAGGGACGTCCCAGGCATCGTGGAAGCACTGTTTCCCGCTGACCCCAGAGGTGGAATCTACCATGGTAGCAATGGGGAGGCAGCCTGGCATGCGACAGAGGGAGGAATCTCAAACCCCTGAGGGGCTGAGAGTATGGGAGGTGAAAATGGAATCAGTGGAGTATCTGCTAAAAAACCTGTCTTTGGTGATGGGCGGCCAGGCGAGATACGATGGAAGTCCTAGCTTCACGCAACCATCACCCATCCTCCCCCCCGAACCACTGGCGGAGCAGGGCCGCAGACGACTCCAGGATGGATCTCCGCCCCAAAGAGGAACCACTACCGTGACCTGGGGTCCCACCACTCAACCTGCTGCCGGTTCCGCTCCAGCAGGAGGGGTGGTGAAGGACTTTTCTGTCAAATTTGATGGGGATCCCACCAAGCTATGCGAAGAGCTACATGGAGCAATTCGGCCCATGTTTCCCTTCCGAAAAGACTAAGATAACAGCAGTGGCCACTAAGCTAAAAGGCAGAGTGGCAGACTGGTATGTCCAATTAACGGAGGCTGACGCCCCTGAGCTTGAGTCCTTTGAAGACTTCTTGTTGGCATTAAAGCTGCATTTTGAGGATCCTCTGGCCAAGGCAAGAGCTAAGGAGGCGCTAAAGGATCTCATCCAGGACCCCAAGTCAGTAGCCGACTATGCCCTGGAATTTAAAGCCTTGGCAGGCAAGGGCCCCGATTGGTCTCAGTCAACCTTAGTAGAAAAGTTTAAAGACGAGCTCAATCGGGACGTCCTAAAATGGGCGCTATGCAGAGACGACCCAGAGTCGTTGCACGACTGGATCTGTCTGGCCGGGAAGGCAGAGCATGCTCAGCGCACCTACATGCAAGCCAGAAGGCACAAGAGGCCACCAACCGTGATGCGAGGACCCCGAACCGGGGCAACTGCTACCCCATCAGGCTACCGAACATGGGATGAGGAGAGGCAGCGATGCTACATGCGAGGCCAGTGTATCTGATGTGGAAAGGTCAGACATCGAGCCGCAGACTGTCCAAAAACCAGGGCTGGAGATCGAGCGACTAAAGCGCCGACCAAATCACCCCCCCCCATCATGACAGATGACAACGGCCAAGGGGGCTACTGACGTCGAAGAAGAGATTTACTTCTCAGGAGAGGCTGATGTTGCCTCTACGGAGCCAGCGGGAAACGCCAGCCACTGCCCTGAAAAGCGCCTGTGGGCAGGTGGAGGAGGATGGGGGCAAAGACACTATGGTGAGTGCTGACTGCCCCACTCTAGCAGTGAAAGTGAAGTTGGGCTCCCGCACTAAGACTACGAAAGTCTGGGCTCTCATTGACTCTGGGTGTTCAAGGTGTCTCATCCACCCTGATCTGGTTGCTGCATTGGACTTGCCTAGCTTTCCTCTCCAGCAGCCTTTGATCTTCACCCAGTGAGACGGGTCAATGGTGGGTGGGGGTCCGGCAACACATTTCACTGGAAATGTAGCGATGCAAATGGGCAGCCACAAGGAGGCTTTAAAATTTATCGTGGCGCCTGTGGGCAATCCCATGGTAGTTCTGGGAATTCCCTGGTTGACTTGGCGCAGCCCATATATAAATTGGGAGCACTGGACTGTTACTTTTAAGGATGGGTTTTACCAAGCTCCTACAGCGGAGAGACCTTTACATGTGGGGGTGGGAAGAGCTGCGATCGCCATGCCGCGCCCCATCTTACCACACTTAGAAGGCTTGCCCGACCTATACCGAGACTTTGCTGACGTCTTTGGGGAAGTGGAAGCAGACCAGCTGCCCCCCCCCCCCCATCGAAAGACTGACTGTGCAATAGAGTTGGTTCCCAACGCTCAATTGCCCAAGCTGAAAATCTATCCAATGACCCAGAAGGAGCTAGTGGCATTGTGGGACTTTATTGACAAAAATTTGTCAAGGGGGTTTATTGAACCTGCAAATTCCCCAGTTGGGGCCCCTGTCCTTTTCCGGGAAAAGAAGGATGGCACGCTTAGACTTTGTACGGACTATCGGGGGTTAAATCCCGTCTCGGTCTGCAACAAATATCCTCTGCCTCTAATGTTTGCCCATCTGTCAACAGGTAAAATTTTCTCCAATCTCGACCTTCGCGAAGTTTATTTTCACATCCGCATACGAGCTGGGGACGAGTGGAAAACTGCTTTTAATTGCCCATTGGGGTCATTTCAGTACAAAGTCCTCCCTTTTGGGTTAGCCAGGGTGCCAGGAGTCTTCATGCAATTGATTAATGAAGTGTTACATGATCATTTGTTTAAAGGGGTCCTGGTTTACTTAGACGATGTTCTCATTTACACTGAAACCAAGGAGGAGCACGAACGCCTCCTCAAACAGGTGTTAAGCAAGCTTAGAGATGCTAAACTCTATGCAAAGCTTTCTAAATGTGAATTTCACAAAGCACGTCTTGACTATCTAGGCTATAGGGTATCTGACAAGGGCATTGAGATGGACCCTGCAAAAATTCAGGCGATTTTAAATTGGGAATGCCCCTGCACCCCGCGGCAATTACAAAGTTTTCTGGGGTTCAGTAACTATTATTGCCACTTTATCCAGGGGTTTGCTGAGATTGCTCTACCACTCACTGACTTGCTACGCACCAAGGGTTTGGGAGAGACACGCAAGGTGAAAAATCCTGGGGCAGTGCTGAATAGGACACCTGAATGACAGACAGCATTTGAGAGGTTAAAAACCCTCTTCACTGCTGAGCCTATTTTACAGCACCCTGATCCTGAACGCCCCTTTGTAGTCCAAGTTGATGCTTCTGACTTTTCAATTGGGGCTATATTATTACAAAGAGATTCCGACAATCACCTAAAACCCTGTGCGTATCTGTCCAGAAATTTTTCTGAAACTGAACGCCGGTGGCATGTTTGGGAGAAGGAGGCTTTTGCTGTAAAAGCCACTTTGGAAGCCTGGCGTCACCTCCTAGAAGGCGCTAATGCCCTTTCAAAGTGTGGACAGATCACAGGAATTTGGAAGCCCTCCGTACCCGCCAGCGTCTCAGTACTAAACAAATTCGCTGGGCTCAATTTTTCAGTTGCTTTAACTTCCAATTAAAGTTTATTCCGGGGAAGAAAAACTTTCTGGCCGATGCTTTGTCATGTCTGCCTCAGGACTCTGAACACGTGTCAGATATAGTGGGGGCTGTTCTCACTGAACCACAACTAGGCTTGGTTGCCGTCACCTGGAGCCAGACCCGTGTGCAGGCAACCCCGCCCCCAGCCCCATCTGAGAAGCGGAAAATGCAAGTTCCTTGTCAGTTACAGAAGAACTTTCTCCAGGCACTGAAATCTGACACTTGGTTGCTAGCTAATAGAGACAATGTTTCTTTTGAAAATGGTCTGACGTGGGTGGAACACTGCCTTTATGTGCCTGAAGCTTTGAGGGCTGATGTTTTGCAGCGTTCCCATGATGACAAATTTGCTGGACACTTTGGTTTCGTCAAGACCTTGCATTTGGTTAGGCGTCAATTTTGGTGGCCGACCTTAAGGCGTGACGTGAAAGACTATGTGGCTTCCTGTCGTGTTTGTGCCATGTCAAAACAGAAAGGGGGTAAACCACAGGGGCTTCTGCAGCCAGTGGCCAGCCCAGCCCATCCCTGGGAGGAGATTTCTATGGATTTTATCGTGGACCTACCACCCAGTCAGAAAAAAACCTGTCATCTGGGTTGTAAAAGAGTTTTTCTCCAAACAAGCCCATTTCATTCCGTGTGCTTCCATCCCGTCAGCCCCACAATTGGCCCACCTGTTTCTCGTCCACATCTACCATCTCCACGGTTGCTCCTCCCGTTTGGTGACCGACCACGGGACACAGTTCACTTCCCAGTTCTGGAAGTCATTTTTAAAATTGATTGGCACCAAACAGGCATTGTCCACATCATCGCATCCCCAGACTGATGGATCTACAGAGGTTTTGAACAACACTTGAACAATTCCTTAGAGCATACATAAATTACCATAAGGACAATTGGGTTGATTTGTTGCCCTTCGCTGAGGTGGCTTACAACAATGCTGTCCATCAGAGCACTGGACAGACCCCTTTTCGTATAGTTTCTGGGCACGACTTTGTTCCCATCCCTGAGCCACCACAATCCCCTCCCCAGTCTTGTTCTGCCTCTGTCTGGGCTGTTCAGCTTGCTGATTCCTGGCCGGTGATTAAGCAGTCTTTGGATGATGCACAGGCTGCTTACAATTTCCAAGCCGATAAACACCGGTCTGTGCAGCACGATTTCAAAATTGGGGATCAGGTTTACCTTTCTACCAAATTCATGAAGTCCCCACAACCCTCTAACAAACTTGCTCTCAAATTCATTGGTCCTTTCCCCATTGTTGGTCTTGTTAACCCAGTTACTGTTAAGTTGGATCTGCCTCACAATTTGAAACGCTTGCACCCTGTTTTTCATTGCAGCTTACTCAAGCCTGTCCATCAGTCTTCACACTGGCATCCCCAACCCCCTCCTCCTGTTCCGATCATGATTGATGGGCAACAACACTTTGAAGTCAAGGAGGTTGTTGATTCTCGCAAGCTTCGAGGCACCCTCCAGTACCTGATCTGCTGGAAACACTTTCCTCACCCTGAGTGGGTGTCTGCTCACCACGTTAATGCTCCTGATTTAGTAAACCGTTTCCACTTAGCTTACCCTTTGAAGCCTTCTGCTTAGAATTTTTTTTTGGGGGGAGCGGTATGTCATGTTCACTGTTTCAATGTGCACTGTACATCGTAACATTTCACATGCCATGGTGCTGAGGCGCGTTTCTGTTGGGAGGGAGCTGCTGTGAAACCTTGGACCAAGCTCTGTATCTATGTTCATTTCAATGGAATGTGTTTGGGTTATGTGCTCAGCTCAAGGACTTTTCCACGGCATCATCAGAAGCCATTGGGAGCACCTGGGATTGTGAGCCTGGGAAGATTCTATGGGGGGAGGGATCTCGTTTGTACCGAGGGTTTTTTAGTTTGCATTTGGCGCGCTTTTCCCATTCTCAGCTTTCTTTGTACTTGCATACTATTCTTAAATAAACCAGATTTTATTAAGCTCTTGCTTGTGAGTCTGAGAGTATTTTAGGATAGGCAACCATTACAAGCAGGGATCCATCTTATTCCGTGTGAAGTTTAACATCTACAGAAAATTGCAGTGTGAAGTGATTCAAAGTTTGGCCTAAGGAACCATCAGTATATCAATATATGAGTGACACTGAGCTCTTTCCCTCTTTGTCATGAAATCCAGGAGGGACTATGGATCTAAGAAACTATGAATCAGTGCTTAGACAATATAGTGGACTAGGTGAAGTTTGATAACTTAGTTCATACAAGACACAGGTGCTGCTAGAGGGTGAGGAGATGAACTATCCAACTATACATGGAGTTCTGGAGAAAGTTAGATTCTCCAAAAGATCAATTTACAAAGATTTATTGTACAAAGATCAATTTTAATATATTGTTTGAAAACTTCAGTTCATCTGAAGCAAGGCTGTAAAATGGTTAACAGGACCTGGATGTTTTAAACATTTTGTACATGTGAACCTGATCTTCTTTGTTGCCTTCACTGCTACATGATAGATACAACAATGTGCTCTAATCCATTTTGCTCTTTTTTTTAAATCAGGATTTCTGATAACTATGCCACACCCATTGGTCAATCTGTCTCTTTGTGCATAGATTCTCTAAAAACCAGAGAGCCATCCAAGCACATAGTAGCAATCACACAGAAGCAATTAGACTGACAGCCCATCCTATCTAACAAGACTAGGACCTCAACAGAATCACCAGCCCTGTCACTTTGTTTTCCTCCCTCCACAAAGCATTCAGGAATTCTTTGGATTTCATAATTCCTGGGAGATGGACCACCTTAATCTTACCAGGAAATAATCTGACCATGACAGTGGGATGCCAAGCTTCTTCACATTCAGTTATCCTCCTCACTCTGATGAAGAGACTACCTCAACGATAGGCTCTCTTTAATGCATTAGCCAATGATATAGTGAGACAACGCCATTGTGAACGTTAACTTCTCCACAGAGTTCTACAGGTTCAGATAGAGAGGCCACTGAGCAGCAGTGTGGAAAGTATACCTGCAGATTTCCCACTTGGCCTTGATAGCCAACACTAAATGCACACACTGGGGTATCTCGGAAAAACAAAGCTGCAGAATAACTGCAGCCTCTGTATACTAGGATGGAAAACCCAAGAGATTCCTGCACATTCCAGAATTCTCAGCCAGGCTGGAATGGAAGTCCCTCCACCCGCTTGGAGCGCACCAGATTGGGGAAGGCTGGGTTAGGATTTTCACTTGGCACTCTGTCACCCACAGACTAGAATCTTCATTAGTTCTAAGGGGTGATGCTTTTAATGTTTCTCTTTTCTTCTTGCAAAAAACAACCACTTTCTCAAGTCTGACAAACATTAGTATACAATCTACAGCATTCGCATAGCCTGGCAGGCACCCAGTCCTGCACCTGCACTGTAGCAGCCAAGCTTCTTTTACTTTCTTGCCAGCTTGCTTTCTTTTGAGGGTAGCTGGTTGCAAGCTCGCCCAGTTGATTTTACTGAATTTGTTTCCCCCCTTCCTTTTCACTTCCCTTTATTTTCTAAGTCTAAGCTTCCTTCCTTCCTTCCTTCCTTCCTTCCTTCCTTCCTTCCTTCCCATAATTTGTCTCCACCTCCCCCACCCCCCTGCTATTTTTGCGGGCATGTTGGTGCTAATCAGATACGTCTCTTGAGCAGTGTTGCCAGACTGGCCCACGCTGAAGTGAACATGGTTCCAGCAAAGATGGCGCTGAAGAATGGCTGGCACCTGCTTTGCCCGAAGGGTAATGGAAGATTCTGCTCAAGGAGAGCAGAAATAACATCTGCTTTCGACTCAGACCATTCTGACAGTTCCCATTACACCAATAAAGCATGAAGTTATCAAAGCCTAAATAAGACCAGGCAGAATTTTACCGGTTTCAATCTCTTCCTTTCCCCACCCACTGCTAATTTTTGACTGCAAATGGCTCCATGTCAATATATAGTCAGGTGTGTTTACATGTAATTCATTTGCATACATACACATGGTCCCCCAAAGCAAACAAAGGAAACGAATGCCAGCTTGAGAAGAGACTCTTCCAAAGCAACTGTTTTTGTTCTGAGACAAGCTTCAAAACAAAAGAAAGAGAAATCTAAATTCATCCCCAGAGTAAATCACCAGAAGTCTCTTCACTCTGGCTTTACTCTAATCTGTTCTTCATTGACAAGTCTGTCTCCAAATGTGTTGGTTTGTTTATATATAGAATTGATAAGGCCACTCATCTCAGCACAGTGACTCTGGATGATTAACAACACATAAAATATAAAATAGAGCAAAATAAAATAACATCACAACGCAAGACAACACAAGACGACACAGTGTGACTGTGGGTCCAAGCAAAACTTTCCCATATCATATTGTAAAACATATATACCAGGCTCAGCTAACATCCTGGCCTCAGTGCCTGAGGGAAAAGGCAGGTCTTCAACTTCTTCTGGATGGTTAGCAGGACCAGAGAGATTCAGGACCATCTGAATCTCAGGAGGAGGCTGCTCCATAAGGCAGATGCCACCACAGAGAAGGCACACCTCCTGAGTACAACTAGATGACACTATTAACAGAAGGAACCCTGGACAGGCCACCCTGCCAGATCTGGCAGAATAGGTGAAAACCATTGGAGACCAACAGGCTACACAGAATCTGGCCTAGTGACCAGCAGCAGCTTGAATTGCACATGGAAGCTTATTGGAAGCCAGTGTAGCTTGGAGAACAGTGGTGCTACATGGGTGTGCCAAAACTGTACCTGTTGTTGCATTCTTTGCCGGTTGCAGCTTCCAGATGGTCTTCAAGGGCAGTCCTACACAGAGTGCATTACAATAGTCTAATTGGGAGGTAACTAAGGCATGAGTGACCATGAAAAGAGCCTTCCAATCCAGGAATGGGTACAATTGGCAAACAAAAGTGATTTGTCCCATGGCTGCCTCATGGCCATGGCTGCTACCTGCTTCTTCAGCAGTTTGGGGGCCTTGAGGAATTATGCATCCATGAGGATTCCCAAACTGCTCACTAACTAGTCTTGGGGTAGTGCTACCTCATCCAGAGTCAAAGATGGAACATCTCCAGATTTAGGGGGAGCTAAAATCTTGGGGCAGAGCAGTCTCCTGCCTTATCTCCCTATGCCTATCCCTACTGTGTTATTGCCTGCCCTCTTCCCCCACAACTTTGTCCATCCCCACCCTCCCCTAGGTCAAATGGCTCCATCATGCAACCAGATGACACACCCCTACAAATAGCTGACTGGTCCAGATGCCCAGGGTGCTTCTGCGTTGCACTCAGCAATGCAAAAACTGGCCAGTCAGCTTATCTCCACCCACCAGCTATGCACCACACCATACCCTAGCCCCATTCCCTCTCTCACTGGGAAGCTGGAGGGGAAAGTATAGATTCTCAGACCCTGAGCAGTTCGATCCAATTCTAATGCCCCAAAATATTTGAGGGTGTATTCACATTGCCCTGTTGCCAGAATGGGCCAGCAACCATTATTTGGGGGCAAAAGCAGATGATGTCACCCTGTATTCATCCTCTACTCACTATAAAAGCAACCAACAGGACCATTTTTCTGCCCCAGCTTTAAATAAGTTTTTTCCTTGTATGTCATCTCAAGTGCTCCTGTCTGTTTTGGCTGGAGCACTTCAGCAATTCATTGGCTGCATCACAAAGGAAGGAATGCCCCCTCAACTGAGTCAGTCATTGGTGAGCTGGGTAGGAAAACCCATTGACCTCAAGTGACTGGAGAGGTGATGAAAGAGTGGAAGATCTGCCCACTGGAAGGAAAATGTTTGGCCATTGTTTGCCTGGAAGAGAAAGGTAGGACGGCCTAATAGCAAGGGAATTATGCAATGGGAAGATATGATACTCTGCAGTCTGTTGTCAAAGTGTCTCTCTCTGGATAGGATTTTCTCAACTCAGTTTAGTGTCAAGGTCAGGAGCAGCTAAGGATGCAATTCTGATATGCCTATAGTGAAAAAAATGGAAATGGAGTGTGGCTATGAAAATTAGAGCTGTCTTTGGTCTCCAAAGTTCTCATTTAGTTTTATGGAACAAAGTAAATGAGCTGCATATTGGGATCTAGACAAAAGGGGATGAATTCTGTCCCTTCCCTGGCCTAATCAGGGCAAAGGATAAAGTGAGCCCCAAGATCAGTCCTGCATTCAAGTGCATCTCTTTCTTAGCTCTTCCTTAAATGGGTAGCAGCCATTTAGCTGAACAGCCATTCAGTTCAATAGCTATACTTGTAGTCCCAAACATCCCACAAATGGAGCAGACAAGACTTATAGAGCCAGAAACAATATATCTATGTAGCTAATTAACCTTTCCTCCACATTCCTCATCATAAATAAGCCCTTTTAATCTAGACAACATAAAAGATAATTAGGCCCTTCAACCTCTTGACCACACTGTGCTTCAGTATCCAGATGAGGGGAATCCTTTGATGTTCAGACCACTGTGAACTGCCTGTGCTATTTACTCCATATTAGTATGTGTCCCTGACCCCATATATGATAAAATAGCTTTAACTATTTCAGATATACAGACCAATGCTGACTCTGTGGCAGAGCAACTTACCTTCTAGAGGCATTTCCTTTGGCATCTGTCAGGCTCCATGCTGCCATTTATATGGCAGGAAGTTGGCCTCCAAGAGTCACCCATGGCTCAACAGTGATGTGGTGATGTCACCACCGGGGGGACTGGGAGTAAAAATGTTGGCCCCATATTGAGGAACGTGTGACCTTTCAAATAGAAAACAAGTGAATTAAACTGTGCTGAGGCTTAATATACCTATTTTACTACTTTTTCAACCCCCCAAATTGTAGTCCTGAAAATCATTGAGTGTTCAGTGTCAACATTCTCGCAGGCTCTAGGAGAAGTGAAATGGGAACTGAAGGATAGGATTGGGACTGCAAGTTGCTAAGCTTTGCTGTAAAAGACCACAGAACATAATCCCACTGCTGCTCCATGTACATGAGTTATCAGTAAACTTCTAGGAGCAGATTAAGAGAGCCCTAAATAGCAAGGGTATCCATGGGGGAGAGGTTAAAAAGGTGGCAGCCATGACCTTGTGATCAAAGATCTTCCAAAAAATGGCTATTGTTTCTCTGAAATTGAGTCCTCTTGGACTCAGGCAATACTTAAAAAACTCCTATCATGTCCTATACTCTCTTGATTTCACTCAGGCTAGGAGAGTAATTAAGAAAGGCTTTTAGATATTGAAGCCCAGAATAAAAGAGGACTCATCCCAAATTCTGTCCAAACTTGGTTTAAACTTTGTTAGAATTCCCACTGCCTGGAATGCTTTATTACATTAAGCTCATCTGACCTTCACTCTTTCGGTTTCTAGGAGTTAAAACCCACTTTTTCCACTCTTCTTATTTATTTGCTTTCTTTTTTAAATGGGATCAATCTTTTTGGATTGATGTTTGAAATGTGCAGTAGACTGCACCTTCTATATCTTGGCGCTTACTGTATTTTTTAAAATTCCTGTTTCTAAGAACTTTGGGTAGCTATTTTGAAGGCTAGTGAATAGAAAAACAGAGTGAGTAAATAAAACTCACAGAGTGACTGAGAATGAGAAGCAATAGGCAAGTTGCCCTGCCTTGAGTAAATATGAGTAACTGTCATGGTTCCTTTCAACCTTGTTGTCAGGCACATCCTCTGATGCCTCAGAGACATTAACCATAATCCTGAAAAGTGTGTGTTATCGTTAGCGTCTAACTTGCTTTCGCAACCTTTGAAGCATCCAATTCTGACATTAGTAGAGAAGAGGGTGATATGACTTGATCCAGTACTCAAGACTGCAGATGAGGCATACACAGTTGACATCTCAGGAAGAGGAACTATGCTTTGTTCAATGCAAACAATGATTTGCAAAAAGCATGGTCGGGGGCAAACAAAGACTCCTTAAGCCTCTCACTTCTTTCAGTCCTGGGAATGCATTACGAAACATCAAGTCCAGAGATGTACAGTATACACCCTTCTCATTGCCAGACCTCAGACCTAAGCTTGATTCCAAGTTTGAAATCTGTCTCTGGAACATGTGCACCAGATGTTCCCAGGATTATTAAGATCAATGAAATTCTATCAAAGAGTGATTTTCTCGTCAGAAAGGAGATGGATTCCAACAAGCACAGTGATGATGCTGTTAAGAGGTAGAAAAGCTTTTAAGACCTCACTCTTCCTTCATAATATTTCCCAATAAATGGGAGCAATTCAGGGAATGTATGGTAAGTGTTTAATTCTGGAGAGGAGAGCTGGGTGACACTTTGTGGCCTCAGAGGAAGGACAAAATGGCCCCCTTGATCACTCTGTCTACACAATCTAATCTGGCCCACCCTTGAACCTTCATTTAAGAGCAGCAAAGGAAGAGGGATTTTGCTACTTCTGAGGCTAGCTCGGCAGGGGCAGAGCCGGCTGACTTCTTCCACTTTTTGGCTTCTCACAATCCTTTCGCAATAGCCTGTAATATGGCCAGCCATGGTGAACACCAGTGGTGCTTAGAGTGGGACAACAAATTATATTAAAGGTGCCTCTGTATTGATACATGGATTTTTTTGCCTCAAAAAAATGCATTTTTTAATGACTGAGGAGAGGGAGTTTAACTTTCCTCTCTCCACCAGCTGTTATTCTAAGGAAAATCCCTCTTTTAAAGCTAATAGTGTTTTGTTTTTGTATTTTTTAAGGGAATTTTTTTTCCCCCCAGAGTGTAGCACATCCTCACTGGTGATGGTGGTAGTCTTTTCTCCATCCAATTTTATTTCTTTGTCTCACATGAGTTCTTTCTCATCTTCTAAAGTTTGTGATTCTTTTTAACTTTTATTTTCTAGCAAACATTCACAAAGCAGTTGTTCATATTTCCCTAGACTTCTCTCTTCACATATTGATTTTGCATCACAGGTGAACTTTTTTTTTCCCCTTCTTCAGGCCCATTGGATTGTTACACTTTTGAGTAGATATATTTGGGATTTACCTGTGAATTTCCTACTTTTTCATCTCTAACTCTTGATAGCATTTTTAATTCTTTGGCTTTGCAATTGAAGGATTGAATATCCTCTTTTTTAAAGTACCCCTTAACCATGTTTCTCTGTTGATTAATGTGTTTGGTGCACTATCAATGTAAAATAACCTGACCATTGATTCCTATGGATCTGAGGGCTTTCACCCTCAGTGGATTCCATACTGGTATAAATGCTTGCCACAAGCAACATCTAATTGTTGCAGTCTTATTTCCCTATAATGTTTCTGGGAGGTGGTCCTTTTCTAAAAATTGTACAAAATATCCGTGGGTATTTAAAAATCCTGGTGTGTTACAGCAGTATCAGGTTCTTTGAAGAGAGGCCTTCCTTTTTCTGGAGCTTCCTAAAATGACCACATTATAAAGAACACTGTATTCCCTGGTCACTCCAGAAAATAACTGGAGGGACCAATGCAAATGCAGAAGGCTTTTTCAAGTTTTTATTTTATTTTATTTTAATAGAAGCAATGCCACAGAATCTCTCATATTTCCACCCCAGCTGACAAATATTTATTTCCATTTTTAAAATGCTTTTTAAATGGCTCCAGATCTGACAATTATTCTGCCAAGGTTGAGAGTACAATGGAGAAGTTTCTTTGGATTTTCTGCACAACCTTTTGATCATAAATTCAAAAACAAAAGAAAAAAATTAACATAACACCATGAGGTTTCAGTGAGATCTTATACAGTTTCAGACATGAGATCACACAAGCTTCATGCAATTTCATATGAAATATCTTGATGTTCTGAAGATTTTAAAAATTGTTTTACTTGGGGGAGATGGAGACGTGTCTTGAAAGTCTGCAGTTTGCATCACATTGGGTTGATTATGGTCCATAACAAAATATCCATAAATGCTTCTTTATTCATACTGTAATAGAAAATTCATGCAGTCAGAAAACAATCTGAAAAAATAACTTAGGCTCAATTGTTCTGAGCCTAACTTTAGCTCAAACTGGGTCCTCTCTCCATCAGCCTAGAAGCATGCTGGGAAATGTGCTCTCCCCAAAGCATAGTTCCCACCTTTACCCTCTCAATACTAAGAAGATATAGATGATCTGGGTGCTCCTGTTGTTGGAAATTTTTCCTTTTGGGATTGGATCTGAACTATGGATCTATTCTGGAGTAGCTCCTCAGGGGCAGACACATGCTTTGCATGGAGAAGCATCAAAAATAAGTGGGTGGATCTGGGAAAAGTCCTTTATTGAAGCCAATGTTGAGGTAACACCTGTCAGCCTTACCAGGTGAACCACACAGGAAACACGAACAGGTGAGCTAATTCAGCTTTATTGTAAAGCTACATTAACAGTCTTGCAAGTCTGAAAGCACAATTCTCCCTTCTGAGCCTCTTGCCCCACCCACTATCCAGCTGCGGGCAATGCTGACTCTCATCTGATTGTTCCCTCTGCAGCATCTCTCTGCCCATCCTCCCAGGGTCTTTTCCACATACCATTACAACACCCTACCTGAACTGAGGATGTGGCTCACGTCCTTTCTATACTGCTACTGTTTGTACTCTCCAAAACCTCAAGCCTTTCAAGGTTATCAACAATTATCTTTCTTTTTGTCAGGTCCCAAAAGTAGAAAATGTTGTGCCCAAAGTTTGACACCTTTGTACCATATTGGTTAGGGATATGATTGAAGGCCCTGCACCAAGGACTGCTTTGCAGTAATGAACGGACATGGAAGATTTGAACATTGGTTCAAGCTTCAGCTAAGTCACGCAAGCAAAATTCACAGCTCTACCTCAGGCTGCTGCAAGTTCTGGAGGAAAAAAAAGCCCCATCCCATCCCATCCCATCCCATCCCATCCACACAGTGCTCTAAAGGAGAATTAAAGTAAAATATGTGTCTTCCCAGATAACATGTGCTTCCTATGATATAAAAACAAGCATAAAAAAAAAAAACAGCATTTCCTATCAGAAAGCCATCAGCCCTTCAGTCCTTGAAAAACAAGAGTTGCTGCTAATGGGGAGTCAGCCCACCCACAAGCTCTACACTGCATCGCCAGAAGAAACGGGCTTCACAGCAGTTACAAGTGAACTGCCGATGAAGTGCAAATAAATTGGCCCAGTGGCTGAGCTGATCACAGCGGGGAGGGAGTGAAGGCAGAAACTCTGCATGTGGAGGCACCATCAGTAGTAAGGCAATGTTTTAGGTTTATATAAATTTAACTCAATATATCTGAGGTACCAAGTTACCATTTTTTAAAAAACCTCTCCCCATAGTTACTGCCGTATCACCATGTTTAACAATATGATGTGAAAATGAACATACCATGAAGTCTTTCATGAAACCCACACACATTTTTCACGTGTCAGAGTATATACTGTGATTTCATTTATCCACCTGGCATGGGGGAAATTCAATTGTTTTCAGACAATTAGAAACCCCTCCAAATAGGTGCAATGATTGCATAGCATTGCCCTAACATCTAAATACAGAGGGGATACACAATGAAAGTTGATAACTAAACATTAGATAACCAATATGGTTTAATAGAAGATCTTGGTTTAGCATTGCCAAATATCCTGAAGGATGATTACTGCTGAAGAAAAAACCACAAAAATGTTTCTTTTCTAAAACAAGAACTTTTCAGATAAATGGCTGTTTTACAATACATAGAAAAGCACATTTGGGGGTCAATAAAAATACATTACCTACATGCTAAGAACCCAGTGAAGTATCATGTTAACACCTTTTCCACTTTAATTAAAATGTGTATGAATGCTCATTCATTTCCTTGAGCACAGAAAGTGTTGTAATAAACTCTCAAATATTGAGATCATTCCAATTTCACAATAAAATGTTGAGATTGATCAGACATCTTTCTCACTCTTGTTCTGTTTTATGCATCCAGTATGAACTTTGGTTTCATTCTCTAAAGATTTTTTAAACTAAATTCCTGGTGCACAACTATGATCTGAGTTTTCCATGAAAAATAAATATCTGCATGAAAGTCATGCTGCCAGCTTCAATTCTTGCTCAAGTATTTTCATATTGGTTTTTTTTAAAAAAACTAAATTGCATATTATTTTCATTTAGACTAGGTTTTCATAACTGTGCACACATAATATTTCTCTGCCTACTTGCTTCAAGCAAGGAACATGTTTTAGACAGCTATATTTTGAGGAATACTTTCATTTATATTCTTTCACTGCACGAGAGGTTGGTGGCAGTGGCTTAAACAGTCCCTTCCAACTATGTGATTCCATGAAATCTAGCTATGAGTGCATGCCCAAATCTAAAAACTTCTCCCATGAATTAGCTGTGCTAATCAAAGAGCAATCTGCTGTGCAGATATTAACCTGTAGTGCAAAAAAAATACACCTAACAAACACAATGGACACTGCACCCTCCCCCATCTTTTAGATATGACCAGGGTCAAAACCCAGTTCCTCCCTTTGCCTAATCCCATCGGACCCAGACTGACTCTCCCTGCCCCAGACAAAGCCCCCCTGCCATCCCATCTAGACCAAAGGATGGACGCCTCCACAGCAGCTCACAGTGTGGCCCGAGGGCAACCCTTACTTGGGAACGGCAACCTAGAGAAACCCAACCTTCTTCCATCCTCCATTGGCTGCTGAGTTCAAAGCACCTTTCTTTGAATCAATTAAGCACTATGTTTTGTTCTAGTTTTATTCAGTGGCATGGGGGGCATTCAAAAACTGCAAGATGGTGGCCCTGGCACCACTATCAAAGCCTCACCACTTTTGTACATGCATATACATACTACAATGATGCCATTGTTACAGATCTTGACATATACACACTGCAGATGCCCTTGGACTTGCCAGTGACTCTGTAAACTGTTCCTGCCTGACTCTGCATAAATGTCCAAGGAAAGTCACTTCACTTCCTTCAAAGCAGCTGCACACACCTTGAAAAGACATTGCTGTGTTACTGATTTGGAGAGAGATGTTTCATACATGATTCCCCCATGTTGTGAACCATCTCTTAGACAGTAGAGGGGTCGGATTTGATCCGATGATTCAAATCAGCAGGTGAACTGAACTGGGAAATCGTATTTGACTGAGTTGTTTTTTAGACTAGAATATTTACAGGCCTATTATCACTCATGACTTCTACCATCAAATAGTTGAAATGAAGAATCTAGGTTGGGCCCAGGGCTAGCCCAAGACATTCTGAGTCAGAGATTTAGGTGGTGGTCTCTCCCCCATTCCATGTACTGGCACAGAGGTGAGGAAGTCCAAGGCAAAATATATGCATTTTGTCCTTGAGGGTAGGAGATGATGATTCAGGTAGAATGACTAAGCTGATTGTGTCAGTGCAGCATTTGCAACCTAATAGGGACAGCCCTGATTAACAAGAAAAGAAGGAAAGCTAAATAAGTAGGGATCTGGTGTGTGAGGAAGCCTTTTAGCATTGTCCCTGGGACAGGAACCATACCCCACCCCCCACCCACCCCTGGCATTTAAAGCTTATTTTCATAATTAGAATCTTCCCCGGAGAGTAATTATCCTCAGCGAATAATTCATCAGTTGAGGGAGACATGAGCCTTTAAGGGTCACTGAAACCAGAATATTCAAACATTTTCAAATTGTGTGGGAACTTAATAGCTATGCCTTATATATGTTTTCCAATATTTGTTGCTGCACAATTTGTGCTTTATCTTCTGGAAAAGGTGTGCTTACTTGGGATAGGAGGAGTAAATGGTTTAAGTATGTAAGTAAAATGTGCCATAAGGCACAGAATAAATATGAAAATGTTTGTGTGTTACTTTTTTAACTTTTGCAACTTTTCCCACACATCAGTATGAATAAATGCAGAAAGATATCTGTTTCCCATAACAGCCCTCTAATGTAAGTGGGCTGGACTTCTAACACCAGCAATACTCCTAACTCACTTAATGCTCTTTTCCAACTGTGTGGACTTGATATCTAATTCATGTCATGGTCTGTCATATCATCTGTTGGCGTGTGCCAGTGGGAGCCTAAATATTCTGCACTCTCTGCTTCTGATGAAAATGTCCCAGAACACTATTTTTGTTTAATGTTCCTTGTTAATGTGTATGCTATTATTCTGGACAAGTTAAATCATAACAACATCTGAATTTCCTAATTTCAGCTGCATTTGTGTTTCATATTAGGCAATTCCTGTGGTTGGCTTTAATTGTTCCATGTCCTATCTGTTTACCTCCCTACATATGGTCTTCTTCACTGCAAAGAATGATAAAATGTATACACAATGCATAGTCAGACATAAACCCGTGGCCGCAGAATTTGCCAATGGAAAAAAATGCTGGTGTCCATTTTATTCCTTGCCATAATTTGCACTGCAATATAAACCAAATCCCCAATTAAGGAATGGAATGCCAAAATACATCTAATCAGGGCTGATTGCACTCTGCAATAAAATAATAAAAAATAAAAAAGGAAGGGAATAATCCTGCACTCAGAATAAATTACACATACTTTGCAATTTTTGCCAATATATTGCCATCACACACTGAAGTATGAGAAGAGACTATCCAGATTTAATGGAGTCCAGATCTGGTTGATCCCCCTACCCAACTTCATTCTCTACTAGACATTTATAAAAATCTATGCAAGACAGTCTATCAGGGAATAAATCAGGGTTGGGGAACCTTACAGAGGTTGCTGAGCCAGTAATGCTGGAAATTGTAATTCAGCAGTGGGCTATAGGTTTCCCACCCCCTTTGGAGCATTCTAAGAGGCCCCAGTACCTCCAAATTAGGGCACATTAGCTCATTTCACGTATCACTGAATCCGTATCCTAGCTCACTTGAAAGTCAACAAGGGGCAGTTCTACCTACAGGTGAACATACAAACGTCTTTAGCATAAACACATAGTCTGAGCAATGTTTACAGAGCACAGGAATGCTAATATAGTACTAATATAAAGTATTTACTATACTGATTTAGTAAACACTGCAATTTTTGCAAGTCCTATCCTAGGCTATTATGACCCTCTGGTTGCTTATGGGGATGCTGGGTGAGGAAAAACCATCAACTGAAATTCATAACAGGAATAAGTTTAAAAACTAAGGTCTTCCTAAAATGATGCCTTTGGTTTTTACCTATTATTACACTATACTACATCAAGATGTGCTGGAATGGAATGAATATTGCATTACTTCTGTATCTCTTTTACTGTTGTCTTGTATTTTTCTGGATGTTTTGCAGCCCAAATATGGTAGCCCTAATAATTATTAATGACACTTACAGGCAAGCCCAATTAAAAAAAAATATATAAATTTAAAATATAAATTTAAATCTGTATGGCAGGTCTACAAATATAAAAAAATGTTGTCAGACGCAATCTACTGTGAAAATATTAAGCAGCAGCAATATTAGTAACAATAGAAATAGCATTAGGAAGAGAAATATAATTAATTGATTAATTTAATTATAATTAATTAATAGTAACTACCTGCACTAAGAGTAAAAGTGATTGAAGTGAAATTCTTTTTATCTCTTTAAAGGAAGAAAAGAAACAAAATCCTCAGCAAAGATTAAACCTGAACAATGGTAAAACTATATTCCACAAATGCAAAGCATTTCATTTTCAGGATCCAAACTTCTCTTTTAAATGTTAATGAGTTCAACTTTTAAGGGTTCCTTTTTAAAGGGCACAGGATACATAATTCCCAGCGACTTAAATGGGGACAGGGAAAAGTTACACTTTTTCTATGAGTTTCCTTATAGTCAGATGGCTGTCTCAGTACTGACTTGGTGGGAAGTTGCACTGAGCCACCCCTCTTAGGACAAACCTTTTGGCATTGTAGGCATGGCTGAGTAACACTAGGTGAGTTCACAGAACAAGAGGGATGCAGGTGTGGAAAGCTGCTGATTTCAAGGAGCTCTCTGTCCAGGCATGGATGCATGACAGCACTTCTAGGAATGGGAGTTGGCAAGAAGGGAAGCGGCACAAGCTCTCTTGAACACAAAGGACTACCGTTACAATTTAGGGACATTATATTCATTCTTTCCTGCACGGACTCTCCTTTGCTTGATCCGTTAGAGACAACATGTTTTATTTCACACTGCAGTTGGCATGGTTAAAAGTCACATCTTTCTTAAGGAATAGAAGGTTCTACATTTTGAAATGCAATGATAAAGCATTGCTTAGAATAAATCTCAGCTGAACTTTGCTGAAGTCTGGGGGTTGGGATAGTTCGCTTATCTACCCTATATGTCCATAAGAGAAGTTTTAGATCTGCAGAAGCTAGCTTTCCCACTCCCACAACTGACATACACAGTGGCCACCCCCCTGCCATCCATGTATCAAGACCTGAAGGTGAGGAGAAATTCACCAGAACCTCCCTCTTCTCAACCCGGTAAAGACCACTAGCGAATGAGGGTGTTCTTTCTGAAAAAGCTGAAGGTAGCAGCTGATGGCATTAATGTGTAACCTCAGGTATCTGGAATGGAGTGTTACATTCTGAGTGAAAAGAGTAAGCTTTCCTTCAACTGTTGAAGTCAAAGAGGCAAGAGGCCCTCCAACACTTTGGATGGTTCAGAAACTTTCCAAACAGCACTATTATTTCCCAATAATGCAGTGCTTTTTTACATAATGGTTGAGCAGTTTAAGCTACATCTGTGTGGGCTGTTCAGGAATAAAGATCTCTCAAGCATTTCATACACACATCTGGAGAAGGACATCAATATTGCTGTTATAATGAATGGTGTGCGGAGCTGTCTTTGAAGACAGCTCAGAAAAAGTAGCTATATAAAAGTTGACGGCTCAGCTGCTAACTGGAACTTGCCCGTAGAAATATATCCTACTGCTATTAGACTCTTAGTCTAGTTGCGAGCATGGCTGAAAATGCTGGAAAATATTTAGAAAGCCCAACAAGGCTTGAGAGCTGGAGAGGGCAGGCATCAGCACCGGACAGATCTTAGCACCCAGAAGCTCTCATGTAGCGAGTACGGAAGCCATGTCAACTTCATCACTGCACTTGCTATTCCCCCTCTGACTACTGTATACACTGAAGGAAGCAGTTCAATTTTCTGCCTTTTCTGCATCTAAAAAAGAAATTGATAGGATGGAGTAATATGGGCAAATATGCCACATAGCCAATGGCCAGATTTAGACTGATCCCTACATTCTTAGCTTACGGCAAGAGGAACTGGGAGATGAGGATCCCCTTGATCGTACAATACTGCACAAATTAGCATTACAACTAAACAAAACTACAAATATTTTCCCCCAGTGGTTTCTGAATATGAAAACATTTACCAGTGTAGTGTCATCTTGCCTATTTCACTAGATGTCTTTGAATATGGCAATAGTAACATGTTGTTAAGGTTAAAAACGTTGAATTCGGTTTTCACCAACTGCTGTGGCTCGCAGCAAGAGCATGTTCCAGGGATCATGTGACATAAATGAGTTTGGGGAAAGTTTTAAACATTTTGTCTTCATTAGGCCTTTGATCCAAAGATTGCTTGTTTCCAAGAAAATTGAGGAAACCACGTATGATAAGACCTGAAAGTTTAAAAACCCCACAAATATGCCTATTTCCTCACCAAAGACAGGCAAACTAACATTGGTAGGTATTTATCATGCATTTTTCATACAGAATCCACTGACAAGCATTCATTTCCAAATTTGTTTGGGTTGGCCTTCAAAATTATTTAGATTGCCTATTCCTTAGAAATGCTTTGCCTGAAGAGGTTCATCTAGTACTCCATACTGACATATTTCCCTTTTTAGCTCCAGTGGTGCTGATTATTTTTCACATTGCTGTTCTCACTCTTAACATTGCTTACAATGAATCAGACACCAGAAAGGGACTGTTTATTTACAGATTCCTCTATTTTAAGAGCTGTCTAATCCAGGTCCATCTTAAAGATGAAGTGCCATCAGAATGGATGATGACAGATGCCTTGAGGAAGTCCACTCAAAACCTTTCCCATCATGCTGGGGTATTTTGCATTTTTTGCTTTAATAATAATAATATAATTATAATAATTATAATAATTATAATAATTTATTACCCCACCTTTATTATTTTTATAAATAACTCAAGGTGGCAAACATACCTAATATTCCTTCCTCCTCCTATTTTCCCCACAACAACAACCCTGTGAGGTGAGCTGGGCTGAGAGAGAGTGACCAGCCAAAGTCACCCAGCCGACTTTCATGCCTAAGGCAGGACTAGAACTCTCGGTCTCCTGGTTTCTAGCCTGGAGCCTTAACCACTAGACCAAACTGGCTATATGTATGTGGTGTATATATGCGTATCTTACCAAATTGTTTGTTTGTTTTATTTTTATGCCACCCATTCCTGAAGGCTTTGGATGGCTAACAATCAGAAACATTACTGGGGAAAATAACCCTCAAAAATATTAAATAAAATAAAATAAATACAGTATCAAAAGTATTTTAAAAATATACAAAAACATGCATCTGCCAAATTCAAATCTTCAGGCACAGCATATCCTCCTCCTGTGCTTGATGGAATAACCAGATCTTAACTGCTCTTCTAAAAACATAGAAGGGGAAGAGCAGATTGGATCTCCATGGAGAGGGAATGCCATAGCATGGGAATGATAATTGAGAATGCCCTTCTGTGTCCCCATCAGATGTTATTCGCACATAGGTGGGACCTGGATGGAGTTTACCCTATTTGACCTGTTCAGGTGGGCAGAATAGAGGAGAAGATGGTCCCTCAGATAATTCAGTCCAGAGCCCTAAAGGGCCTTAAAGGTAGCAACCAGCATCTTGAGTCACACCTGGAAACCAACCAGTGCAGCTGAAGAAATAATGGGGTCATCCAAATATATCAAGATACACCCATCACTGTCTAGGCGACTGCTTTTTGTGCCAGCTGTAGCTTCTAAATGCCTTCCAAGGGCAGCTCCATGTAAAATGCATTACAGTAATCCAAGCAGGAAGTGACTAAGACATGAGTGACTGAGCAGTGACTGAGCATCCTATGATCACTTATGATCCAGGATCATGATTCACGATCCAGGAATGGCTTCAGTAAACCTATGAGATGTAATTGTACAATAAGCCTGTTGGCTACAGTTGTCATCTGCTTATCAAGCAGGAGCTATGAGACCAGGAAGGCCCCCAAACTGTGAACCATCTATGAACAGGGGAGGACAATTCCATTCAGAAATCAACAATGGTATTTCTCAGGAATTATTTGCCCCACAAACTCAAAGCCACTCCATCTTGGAGGGATTCAGTCTGAGTCTATTCCTCCCATCCAGACCCTGGCAGCCTCCAGGCACTGGGTCAGTACTTCTCCTGCATTGCCTATTTGACAAAGGCCTGAGATATCATCATCATATTGATGATAGAAGACCCCATGCCAATGGATGACCTTCCCCAGACGTTAAGTAAAAGTGGAGAAGGGAGAGGTCTCCAGGGAGAAGTGGAGAGTAAAGGTCTATGGACAGATTTCTCCATTTCTGCCACCACTGATTAGAACTGCTAGTTGGGAGGAGAAGAACCACTTCAAAACACTTCCCCCCACTCCAATTCCAGAGAGGCAGTTTAGAACAATACCCTAGTTGATGATATAGAAACTGGCTGATCAAGGAGGACCAGGAGAGTTACACTCTCCAGATCCATCTCTCCAAAGGTCATCCACAAGTTCATTCAATGCAGTTCCTACGCTGCATCCTGATTAGAAATGCAAATGCCAAGCGTCCAAATAATCCACTTTTTCCAAGGTCCCTGGGTGTTACAGGGCCACCACTTTTTCTACAACCCTGAAAAAAGAAGGTTGGAGATAAGCCTAAAATTATTTAAGATAGTCAGATTGAGTAGAGGCTTCTTGAACAAGAGATGCACCATAGCCTCTTTCAGAGATAATGGGAATACTCCCTTGCTCAAAGAAGGATTGATTACTGCTTGAATCCGACCTCTTGCTTCCTCTTGAGAGGCCTCAGCCAACCATGAGAGGCAGGGATCCAACTGAGAGGTGGTAGAACTGACACTACAGACAGCCCTATTGCTGTCCAGTTCAGATTATGAGACAGCTAGGCAGAGTACTAATAAAAGTCTTTATCGAATAACTATTTACAATAGTAAAAGTTCTGCAATTGATTAGAATATGTAGTTCAAATCAAGTCCAACCAGGTGGCAAAGGACATGCAGGCAACACTGCAGAATCAGACTGTGGCAAGACAGCAAGGCAGAACTCGGCCAATCCTCTGACTGAAGCTGCAAAACTGGAAGGAGCTAGAGTGTGTGGCAAAGGAGAGGCTGAACACTCAGGCTGGTATCCTGGCATGCAGGCTGAATCAGTCTGGCACACAGAGGCTAGACAAGGCTTGGCTGGAGCATCTAGGCAAGGCTTGGTTCTGAAGGCAAGACTGGACTTTGCTGGAATGCCTAGGCAAGGCTCGGATCTGGAGACAAGGCGGGACAGGCCTTGAGCGCTTAGGCAAGACTGAGATCTGGAGGCAAGGCTGGATGGACTGGAGTGTCTGGGTAAGACTGAGATCTGAAGGCACACCCAGATCATGCTGGAGCAACGCGACGAGGTTTGGAGCTGGACATGAGGCTGTGCACAGCAGGGACAGCAGGGAGAGGCTCTACTGGAGTGACCCATGCAGAAGGTGGTTCCGCGGTGGTAGAAGACATTGGCGCTGGTTCCACGCTGGCTACAGGCAAGGCTTCTGACACTGGTAAGGATTCTTCTGCAGGTGCTGTGAGCTCGAAGGATTGGTTGTCTCCAGCAGCTTGCTCTTGGTGCACCTGCCTTTTTATTTGCTCCTTTTGGTGCCATTTCCCATTAGCAGCCAATCGGGCTTCTTTTTCTTTTGTGCACTTCTCTGCTCTCCTCTCTCAAGCACTGATTGGAAGCTTCAAATCTCCCTCCGGAGTTGGTCCAATCAGCGCCTGCGATTTCTCCTGCTCTGCTGAGTCATTTCCCAGTTTTGATTCTCCAAGTCCTTCCTGATAGATTTCGTTTTCCCCTTCTGACTCCGAATAAGTTTCATTTTCAGAGTCAGAAGCAGGCTCAAACCTCACAATTGCTTCCTTAGGACTCACAGACTCAAACAGATCTCAGATGTCTTCGTGAGATGAAGCTGCAATCAACTCCATTGGCACCATCCAACTAGAATCCAACTCTACTTGAATCTGAGTAGTTTTATCCACCAAATGCTGCAAGAATTATTCACAGTGGACTTTCAGATGTTCTTGGCAATTCTCTTTCTCTGAAAGGGAATGAGTTACCTTAAAAGATGCCTCAGGATGGCATTCAGCAGATATAGAAAAGATTACCAAAATATTTTCTTTTTGCTTCTTGAATCATCACTGTGTAGGCTCAGACATGAGCTGTAACCATTTTCTGAGGCAAGTCTTCCTCTAGAAATCTCCTTTGTTGCTTCATCTTCCTGAACTCCTGAGAACACCAAGGAGCTCCAGTGGATCTTCAAGAGAAAATATGTCATTCCTGTGCAATCTGATCAAGTCTCAGGGTCCTGACTAAACTGCTCACCCAATCCTCACGAAACTCCCCAAATGCCCTCTGAAAATCCACTGAGTCCATTGGACACCTAAGGCAGACTGATCTAAGAGGTCCTTCTCCACTGTGGGATCACACCATGAAACTCTACAGCAATCAGAGAGTGATTTGTCCATGACAAGGGGCTAAGCTCAATATCCCCACTTTCAGATCACATTGCATTTGCCCCAGGACAAAAACCAGATCTAGCAATGTGACCTGTTATGTGTGTTGGAGTTCATGACCACCAGAGTTGCCATGGTGGTCATGAACTCCTGAGATGCTCCAGACTCCTCACCCAGAGAAGACAGATTGAAATCCCCAATAGCACCAGTTTGGGGAATTAAACACACACACACACACACACACACAGAGAGAGAGAGAGAGAGAGAGAGAGAGAGAGAGAGTAATTAGGTGTAGCAGAGATGCTGCTGTATAGCAGGAGGAAGGATACACCAGCAGTAAGCTCAATTGTTCCTTTGGGCCCAAGCGCATAAACAGTATCTCACATCTGGTTATTTGTGGAGTAGTGCTTCTTGATGCCAGCAGAATCTCATGGACTTCCCTACCCTACCCTGGGAGGGTGCAAACCCAAAAGCCAGGTGGAAAATGTTTGAGAGTGGAAACACCCCTTCCTCCACCACCAAGGCCACAGAAATGCAGGAGATCTCTTCTCTCATCCATAATTAAGTCATGGATGAGGATGGTTTTATTACAGACAGAGCTGGCATTCCATAGCAGCAGCCAAACCCCAAATTCACTAAGTTGATGTAAATTGGCATCCTCTTTTGTCTCATTTGTATTTCCCTCTGCATTTTCTTTGGTTTTGGTGACGTGTGAATGGTCATTCTATTTGTTCTGCTTTTTTGTTTTTCTGTGTTGTTACTGATTCATGTTAATACTGACTGCTCGTTTTATTGAAGATTCTTGTACTGAAAAGCCAGAATCAAATCACAAAATAAAAAAATTGTATTGAACTGGCAGTGATGTAAGGTCACTTTTAGGTTTCTATTTTGCCAAATACTTTCTTTTTCCCCATGGGCCATGTGGAAGTAGAGATGCTGACCATTAACAAAACTATAAGAACAAATATTTCAGTTTTCTAACTGCAATAATGTGAATCTTGGAGAATGAAGCTGCATCCTTGCAAATCAGGATGTGGAGATCAAAATCTTTCGTGGAGTCGATGCTTAGTTCCTTTGGGCAGCAAATTCATCTTAGTGATCACTTTGCAGGGGACACTTACAACTTTACAGTAAGAGGCACTCTCAACCACAAAAGGAATTCAGAACTTCTCTGTTTTATATTTTTCTGACTTTATATGAACAGGTGCTGCCACCTTTAGATGATTCTGTGAAACTATTACTTCCTTGTTCTGTTTCTGCAATAACTTGCTTCCCTTCCTACGTTATCTACTGTATACGGGTTAAGTCTTTCTCAAGTGAAAGTAGAACAGCCTTGTAACTGATATATCAAAACAAAAACAAAAACAACCCCCCCCACACACACACCCCACACACCTTAACACGAGACATTATACTGAAGTGGTTGACATTTTAGGAGGAATATGGAGTCAGTCTTGAAACTGGATGCTTATTTGGTGTTCATATCAATCAACTACGATGCAGGATTTCTGTACAAAACCTTTTGACTGTACAGATGTATTATATTTGGGGGACAAATTATGTAAGTTCATTCTGTTCCAAGAGGAGTACAACCTGAGGCTATATGTCCCCCCCCCCCCCAATCCCCTTCAATTCCTTGGGTACATTTCTTAGACACTTTCTGAAAGTTTACCACCAAAATGTAATATTTAATGTGACAGGAGGGAGAAACTACTGGACTAAGTTTTAATATAAATTAAATCAATTCAAGTTTTTTGTCCATGGGGTGGGGAGGCAGCCCACAATATATCATTCAAGGACCAAATGTAACCCTTAGCCTCCAATTAATATTCCCGTATTCCTTTACCAGCACTGGCCTTACCTTGATGTGGTGGGTGGCAGCCCTTCAGGCAGCTGATTTGAGAGCGTTACAAAAGAGCAGGAAATAGTTTCTATTTCATGCACTGTAATATGTACAGCTGAACCACTATATTTAACTTCTGGGGATATGTACACTCCTCAATATGTAACTGGGTGAAAATTATACAGCCGGTTAATAAACAACAACTAGAACCATTCCTGTTTAACCGGGAGTCATAATTAAAACATTAGCAAAAATGAAAAAGAAGCCCAATCTCCCAAACTGCAAACTGCTTGATAGAACAACCTTCTCACCAGCTTCCTAAAAGGCAGAAGGGAAGAGGCCATTCGCACATTGATGGGGAGCTATTCCAGAGGAGGACTGAAAAGAAACGCCTACGTGGCCCCTGAAGATGACAGTCTTCAACTGAGGAGACACATAGCAAGTCCACTCTATTAGATTGTATTGGGTGGGCAGATGGTACAGGGAGAAAGTGATAGATATCCAGGCCCCACCCATGACAAGCTTCAAAGTGGACAACCAGCAGTTGAACTGCACTTGGCATCCAGTGCAGCTCTCAGAGTAAAATTGTAACAAGTTGCACCCATCACTACCATGCTGCATTCTGGATCAGCTGCAGCTTCCAAATGCTTTTCAAGAACAGCCCATGTAGAGTGCACTGTGGTAGTCCAGCTGAGAGTGAATAATGCCTGCCTTCCCAGGAAAGGTCAGAACAGATGGAGCCAACCCTCTTAGCCTCAGCTGTGACCTGCTCCTCAAACAGGAGCTGCAAATAAGACACCCCGAAATACTACAGCTGACAGTGAGCATGTGAACTGTTGACATAATTCTTCAGAGTATCAATCTTACTGATCAGTATTATTGACCTGAATAAAAAGTGCCAATCCATCCGATTTTCCAAATACTTTGGATGGGGCCCCATTCACATATGGGGTTCAAGAAAATTGCCCCCCCCAAAAAAGCCTTGCCTCCAAACTGAGACAAAATTTTGATCCATTACCATCCATAGGAAAGTGACCTACAACCTGGTCCCTTCCAGAAGTGCTGGATTTCCATTCCCATAATCCTTAGCCAACATGGTTTAGAACAGTGTTTCTCAACCCCAGCAACTGGACTTCAACTCCCAGAGTTATCCAGCCAGCTTCTGGGGAGTTGAAGTCCATACATCTTAAAGTTGCTGAGGTTGAGAAACACTGGTTTAGAGCAATGCTGCTGAGTCCAAGAAAACCTCGTAAATTCCAGGGGAGAAAGAAAATTTGACCCTAGAATTCCCTAGCCCTAATCCAAGGCTTGTAACTCCTACATTACATTGATTCTCCACAAGAAAATATGTAATAATAGTAATTGTGTTATTACTACTATTATTTATTGTTTTTGCTCATCTTATTTGTTGGGTTTAATCCTAAATTCACCACCCAGAGTTGCAATTAGGAGATGGGCACCTAAAGGAAGGAAGGGAGGGACATGCTTTCCCTTTATTACACTGCACAATTTTTCTGACCTGATGCCCTCCCAATGTGTAAGATTTCTCCATAATCAGAGGCCAAGGGCATGCTGCTTGAGAATTATGGGAGCTGGTTCAACATTATTTGAATGGCATCAAGTAGGGAAAGCTTTACTAGTTTCTCTGCTCCTTAACATAGCTGAAATCTTCCTTTGTTCTGATATGTCTTACTGTAGCTACTGACTGTATGACCAAAGTACATCATTAAGCTGCCTGGAGCACAGAGGGAAGGGTCTCATTAGACCCAAACCCTTTTTCTTTCTTTCTCCACTTTTCTCATTTTTTTTCCCTTTCAAAAAGGTGAAGAGGGAAATCACTTGCATACATTTCATTTCATTTCCTTCCTATGCCCAAACGGTGACCAGTTTTCTGTTTTTAATCTTCACTTTAACAAAGAGCAATTGGGCAGCCACCAATGGTGGAAAACACCGCAGTCAACTGTCTTGTAAATGAGAAGCAGTGGTAATAAAAATGAATTTGTATATCACCAGGAGTGGAGAGTACGTCTGCCTTGTAAATTTAATTAAACAGCAGGTGCAAAATCAGGTCATGTGGCTTTCATGTGCCCCTTGTGAGGACGACAACTAAACAATGATTCTAATATGAAGAAATTTGCATACATTTGCATTGGATTCCATGGAACACACAGTAATTGTCCCCTTCGCCTTGTGTGCCACTTCTGGGAAGTTGATTATCTGACTAAGCAGAGTGGGGGCCCTTTCTTAGCCTCTTCCAAAAAGAAAGCATGTTTCCATTCTCTAGTAGCTAGGATCCAGATATGAAATGCTTTTTCATGTGAAAGGTAAAACAAGTATCTTATAACTGGACTTTCCAAAATTCAGGAGACCCTATTGTAATTGCCTGGAACAAAATCAAAAGTAAAAAGCAGGGGTAAAGACATGTTGCCAAGTCAACTGGGGGAATGCAAGGTCATCTCTCCAAATAAAGTGTGATTGTTTACACATTCAAACATATTTGACCTCCACTCAGAGAATGTCAGAAGTAATCCTGAGTATGGTTTAAAGAGTTTATGGTACTAGACAAGGACCTTAGCCAGTTGCATGTCAGATTTTCCAGTTGTGTTTTTATTTAGAAGTGTTCCATTGTGAGATTCTAGCTGCTATTGCTGCCATAGTCATCTTCTAATACATTTTCAACACTTGCTGCTCTCACTGGACTCTAAAGCAACTTCCCCAACCTGGTGCCCTCCAGATGCTTTGGGATTAGATCCCAGAATTCAGTTGGGCAACAGAGCAGAAAGTTGGTGATTGATCTATTCTAAGCCTCCCTCCCTCCTCCTGCCTGGTCACGTGACCCCCCCCAGTGGAGTGTACTGTATACACATGCACACATACAAACACACAGAGATGCAACATGAGTGGAGAGCAGAAACATGCACATACGTAGAAGAACCCATGTATGCTCATGCTGATTAGACACTCACATGCAATCACACATATATAGGCAACATGCACGCACACATCCTGATTAGTGCCTGGAGAGAAAGTGCACACAAAGCTCATATCTGCATTTCCCTTTTTAAGCTGCTCACATTCTGTGCTCATGCTGCTTCACTCTAAGCCACTTTAACAAAATCTTGACTGGACTGAAACACTTTAGCAACAACTTGCAAGGCATTCAGTTATGAGGACAGGCTAGCACATCCTCCCATTGGACAATTCCCATGCTGCTGGGCCCACCCATCTTTCTGTTTCAGGAAAGCAATGACCAATCGCTTTCCTTCCTGTGGACAAGAGGGTGATCATACATAGACAGACACATATAAATACACTCATACATTATATATACCCACACAAACAAGAAGCATGCTCACAGAGAAAGAGTTAAACTGAATTTATCTATCCAAAGTTAAAGCACAAAGTATACATACGTGCTTGTGCACAAGCAGTTTATAACTAATCCATTCTTAATCCCTTTTTTCTAACATCTTTGAAAGCTACTTTTTCCATGAGTGCTATAATAGCAGAATGATTTCAATTCTTGCTTTGTAAGTAGGAAGGCGCTCATTTAACTCCCAGCAGAACCATTTAAATTATTTTTTTTCCTTTTCCTGAGCTTTCTACTTTTCCCTGTGTTTTTTAAAGAAGTCCATTAATGAACTGTCTCACTATCTGTCCAGTCACCTGAGGTAAATTAAGCACCCTGTAATGGTTGCCTAATCCCAAATACTCAGTCTCACAAGCTTGGGCTTAAAGATAACTGATTTATTAAAGGAATAGTATGCAAATACAAAGAAAGCTGAGAATGAGCAAAAGCGTGCCAAATACAAACTTAAAAGCCTTGCCTTCAATCCAGTCCCGCCCCAAGCCCCGTCAGCACGCACCCCCTCCCAGGTGCTAGGAACCGTTACACACGCCTGGGAAAGTAACCTTGAATAGGATTGCAAACCCAAACATACATTCCAAAGTTCCAAAACAAAGCAGAGCGCAGGAATGGAAAAACCCAGAAATGAACCAGGCGGGTATACACGGAAAACGGCTTGACATGTGAAATGTTACAATGTTAGCAGAACATTGAAAGGGGGAAACATGACATATCGCCCCCCCCAAAACAATGCTAAGGAGCCGGTTTGTTAGGGTAGGTAGAGTGAAAACGAGCAACCAGGTGGGGTGAGCGTACATCGGGAGCAGAAACCCACTCAGGATGAGGGAAATGTTTCCAGCGAACGAGGTACTGCAAAGTGGAACGTTGGCGGCGGGAGTCCAGGATTTCAATAACCTCGAAGTGTTGTTGGTTTTCAATCATGATAGGAGGTGGTAGAGCCAGTTGGGGATGCCAGCGGTCCGATGGCAGGTAGGGCTTCAGCAAACTGCAATGGAAAACAGGGTGTAAACGCTTGAGATTATGGGGCAAATCCAGTTTAAAAGTAACAGGGTTAATTTGCGCAACAATGGGGAAAGGACCCACAAATTTAGGGCCCAGTTTCTTCGAGGGTTGCGGTGATTTGATGAATTTGGTGGATAAGTAGACTTTGTCGTCCACAGCAAAAGTAGGTTCGCAGGAGCGTTTAGCATCGGCATGACGTTTGTAGGTGGTTTGGGCATGGTGTAGAGCTTGTTGAATGTTTAGCCACGAGTCTTTAAGAGTGTCAGCCCAGTCAGTGAGAGAGGCTGGTAGGGGCTGCGGGTGCGGGAGTTCAGGGATCGGGACGAACTCCCGCCCGAAGACAGCCTTAAAGGGAACTTGACCAGTGCTCTGATGCACGGCGTTGTTATAAGCGACTTCAGCAAAAGGGAGTAAGTCCACCCAGTTGTCCTGTTGGTAATTGACAAAAGCCCGAAGGTATTGCTCAAGAGTAGAATTAACCGCCTCAGTAGATCCATCCATTTCCGGATGCCAAGCGGTGGATAGGGCTTGTTTAGTGCCAAGGAGTTTTAAAAATGCCCGCCAAAATTGTGACGTAAATTGTGTGCCTCTGTCACTCACCAAACGGGCGGGGATACCGTGAAGGCGGTACACGTGAACGAGGAAGAGGCGTGCCAGCTGTTGAGCGGTGGGGATAGAGGCGCATGGGATAAAATGCGCTTGTTTAGAAAAAAAATCTTTCACCACCCAAATAACAGTTTTTCGTTGACTGGGGGGTAGGTCGACAATAAAGTCCATGGAGATGTCCTGCCATGGGAAGGACGGGGTGGCCACCGGCTGGAGGAGACCTTGAGGCTTGCCTGTCTTGCGCTTTGTAGCCGCACAGACAGGGCATGCAGTGACATAGGCTTTAAGGTCTTTTAACAAAGTTGGCCACCAGAATTGACGCCGAACCAGGTGAAAGGTTTTTAAATATCCAAAATGTCCAGCCAACTTGTCGTCGTGGCAACGCTGGAGGATGGTTTTCCGCAAAGCGTCAGGGACATAGAGACGATCGTTGCGCCAGGCAAAACCATCAGTGAAAGTCACAGTGTGTCGGTTGGCTTGCAACCAAGTATCATTTTTAAGGTGAAGTAGCAACTGTTGTTGCAAGTCTGATGGAATTGGCAAGCACGGTGACTGGGAGGGAGGCGGAGCGGCTTGAGGTTGAGTTTGGCGCGCTCGCGCTTGGCTGCATGTCACCGCTGCCAGACCCAGTTGTTTTTCCGTCCATACAGTACCTTGAATGGTTGGCCCTGGGCCAGCATCTTGGGGTCTGCGTGACAGCGCATCAGCTAAAAAGTTTTTCTTGCCTGGAATGAATTTGAGGGTGAAGTCAAAACGGCTGAAAAACTCAGCCCAGCGAAGTTGTTTGGGGCTGAGTTTTCGAGTGGTGCTTAAGGCTTCCAGGTTCTTATGGTCAGTCCAGACTTCAAAAGGATTTGAAGCCTCTTCTAATAAGTGGCGCCAAGTTTCTAAAGCAGTCTTTACAGCAAAAGCTTCCTTTTCCCAAACATGCCACCTTCTCTCTGTTTCTGTGAACTTACGAGAGAGGTAAGCACAGGGTTTTAAGGTGCCAGACTGGTCTGACTGGAGCAGTAGCGCCCCAACGGAGAAATCGGAGGCATCCACCTGTACTACGAAAGGTTTGGTGGGGTCTGGATGCTGCAGAATAGGTTCAGTAGTGAAGATTTGTTTGAGTGCCTCGAATGCCTGTTGGCAGGTTGGAGTCCATTTAAGGAGCGCTCCTGGGTTTTTAGAGCATCGCGTATCCCCCTGCGCTTTAGTTTTTAACAGTTCAGTAAGGGGGAGGGCGATTTCCGCAAAATTTTGGGCAAATGCCCTATAGAAATTGGCGAATCCAAGGAAACTTTGTAATTGTCTCCTGGTACGTGGAGGCTCCCATGCCACAATCACTTCCACCTTGGCAGGGTCCATTTCAATGCCCTTAGCGGAAATTCTATATCCTAGATAATCGATTTGTGATTGATGAAAGGCACACTTGGACAGTTTAGCATACAACTCAGTGTTTCTCAATTTAGTAAGCACGCACCAAGTGAATATGTTCTGACATGGTTTCAGTATAAATCAATACATCATCCAAATACACCAGTACTCCCTTAAATAGGTGGTCGTGCAAGACCTCATTGATAAGTTGCATAAAAACCCCAGGTGCCCCCGATAAACCAAAGGGCAAGACTTTGTATTGGAAAGCCCCAAGAGGACAGTTAAACGCTGTTTTCCACTCGTCCCTTTCCCTTATGTGAATGCGAAAATAGGCTTCTCCCAGATCCAATTTTGAGAAGATTTTGCCTCTGGCCAGATGTGATAACATATCTTTGATAAGGGGCAAAGGATATTTATTTAATATTGAGACTGCATTGAGCCCGCGGAAATTGGTACAGAGTCTCAATGAGCCATCCTTTTTTGGTCTAAAGAGGACAGGAGCCCCCACCGGGGAGTTTGCCGGCTCAATGAAACCTCTAGCGAGGTTTTTGTCAATGAATTCCCTCAGTGTAGTCAGCTCTTTGGGGGACATGGGATAAATTTTTGGGTGAGGTAACTTTACATTAGGTAAAAACTCAATGGCACAGTCTGTTTTCTGGTGAGGTGGCAAGCGATCTGCTTCCTTCTCTCCAAACACATCAGCCAGATCTTGGTATTGGCTAGGCAGCCCTTCTAGTGGTGACAGAGTTTGTACTGTAGTGTTAGCTACCCGTCCTCCCTCCATGTCCTCTAACAAGTCCTTTTCAGGTACTTTATAAAATCCATCAGCAAACATTACAGTTCTATGCAGCCAATTGATAAAAGGGTTTTGTTGCACAAACCAAGGCATTCCCAAAATCACTAAAGGGCCCCCCACCGGAGCTATGACAAAAGGCAGTTTCTCCCAATGGGTGCCCATCTGTAAAGCCACCAGTCCTGTAGAGTGAGTGACTGCCTTCCCTCCCGCCATGGTCCCATCCAATTGCGTGAAGATCATGGGCCGTGGCAGAGGGAACGTGGGCAGTTCTAGGGCCGCTACGACATCAGGATGCATCAGTGAACGAGAACAACCCGAGTCCAGCATGGCCCAGACTTCGACAGTCTTAGTTCTAGAGCCCAGTTTTACTTTGACAGTCATTGTAGGGAAGTTCCCACTCACCGAATCGTGGTCGCGCCCGGTTTCTTCCACCTGCCCAACGGCGCCCTTCAGGACAGGTGGAAGGCGTTTCCCGCCGGCTGGTCAAATTGTAATTCCTCTTCCTCATCCCCGAATGGGAGGTCTGGAGGGTTGAGTTCAGCACAGGCAGCCTTCATCTTGCGCGGCAGAGATGGCGATTTTCCCGGCGCTTTCCCGGACCGTTCTTCTGGTCGGCGTCTTGGGCACGAAGTAGCCCGATGCCCCTCTTTCCCGCATCTTAAGCACTGCTCTTTCGCAAATCGTCGTTCCCTTTCTTCCTCCCAGGGTTTTGGTTTAGGGCGACTCGAATATCCAGCAACACGAGCCCCCTTAGCGGCTCGGGTTTGTCTCAGTTCCTTGCTCTGGGCATACATTTGGAGAGCGCTTTCCGCACTGCCTGCCAACTGTATCCAGCCGTATAACGTTTTAGGATCGTCCCTACACAAAGCCCAACGGAAGATTTCCGTGACCAGCCCTTGCTTGAACATCTCCACCAAAGTTGACTGGGACCAGTCTTCCACCTTCCCTGCCAGGGCTTTAAATTCTAAAGCGTAGTCTGCGACAGAGAGGGTTCCTTGGTAAAGTTTTCTTAGGGCGTTCTTTGCTCTCTCTTGGGCCAATGGGTCTTCGAAGTGCTGTTTCAGCGCCCACAGAAACTCATCAAAGTCCTCTAACTCCGTGGCCTCAGCTTGGCACAGCTGTACATACCAATCAGCTGCCCTCCCCTTCAGCTTGTTGGCAATGAAATTAATCTTGCCTTGTTCAGAGCGAAAATTTCGACCCCAATCCTCCATATAATGTCTAGCATTTGTAATGAAGAAGGAAAGCGTGGTAGGGTCTCCATCAAACTTCACCCCAAAGGGTGGGAAGGTCCTTACCAGCTCCACCGGCTGTGGTGGCTCCGCAAACAACAATGTGCGTTGAGCCGCCAGTGGTGGCCGATCTCTGGACGCCCTTGACTCCCTTCCCCCCAATTGCCGGGGAGCTCTAGTCTTACTTCTTCCTCTGAATGACAGGGAACTCCATTGGGGGGGAACCAGCTGAGAGGTGTCCTCTTCCCAGTCTTCCTGCAGGGACCCCGAGCCTCTGGTGGCATCTTTTATGAGGGTCACTCTCATATCCATTTTGTCCTCTATTGCTTTCATGCGGGCAGGGGTGACAGGCTCTTCTAAGGGTCTATTGGTTACCACCACCCTCGGTGATAAGGGGATTTCGGGTTCCCAGGATGGCTGTGGAGATCCCCTCCCCGGTGCTGCTTCCACCTTGGGTTGGGGCTGGAGTACACCCCCCGTGGCACCCTGCACTGCTAACAATAGCTCATCCAGTGGGCATCTCGCCTCTCCCGACATGCTGCCCTTTGCGCTCACGAAGTTGGAGCTATCAGAGTCTTCGCCGAGTCCGGCTCTTCATCGCTCCCTTCACTCTCGCGAAGCGGAGGTTCGATCATCGCTAGCGCTCCTCTTTACCCAACTTTGGATGGGGCTAGCGGAAATGATATAAATGATTCTCAGCTTTATGTAATGGTTGCCTAATCCCAAATACTCAGTCTCACAAGCTCGGGCTTAAAGATAACTGATTTATTAAAGGAATAGTATGCAAATACAAAGAAAGCTGAGAATGAGCAAAAGCGCGCCAAATACAAACTTAAAAGCCTTGCCTTCAATCCAGTCCCGCCCCATCAGCACGCACCCCCTCCCAGGTGCTAGGAACCATTACATGCGCTTGGGAAAGTAACCTTGAATAGGATTGCAAACCCAAACATACATTCCAAAGTTCCAAAACAAAGCAGAGCGCAGGAATGGAAAAACCCAGAAATGAGCCAGGCGGGTATACACGGAAAACGGCTTGACATGTGAAACGTTACAATGTTAACAGAACATTGAAAGGGGGAAACATGACACACCCCTAGTCCTAAACAGCCCATGCACTGTTGGATGGGGGGTACTGACATTAAAACGTAACCTGAGGAGGCAACCATCAGACATAACCATAAATGTGACTATGACATCAGAAACCAATGGCTTCTCCAATGGCTGTGAAGAAACAATCTCACCAGAAATAAAAACTACTTGTATTTTTTAAAAAAATAATATCCCATGTGAATTGAAATTGCCTTTAATATTTATTTAGCAATTTCAGTTAATGAGAGAAAGTTAAGACCAAAACTGAACAAGAAAAAAGAAGAATGCTGCATATAGTTGTATTATTATGAAAGTTCATAATATGGCAACGGTGGGGAACCAAACATTGCTTTAAGATCTCCACTGCATCCATCCTTTCAACAGAAGGGCAAGCAGCCTTATTTTAAAGGTATTAGTAATACTATGAAAGGGTCTAGGGCATAAAGATGAGGAGATTTATATCCCACAATTCCTTCAGGAAATCAAGGCAGTGTACATTTGACCCCTCCCCCACAACATAACTCTGTAAGGGAGGTAGGGATGAGAGACAGCAATTGGATCAAACCAACCAATGAGCTTCCCCAGTTTATGGTGGCCTTGAATCCTTCTTAGTCCTATACTTTGGCCACTACCCCACCCTGCCTCTCTTGGCTTTGTCCCAAATAGCAGCATCCATTCATACAGGGGCTAACCAACTGTTTTGCAGCTGGCTGAGGCCAACCTCAAAGAGTCTGTCTGGTTGGGTTGGCACTGGGTTATAGCTGTGTTAAGCCAGAAGTAGTTCAACCACTAATGTCTTAAACAATTTATTTCATGGTTAGGAACATACACTTGAAAAATTCCAGGGACTCCCCAAAGGGGACTGGAGGCAGCATGTGGATCATTTTTAATGTATCCCTTCTTTTCTCCTCTCCACTAGCTTATATGTGCATTATTCTTCATCAACCTCCTGCATGGTTACTATTAGTATTTTCCATCCTCCTATATAAGGCTTCCCCAACCTGAACACCTGCCCATGGTGTCTGAGGATTCTGGGATTTCTATTGTCAACAAAGTAGGAAGCGGGGTGTGGGGGGGGCTGGCCTATATGGTGAGGATAATGAAGTCTATGGATGTTTTCTGGAAAAAAACACATGGAGATTGGCAATAACTAGCAGGGACAGTGGGCATGCTTCAGTTCCCCTGACATCCATAAGCATGTGAACAGAGCTCATAACATTCTGGATGTAGACAGTAAGTTATGCCAGCATAGTAGGTCCACGATTAAAACAACACTGCTCTTGCCCACTGCAACATTAAGGAAGCAGATCACAGTCATTTTGTTTTATTCTCATGCCTTTGTGGCAGCTCTTATTTCTCTCCAACAGGCCACAATCCCGATTAATCTCTTTATAGCCAGCTGCAAGAGGTGTTTCAGAGCTGTCGGTGTCACAGGTGAATCCCATGCTAGAAGGGTCTGCTCTCATTTCATTTGGACCAAATAGGTGTAAATACTTTATTAATTTAAAACACAGACACACACTCACACCAAGTGAAAGCTGTTCCCCACTGATTGATTTTTCAAAAGCTCCCTAGACTGATTCAACTACAGATGTTTGGGAAGTGATTGGATGTAAAGTGGTTTTAATTCATAAAAGCAATAAAAATTTGCTTATTGCCTGAACAGATGAGCTAGCTAAGGGGGCATAATTTGGAGAGTTCTTATTGGAAAAGTTTTTGAAAACAAGTAATGATAGTGAAGAGAAAAAGCCTTATTAGATACAGTCAGTGATTTAAGAGGGGAAGAAAAGCTTTAAAATCTGGGCTGTATAATTTAACTGTACATCAGAGTAAATTGCTCTGAGTTCTCAGACTACCTAACTTTATTCCCAAAGAACACAACACTCTAAAAGACTGAGCTAAATAAATCTATATTTAAAAATGAAGATGGTCCATGCATGTCTGTGAGAACTGAGCTCTGGGAAATTAAAACAAAAACTGAAAACCAACACTTAATCAATAGATAAATATTTTAAGAGGGCATTAATAGTTGCCATGAATTGCCCATTCATGCAGTAATGAAATCCATTTTAGAAGATCATACTTGCTCTAGAATTTCTCTGAACTCCAAATTCTGAAATGAAGTGGGCTCATTCTGAATAGATTTTCATGTTTCTAGGGTTCTGAATTTGCTTCACTCTGAATTTGCTTCACATTGACCAAGAAAGCAAAGAATAAGAATAAGTTGGCCATTTCAGAATTAGGGAACTTAAGTTCAGCTGAACTGCTTTGAAGGATTGGATCCATAGTTCAGAAATGACCCAACCTGCTTGTCATGTTCACTGTTTCAATGTATAGTATACATCGTAACGTTTCACATGCCATGGTGCTGACACGTGTTTCTGTTTGGGAGGGACCTGCTGTGAAACCTTGTACCAAGCTGTGTATCTGTGTTCATTACAATGGAATGTGTTTGGGTTATGTGCTCTGCTCAAGGACTTTTCCCGCAGACCATCAGAAACCGTTAGGAGCACCTGGGATTGTGAACTTGGGAAGATTTTATGGGGGGAGGGAACTCATTTGCACCTAGGGTTTTTAGTTTGCATTTGGCGCGCTTTTATCATTCTCAGCTTTCTCTGTGATCCTGCATACTATTCTTTAATAAATCAGATATCTTTGAATTCCTGTTCATGAGTCTGATAGTGTTTTAGAACAGGCATTCATTACATAAAGCTGAGAATGACAAGCTGAGAATGACCACGGTATCAACAGAAAGACAGCCTAACACGCAAGGGAGGGAGGAATCTCAAACCCCTGAAAGGCTAAGAGTGGTGGAGGCCAAAATAGAATCGATGGAGTATATGCTAAGAAACCTGTCTCTGTCATTGGGGGGGCAGGGGAGGTGCAGAGGAGATCCCAGCTTCACGCAACCATCCCCCATCCTCCCACCTGGACCACCGGCAGAGCAGGGCTGGAGATGGCTCCGGGATGAATCTCCACCCTGCAGGGCTCGACCACCAGTGTCCCCACCCCGAAGAGGGAGAGCTACTGTAACCTGGGGCCCAACCACTCAAGCAGCCGCCGATTCCGCTCCAACTGGAGTGGGGGTGAGAGACTTTTCTGTCAAGTTTGATGGAGATCCAACCAAGTTATCTTTCTTTCTAACCAATGCTAAAAGTTACATGAGGCAGTTTGGAGCATACTTCCCTTCCAAAGAGGCTAAGATAACTGCCATTGCCACCAAGTTGAAGGGCTGAGTGGCTGACTGGTATGTTCAATTAAGTGAGGCTGACTCCCCTACACTTGAATATTTCGAGGACTTCATGTGGGCATTAAAGCTGCATTTTGAGTATCCTCTGGCCAAGGCAAGAGCTAAGAAGGCGGTGAAGGATCTTACCCAGGGCCAACTGTCTGTAGCTGATTATGCCCTGGAGTTTAAGGCTTTAGCTGGGAAAATCCCCGACTGGTCTCAGTCAACCTTAACAGAATGGTTTAAAAAGGGACTCAACCGGGATGTCCTACGGTGGGGGCGTTGTGTAGAGACGACCCAGAGTCATTGTACGAATGGATCTGTCTGGCTGGCAAGGCTGAGCACGCCCAGCATACCTTCATGCAAACCAGAAGACCTGAAAAACCACTAGCCACCATGAGGGGACCCCGAAGTGCTGCAACTGCTGCCCGGCCAGGCTATAGAGCCTGGGAAGAGGAGAGAGATTGGTGCTATGCGAGGGGTCAGTGTCTCCGATAAAGAAAGGAAGGGCATCGAGCAGCTGATTGCCCAAAACCCAAGGCTGGAGATCGAGCAGGCAAACCGCTGGCCAAATCGCCCCCCCCCTCGCAGCGGATGACAGCAGCCAAGGGTGCAGCTGACACTGAGGAAGTATTCTACTTCTCGGGAGAGGCTGAAGATGACTCTAAGGAGCCAGCAGGAAACGCCAGCCACCTGCCATGAAGAGCGCCTGCGGGCAGGTGGAGGAGGATGGGCGTGAGGATGCTATGGTGAGTGCTGACTGTCTCACTTTAGCAGTAAAAGTGAAATCGGGCTCCTGCACAAAAACTACAGAGGTCTGGGCTTTGGTTGACTCTGGGTGTTCCAGGTGTCTAATTCACCCTGATCTGGTTGCTGCTTTGGACCTGCCTAGCTTCCCCCTCCAGCAGCCTTTGATCTTCACACAGTTGGATGATTCAACGGCGGGGGGGGGGGGCGGCAAGCCATTTCACTGGAACTGTCGCAATGCAAATGGGCAGCCACCATGAGACTTTAAAATTTGTAGTAGCACCTGTTGGCAATCCCTTGGTAATTCTGGGGATCCCGTGGTTGACCTATCGAAGCCCATATATAAACTGGGAACACAGAACTGTGACTTTTAAAGATGGGTTTTACCAAGCTCCTACAGCAGGGAGAGCTTCACATGTGGGGGTTGGAAGGGCTGCAATTGCCACGCAGCGCCCTAACTTGGTACATCTAGAAGGCTTGCCCAATCGATACCAAGATTTTGCAGATGTTTTTGGGGAAATGGAAGCAGATCAGCTACCCCCCCCATCGGAAAACTGACTGTGCAATACAGTTGGTTCCCAATGCTCAATTGCCCAAGCCAAAAATTAATCCAATGACTCAGAAGGAGCTTGAGGCATTACAGGACTTTATTGACAAACATCTGTCAAGGGGGTTTATTGAACCTGCAAATTCCCCAGTTGGGCCCCTGTGCTATTCTGGGAAAAGAAAGATGGCACACTTCGACTCTGTATGGACTATCGAGGGTTAAATTCCATCTCAATCTGCAACAAGTACCCTCTTCCGCTCATGAAGGACATGTTAGCTCACTTGTCTAAGGGCAAGATTTTCTCCAAGCTCGATCTTCGTGAAGCCTATTTCCGCATCCGCATACGAGCTGGGGATGAGTGGAAAACTGCTTTTAATTGCCCACTGGGTTCATTTCAGTACAAAGTCCTCCCTTTTGGGTTGGCAGGGGCACCCGGAGTCTTCATGCAATTGATTAATGAAGTATTACATGATCATTTGTTTAAAGGGGTCCTGGTTTATTTAGATGATGTTCTCATTTACACTGAAACCACGGAGGAACACAAACGCCTCCTCAAACAGGTGTTACACAAGCTTAGAAATGCCAAACTCTATGCCAAACTTTCCAAATGTGAATTCCACAAGACCCAACTTGACTATCTGGGCTATCAGGTGTCTGACAAGGGCATTGAAATGGACCCTGCAAAAATTCAGGTGATTTTAAGCTGGGAATGTCCCTGCACCCGGAGGCAATTGCAAAGTTTCCTCGGGTTCAGTAATTACTATTGCCAGTTTATCCAGAGGTTCGCTGAGATTGCCTTGCCCTTCACTGATTTACTCCGTACCATGGGCTTGGGGGAGACATGCAAGGTAAAACATCCTGGAGCAGTGCTGAATTGGATGCCAGGCAGCATTGGAAAAACTGAAATCCCTTTTCACTGCTGAGCCTATTCTACAGCACCCCGATCCTGAATGCCCCTTTGTGGTCCAAGTTGATGCTTCTGACTCCTCAGTTGGGGCTATATTGTTACAGAGAGATTCTGAAAATTACTTAAAACCCTGCGCTTATCTGCCCAGAAAATTTTCTGAAACCGAACGCCTGTGGCATGTTTGGGAAAAGGAGGCGTTTGCTGTAAAAGCCACTTTGGAAGCCTGGTGTCACCTCCTGGAAGGCACTAAATGCCCTTTTGAGGTTTGGACCGATCACAGGAATTTGGAAGCCCTCCGCACCCCCCGGCGTATCAGTCCTAAAGAGATTCGCTGGGCTCAATTTTTCAGTCACTTTAACTTTCAGTCAAAGTTTATTCCGGGAAAGAAAAACTTTCTGGCCGATGCTTTGTCACGTTTACCTCAGGACCTTGACCAGGTGGCAGATGTGGTTGGGACTGTTCTCACTGAACCACAACTGGGCTTGGTTGCTGTCACTCGGAGCCAGACCCGTGCGCAGGCAATCCCGCCCCCAGCCCAGTCTGGGAAGCAGAAAGTGCAAGTTCCTTGTCAGTTACAGAAAGACTTTCTCCAGGCGCTGAAATCTGACACCTGGTTGCTAGCTAATAAAGACTCTGTTTCTTTTGAAAACGGTCTGGCATGGGTGCAACACCGCCTTTACATACCCGAAACTTTAAGAGCTGAGATTTTACAGCATTCCCATGATGATAAACTTGCTGGGAATTTTGGTTTTGTCAAAACATTACATTTGGTTCGTTGTCAATTCTGCTGGCCTACCTTGAGACGCGATGTAAAAGACTATGTGGCTTCCTGTCCTGTTTGTGCAATGTCAAAATGCAAGAGGGGGAAACCACAGGGGCTTCTACAGCCAGTGGCCAGCCCGTCCCGTCCCTGGGACGAGATTTCTATGGATTTTATTGTGGATCTCCCTCCCAGTCAGAAGAAAACTGTCATTTGGGTTGTAAAAGATTTTTTTTTCAAACAGGCACATTTCATTCCATGTGCATCCATCCCGTCGGCCCCGCAATTGGCGCGCATATTTCTCATCCACATCTACCATCTCCACGGCAGCCCCTCCTGTTTGGTCAGCGACCGTGGGACACAGTTTACTTCCCAGTTTTGGAAATCATTTTTAAAATTGATTGGCACCAAACAAGCACTGTCTACCTCTTCCCATCCTGAGACTGGCAGATCTACTGAGATTTTAAACTCCACTCTTGAACAATTTCTTAGAGCATACATTAACTACCATCAGGATGATTGGGTGGAGTTACTGCCTTTTCCTGAAGTGGCTGACAACAATGCTGTCCATCAAAGTACCGGGCAAACCCTTTTTCGTGTGGTTTCTGGTCACGACTTTGTTCCCATCCCTGAACTGCCACAACCCCCTTCCCAAACATGTTCTGCCTCTGACTGGGCTGTTAAGCTGGCTGATTCCTGGCCGGTGATTAAACAGGCTTTGGCTGATGCCCAGGCTGTTTACAAGTTTCAACCCGATAGGCATCATTCCTTGCAACACGACTTCAAGATTGGAGATCAGGTGTATCTATCTACCAAATTTATCAAGTCACCACAACCCTCTAAAAAGCTTGCTCCCAAGTTCATTGGTCCTTTCCCTATTGTTGGTCTTATCAATCCAGTTACTGTTAAGTTGGACCTGCCTCACAATTTGAAACGCTTGCACCCTGTTTTCCATTGAAGCTTGCTCCTCCCACTGGCAACCCCAACCTCCTCCTCCTGCTCCGATCATGATTGATGGCCAACAGCACTTTGAAGTCAAGGAGGTCGTTGATTCTCGCAAGCTTCGAGACACCCTCCAGTATCTGGTCCGCTGGAAATACTTTCCTCATCCTGAATGGGTGTCTGCTCGCCACGTTAATGCTCCTGATTTAGTTCGCTGTTTCCACTTTGCTTACCCTTTGAAGCCTGCTGCTTAGTGTTTTCTTTCTTTTGGGGGGCAGTATGTCACGTTCACTGTTTCAATGTACAGTATACATCGTAATGTTTCACATGCCATGGCGCTGACGCACATTTCTGTTTGGGAGGGAGCTGTTGTGAAACCTTGTACCAAGCTCTGTATCTATGTTCATTACAATGCAATGTGTTTGGGTTATGGTCTCTGTTCAAGGACTTTTCCCGCAGACCATCAGAAGCTGTTAGGAGCACCTGGGATTGTGAACTTGGGAAGATTCTATGGGGGAAGGGATCTCATTTGCACTGAGAGTTTTTAGTTTGCATTTGGCGCGCTTTTGTCATTCTCAGCTTTCTCTGTGATCCTGCATACTATTCTTTAATAAATCAGATATCTTTGAATTCCTGTTCATGAGTCTGATAGTGTTTTAGAATAGGCATTCATTACACTGCTCTGACATCAGCAAAGGATCGTTACCTTGTCTGGTGCTGGAGCTTGAGCACCTCAATGATGCCATGAGCTAAACCATAAAGGGCCACCCAAGACGGGAAGGTCATGACAGAGAGTCAGACTAAATGCGATCCCTGGGGAAGGTAATGGAAACCCACCCCAGTATTCTTGCCGTGAAAACTAAATGGATCAGTACAACCAGAGATATGTCGGTATACCATCGGAAGATGAGACCCCCAGGTCGGAAGATGGTCAAAATGCTACTGGGGAGGAACAGAGGATGAGTTCAGCTAGCCCCAGACGTGATGACGCAGCTAGCTCAAAGCCGAAGGGATGGCTAGCAGCCGACAGTGCTGGTGGTGAACGGCGAATCCGATGTTCTAAGGATCAACACACCATTGGAACCTGGAATGTAAGATCTATAGGCCAGGGCAAATTGGATGTGGTTATTGGTGAGGTGTCAAGATTAAAGATAGACATTCTGGGCGTCAGTGAACTGAAATGGACTGGAATGGGCCACTTCACATCAAATGACCACCAAATCTACTACTGTGGACAAGAGGACCACAGAAGAAATGGAGTAGCCTTCATAATTAATAGTAAAGTGGCTAAAGCAGTGCTCGGATACAATCCAAAAAACGATAGAATGATCTCAATTCGAATTCAGGGCAAGCCATCTAACATCACAGTGATCCAAATATACGCCCCAACCACAGATGCTGAAGAAGCTGAAGTAGAGCAATTCTATGAGGATCTGCAGCACCTACTGGACAACACGCCTAAAAGAGATGGTATTTTCATCACGGGAGACTGGAATGCTAAGGTGGGCAGTCAAATGACACCTGGAATTACAGGTAAGCATGGCCTGGGAGAACAAAACGAAGCAGGACATAGGCTGATAGAATTTTGCCAAGACAACTCACTCTGCATAACAAACATTCTCTTCCAACAACCTAAGAGATGGCTTTATACATGGACATCCCCAGATGGACAACACCGAAATCAGTTTGACTACCTCCTTTGCAGACAAAGATGGCGGACATCTATACAGTCGGTAAAAACAAGACCTGGAGCTGACTGTAGTTCCAATCATGAACTTCTTCTTGCATAATTTAGGATCAGACTAAAGAGATTAGGGAAGACTCACAGATCAGCTAGATATGAGCTCACTAATATTCCTAAGGAATATGCAGTGGACGTGAAGAATAGATTTAAGGGACTGGACCTAGTAGATAGGGTCCCGGAAGAACTATGGACAGAAGTTCACAACATTGTTCAGGAGGCGGCAACAAAATACATCCCAAAGAAAGAGAAAACCAAGAAGGCAAAATGGCTGTCTGCTGAGACACTAGAAGTAGCTCAAGAAAGAAGGAAAGCAAAAGGCAGCAGTGATAGGGGGAGATATGCCCAATTAAATGCAAAATTCCAGAGGTTAGCCAGAAGAGATAAGGAATAATTTTTAAACAAGCAATGCGTGGAAGTGGAAGAAGACAATAGAATAGGAAGGACAAGAGACCTCTTCCAGAAAATTAGAAACATTGGAGGTAAATTCCAGGCAAAAATGGGTATGATCAAAAACAAAGATGGCAAGGACCTAACAGAAGAAGAAGAGATCAAGAAAAGGTGGCAAGAATATACAGAAGACCTGTATAGGAAGGATAACAATATCGGGGATAGCTTTGCCGGTGTGGTCAGTGAGCTAGAGCCAGACATCCTGAAGAGTGAGGTTGAATGGGCCTTAAGAAGCATTGCTAATAACAAGGCAGCAGGAGACGATGGCATCCCAGCTGAACTGTTCAAAATCTTGCAAGATGATGCTGTCAAGGTAATGCATGCTATATGCCAGCAAATTTGGAAAACACAAGAATGGCCATCAGACTGGAAAAAATCAACTTATATCCCCATACCAAAAAAGGGAAACACTAAAGAATGTTCAAACTATTGAACAGTGGCACTCATTTCACATGCCAGTAAGGTAATGCTCAAGATCCTGCAAGGTAGACTTCAACAATTCATGGAGTGAGAATTGCCAGATGTACAAGCTGGGTTTAGAAAAGGCAGAGGAACTAGGGACCAAATTGCCAATATCCGCTGGATAACGGAAAAAGTCAAGGAGTTTCAGAAAAACATCTACTTCTGTTTTATTGACTATTCTAAAGCCTTTGACTGTGTGGACCATAACAAATTGTGGCAAGTTCTTAGTGGTGTGGGGATACCAAGTCATCTTGTATGCCTCCTGAAGAATCTGTATAACGACCAACAGCAACAGTAAGAACAGACCACGGAACAACGGACTGGTTTAAGATTGGGAAAGGAGTACGGCAGGGCTGTATACTCTCACCCTACCTATTCAACTTGTATGCAGAACACATCATGCGACATGCTGGGCTTGAGGAATCCAAGGCTGGGGTTAAAATTGCTGGAAGAAACATTAACAATCTCAGATATGCAGATGATACCACTTTGATGGCTGAAAGCGAGGAGGATCTGAGGAGCCTTATGATGAAGGTGAAAGAAGAAAGTGCAAAAGCTGGCTTGCAGCTAAACCTCAAAAAAACCAAGATTATGGCAACCAGCTTGATTGATAACTGGCAAATAGAGGGAGAAAATGTAGAAGCAGTGAAAGACTTTGTATTTCTAGGTGCGAAGATTACTGCAGATTCTGACTGCAGTCAGGAAATCAGAAGACGCTTAATCCTTGGGAGAAGAGCAATGACAAATCTCGATAAAATAGTTAAGAGCAGAGATATCACACTGACAGCAAAGGCCCGCATAGTTAAAGCAATGGTGTTCCCCATAGTAACATGGCTGCGAGAGCTGGACCATAAGGAAGGCTGAGAGAAGGAAGATCGATGCTTTTGAACTGTGGTGTTGGAGGAAAATTCTGAGAGTGCCTTGGACTGCAAGAAGGTCGAACCAGTCCATCCTCCAGGAAATAAAGCCAGACTGCTCACTTGAGGGAATGATATTAAAGGCAAAACTGAAATACTTTGGCCACATAACGAGAAGACAGGGCACCCTGGAGAAGATGCTGATGCTAGGGAGAGTGGAGGGCAAAAGGAAGAGGGGCCAACCAAGGGCAAGGTGGATGGATGATATTCTAGAGGTGACGGACTCGTCCCTGGGGGAGCTGGGGGTGTTGACGACTGACAGGAAGCTCTGGCGTGGGCTGGTCCATGAAGTCACGAAGAGTCAGAAGCGACTAAATGAATAAACAAAAATACACTGCTCTGAGTTGTTCCAGGAAGTCCCCTAAACCTTGGTCCTCTGATTTAGCCCATGGTTTGGAAAACCTGGAACTCTGTTTTCAGTGCTAATATGGACAAACTACAAAGAGCTGAAGCTTTTTCCCCCCAGAAAAACGGAATAAAATTTGCAAGCCAGGCAATCCCTATGAGGAATCATTGTAAGATGTCAACTTCCTTAGGAATCAATACAAGATTCTTCAAGTTATGCTCTTTTAAAATCTCTTTTTTAAAAAAGTAACAGAAGGGGTTTACATCACTGCAAATTATATCACACTCTGTCTCAAACCACCTAAATGTATTAAAGCATCTCTAATCACAAGTTTGTTGACATTTTCAGAGGCCTCAAATAATAATAATAATAATAATAATAATATTAATAATAATAAGCCAAAACTAACTTTTGCTGAAGCCTTATTGAATCTTCTTTGGTAAGGCCTGTTCTTCTGTAAGCTTCATAATTCTATATTTAGTAATTTATTCTTCCAAGTTACTAAAAACAGAATTGGTTTTAATTTACTCAGATCCTAGAATCTCCCACCTCACTTGGATTTTTTTTTTTTAATTTTGTTACTTTGGTCATTTTCGGATCCTTGGAAAGTGAGGCTGATCTTAAGGCAATATTATATATTTCTATTATAAAGTCAGTAAATTCACAATTCAGTTATTTCTGTTAAAGATCTATCTGACAGATATGATTATAACCAGTGATTTCATTTGTCTGTCAAGCTCAGTGTAATCTAAGTATTTTTATAGGATTACAAAATGTGCTGGGTGGGAAGTGACAAGTTTAAGAAGTAATGTTTGAGTTATTTTCAGTGGACAGTCCTTACCTGAAAATTGAGACACCTGAGAGCTTTTCTTCGCTTTTATCTTCCCCCTACAAAAAAAAAAAAGTCTGTCACTAGTTCAAAGGCTGGTGGCTATTCAGAACTAAACATCGCAACACATGGAAACATATAATGACCAGCAGGGGCAACCATATTCCCTAGAACAGCCTTTCTCAACCTTTTGACCCTGGAGGAACCCTTGAAATATTTTCCAGGCCTCAGGGAACCCCTGCTCATTCAGGCTCAAATATAGGCCACAGGTTACCAAATTATTATATTCATTTCATGTGTGGGCCTGTATAGAGAGCCAGTCTGGTCTAGTGGTTAAGGTGCTGGGCCAGAAACCCAGAGGCTGTGGGTTCTAGTCCTGCCTTAGGCATGAAAGCCGGCTGGGTGACCTTGGGCCAGTCCCTCTCTCAGCCCAGCTCACCTCACAGGGTTGTTGTTGTGGGGAAAATAGGAGAAGTAGTAGGTATGTTTGCTGCCTTGAGTTATTTATAAAAATAACAAAGGTGGGATAAAAATAAATAAATAAATATGTGTATTAACAGTATTCTTAAACAAAAAATAAAGAATGAAACTTACCTCTTTAATGTGAAGTTGCCTGAATTTGAAATAATTTTTTAAATAAATTGTGATCTCCCAGGGAACCCCTAGTGACCTCTTGCAGAAGCCCAGGGTTCCATGGAACCCTGGTTGAGAAACCCTGCCCGATAATAGCATTGCTATACTGCAATGAAACCTTGTTCCCACTGGACATTATGTCTCACTTGACTGTTGTTGTTTTCAGGACAATCATGCCACAGCTTAAAAGAGCAGCTTTTTTTCTCTTTAAGGAAGGACAGAAAATAAAGTTCTCATGTTTTCTTTTGAGGCTCACCAAAAGCTCTGCTTTGCTGCTTCTGTTCAGTCCATTAGTAGGAGAAATAGAGTTTAGCCCCAAACAGGAGGTTGAATGATGTTAACAATTGTATAGTTCAACACAAATCTTCCTGGAATGTACTAGAATGTTCCTCTTCAATCAAAATTGTGGCACCAAAGCTTCCTACTCTCATATACCAATACATCTTTCAAATGGAAACATACTATGGAAATGAAACATCTGCCAGAACAGCAGATTGTAACAAAGCAAGAGAAGAAGAAAAAAAGGGGGCAGAGAAAGCTGTGTGCATTGCACAGCATTTTGTGCAGAGAGAGGAAAAGGGGGGGGGAGTTCATATAACACTAGAATGAAACCATGTCAGATTCAATAAATCATTCTACCCCTGAAACTGGCAGTCTATGGGTTCAGAGCCACACACAATCTGTAAACACTTCTGGTTCTGCAGCCCCTGGACCTCCCTCTCCAATCACAATTGTTTAAACTGTGGTTGAAATTGTTTCCCACCATTTTGCAATAGGAAACTAATGGAAGCCCTAATATAGTTTTAATACCGTTTCAGAAACAAATAAAACAGCTCAAGAGCAGCACACACATACGTGCAAGGAAAAAAAAATCCTGTCCATTGATAACAGCACCTCACATCCATGCCTGTTTTGCCTCATGGCCCCAGGCCCGCAACTAAGGTCTCTGTCACCCAGGGCAAACATGGATTCCGCACCCATTTTGGCACCGCCCCCCCCATACTCATTTTGGTGCCTCCCCAGCGCAGCACCCAGGGCGCATGCCCTGCTTGCCCCCCCCCCAGTTGCAGCCCTGCATGGCCCCATCCGTGGTGGACTCTGCCCCTCTAAAAAGCAAATGTGTGGCTCCCAGCAACCAAAAGGTTGTCCCCCATTTTTGCTCAACCTGTAGCTAGGGAGGTCTTGGCATTTCTGTGCCAATGCATCTGGATGGCAGCAGATTGGGGGAGGCAGCAGTAGATAAAATGAATGTCATCCAGTCCTGTTGAAAAAAGAAGAGAAACAATTAGGATTTAAACATAAGAAACCCAGTTACTCCAAGATTGTTTCAAACAGAGATGTAGTAAGTTGGATCCCAGGTCAACCTCTCCAGACAGATACTTCCAGGAATTTTATAAGTACTACATAGAGATAATAATAATAATAATAATAATAATAATAATAATAATAATAATAATAATAATAATAATAATAATAATGACCTCTCCTTTGTTCTCTCCAATAATAAGTGACATTGAAGGTTGTTTACCCATTGAACATAAAATACATCATTTTCCATATCATGATTAATAGCTATTGCAGCAAACAGACACAGATTGACCTATCCTAATTTTTTCTGTAATTCTCCTTTAAACCCATCTAAACTGAAGACCATGATCATATCTAGTAATAGTAAATTTTCTTCTTTTTTTTCTATAGAGACTCTGTTGCCTACCTACTTCATTGGGTGATCATTTGTTATAATTTTATAATGGGGGAGAAAACAGATCTTTCCATTTTCCCTGAAATCTTTCAAAAATTAATGAATTTCTTTCATCAGGTTTGCACAGTTCTGTCATAATTAAACATTTACATTCATCAGTTATAAAGAAACAAAACAACTGAAAATCTTGGAAGAGAATAAGAAATCATTAAGTCATCACAATATTCCACATCCTGGTGCCAAGATCCTCCATAATAATCTCTGATCAGCTAATGCTTATTTACTTTATCATGTGCCACAAACAACAAGGTGACTAATCCACTATAAATAAGGATCAATAATGTGGTAAAGCAAAACCATATAGCTAAGACTTGGGCTGGATCATACAATAAGTTACAGTAGAAAACAAACATTTTCAGAGTCATATATATCCTTTGTCTAATCAAAATATTATAAATATTAGAGTTGAGAATCATTATAAGCTATCAATAAACGTCTAAGCAAAAACTTAGCAGCGCCCTAACATCCATAAAGTCATCTCAAACATCTTACTTCTGGGAACTTGCAACCAAGGAGGTGATTTGCACACCATGGTCTGTCTTCTACAAGTGAGTCACTGAGATAATGAACAAATTGCACAAAAATGCCTTTATTCTTATCCAGCACCTTCACTCTGAGGAAGTCAGTTTTTTATATCAATTTCATCATGTGACAGGGCTAAGAAGAAGTTTATTTAAGTTTGATCAGACAGCACCTTTCAACAGAAACAATCACATTAATTTATATTTGGAAAACCAAATATTTATAAGAGTCTTTTCTATACCTTCTATGCCTGGAACATTAAACAGAAAGACTTGGGGAAATATTCCAGGTTATTTAAGTTAGAGAGCACAAGTCCTTTTGTTTTGAATCCATGTTCATCCATACATTCATTCCACCAGCATTTTAGAAATTAGACTGAAAAGTGATGTTGAAATATAGACTGATTATGTATTAGGAGAGGTACCATTCTCTCAAATATTTGTTCATGAACATATCCATCATGACTGTGATGAGTCTGCCATCAGCCATGGCTTTTTGCTGGCTATCCACATATCCATACAGACATCAAAACAGTTTGTATCCATTTTGCTGATGAGGAGCTGAGAGTAGGTGTTACATTGGATTTCTATAGAAAATAGAATATTTTTCACTTTAACTCATATTTCATTCCATGCTGATTACTGTCTTGGATACTCATACGGTAGCCTGGTTTTAATAATGATCTGCAGTTTTAAAATGACAAAGTATTCAAATATTTAGAACTAAATTGTTATGCTGAGAATTTGTACTTTATTTAATCGTATGAAGCTTGTAAATCTCTGGACTATTTACTCTTATTGTTTCTCGCCTTGATTCTTTTTTAAAACTCTTCTTTTTATCTTCAGTGAAAATCAACATTAAAAAGAAAAGATAGATGTAGACACCAAATGGCTGTTGAAGATGGATTGTTGAATTTAGTAAAGGACAGCATAGGTTGGCAAATCTAAGTTGGATTGGGCAGTGTCTGCAGTGCTGAAGAAAATGGTTTGGCATTATCCAAAGAACTGTGCTGAAGACCAGAAGACCCAAAGTGCTATGAGAAAATCAGAAACCAATACATATGGTGCAGGGTGCCAGAAGAAGAGGTAGAAGATCAAAAGAGGGAAGCCAATACGTTGCCAGCCAGAGCCAAGAGAGAGGAAGAAAGAATGGCCACTAATCTCTGTAAGCCCTTTCTTAACACTAGAATTAGGACATAGGAAGAGTTTAGAATAGAGTGGTACACATAGGTTACATATTTACATATATATATATATATATACATACAGTGTGTGTGTGTGTATGTATATGTGTGTGTGTATGTATGTATATACACATACATATACACACACACACACATACATACTTAGATACATACACATATACACACACATACACACAATTGCTCTGAGGCTGAAAGTTGGAATTCAGAAAAAATGGTTAAAATGCTAGCTGCAACAGGCTGTCTTATCAATAAGGCAAGTGGGAAGAGGGAGAGATTGTTCACCATGGAATGTAAGGCAGCCTGCTGGCAGTAAATTGTACTTGCAAAGCTTGGCTGAAACAGAAAGTTCTCTGGCTATGCTTTATCAGAAACCTGATTTTAGAAAAAACAAAAACTGGGCTATTATATGCACTTTCAGTCAAATTCCCTGAATTCATATATGCACCCTGTGACAATGATACTTTTTATTATACGTTAACTGAGCTGAAAACTAAACTGGAGCATGCAGGCTGAACAGAAGCCCATTGATAGCTAACCCTCTAATTTCAGGAGGAATGGATCTGCTCAGATTTTACAAATCTCAAGTTCCATTTCAGATTGGATCTCCACCTTTTAATGAAGTTCTTGATTTCTCTTCTAGGTAAAATGAACTTCTTCAAGCAGCACTGGCAAAGCTTGCCAATGGTGCAGCTTTGTGCTGTGAAGGCAACAGTTTACATGGCTGACCTGAAAAGATGGAGTTGGGTTATCAATTTGGTCAGCAGAAACTATAATTTTGAAATTAACCTTTCTGGGTATAAAGTTTTATTGTGGCCCCTGTGTTTATGCTGTTTTGAAAACTTGGATCTCCAATTAGATTTGAATTACAGCTTCAGAAAAAAAAACTAGGAGAGTTTTCTCCAACATGTCTGGCTTGTACAGCAACCCAGACTTGCTGCAATGCACAGCAGAATTCTCAGTTTATAGAGTTTTATCAGTGCCATGATGAAGTTAACATTTAATAGCACTTGTATTATGTGGAGACTGAGAGTTAACATACCATCCCAGCTGACAGCATTGATGTTGGAGGAGCTACATGTTGGACATCTCACAGTACTAAAGATGAAGGCATTAGCTCATAATTTTGTTTTGTGGCTGGAGCCAACAAATCAAAGAGCTTGCACTTAGTTGCTTAGATTTCCAACATATCCAAAAGATGCCAAAACAGTGCTACTTCATCTTTGGGAATGGCCTGCCATGTCATAGCAAATAATTCATATAGACTTTGCAGGACCATTTATGGGCACAATATTTTAGCTGTGTTAGATGCACGGTCAAAGTGGCCAACAGCCACAAATATATTCCAGAACATTTAGTGAGTGATAATGGATTACAATTTGTAACTGAACAGATCCAGATATTTATGAAAAAGAATGTAATCAGGCATATCATATCAGCACTGTATGTCCCAGTTACAAACATATTGGCTTTATTCAAAATTTCACGAATACTTTAAAAATTGTCTGGAAAAAAATCACACTGAATCTAAAGGCTGCAAATTTTCTATTAGTATATTACAATACAGAGAGCTAGTTTGGTATAACTAGAAACTAGAAACCAGGAGACTGTGAGTTCTATTCCTGCTTTAGGCATGAAGCTGGATGGGTGACCTTGGGCCATTCATTTTCTCTCAGCCCTGGGAAGAAGGCAGGGCAAACCACTTCTGAAAATGTTGCCAAGAAAACTGCATGGACCTGTCCAGATAGTTGACAGGAGTCAAGACTGAAGGCACCCAAAAAGAAAAAAATTACAGTGCAGTTTAAATTCCCCCTTTTATACTTTTTCCATGCCTCGTTTGATGACAAAACAGGGGGTGTACTTGTACAAATGTATTTTGTATACAATTGGGCAATGGTGGAAAAAAATAAAAAGAAAGCCTTCTATGAGGAAGTTCAATATCCTTCTTCTGAACTTGTAGTGGCCATCTGGTTGGCCACTGAAGGGGGGAAAACATTGACATTATTTATTAGGAGAATAGAGAATCATCCAAGAGAACGCCAACCAGATAAAAAAGAAGAGAGGGATAATTCTGAATCTTTCTATCTCACCCCACTCCAAGCAAACTTGCCTAAATAAATTCTAGCAGAAGAGCGAGACACAAAAACATATGGACACTCCCCTGACTATGCAAATAGGCAAGACAGTGAAAGTGTTTGTTTCATTTTTTGGAGAGCCCATCACACCACTCATCCCCCTCATCCCCCACCCCCCAACTTTGTCCATGTATGGAAGGAAAGCTGCAACAGGGTTTAACACTCTGCAGAGGCAAAGTCCATCAGATCCAAAGCAAATTGATAGTATTTCATCTGATTTAGTACCTTGTATCAACTGAATCTCCTTTGAATCAAATCACCCCTTCAAAGCTTTGCAAAACTTCTTGTTAATATGCTTGGTTTCCTCAATATTAATGTATAGCTTTTTTGGGGGGGGGCTGTATCCTCCCAGTTTTTTCCTGACTAGGTTTTTGTGCCACTTCAGTCTGACAGTCTCTGAGCAGCCCTTGGCAGAATATGGTCTGCAGCCCCCAAAAGTTGCCCACTTCCAAATTTAGTGGTACTGCAGTTCATTGTAGTCTACCTTGATCACCTACAATTCTCTGTGTTCCTAGGCTAAATCTTGCCTGTCCCCCCTCCCATCATGAATAATGCTTTTGGAAGTGCAAATCATTTAAACTTGCATCCAGATGTTGCAGTGTAGCCTCATTTTCTAGCATAAGAGCTCCTATTTGCCAGCCACGGCCTCTTCCAGGATACAGTTAAAGTCTAAGAACCTCAGTCAGAGCATTCCAGCCCTCAATCTACATCTTTTTCCAATGCACATGAAACATTCTGTGGCTTGCTGGAGTTATAATACAGCCCTTTAAAAGGTTTAGACTTCTTTCTGAGGTAAAAGTGAACATGGCATCCCAATTCAAAACCATATTACTCAAGGCAGGCCATTTTTTTTTTTTTCATGAAGTTTCTAACTGTTTTGTATTTTTATGATGCTTTTAATTCTGCATGCCACATTGAGTTTTCTGGTTTGGCAGCCTTATAAATCTAATTCATTATTATTAATTGTTGTTATTACTATTTTGGCATGTAAGGCAGACAATTCTACAAACACTTTTTTTCTGGGAAGAAAATACAATTAAAAAATACATTCAATTCCAGGTTGCAGCATTTTTGTGACATCCTGATTCAGTTGTCTGATGCATGGTATGAAACAGCATGTTGATTCTTCAAATGGGAATGAGGAATTTGAGAGCAGAGGTAGCTGCAGAAATTTACCCTAAACACATGATCCCAGTTACCGAATGCAGAATATTTACAGGAAGGATTGCTAGGAATGAAACATTCACTGATATTTTCAGTTGGCAGACAGTATAGGAAGCAATGATTATTATGGATGGTATAGAAAAAGAAAATTATTGGTTGTACAGTCACAGTAAATGAATGACAACAAACTGCTAATTGTACACTAATTGCTAAGTGAGTATAGGAAGAAGGAAGGAAGGAAGGAAGGAAGGAAGGAAGGAAGGAAGGAAGGAAGGAAGGAAGGAAGGAAGGAAGGAAGGAAGGAAGGAAGGAAGGAAGGAAGGAAGGAAACCCTTGAGGGAAGTGTGCAAGAGAATTTCCACTTCTTGCTTTTTTTTCCCAACAGCTTTTCCTAACCTGGTGTCCTCTAGGTGTGTAGAAATTGCAGTTCTTGGAAGTCCTATGCCAGCTGTGAGATTTTGGGATAAGAATACCTTTGGAGAGTAGTAAATTGAAGAAAGTGCAGTAGAGGTTCAGAGTTCACATCCATGGTTGCTTCAGAATTTAGCTAGTCAGTAGCAGTTAGCTCTGGTCAAATTATTAAGCCATTATATTTATGAGTGTATGTATTATTCCACTGTGGCCATAACTGTCAAATCAGCCTGATTAAAAGTGTTCCCATCTGGTTCTCATGAAAATAAATTATAAAAATAATCAGCTGTTTTTTCTTCTTCTCTTATTGAAAGCTGGTTTTAATGGCTGTTGAATGTGTCACCCTCTATTTAACAAAATGGACAATGGTGACACAATGGTTTTACTTTTTTTTTGGTAAATAAATAATGCAAAAAAAAAAAAAACACAGCGGAGTGACATGTAATAAGGTTCAATACATTTAGAGATAAAAACCCAAGAGTGCCATACTGAGAATGTGTGTTCATGGTGGAGGCTAAGAGGATGGCAATTTGAGCAAACACTTCATTAGGAATGAATAATGAATGAGATCTAACGAGAGAAAAATTTCTGCTTGAGACAGACAGGGAATGGAACTGTCAGTTATTCACAACTGGCTCAGAGAGAGAAACTTTGCTCAAGTGACATTCCTGCCTGGAACCACTGAGGTTCTTACATCCAAGAATTTGAAGCTGAAAGCCATATTTCATTCTTTTATTAAGCCCATCCTTACCTAAGCTGATGCTCACCAGATGTGCTAATGACCATGATAGCTGGGTGATTATGGAATGGGATTATGAAATCTGATACTTCTTGAAGACATCAGACTGGAAAGGACCTACTTAATCTCTAATGCAATTCAATATCTTTGACTATCCTGGGCAAACTGTTATTGGAGATTAACCTGACCAGATATTTTCTTTCTTCCAAATTGAAGGATACTTTTGCTGTCAAGTTGTGGTTTGCATAACTAATGGTGACACATTGTACATTTACTTTTTTTCTGATTCTCATACCAATTGTCTAAATGATAAATTATAGTTGTTACTAACAGAAAAGAGTGACCAACTATATTGGATGCTATTTTACCTAATTTTTTATGTTAAATTTAGATCCAGCATTACCTTGGTGGGCAAGCTGTTCCAAAGGAGAGGAGCCCCATAGAGAATGCCCACCAGTGAGCCCCTTGTGGTAGGAAGGGACCTTCAGCAGGCACTCCTTGGTTCACTGAGGTAAGGTGGCAGAATTCATTTGGGAAAGGCAACCCCAGACTCCGAGCCAAACAGGGCATTCTAAGTAGTGGCCCACACTTTGAATTGCACTTAGAAACACACTAGCAACCGATGCTACTTCCACAGCAGCAGTGCAACATGGCAATAACAACACTGTCCTCTAAGCCTGGGAGCTGCTGCATTTTGGACCAACTGAACCCTCAAAGTGGTCTTCAAGGGTAGCTTTATGTACAAAGAATTATATTAATCCAATTACAAGCAGCTTCATTATATGTTAAAGAGGAGAAAGATTATGCCCTTGGACACATCATAATGAAGTGCTTGTGATCCTGATCTCTCCCCCAATTTCTGTTGACTGGTAGGAGCAGAACTACTGTAAAATCCTGCCTCAGAAACTGTGGTTGACAGCGTTGGAAGCTGTTGAGAGATCCATCAGGATGAGAATGATCGTGTTACCACCATCCAAGTCCTGCCACAAGTCATACATGGTGGCAACCAATGTAGTTTTCATTCCAGGCTCAGGCCTGAATCCAGATCATCAAGGGCCCATATAATCCATATCCTCCAGGCCTCTTGGTAACTGTTACCTGATCATCCTCTCAACAATCTTCTCTAAAAAAGGGGAATTGAAGATAGGACTATACTTGCCAAATAGAAGTGAATCCAGGGCTGGCCTGTTGAGCAGAGGGCAGACCAGGGCTCCTTTCAAAGATACTGTAAACAAAACCTCCCCAAAGAGGTGCTGACTACCAACTGGGTCCAACTTCTTGTTCTCTTCCTGAAGGCAGATGTACTATTTTACATCAGCTTATCACACTTTAAGGCTAAAGACACTGATGCCTTTTTTAAAGCTTTGGATAAATACAGGAGGACATGCATATAATTAATTATTTCACACAATAAACAGGAAAATGAAATTTCTGGATCAGAAGTGCTGTATCTTGCTGGAATCTTGGGACAAGACAGAAATAATGTCTCATGCAACCACCTATCAACTGCTAGCTTTCTACTGGGTTATTGTACTACCCATTGCTACTGAGGATGTGGGAGGATTTTACTCCCTATCGGAATGAAGTAATTTAGTTAACATGAATTAGTCAGTTTCTAAATAACCTAGGTGGCCTCTTGGAAAAGAAACAATAGAATGGCATCTATCTACCTTCCCATTCTGCAATTGTTTTTGGAAGGACACATACTCAGCTGCATTTCCTAGCAGCTCAGTGCCTGGTCATCTTCATGTTTCTTCAGACCTCAGTAACTTCCTTAAATTTACAAGATTATTTGCCAGCACATTTCGTCTTGGAACTTTACACAATCTATTGATAATACCACTTTCTTATTGTCACCTTACAAGAAGTTGCTCTGAGTAGAAAGTTGTTCAGCTATCTGGCAAGTTTTGTAGAACTGTTTTGTTTTCCTCTTAAAGTTTAAGCAATCTAGCAATTTGCTTAAAGTATAATATCACAGTAAGTAAGTAATAACGTGTAGCCACAGATCATAACAATGTAGCATAGCATAAAATACAATAAAAGAATAAAAGAGCAGCGGAATAATAATAATAATAATAATACAGTATAATAGTAATAATAATAATAATGAAAAGAATAAAAGGAATGTTAGATGTAAGAAGGTTGAAACTAGATAAATCCAGCATTACAACTCAGAACTTAAGTTTTTCTGTCTAAGTTTAAATGACAGCAGAGCAAAAGTAGCAAGCTGACTACTATCAGGTATTAATCTGGGGCACAGAGAAATGCTTTTAAGAGTTCACTTGTTCTTCTTCCAGTTGCACTTAAAATATTGACTCTTAGCCTATCTCTTGAAACCCTTTTTTCTAACTTGGATAGTTAGAGAATTTTAAAAACTCTGGGTCAGGCACACATGGATTCATTCATTCATTCATTTCATCTATTTACTTTTTGCAGCATTGCTTGAGGAAGCTTGTCCTAGATGGGCAGTTGAGACCAGAACAAGATCCAAAGCCCGGCAGGAGGGAGGGGGAGATGAAAGGACATAAATAATGGTTAAGGCTAGACATCTATGCTAGACATCTCCAGCAGTTGTGTCCCTGGGAGGGCTCCAGTGTACACTTCTGCCATATTCTGGCTGGAGAATTCTGGGAGTTGAAGTCCATGCATCTTAAAGTTGCCAAGATTGAGAAACACTGTTATTTAGGATGACTCCTCTGCTTTAATGATCTCCTTCTCTCTCTCTCCCTCTCTCTCTCCTGAGTGATTGTGTGAGCCTAAGGGAGAGTTGAGAAGGCAAAGTCCCCAATGGATTTCCTCCAAGCTCTTCCAATAACAGCTGGGACTCCTTATGTTACCTGCCCCATTGCTGGAAATCCACTCTCAGGCCAAACTCCAGCCCAATCTTTAGAACATCTAAGTTCTTGGTTCTCCATTCTCCTCCAGCCAGCCTTCCTTTTCTTCCCATCCTCCAGACACCAGAACTACTCCAGAAGTACTGTGCCAAACAGAGAGACAGCCCTAGAGAAAGAAAGGAAGCCACTAGCATAGGTATGGTGAAACAGGAAGAAACAATTTCACAAAGAGCAGGCAGAATAAAAAGAAGGAAGACAGAAGAAATCCCAAGCTCTCTATCTACATCCTGCCTGAAGCCAATAGACTGTGGGGAGCTGAAGAGTCAGTACAAGTCACACTTCCAATATTTCTTGCAAAATGGCATCTCTGCAATGCTGGGTGTTTTCATTGCCCTAACCCATTAATCGGTATGGTCGATAAACAACTCCATTCTTCCAACCTCCTGCATTTGTTTGTCTGAAATTTTGCAGGATTTCTGCCCCCAAATAACAATGTTACATGTGCTTTTCTTCTTATTCTTTTAGTCATAAATTAAGGAAGCTTTTCTCCAAAACCTTTGCATCTGTTTTTTTCTGCAGCTAAGGAGCTCTCACCTTCTTAGAAGTATCTGTGATGCTAATAAATTTCATTCCATTCTTTTGGGGGAAAAAATTAATGCTATAGCTGCCTTTGGTTCCCCCATGCCAGTTAACAGGAGGCACAAATTGTATTTCAGTCCAAACCTCAAGCCTCTCTGAGTCATCTAAGCGAAGGTGGGGTATTTCAGTTCAGTGCCAGACTGGGCCTGTATTGAATCTTATGGTCAGTGCACACTCTTCCTGACAACTCTACAGTGTACCATTTCCTATGTAGCACCAGAGGGAATGACATGGTTTGGTGCAGAATCATATAGCTAACAGGTTCATTTTTGACCTGAGACCTCTAAGCTTTGCCTTATGGGGGTGGTTCTGTAATGGTCAGATAAAATTTGCAGGCCATTCCTCTTTCCAAAGAATTTGTTAATAATACAGTATGTATGTACAAAAATGGTATTTGTAACAATTCAGCTCTAACCATTAAAAAATGAACTCTTGAGATGCTAATTTAGTCCAGATTTTCAGTCAAGCGAATGTTTTCCTTCAAAATTACCAAATCTTGGGTCACTTCCATCATTAAAAATCATTGCACATTTTGTGGTTCTTTGTAATCAGAAATTAGTTTGTTGAGAGGACAGAGAACCCAGAATGATCATTGACCATTAATGTTCAATTTGCAGAGGCGTGCCCAGGAGGCGTTGGCACATTTAAGTTATGCCTCTCATTCTGGACAGTCCTGGTTTCCAGTTTTGGCCAGAGACAGATGGATCCATGCTGTTGTTTTAGAAGAACAGCCCAGAACTTTGCATGGAAAAGAAAGAAGCTTAGTATCTGATTCACAGTCATGGTAGTGCTCACAGCAACTGGTTTGAAATGTTGTCTCTGAGGCAGTTGGAATGCTCAGAGGTCCATGTCCTATAAGAAATGCAGTGAGGCCAGATGCTGATAGGAGCACAATGTGTTCCACAAGTTGTTTGGAATGCATGCCCCAGGCCCTTGAACACTCGAAACACATGTGAGCAACAGTTTGAGCTTTGGCAGCAGGATAAACATGGCAACAACAGCAGTCTTTGGGATAGTTTCATTCTTCAAAACATTCACTTCCTGCACATCCCTCAGCTCAATGAATCTAAGTGGGTTTTTTGGAATCTGAAGGCAGTGGCATTCAACAGGCGCTGTACTTTCCATTCTTTTATTTCTTTTTTGTACCACAGTACAAAAGTCTTTCTGTGTGCATGTGGCTTCATTCTTACCTAATAAAAAGACAAGTTGGGCCAAGTTATATCTGCAAGCCTTCTATCAGGGAAGACATGTCCTGAATAAGGGGTTAAGTGGCTGGAGCAGAGATATACAGCAGTGCCTGGCATGAAGTCTAACAGTAAGCATGCCTCAGTTTCCTTAGTTGCTTGCAACCCAGCAAAAAAGGACAATTTATTGATTTGTTACCTTTTTGCAATAAAAAAGGAATCTCTTTTTCACCTTAGCTTAAATGGAATTAGTTAGGATAAACAGCTCCATCCCCAGCACAGTAGCAGCCTATTATACTTCATTACAATGCTACTCTGCATAGCAGCTTATGGTGTGGTGAGTTAAGGTGTTGAGTTAGGATTGAGCAGACCCCAAGTTCAAGTCCATCCTCTGGTCCAGAAGCTGACTGAATAGCTTTGGGTCAGTCACTTTCTCCCTGTTAGCTCAAACTACCCTTCAAAGTTATTGTTGCAGGGGAGACATAAGAAGAGAGAATTCTTGAGTTCTCTGAGAAAAGGTAGGATATAATCTCAGATCAATCAATCAGCAAGCAAGCACATATACATGCATCACCAGCTAGCTCCTCTCAGTTCCCCTTAGAGTTACAAGCCCATAAAAGTGAGACGAACATATAAAAAACATATGGAAATCTAAACTGGCAGTTTTGTTCCAACAGCCCTCTGGAAGACCAAATCCCTCCAGTCCTGAAAACATTGTACTGGCTGCCAATATGCTCACAGACAAAGCCAGTGCTGGTGATTACTTTTAAAGCCTTTGACAGCATGGCTATAAATCACCTGAGAGAAAGACTTCTTCTGCATGATCCCTGAAAGGTCCACCATCAGTTGCCAATTCAAGATCAAGCTCAGCTCTGCTGTTGCAATTGAGCATTCAAATGTGCTCCCTATTGAGATAAGAAAATTAGGTCCTGGAGGTCATGAAGAAAGCTGTTAAAATGTCAGTCTTTTGTGGTACAGTTCTGTTTTGTCATTGTTTTGCTGTTTTGATTATTTGAACTGATTTTTTTTTCTGTTTTTAATTGTTATATTTTCTTGGGGTCTGTCTAGCACAATCACTACTGTTGTTGTCCTGATCTTCTGTAGAACTAGACACAATTTTCCGTCCTTAGAAATTACTCTTGTGTGAAGTTTGAAATTGATCGGCCACTTTGAAAAATCAGGGAATTATAACATAATTTCCTTATTCTAATCGAAAGTCTGACTGAAGGGTGAGATGTAACAAACCTTCTATCCTGGGAATGAATAAAGTTGCTACTGAAAAGGTATCTCTGGGTGAAAGTCCAGGGAAAGTGATTAGGCTATTATTACTAAAGCAACATCTGGTTACATTGAGGCTGTGAAGTATCCTTCCTCATACTATTGAGGCAGCCAAGTCCTCCAGAAAGCTTGGTGCATTTGCTTTGAGAATTTTTACAGGTTGGGTGTGCATGCACTCACAGAGACATTCCATCTAATGGGACTATCAACAAAGCAGCTGTGCATGCATACCTGTGTGGAGACAACCTGGAAAAGCCATTGAAGAAAACTGCATTGGACCTTTGGAGAGAGACATTTTGCTTTGCAGCACATAGACACTGTCTGAATGCTTTGCCCATCTTTAAGAACGATGGCGCCATAGGCAATTTTCTACCTGCATAGCAGCAGAGTTCAAAATGGCATTCACCCCTCCATACATGTGGACTGCAGCTGAGTTTGAAATCTCAATAACAAAAGCATAGATAGGAACACTATCTGGTGTTGGATCAGACATTCAGAGAGGTTAACGCAGTAATTTTGTATCAGACGAGCATGACTGATTTTGTAAGCTATGGAATGTACCGATAAATATACCCGGGCCTACCTGTCTGAGCAGAAACAGATGTGCTTATTAACTTACTAGTCAGATTCACATATAAAAACAATTTAAAAGAAGATGGAACATCTTTTTAAAGTTGGGAAAAATATATCCTTTCTGCACATTTGTTTAAAATTACAAATTAAATTGTTATGACAAAAGAATATTTTTTGCAGTAAGATCAGCTCCATGCAGTATTAAGCTATCAGCTAAATCAGTTGGTTCATAAGACAGAAAAGAAGACAGTGGGATGTTTCCTTTAGCGGTGTCTCTAAACTCATCACAAGAATTTTCTGCAGTGGTATATGAGCAATAGTTCTCAAATTGCTGAGAATACATTTGACTTCTGTAATTTCAGCTTAATGCTCATTGTAAACCATGACCTTGTCATAGATTCAGGAGAAAATTGCTACTGGAATCAGTTACTCCATGATTTCTGCCCAATTCAGTTCTTAGAAATGCATTGTATAGGTACACCTCACTTACCAACTGCTTTGTGCAGTGACTGTTCCAAGTTACAACAGTGCTGAAAAAATAACTTTGCAACCATTACAGTCAGTTAATACGTATTTTCCTGTGCCTGACCCATTTTTTTTTCTTCCCCCCCCCTTACAGAGTGGAGAGATTGTTTAAACAAGCCATCTTTTCCTAAGCTACATTTCTCCATAGCACAGCGCTTCCCCAAAAGGTGCTAACCATAAGTTAACAAGCTCAGCTCTGTGACTTTAATTAGCCAGCTTGCAGCGGCTGCCTGTAACTGACAAAACTTTAATTCTTTTACACCTTCAGCTTTTGTTTGCCTGCTAAGTGGCTTGGGGCTTAGAGCCACGAGTGCTCTAGGCATACAACTGGTGCCAGGGCATTGCTTTCAATGTGAATTCAATGTGAATTCCCCATTGTGTGCCTGCTTACCCTCTTGTAATCCCTTCCTCCCCAACCACCTACTAAAATATCCAATTAAAGTTGCAAGTAAAGCCATTTATTTAATCATAAAATGAGCATCAGACATGTAACAATGCAAGTAAGGCAGTTAAATTTATCTGGAACAAATTCTTCAACTTTTTTTGTTTACTATGAATACCACATAGTTGGGTTCATTAATATTAATTTGTAGCAATACAGGAACTTTCTATCCTACGCCCTGCTAATATTGAGTATATAAAGCCAATAATGGGATCTTGAACTATAGCAGGACTCAGAGGCTACTTAAAGCAGTGCAGTGTAACTACAGACCTGCTAAACTCAATGTGGCTGCAAGCTTTGCATGGAAGCAGGCAAGCTATTACCACAAATCATTGGGCGGGTTTTCCCACTCATCTGAATTACAAATATAAGAATAGATGGATCCATCCAAGAGCAATTAGATTGTGTTCAGCTTAGTATGTCACAAGTTTTTCAGATCTGTTGGAAGAAATCTGATTCAAGAATGAATCTGTAAATTTATAGTAATTGCATTATTATTAGGTTAGTGTAGTTGTTATCAGGTGAATTTTGTGTTATCTCACTTCCTGCTTCCTGTTCACTTTGGACATTTGCCTTTCCCATGCTGTCCTTCTATTTTGTGGATTTTTTGGCATTTCAAATAATACCGAAGCACGTAAATGCAAAGCCATTCTGCTTTCTGTTTAATATGGCTAGATGGTTTTTATATTTTACCATATTTCAAAACAACAGCTCATGCGTGTTGTTGTTTTTTTAAATAGACTCATTGTCAGCAATTTTAACTAAAAGAAAATAATGAAGTAAAGAATGTCAAAAGCAAAGGCACGTGTAATGCAATATTCCATTTTGCAAAAGGGCTTTATAATGTTACATATTGAATCATATGACAAAGAGGTGTGGAATATGTGAGTTATAAAACACAAGGAACTAGAGTGTATTATATTGTACAGCATTTATCAATATACTGTTTTAACTGACAGAGACTCCAACTGATTATTTGATTTGCACACTTTCATTTTTAGCACAACCAATCCTGCTTGGTCCAAATTTATTTTGGACATAGAGGCTTGATTCAAGAGCTCTTTCCTTGGAATAGGAAGCTCTTTCACCTGGTGGAGCTCTGCTGCAGCAAAGGCCTGGAAGATGTATGTGGGACTTCGCCTACAGAAAATATTTTAGTTTGGATTGATTCATTAGAGAATGTAATTAAAAGGTGATGTGAAATATGTCAAATCAGCTGCTATGAAATGAAATTCAAGAAAGGTGTATTTAAATTGATGTCATAGTAGATGATGGTCCTCAGACTACTGCTGGTGGCATTCACTCAGAATAAGTCATCAGTGAAGCTGGTCGAATGATCACAAAACAGGCAATGGCTAAGGTGAACAGTGTGGCAAGGGAAATAAACCTGCGTATAATGGGACACCTGAAATAAGTTTACATCTTGCAAAGCACAGTAGCCAAATTAATAAAGCTATATATCTGAGATTAGTGATATTTTGCAAAGCCTTGATGACCCCAAGATAATTACAGGCAGAGAGCTGAGACTCTCTAAACTGAGCAGTCTACAAAGAAAGTTATTCATACATTTTCCCTAATGTTCTGCCTCATATTAAAAATCAAGGCTTCATTTGGAAAGAATTCATAATAAGAGATATTCCAAAAGGAAACTACGATTGGCTAGATACAGTGAGGAAATCATTTTTTAAAAAGCCAACAAAGTAAGATGAGAAGGGCAATATTGATATTTGTCAATGTTTTTATTGTTGCCTTTTCATATTCTGTCCTCTAACCATTACTGACTGATTCCAAACTGCTGTCCCCAAAGCACATCTATATCTTCAGTTAATCCACTTTAGCACAAATAAGCCCATATATCCATACTGCTTATATACACACAATTAAGCCCCATTTTGTTTAGTGGAATTTACTCCTAGATAGCAGGCAGTTCTTCCTGGGGGCAAAACTTTTCCTTCCATTTTTTTTCATTGCTACCAATGTATAGAGTAATGCTTACAGAGTATTTCCTGAAGTTAGACGTACCATAGAGTGAGGTTGTTCAAACTGGACTCCAGTGCTCTGCAAACATTTGAATAGAGTCTATGGGACTAAAGAGGGGGGGGGGGGAACCTCTTCTTGAGGAAGTAAGCCTTAGTCCCTTGCAGAGAAGGTTTTATTCCACCTTAGTCATTAAGAACCAGCAGAAAGGGTGAGGCTTGTCAGCTGACATTCAGAAGCTCCATCCCTCTTGATCATGGGTTCCAGGGTTTGGTTTGGTTTTGTGGTGTCTGTGTGGTTTTTTTTAACAAACAGTTTCTGCGGTCTCAAAAGTTTGAACAACTCTGCCACAGAGTGTGCCTCTTCACCACTGAATTGCAAAGCTGTACAACAACCTCTACAACATGACTGCATAAACTGGGCTCCTCCAAAGCCCATCGAAAAGTTGCTACAAAACTCCAATGTTTAATATAGCAGAACGGCAAAACTGTTAAATATATGTGAGAGGCACAATCACATTGACTGTTATTTAATGAATTGAGTATCATTTGATTTAAATTTAAGGTAGCGTTTGTCTTGGGCCTACCCCCTTTCTTGTCTTTGCCATATCCCCTTTATGGCACAGCAGTCAAAAGACAGTCTTTGCATCCCTCCTCTGAGAATTTGCACATTCCTTCATGGAAGAAACAGGAAGTGGAAGGCCAGTAAGTATATTGGATAGGTCTGAATATGAACACAAATGATGGATTAAGAGAAGTACTAGCAAAAAGCAATAAAAAGTATCCTCATTCCTCAAAAACATTTTTATGGTCAAGGAGTAAATGAACCAACTCCTGAGAAGGATAGAAGTATTGATGTTACAAAGGTCAAATAGTAGTACTCCCCTGACTATAACTACATTCAATTTTGACAATCAAATCAAATCTCTCTTGGGTTGTGCTCAACTCCTAGTGACTACCAGTAACAACATATAATTGGTTTGCCATTGCCTTCTTCTTGGATAGTTTGTTTTTATTTCCTTACCTATGCTCCAGTCCTGGGATTTCCTAGTGATCTAGAGGTAGTCCTCAATAAGCGACATCAATTGAGACTGGCAATTTGGTCATTAAGTGAAGCTGTCACTATGTGAAACCTCAACTGTGCTTATGATCTTACTTCAGCTTTCCTTTGCTTTACAGACCTGCAAAGGTCATAAAGGCAAGGATTGGTCGCAAAATTACTTTTTCATCACCATCGTAACTACGAATGGTTGCTAAATGAGGCAGTTGCTAAATAAGGACTACCTGCACTATCCCAATACTAACCAGGTCTGGAGGCTTTGCAACAATGTAGTAAATTACAACAAGACAGACTTCTGGATCAAAATAACAGACAAGAGGGGAGACATAGAGGCAGGAGAAGACAGTGCTCATGAAGTTATTATTTCCCAATCTAACAAAGTACAAAAATTCCTGGGGATACTGGAGTGGAGGAAAGGTTGTTGTGAAATATGCGTATATATTTTCTAGCCACCTTCCTTTTTAGCATGAAAATATTTCAAGCAACATGCCAGTTTCAAGTAGAAATCTCTGAGGATTCCTATGATTTAGAGATTTCAATTCATTCCTTCTATTTTTTTAAGCTATTGTGATTTGACTTACAAGTCCCAAAAATGTTTGGAAGAGGCTGTGTCAAAAAAAAATTTTTTAAATCAACTTCTTCTCAACCCAGCATGTAAAGAGAATTCTGAACTGATAGGATACAGATAAAATATGAGCATCGCTAATAAACAGCAGCTGCACAATATGGGAAGTTGGAACCCTACACAGAATATCTTTTAAGTTGCTTTTGGCACAGAGTTCAGGATTGCCTTGACCAACACTTTCCCAGATGCACTGGATTATGGGCTCTCTCTGTTAGAGGCTCTCAAGATAATGCTTTACATTCACAGCCACACCTGGCTTGAATATTGCAATCAGCTCCATCTTATTTTAAATTCCCCCCCTCTCTCTCCCTCTCCCTCCCTCTCTCCCTCTCCCTCTCTCCGTGTGCACCATTTTCCTACCTCGTTCATTTTCATTTCTCCAGCCGCCCTCAACTCCCCTTGCCTTTTCATCACTTAATACATTTTCCTCATTATTGGCATCTGGGCTACGTGCTCCATCACAAACACCAAAAGACCAAATCAAGATGAAAAACAACAGCAACAAAAAGCGAGCAAAAATATTCCCATTTCAGATAGAAGAGCAGATGGCGCTCTTGGCACTTCAGAGGATTTTAAACTGACCCTGTGCACCAAGCCCGAGAAAGACAGGCTGTCACCACTGACTGTGAAACACTAAAGAGACCTGATTTTCCTACGTAATGTACAATAGCATTTTGTAGTTTCTTCTGCCCTTAATTGTGCGCTTCAGTGAAAACTAGGAATATCGATCTACAGCAGACCATGCTAATACTGAATCTTTGACATAACTGCCAAAAGAATATTTCTTCAGGAGCCTCAGAATATATATAACATACTCACACACACAAACACACACATACAGTACTGTGTGTGTATATATCTATGTTATATATTGAAATGAGTTTTTCTCCATCTGAGGTAACTATGTTTCAGCATTAGCAGTACATCGTCTAGAGTTTAACAGTTTCTACTAAAAACTCGGATGGACAGATTCTTAGCCAAGGGAATGATTCCAAACTTTGTTGCATTAAAACATGAAGGCTCCTACTCAAACCCCTTTGAGAATAAGCTCTATTGAACTTAGTGGGGTTACTTCAAAGGAGGCATAGATAGGATTGCAGCCATGGTTCATACAGCACACTGAGTAGTTCACTTGCTTCTGTTTTCATGGGCACTAAAAAACCTGTGTTTTGTAAGTCATAATTATGGGAGCCCAGCCTTTTGTGACTTATTCAAGAAGCCATGCTAAGCAGATAATGGGTTATCATGGACATCTATCAGCTCAAGGACCACCAAAAGTGGGTGAAGGTTTTATGGGGTATAATGGGTATCACCCTCATCACCCTTTCGCTCCTCTATTTCAACAGATATAAAAGGAAGAACATTCCTCTGGGGAAGCTCTGGGGCCAAAACTGTTCAGCTCCCTGTGGCCCCTCAACTACACCTGAGTTAGTGTAGTGTCAGAACACAGCCTACATTTCCAGGTTTTGAATGAAATATATGTCATGCAACCAAATGATCATTCCAACTATTTTCAAAAGTACTGTTCTGGCCAGTGAGGCAACAAGAGTTGAAGGTCACAACCCCACAATTCAGTAGTGCTAGTGGTGCTGGTGTTAATTACCTCAGAGTTGATAGGGTAATAAACAGCTGGCAAACAGGCTGGATTGAATATGACAGGGCCTATATTTTTTATGTGCATTTGGATTTGTTTTTAAGGCAAGATCTGTATCATCCAATTTACAGAAACATAAAAACCAAGAAAAGTGAGCTCTTCTCTCCCTCCCCTGAGAGAAGAGTAGTGGAGGGGCAAAGAATGGAATGAAAGATAATAGAGAAGCCACCATGGAGAACAGTGGTGTGGTAGATGGTGTGCCGCCCACTAATGAGCTCATCATCCATCATGGATGCTGAAATCACCAAGAGCATGCTGACAGTGGACAACCTCTCTGCTTTACTTCTGCTTAGGGCTCTTTACATCTGCACGTTAGGTCAGTTCACTTTAAAATATAGCATCTCTTCATGGCTCTACAATTAATTTTGATATCCAAGTAAAACCTTCTACTCCAGATGATGTCAATATTCCTGTTCATATCTTGATAGCCTGCTAACATCCAAAGCCTGGACTGATATTTGGATGATTAGTCTTGGAACCTAAGACAAGACTCAGTTTTCTGTTCAAGTGCTTTAATTGATTACACATTACAGACAGTCCAGGAAATACTTCACAAATTACACAACAGGAACTTTCACCATGTAGAAAAAGATGAACAACCAAAAAGTAGAACACAATATACTTAGTAAGTCTGGGCTCACTGTTTGTTTGTTGTTTGAAGAATTTGTAAGGTTGTCCTTCTCAACCTAGTGATTCTGGGTAACTAACAGTATAGAAAACATAAAATAAAACAAACAAGAATCAAAATAATTCAAAACAATGCAATATAAGGTAACCAATGCTCCAATCAAAATCCTTGAAGAATCTTCTTATTTGATGTATACAAACTAGGGAGCCATATGAACTCTGTAACTGACTTCACACATCATGTTAAGCCATAATGTGGGTGGTCTTTATTTAGCATATGGCATGAATACAGCCATTGTTGTTTGTTGACCATGTGGTGGTTTTGGGTTCAAGTCCGCATATAACAATAGGGCTCATGTATGATATTGCACCAATCATTTCTTTTTAGCCCAACCCATCTCAGCAAGCTCTATGAAAACATGGAGATTAAAAGTGCAATCAGTCAATCAACAAAGGACAGTTGAGCATGGCTTTGGGTGATGTGTGAATTGAGTTCAGACCTTGGGCTGGAGCCTGCTTTAGCCCAGAATGAAATTTGTCTGAGGATTCTGCAGCCAGCAAAAAAGGGAGAGAAGTTTTTCCCCATGTAGGTTTAAGGAGGTTTACAGAGATCAAAAGAGAAGGAAAATCCACAAAGATTTCCTTCTTTCCCATTCTTCCAACGAAAAATGTCTGGGGGATTAGAAACAGGAGGATTCTGTATCCAGGCCATCATATGCACATGTGAATTTTACTCTTATGTTATTGTTAGAAAATAGGCAGTATAATGCAATTTAAAATAGGCATCCCTTGTAAGAAAGAACAGACACTTTCAAAGTTTCACTTTCAGCCTGATTTTGTGCCACTTTTTGGCAAAGTTACAGAAATTTGACACACAGTGTTCCTAAAATGCCAACAATACTTTTTCCCTCATCCTGTTTATTTGTTTCTGCTAAGCTTGTTCCCTATGGCTGGGAATATGATCCTTTCTCTCTCTTTTTTTTTCTTTTTGCATATTGCCATTCGCACCAGCTGCTGTAAAATTGCTATAAAAATACTCCCAATACAGATCTTGACTGTAGATCACTGCACCTAGACCCAGCTGCAGATGGATGGAGCAGCTGGTCCAAAGAGGTGCTGTTACTCTCTCCCCTTGTGTGAATGCTGTCATACACACACCATGCACACTCACACACACACACACATATATACACACACACACACACATACATACATACATACACACACACACATACATACACACACACACACACACACACACACACACAGGGGCTTGTGTTGCATGAAGCAGCACAGTTGTTCCCTACCCTCAGTTCCTGTTCCAGCACAGCTTTAGGAAGCAATGAGCCAATGAATAGAAAAGGAAAAAAGAAGGGGGGCTGAGAAGAATCTCTTTGGCACACATTTAACAAACATCTACAAATACTCCTTGACTGTACAGAAGTGTTCTTTGGACTTTAAAAGAGAAGCTAATGCTTTTTACGAAGAATTCAGATGACTGACGCTTAAGAGTCAACTGTTATGTGGTGAGGCTTTGTATGAAAGGGAAGATATTACAGTCTTTGCCCCTGACACACTTCCTCTCTCACTCTCCCCACCTCTGTTCTTCTCCTTTTTCAGTATCTCACAAGCACTCATACCATTGAATTGGTCTGCTACTTCATCAAGGTCCCATTGGTTCAATACTCTGTTATCATTCATCAGAAAAAATTCTCTTTTTTTAATGGGAAAATTTGGTTTTGGGACTTTTATGTATGAGGTGCAGTAATATGTTTCATGAATTCCACAGATTGTTCATAATATATGAGCTAATATGGCTCTTGGGTCCCACGGATTCCCACAGGAAGCCAGAATTGGGCAAGCTTGCTGCCACGGTGACCAAACAAACAAAGTTGTCAGAGAAAAGTCTTCAAGTTGTCCTCAGGCATCTCAACATCAGAGATAACGCAGGACCTTGGGGCAGTCTTTTCTCACATATCTGTTCCTAAACTGGCATTTGTCTAAGGCTTCCTTCATGCCCACTGTTCTTATTTCTACTGCTTAGTCTCCATGATAAAATAGCCTGATTTACATTATCTTTAACATAATCCTCTAAAGAGCCCAGTCATATATATGGTTTTCTGTCCAATATGTCCCCCTTAGGTGGGAAAAAAACAAAAAGCAAAGCGACACTTCCGCAAGGTGAATTTGTTCCTGAATTTGCCAAATAAGACACTCTTGGCTAAAGCAGTCTTATGTGACGCTATGTTATTTATGTAATCCAGTTGTATCCCACTTTTTCTGAGAAGATTTGATGATTGGGTATTAGAATTGTCACTCAAAGATTGGTAACATAGGACACCACCTCCCAGTTTAAATTCTAACGGTGTGGGGCTGAAGGCAGCGGGATCAGGGAGAGATGGATAAAAGATTAGATCAGAGAGATGCTTGAAGCCCTAGCCCGAGGAAATCCTCTGACTATCAGATTGACCAGTTTGGGAATAGATCTCTTTTGCCAGGGAAGGCAAATATTAGTAACTTATAAATATTTTGTACATCTTGTTGTCAAAGTTAAGAGAATACTTCAAAGAAATTAACTCAAGTTGTAATCTTAAGGGGATTTGTTTACATCCCTTTTAATTTGATTATTTGCTTAATTGTTATAAAAATGTAATAAAAAGTAACTGCTGCTCTATACATTGCCCGTGTTCCATCACCTCACTTCACCAACTTCTTTCCTTTTAAAAATTTAATAGATATTTAAAAGCACAACCCAGAAGAAAAGCAGAGAAGACATAAGAAAAACAAAAGGAAGACAGAAGATTTATAAGCTAAAAAAAATGAGTAAAAATTTCAAAGTAACATTAGATATAAAAGTGATCAAAACTATTATTAAAGCCAAATATTCAATATATAACAAAGACAGCCAGTAATAATTTGTAATAAATCGTAGTAGAATTACAAATCATAGTAAACAATTAACAAGAATTTTTATCTGATCTAAAACGTTTTATCCTTATTTAACAAGTCAGGCAAAAGATATTATGTTAAAACTTTCTTTCTTTCTTCAATTTATATTTGAAGAACATAAAGAGTCGCTCTTTGAGTGAGATGGGCGGTGACTAAATTCAAAATATAAAAAATAAAATAAAATAAATATATGGCTGCCCATTTCAAATACATGACTCTGGGTGGCTAACAATGCCTAAAAACAAGATAAAAACAATATAACAAAATAATTTATATAGCAACAGAGAAAAAAACAACCAACAATGAACTCAGCCATGATATGGGTTCAACTACACATCCAGGGCCCCAGGCTCAATAACAAAACCAGGTTTTCAGGCCTTACCAAAGGCCAGCAGGGTCAGAATGACGTTCCAATGATGTTGTGGACATCACAACAGAAAAGGGTCCTGCCTGATGGCACTCCCTAATTGACAGGAACCAAAGCATTATGTTAACAGAAATCCAAACTTAAGATATAATACAAGTCCATATTAGAATTAAAGTAAACAAATGGTTTCTAAGTTGAATTAAATTCTGTAGCAGCCTTATGTTTCAAATACAAGGTTATTTTTTATATTGTTGGATACTCCCACAATTTAGTTTGCCATTTTTTAATGAGGGAATTACATATCAGTTCCAATAAAAGGCATAAAGTATCCTGGCAGTTGTTATCCTATACAGAGACAACTCCATTCACTTTTAGGAATATATTGTAAGGTTTAGTGATGTTTAACAGAAAAAACCTGGTAGAAAAGATAATTCATCTTCCAGAATTGTTGAGCTTTATAACATTGCCACCAAATATGAAATAATGATATGACCTGATTATTGCATTCCCAACAGTTTTTCAAAAACGAACAATCAATTTTGGCAGTCACCACTAGTGCAATATACCAATAGTAAAACATCTTGTACCAGTTTTCTCTAAGTTATTCACAGTAAATTTTATAGCACCTGTCTTCCATTAACTTTTCCATTGTTGCATATCCAACAAGGGTTGTCCTGGTAAGATTCTGCATCTGTTTAATCATACAGTCTCTAACATGTTCAGTTTCTGAACTGTATTTCAAGAACAATTTATCAATAAGCTCCAGGAGATATTCTGAGTTCTGTACTATGATATTTTTGAATTCAGACATCCTTAAATATTCCACCTATCTCTATCTCTATTTACAGGAGAAAAACAAAAGAACTTCCAAATCAGGTAAGGGATTGGTAGTGGCAGCAAAACCAATAGAGATTTCCATATATTATTGGATGTGCCCTGGTAATAACCTGAATATGGAGTCATCTCATTTTTCTCAAGGTAAAATGACTTTGAGACTGCAAGCTATCATGTTCTGAACACTAGAAAGCTATTAGTTTTACACCATTATAACTTGAAAGTTAGTGATGATAATAGTTAAGATTTGGATTGAAACAAAGCAGACTAAGATTCAGTTCTCCAGCTGACCCTTAACCTAATCTACTGCACAAGGATGCAGGGTTAAAATTAGGGTAGGCCTCCATGTCACCACCTTGTGCTCTGCTTGGGAGCCCCAGTATTCTGTTGTTTGTTACACCAGGAAGTCAAAAAACATCAAGAAGAGAGCAATGGCGAACCATGCCATAATACTGCAAACAAAATCACATGGATGCTATCACTAGGGGCTGAGCATTACTTAGAGACATCACTATCTTTTCCATTCCTGTCAGGAATTAGAAATATTCCTTTAGTTTACATTTACAGAAATAAAAACCTATTCAACATTTGAAATTCCATTTTTTTCCTAAATTTTCAGTGCAGGGTCAATGTTTTTTTTAAATATATACAGCATGTATGTGGGTATATATTTTTCCCATATATATATATGGGAAAAATCTGTACAAAAATGCATGCATTCATGAAATAATCTATATACTGCATTATATGATAGGAAATCCTTCGTAAAACTGTTATATTGGACAAAAATGCAGACCAAGTTCATATGTTTGGAGCAATGTTCATACAAATTTTAAAACACATGCTTGGTTTTGCCAGAGTGAACTTGACAGAGTCACAGAAATGAGCAACTGAAATAGACATTGTCATCAATCCCGCTTGGAAATGCGTAAGATACCAGTGATGATATCCTAATATCCTTTGAAACTGCAACTAGTGAAATACCCTCATATCTCTTTTGCTCAGAATGCCATAGCACTTTGTCCCATCAGACTGATGCTAAACTGTACCCCTGCAGAAGGCCACTGGCCCAGGGATGAGATTTGCACTGGAGCACAGCATAGTTCTCTTCACTGAATAGAAGAAGCAGTATAATTTGCCTTAATGGACCAATCTGTGTTATCTAATATAATTGTGGGCATGTGCTGCAGGATAAGTGCAGATCCCAGTTTGTTTGTTTGTTTGTTTGTTTTCTATCCCGCCTTTATTATTTTTATAAATAACTCAAGGCAGCGAACACACCTCATACTCCTTCCTCCTCCTATTTTTCCCACAACAACCACCCTGTGAGATGAGTTGGGCTTAGAGAGAGTGACTGGACCAAGGTCACCCAGCCGGCTTTCATGCCTAAGGCGGGACTAGAACTCTCCATCTCCTGGTTGCTAGCCCAGCACCTTAACCACTAGACCAAATTGTTTCATGGATAACCAGGGGTCGACATTCTAGATTCTGCAAATCCATGCAAATACTCTCTCCAAACCCTTCTCTAGCTCTCAGTAGAGGCCAGCTGTATTGGTGACTTTTGTTAGATACAGTGTAAGTGGCATAACTACCTGGAATAGACCAGAAGAGAAACTATTACGGCTCCCCTATAGCTGCATACTTCAGAGATAAGAATGACAATCTCCACAAAGCCCACCTCTAGGTGTGCTTCTGCTTCAGGAAAATCACTGACATTACCTTCAACATGAAACAGATTTGTCAAATGGGTATTTGTTGCTGAAAGGCACTAAGATTTCATTTGCTTATTAATATAATTAGAAAAGGTGAATTGTGAAATTGAAAGGTTTTCTGGAATTAATGGGGGGATTTAAACCATGTAACTGCTCCTCATTTATTTTTCCAATGTTTTGATATGTAAAAATGATGCATGGATATTTCTACTTGTAATGCTTGTACTAAATCATTTTTTCAGTACAAAATCCTTGTTAACTTATGCATATCGTATTCACATTGTAACATAAAGAGCTGCTAAGAGCTGAAGCTTATTGATGTCTACTCAAAAGGAAGTCTCATTGTTTTCAATAAGAAGAGTGTGTGCACTCATGCACAGTATATTAGGATAACTATTTATTTAGTCTAATAATAAAAATATATTTAATTCAGGTTTTTAAAAATAGGGATCGCAATTAATCTGATTTAATTCATTCTGATTAAGAAGGAAGAAAGGGACTGGGGGGAACGGGGGAAATCTTCCACATTTTCTCTTATTTTCATTTTCATTTGGATAATTTTGCTTGAATTTTAAGACTGCATGGTATTTTATTAGTTCATGCTGGTAACCTCCTCTGTACCAGCGGAAGTCCTGATGCATCATGGTTTGTTCTCACATTCAAGCAAATACAAACTACAAAAGCTCCACTGAGATTTTCCCCAACCACATGGGAGAACTGGGCATTCTGGGAGTTTCAATCCCCTTATATCAAATGGCAGTAAGCTGTAGAAGAATGCCCTAATATTTTCTTTAAAACCACCAACACAAAGTATCTTCAGTACCAAAGAACTGAAAATGCTACTTGGCTTGGCTTTTTTAGTATATGAATCCATGAGTGTCAAGTGACTGTAAGTAAGGTCAAGCATAGCAGACTTGTGAAAAAGCAAAAAAGAAGTGGGTGCAATCCATACAATGATGCAAAAGATATTGCACAATAACATCATGATGAAATCAGAATTATTCCTACTGGGTTTTATGGACAAAGAATTAGAAAAGAAATATGGGAAATTAATATTGTATATGGTAACTGTGGCAAGATTATTGTATGCAAAAAGTTGGAAAAGCAATGGAATACCTACAGTGGAAGATCGGATTATAAAACTAAGTGAATTTGCAGCAATGGCAAAGCTGACCAGTCTGGACAGAGGAAAAGTGATAAAGACTGTTCTGAAAGACTGGAAAACTTATACAGAATTTTTGTTGAAAGAAGAAAAGATCAAATTTATGATTTGGGGATTTGGGGATTAAAAAGGGATGAAGAGGTTGGGGAAAAGATTAAGATGATAATTACTCAATAGAAAGAAGAGGGGAAGGCATAATTGTATTGTTTTTTCATTTCCTTTTTCTCTTTTTCTTATTTTCTTTCTTTTGTATACTTTTACTAAGTTAAAAAAAATAGTAAATTTTCTCATTTCTTGCTGTTCCCTTTCTACCAGTGAATAAGCTGTGCCTGCTTGCCAGGTGAAGATAGTTCTATTATAACTTCATCACATATTGTGTCACTGAGCCAAGTGTTGAAAACACTGAAACATTGAAAATTAAGAACATAAAAGGTGATTTCACAAAAGTAGGGAGACAATTTTCTGTGATCTGTCACTGCATTGGTTCCTTTAACCTGAAACAAACCTTTCGGGCCTTTAAGATTATGGTGGAGAGAGGGAGGGAGAGAGAGTTGATCCAACATAACATGTAAAAATTAAGCAAGGGAAACTTTCCCTAGTAGTTATTACCATAGCAGAAAATACTTACTTTTCATAACAGGCTGCTCTTAAACACAGGGTCAGTAAAACCAGCAAACAAAGCAGCCTGCTTTGTACTTCCGATAGCATTCTCATAAGAAGAATGTGGGGTCTCTGATTACATGGACCGCATTCATGCCAAAACTACTAACAGAAACCCTGTCGGGCTAAGCTCACTTCACAGGCAACAGGCTGCCTGTCTGCTGCAGGCTGATTTCTGCAAAACGTACCACTAGGCAATGACAGGGGAGAAAGAGGTATTGATTTGGTCTCTACCCCTAAGCAAATAGATGCAATGGCCACTTCCCACACTGCCCTCTTTTGGATTGTGTACTAGAATATTTGGGCTAGAATTAGAATGTGGATGTTAAGAACAATTGTGCACAAAAATGAATACAAAATATGTATGTTAGGAAAAAGTGTGGATCAAGTCTCATGTTTCCTTTTTTCCTTTCATCCTTTGCAGTCTGATGTGGAAATGGGATGGAGCAGATGAATAATAGAATATCTCCAAAAATGAAATGGATTAGAAGGAGGGGATCTATCCATCCCTAATTTAATTTAGTTCATGTCCTCTAACACACTGCACTGCTTGTTATATTCCATGCTTTCTTTCATCAGGAGGTTTATCAATAATTTATTGTAGTCTCTGGGGAGGAAGAGCCTGGTGAACCTCATCTAAGCTCAAAATCTAAGAAGCGTCCAACCTACTTAATTCTTGGATAGAAGATCACCACAGAGTCTAACAGCTAAGATGACTGGGAAGTTGAAAAAGCATCCTGGAAAAAGGCAATGGAAAGAAAGCAACTGGGGAGCCAGTTTGGTCTAGTGGTTAAAGCTCCAAGCTAGAAACCAAGAGACTGTGAGTTCTAGTCCCGCCTTAGGCACAAAAGCTGGCTGGGTGACCTTGGGCCAGTCCCTCTCTCTCAGCCCAACTCACCTCACAGGGTTGCTGTTGTGGGGAAACTAGGAGGAGGAAGGAGTAATAGGTATGTTCCCCGCCTTGAATTATTTATAAAAAGGTAGGATAAAAATCTAATAATAGTAATAATAATGGCAAACCAATTCCATATTTTTGCCAAGCAAATGTATGTACATATCCATGAAGTCACCATAAATCAAGCTCAATTTTATTTTATTTATTAAATTTTGCCACCGCCCATCTCCCCCCCACAACAGGGACTCTGGGTGGTTTACAATAAAAACAATCAATTAAAACAATAACCATAAAATATAGATACAAATACAAAAAATATAAATGCAATTATCAAATATAAATATAAAAACAAGAATAAAATCCAAGTGGCAAAAAAGATGTAACTCAGTCCTTGCATGGGATGAGCACTTTAGGGCACTGGCCATCCCCAGGCATGACCATTCCCCTCCCTGCCCCAAGCCAGGTGGCAGAGCCAGGTCTTCAGATTCCTCTGGAAACGATGGGGCTAGCCTCACCTCCGGGGGCAGAACATTCCAGAGGGTGGGAGCTGCTGCAGGGAAGGCCTGCTTCCTGGACCCCGCCAGACAGAATTCTCTGACCAACGGGGTCCGCAGCATGACCTCTCTGCATGATCGGGTGGGATGGGTTGATGTAATGGGGAAGAGGCAGTCCCTCAGGATGTGGGGATCCCTTATTAATTCCCTGTAACCACAGCTACTTGAAACACTTATGGGTTCTGTACGTCATCACAATTTTGTTCAAATTTCTTATGTTGGACAACAAGGATTTAAGATGCCGTTCAGTACTAATCTCCATTCAGATGAGCTTAGGTGCTGTTCCTGATTTGAACAGGGTGCATAAAGAGAAGATTCTAAGTATGGACTGATGGAGACTGTTATTCAAAAAGTATTATGTTTCTTTATTATGTTCTTCCTTTCCTCCAAGGAACTCAGCATCACACATGATCCCCTCCCCCAAGTTAAAAATACCTAAAGTTACTTTATGAAGTGGGTTCATAATGATTAGGGTTACCCTAGGTGAAAATTGTTGAGCAAACAGTTGAACCAGGTGTCCCCAGTTTAAGTCCAGCACATTAATGACTGCATTAATTACATAAATCATTAATAATCTTTGTCAATTAGTTAATTAAAATTAATTGTTAATTAATGTGCAAATCATTACAACACAGATCATTAAAGAGATGCCTCATGATCCAGAAAAAATGTTTAGGAATGTGTTGTCTGTTGGAATTATGGGAACTATAGTCAAAAACATCTAGAGAACATCTGATTGGGAAAACACCATTGCTTGCTCCAATTGCTCTGAAATGCATGAAAAAAGGTTCTGTGCTGCCACCTCCTGGCCAAGTTACATTACGTTCTGATACATCACTATGCAGTATTATGCTTCTATTTTAAGAGCTAAATTAAAGTTGATTGACTGATTCAGTGGTTCTTTGCAGATATAGGAGCCTGATGTTTAAAAAGCTCCTTATGCAAAAGGGTTTCCTTCAATAATGATAAGGAACTGTGGAGAAGAAGAAAAGTAAGAATGTCTGCTTTCTGATCTTGCATCTGAATCTAGTACACAATTATGAGTTCTAGCATCTCTGATGTTATTGCTTATTTATTTCTATTTCTATTCTATATCACTCAGCCTGTTGTAGGGTATCCCTCAGTTCCTATGCTCTTCTGGACTCATCTTTCCTTCCTTTTACATTTTCCTCTTTTTTTCTCACCAATTTTTTTTCTTTCTTTCTTTTTTTATAAAAAGTTTACTCCCATTATAATGAAAGGTAACAATGAGACTGTGGATCCACACATCTTAAGGTTGCCAAGGTTGAAAAACCCTGCTCTGAGGGATAAACCTCTTACTTATACAGGGTTGCTGTCCCATTCTCATGACAAAACTACCTTCATAATACAGCTGCTTCTAATTTATGGCAAGGCTCTTCTCCTCACTGGCAAGTGGAACTCACTACAAGCAGGTATTATCTTCCCACAACTGCAGCCTGACAAAGAGGAAACTACATTTACATTTGTGTTAAGATGGACAGTGGGGAACAGGATGCTCAGAAGCACAGTACCTACATGAGTACAAGTTCCAATCCAGGCTTGATGTCAAAATGAAACAAGGCCAGGCCAACTTTGTGGTTCCATTTTGGGGAGCAGAAGCAGGGATGAAGGTTGCCTGATTTTTCTTTTGACTGTATCCAGGCAACAAGTTCCTCCCTTACCATTGCCGCTACTGACCAGCCAAGGGATCTCAGAAGGCTGCTTGCCTTTGAAAAAGGGAAGGGAAAGAGCCATAAGCAGCCACTATGATGGAATGTGAGGGTGATCCTGGAAGACCAGGGGAAGCAATGCCACCTGGGGAATGATCAGATGAAAGAGAAAGGAGCCTGCAACAAAATAATGGCCAGAGAAAGAAACTTAGGAAGGCCCTGCGCTAATAACTCAGGTGGTAAATAGGACGGGTAGGAGATTCTGTTAATGTAGCCTTACAGTAAAGTAGAATGAGCTCATCTGGCCATGTTTCCTGTCTGGTTTAACTGGGAGGGGTGACACCACCCAAAAGATCACTCACTCGCCTGCTCCATTCCCCTTATGAAGTACAGGGCCTGCCTTTCATGTCTAAAGGGAGAGTCTTCAGTATCCAGTTGAACATATAAGGCCTTGGCTGTGGATCCTCACTGGCTATACAGAGACCTGCAAACTGGAAATAGTGGAGATGGCAGAGATGTCATCTCCACTACTCGGGGATAGGCTACTACACATGGCATCACTCCCCTCTCTACATACTATACATGTCCATGAAGTAGCGTGGTTAGAGAGCTGAATAAACACAGAGAGGTCCAAGTTAAAAGCCCCACCTGACCCTGAAGTTCCCTAGGAACTGAAAATGAGATTAGTTTAAGGCTAACACAAAAATGGTGCAGTTTTGTTGGTTAAATTTTGCCTTAATTCTTTCATTGGCAATAGAGCCCTGATTTGCTTCACCTAACAGCTGATCTGCCTCTGAAGAAGAACATCTTAAGTAGCTATCATTGCAGAGTTGGGTTTTGCTACAAAAACTAATCAGGTGTTGTTCCTTGACTGAGCTGTTTAACTAACTGTACTCCTCCTTACAATTATAACACAGAATTATAAATAAGCAGGATTACACTGTGCACATTTACAGTATCTATTACACATTACAACTATTGCTTCAAAAAAGAAATCAATTAATCCCCCATCAACCCAATGAAACTCTTCCTTTTTTAAAATAGGTTATTCTAGCAAAGGAAGTGAAGAATTCATCATACAAGCAAGTAGTCTCCGTACTGCTAGTCTGGGAATATATTTCTGAGAAGCTAGAAAACACCTGGGTACAAAGCATTTCAGAGTTGAAATTGCAACGTATCCATGACTAATCGTGATTCACATGTCTGTACAGTTATAGACTGTACTTTTAGGTGATTCTCAAATTCCAGTGGAAGGCATTTTTGAACCTCTGCACGTTTTATATATCAAAACCACCTGGACAGATGTTTCTTCAACTGTTGCTATTATTTCATGACAACCAAAACTGCATCCTGTAAATCTCTCTAATACCTATCATGGAGGTAATGAATTATGTCTGGATGCACATCACACTGAACTGCAAGATACAGAAGGTAGAAATTGTCCCCTTGGATTTACAGTTGTATGGTACATAGTCACATAATTCTCATAAAAGCTAGAAAAAATGTTTTGGAAATAGAGATTTGAATTTCACAATGATCTGTAGCTTACATGCCTGGTCACTTTAATCATTGAAAATGATAAAACTATAATTATTATACCTTTGGTTTCAAAGTAGTGTTGGACTCAGCTTAAATTTCAGGAAAATATATGAATAACAATAATTACTCCATGAATGAGGATAGTGATCCTTACCCACAGTGCGTATGTATGGTAGATTATATTTGTATATGTTTTACTACTGCAGAGAAGTGCTTGGATCAATACAAAACACATGTATAAAGGCTGCTGTATCTTAAGCCTACTGTAGATCATAAAAGAAAAAAATATTGAGTATATCTGACATCTGTACAAGGCTACCATCATTTTACAGATGTTTACGATTACAGTGTGCAATCTCTGAAAAATATCTCTAAGTCTTCTGCAATGTGTTTTGCAATACTCTATAATAGCTTCCAGTGGGATGTCTGTTCATCAGACTTGCTTTTGTATGGCTCTTGTGCTGCCCTACAAACAATTATAAAACAGGAGATGGATTGTTCAGTATCTTGGGGAATGCAAAACAATCACTAGGTTGTGTGCTGTAAGTCATTGCTTCTCATAGTAGCTTACTCTTACAGATTAGGGAGTTGGGATGACTTTTCCTTATAAGCAGATCTCTTCTTTCAAGGGTTCTCAACTGGGAAGGGGAGGGGAAAAGAACTTACCTATCTAGCTGGAGATTTCTTAGTCCTTCTTCTGTCAGATCAGCTCTAAGAAACCACAGAAAAAAGATGCTTTGCATTTGTCTGACTGTATAGTCTCGCACAAAAGGAAGATTTTGTGAGGAAGTTCATTTTAAGCAATATAGTCAAATGTTCAGATATAACAAGGAGTTTGTCTGGATAAATGGAAAAGCATATAGAACAAGGGTAGGTAACAATCAAGTACACAGACTATGTATTCCAAATAAAATTAGTAAAATTAATCTGAATGACATAGTTAGTTACCTGCAATTAGTTACCTGCCAGAATAGAATCCTGAGTTTTGAAACATGTGAAAGTTCATTGCAAAGAGGATTATACGTATGACAGCTTTTGGGCATTCTGCTAAGATGTCGTTAAAGGTAAAGGTTTCCCTTGACATGAAGTCCAGTCGTGTCCAACTCTAGGGGGCGGTGCTCATCTCCGTATCAAAGCTGAAGAGCCGGTATTTGTCTGTAGACACTTCCGTGGTCATGTGGCCGGCATGACTACGTGGAACGCCATTACCTGCCCGCCGAAGCGGTACCTATTAATCTACTCATACTTGCATGTTTTCGAACTGCTAGGTTGGCAGGAGCTGGGACTAGCAACGGGAGCTCACCCCGTCACGTGGATTCGAACCGCCAACCTTCCGATCGGCAAGCTCAGCAGCTCAGCAGTTTTAAGAATTCGAGATAAGAAAAAACTAGTCTCTTCTCTTAGTTTTATTTATTTGGGTGTGGGGAATGTGGGACACCAACACCATCTTGCATACTTCATGCACTATTTTTTGGGGTGCTGTCAGTTATGGCCACTTGCTGCCAACACTGCCAATCCGTTGCAGCACGAACTGATCACTCCTGACTGGTGGGTCACATGAACAGTTAGGGGCACAGGCTAAAGTGAGAGGGCGTTCTATGAAGCTCCTTTCACAATCCTTCCACTGCATCTGTGGTCTATCAGGTGGGCTACTTCTGAGCATACAGTGTGCCTAAGACTTTTCTGGAAAGAGTGCTATATCTGTGTCCAAAATATAGCTCAGCCAACAGGTTGCATTCACTGCAGATGGATGTTGATTGAAGCATGTATGAGTTTTCCTGGGATTGTTTTTCCACTTCATTCTGTACCCCATGCCCTGTGCATCCTGTCAGCTGGGCCTTTTTTGGGACATGGGTTTCGCACTCCTCCAGAAGAGAGCTAGAAACATGTTTAAACAAACATGTCCAGTACTCTCTTAGAACAGCGTAAGATATGAGTTCAGAAATAGCCTGAGTGATAAGAGAGAGGCAGAGAGAAGTTCTGTTCAAGCAACCTATCACTCAGGCAGCTTGAAAAGGAGCTAAAACCTCCATCCAAGGAAGCTGCCAACCTCACCTCACATTAATGACAGTGATTAAAAGTTTTTTTTTCCCTGCCAGCAGGTGACACTGGGTAAGAGGGGAAATACAGCCAGGAAAAACCACTGTACTTTTTTTTTATTTTTATTTTTACTTTTTTATCCCACCTTTATTATTTTTACAAATAACTCAAGGCAGGGAACATACCTAATACTCCTTCCTCCTCCTATTTTCCCCACAACAGCAACCCTTTGAGGTGAGTTGGGCTGAGAGAGGGAGACTGGCCCAAACTTCAATTATCTTCTTCTTAAAATTGTGAGAATAGCATCAGTCTTTGTCACTGAGACAAAATCACTTGGTTTATTGCGGCAATGCAATTTATATCAACATACTTTTTCCCCAACTCAAGGATTGGAGGAATATGCCATTTATTTATTTGATTTTTTATGCTGCCTGACTCCCACCAACTCTGGGCAGCCACCAAGGTAAAAAAAAAAAAGCATTAAAAAAAAACAAGAAGTAAGTAACTATGATGAACATGTAGTTGCTAAAATGTATAAACTTTTATTGAAATTTGAATGGAAGAAGAACAAGTGAAGGACTGTGTGATAAAATGGGCTAAGAACTTTGAATATAACATATTAATGGAACAATGGGAAAATATGTGGTTAAAAGGATTGACATTTACATTATGTTATAAATTAAAAGAGATTTTTTATAAAATGATGTATCATTGGTATATAACTCCAGAAAAATTGTCTAGAATGTATAAAGGGACTTCAAATTTATGTTGGAAATGTGGACAACATAAAGGGTCATTTTATCATGCCTGGTGGGCTTGTAAAAAAAGCCAGAAATTTTTGGGTTCATGTATACATAATGATACAAAGAATTTTAAAGATCAACATTCTACTGAAAGCGGAACTTTTCTTGCTGGGATTAATGGACAGTCAATTAGAAAAAAGCCATGGAAGATTATTTTTATATATAATTACTGCTGCAAGACTATTATATGCGCAAAAATGGAAAGATTCTGAAATACCCCCAACGGAAGATTGCAGAACTAGCAGAGATGGCAAAATTAACTTGTTTGATTAGAGAAAGATCAATAACTACATTAGTGATTAGAAACCCCTGATGGACTTTTTGCTGAAAAAGAGAAGAATTAACTTTTGATTTATAGGTTTGAAGATTACAAAGGGTAGCTTATGGAAAGAAGGAAATTATGATGTAACCTTATAGAGAGAGGGTAAAATATAAATGTATCTATAATCACTGTCAAGAAGATCAGAAGCTGCTTCCTTCCCTTCCCTTCCTTTCCTTTCCTTTCCTTTTTTCTTTTCTATTTCTTTTTTTCTATTTCTTTTTCACTTTATTTCTTTTTTTATTCTTCCTTAATTCAAAATTTGTACTATTTTTAATTCTGTTGAAAAACCTTTTCAATAAAAATTATTTTTAAAAAAGAAGTAAGAGTAAAATAAAAATTAATCCAAAAATAAATAATAATAAATTACAAAATAATTACAAAATGGCAATCCAGACAACCCACCAATCCAAAACAAGGTTCCATCCACCCTACCCCAAGGCCTGGGAGAATAGCGAAGTTTCAAGGCTTTCCAGAATGCCCTCAGGGTGGGAACTATCCAGTCTCAAGGGGGGGTCATTCCAGGGAGCAGGCACTGCTACAGAAAAAAACACATTTCCTGGGTCCTGATAGATGACACTGTTTAATTGAGGGGGGGGGGGGAGCAAAGTGTGCCCACTCTGTTAGATTGCACCAGCTGGGCAGAAACTATGGCAGACAGGTAGTCCCTAAAATAATCAGGCCCTATGCCATGTAGGGCTTTATAGGTGACCACCAACACCTTGAATTGCACCTGGAAGCACATTAGCAGACAGTGTCTTAATGTGGCCGTGAGCAAGTCCGAAGACACAAGTCTTACAGGTTGAGAATCTCCCCCATAGTTTCAGGCAATTAACTCCTAGGGAAACAGACTACTTGTAGCATTGAAGCCTACTTTTCACAGCTCTCATTACTGATAATAATTGCTGTCCTTTATTCCATCATGCATAATCATGCAAATAGAGCTGTCCACAGAACTACGGTTTGTTTCTGAATCTTCTGTGTATATTCCTTTGAGGTGACCAGATTTTGGGGTGACAAGATTTTCTTGTTTACCTGAGTTTACCTCTTTTCATATGACTAACAATTGATTCCTTTTGGCTCACAAGCAGTTTTATTGCTGCTCCTGGCAATAAGCAGGCAGCAAAGTCCTCTTCATTTTCCCAAAGCCAGGAAATCAAAGAGGGAATCAAAACGCCTTGGAAAAGAATAGAGCACATGAACACGTGGAAGACTAAATCATTGTTTATATTTATATCTGAAAGAATCCAGCTTAAATCTCTGAAAGTGTATCGCATTGCTAATATACCAGTTAAGAGTTGATTGGTTGGTTTGCTTTAAGGGACCGTCTTTCACTGAACTTCCTCAACCATCTTGTTGCTTTCAGTAAATGGATACTTTGCACTGCCTCTGCATGCAGGGCATTTTTGCCTTCCAAATGCTTTTAGTAATACTGTATGATTGGAATGAATGCAAAGTTTAATTAGGAGTCTAGAAAGGAATGGATTAGTTTTGCTTTAATTGTCCACCATAATGGACAACCTTCAGAAATCAAGGTTGTTTCTATGCTTTTCTCTGTGTATACACATATGCTATGTGTATGTATAGACATAACTTCCACTGCCTATCACTGCAGAATTACAAAGTGAAAAACTACACCAGGTAACAATTAATCAATGACAGTTTGCGCAGTACCAACTTCCATCAGTGATACCCTCTGAACAGGGGACTACTGCTGAAGGCAACAAAGCCAAAGCTTTATTGTGGGTGATGACTGCTTGCCACCATAATGAAAAAGATAGGGCTCAGTGCCCCTTCCCACATTGCCACTGTGGAAAGGAGCTGCTCTTGGTGGCAAGAAATGCAGACCCCATGAAGGCTCCATACTTCAGAGCCAAGCACTGCATTCCAGGGTTGCTCCTCTTGATAACTGCTGCACACGTCCAGCAGCCAGACCTGGGAATTCTAATATTCCTTCTGTAGCACAAGGAGACCATGGCCTTTTGTAGCTCAAGTACTGTATTGTTAAACTAAGCTGAGATTAGCTTCAGTGCACGGCTCCTCTCATTTGTCCAGAGCAGGAGGAAAGGTCATACTAACTGGCCTGTTTATCTTGGCATTAACAAAAATGGCTTCCTATGCATGAGTATCTATGTCAATGGCTGCCTCCCCAAATGAGGAGATGCTAAACATACATATTGCAACCAGGTGTGAAGCAGACATTGGCATTTCAAAGATCTAAGGGTTTTAAAAAACCTTGCCTATTACATGGCTGACACCCCCTCCCCAATTTTTTTGCAGAAAATGCAATATACTGTAAGTATGCCTGTGGCTATATAAAGGAAAAGAAAAGTAATGAATTATGCAGACACAAGACAGTTTTTTAATGTAAGTAACATACACTGGAGATCATCATAAATTCAGTTTATGGTCTCTTTAGGCCACCTGAAAAGCTTTCTTTTTCTCCTGCTCGTATGCTCTTAGAGACAATGGCAGTTTAGCAATAGTTCAAATCCTGACAAACAAGCTGCCTTTGACAGATATCTGTCTCCCTCCCTTGTGAATACAACAGGTTGTGGCTTTTCCATGGCTTTATTTTAGTGAGAAAAGCTTTCGTTATGAGCACAATTTGAATACACAGGTGCTTGTAGTTTATATGACATTGGTGCAGGAGTTCAAATAATTAAATGTAATCTTCTTCCTGTAGATAACTGGGGGAAAATACATTCCTAAAAACTTACAGCCGCTCCAAAACAGCTCTGCATAAAAATAACCAGCAGATATTTGAGCAGTTAGGTACAAAGCCCATGGGAGGAATTCCATCATTCTGTTTGACCAGCCCTAAGCAATAGATTTCCATGGAAAACTGACTGGTCAAATTGAATGAAACAAAATTCCATCTGTGTTCTAATCATTCCCACTTTCCTTTCTCAGTAAATCCCAGCCCCATATATTTTCACACAAGTAAGTTTTTCTGGCAGATGAGTAGCTTAATGGACTTAATAATCTTCATTAGGGCTATGAAGAAAGATTATCCTACTCCTTTCTCTACCTTATGATAAAAGAGAATTGCTTTTCATTTTTTCCCCCCCAAAGGAGAGGACTATATCAGTGAAATTCTCATGCCATGTTCTTGCACATATTTAGTGATGAGGTAGCTAAGGGGATTGTATGAATGCCCTGTCCTGTACTTACAACAATGTCTCCAAGGGTTTGAGTCTCTCCGACTTCCTACAGTTCAATTAAATCTCAAGAAAAGATATTATGAGAACATTCTATCCATGGGTTTTCTCAGATTGGGAAGTTTGGGTAGATAGAAATGTCCAGAGTGATGGAAATACATGTAACAGAAAGCAAGAACACCAACAGTAATGTCTGCTGTCACCTCCTACAGTAAATTCAAAAATACCACCACAAGAAATCTGAAAGAAATTACCTAGCCTACTTAGCTCAAGTAGAAGAAGGTAGAAAAACAGAAGGGAAGAAAATGTTTGAACAGTTACAAGGCAAATACAATGCAGCTGATAGAGTTTATGAACTTATGATTTTGATGTAGAATATTGAGCATCATGAGATTGGCACAATCAACATGTTTTGTTTATTCGTTTAGTCACTTCTGACTCTTCGTGACTTCATGGATCAGCCCACGCCAGAGCTTCCTGTCGGTCGTCGCCACCCCCACCCTGTCACTTGTTATTATACATCTTTTAACAAGCACTATAGAGTCTTCTAATATCTATAATTCTTTGGTCTTTTATTTTAACTCACCTACATTTGTACAGTCTGGTACCCTTTCTTCCAAAAAGTTTCGAATAACAAAATAATCTTCATACCAAAGCCAATATATATACAGTGTGTGTGTGTGTGTATACACACACTATCTATCTATCTATCTATCTATCTATCTATCTATCTATCTATCTATCTATACACATACACACACACAATCAATATATATACATACAAACACAATCAATACACACACACACACTGTATATATATTGGCTTTGGCATGAAGATTATTTTGTTATTCAAAACTTTTTGGAAGAAAGGATACCAGACTGTACAAATGTAGGTGAGTTAAAATAAAAGACCAAAGAATTATAGATATTAGAAGACTCTATAGTGCTTGTTAAAAGATGTATAATAACAAGTGACAGTGATTTGCTAAATCATGGTAGATATTAGCATGACAACCCAAATGTTCATAGCTATATTTGGAAATGCATTTTTCCTCCTTACATATTTGATGTAAACAATAGCACCATCTATCATGTGCTAAGTCATTTTCCTTTGGTCTTAATAGAGTTATATTTGTCCCTGCAACCACTTCTAACAGGTTAGCAGATATTATTTCATTTACTACACTTATGTAACATATCTGGCCCTGCTGTCTTTGAGGCAGATGTAGGCATCCAAGTTCCTCATTTGACATTACAGCTCTCATAATCCCTTTCCTTAGTCATGCTTGCTAGAAGCTGGTACTTTTCCTTGGTCCCAAAGTCCAGCACTGATGTACCATTGACTACCAGCTCTTCAGTGGAGGTCCCTTAGAGAAGCACTGCAGTGACTAAATAATTGCACAGTTTCAGGAGGACGATCAAGATCCATGTTATGGATAAATGGGATAAATTAAAAGATTAATCTTCTTTTTAATTAAGCTGTTCTCAAAATTTCAAAACACCAGTTCTGGGCAAGCATTCTTTGAGAGTGGAAGGGGGGGGCGGGATCCAACCTTTGCACAATATACTTATTCACAAGCCTCTGACATCTGACTGTACAGGTTCAAATCAGGTCACAGATGCACAGAATGAATGAAAAGTATTCAGGGTCTCATTTCTATTCTTTATGTTGAGGATGACACCAGGGATCCAAAACAGCTTGTTCCTCTGCCACATTCTCCATTCTACAAGAGGGTTAGAAAGCACTCATGTTGTTTCTGGAGGGATCACCATCACAGGCAAGCTAAAATAGCTTTCTGCCACCTCTATAATTTCAGATTTGTATCATGAACTGAACTTTTACTTGTGCTTTAATTCCAACATCAAGTTCTGATGTAAGACTTGTATTTTTTAGTACATGAACAGGAATGTGAAACTAACACAGGAGAGACAAAACAACAATTGCAGATTCAGCACAATGAAGAAAATCCAATTGTTCAACTATCGTGTCTAAATCTGTTCAAGTTATTCAGAAACCTCACATTTCAAAAAAAATGGCACAATGATCATATAAAAATCAATGCTTATAAGTAATTTTGTAAGAACTAAACAGGTAAAATCTCCCTAGCTTGAGAGATTTTATGATAAACTTGTTGCCTATGAATATATCTTTCAAATGCGTTCATGTTTGCAATGTGTATAAATTGGTGTGTATGTGTGCCTTCGAGTCAATGTTGACTCCTGGCGACTGTCTGGACAAGTCCCTGCAGTTTTCCTGGCAGGATTTTTCAGAAGTGGTTTGCCCTGGCCTGCTTCCCAGGGCTGAGAGGGACTGGCCCAAGGCCACCCAGCTGGCTTTGTGCCTCAGGCAGGACCAGAACTCGTGGTCTCCCAGTTTCTAGCCTGGTGCCTTAACCACTACACCAAACTGGCTCCCTATTATAAACTTTTACTTGGCAAAATAAATCTTAGTATTATAAATCTGCTTTTAAAATTTACAAGTTGAAGCTAGATCTTGTCAATGTAAATCAACATTTAGAAATCTGCTATAACAATGTTACTGAACTGTGGTCTTAGAACCAGTAGCACTAGTAGCAGCTAGTAATTGCTATTGGTCCAAAAGCATTATGGCAGGTATTCTATCTTTCCCTTCCTAGTGGATTTTTTTCCGAGTAAGAAAAAAGGAAGAAACTGTGAAACTCCCACCTCCCCAGAATGCTTGGTGAATAAGGCAAGTGATGCATGATAAAAGCATCATCTGGAGCACTCCAACTTTTCTCATACTTTGATATCAGAAGTTCAGCAAAATGGAAATGAGAACAGAGTGATCTTTGCATCTCTTCAGCTCTTCTGGGGCTTTTAAAAAAATCCCCCCTGGCGAACAAATGGAGCAAAATTGTGCAATGCAGCTAAATGGCTGGCTTAATTTTCCCCTTTGATTTGCCTTTTTGAGGTCAAGATTTCAAACATCCTGTCTGTCTGTCTGTCTGTCTGTCTGTCTGTCTGTCTCAGAGATCAGAGCCCTTTTACCAACCTTTTATAAGCATCAGATCCCTCTTATAATCATTAGGTATAGCTTTAGTACCTCATGTATAAAACAGCAAATGGCAATCACTGAGAACAAAGTATCTAGAAAACTGTCTTACATCAAAGCAGAGTATTAGAACATCTTCTAGAGAGCCTCAAACAAAACTAGCCTTTATTAGCTGTAATTGACGCCCAGGGCCTTTGCCCCACAGAAGATGAAGTTTCCATTTACTTAAATTTCTGCTGTCTATATTGCCAAAGAGCAACACATTATACCCCAGTTTCGCATACTACAGATATGCTGAGCCTTTAACTCCCAGGATTCCAAAGGCCAAGCTCGATGGGGATTTGAAAGATTGCATATAAGAGCTAGTCTTCAAAAAAAAAAAGTCCCCTACAAGACATCAAATAAAAATGATTACTAAACAGCATGGAGGGGGGGAAAACCCATGGATGGGTGACCAGAAAATAGAAAGTAAACGTATGGGTGTTTCTAAGTGAAGTAAAAGAATTAAGGGAATTATTTGGAATGAAAGGACTGGAGAGTTATCCATGTTAATAATAACAGGGGGAGGATGGCTGGGCCAGGGAGAGGAAGGGTAAGATGGGATGACCAGAGGGGTTGAGGGAGAGAAGAGAGAAAATGTTCTCATGAGTGACACTTTCCATGTTTGTTGTGCAGCTGGGTAGCACCTGCCTAACATTTATACCGGATAGCTTTTATTCATTTCATGGGATAGTCATCAAAAACATAGTTGAGAGATGGAGAAAATTCCAAGTATGTGTCATCACTTTCCTGGCTGGTGCAGCTGTTTCCTTAGGCACACAATGATGTTGTGTCATGAAGGAAATACACTGTCACTGTGGCGGACGCATAACACATTTGGTTTTATTGAGCCACTCCACAATAATGAAGGGAAATAATAGGCCCCAATATACTGTTCATTCAGTGGCAATGAGCTCTCACTTCAGCCTCTCAAAAACCAAGCAACCAAGCAACCAACCGCACGCACACACAAAGTGTAGGAATCATTCCAAATCACTGTCCTTCTGGACAACTCGCCCACTAAAAGCTCTTTCCCAATGTTTGCTGATCCAGCGGAGGTTTTGCAGCTGACCTCTGCCACAGAAATCAGCAAAGGTGCCAGTGTCGCTCTTCATAGCATATCTGGCAAATGGATGCTAATGTCATCAATACATTTGGAGTCTGATTTTGGGAGAGAGCACAAGGACATAGGCAAATTATCTGGAAAAAAAATTATATATATAGAACAGGGCTTTTGTAATCTCACACAAGTCCAGGATTCTAACTCTTTGAGAACAGTGAAAATAGGAATACTCAGACCTTTTTGGTGTAGACTCAGTTTTTAATATGCTGTTCTGCCTTTCAGCAGAATAGAGCAGCTGTCTGGGGCGAAGTTTAAATAGTTGGGAGGTAGATGAGGACGAGACAAGTTGGGATCCAGGGATGCTCAGTCCTTCCTGAGAGATTTGATCCAGCCTGTCAGCTCTGCCATGACAGAAGCTAGTCAGGAGGGGAATCTGGAAATCTAAGGACCCACCAGGCTGAAAATGCTAATGCAAGTGCACCTCCTCCCCCCCTGCAAAAAAAACCTACACATAGGCTATTTCTTTGCTTCTGCCTTTTTGTATTACTCTTCCGGCCCACCTTAAGTTAGCATTATAACAAATAATAACCATAGCACCAAACTAGGGAAGCATGAAAATTTCATTCCGTTTATTTTTTTATAAGAACTTCCCAAAATTCATCCCAAAATGGGATGTTAAGAATTTGAGAATCTTTGCTGTGTTTTCTTTTGTGTTTTGTGAGCACTGGATAAAGCAAAAATGAGAGATTTATTTATTCAGGGAAAATGCTCATGTCTGTGGTGTTATGGATCAATAAACCTTCTTGATGTTTATGATATCTGGACCTACTGAATTTAACTGGAACAGATAGGCTTCTTTTGTCTTCCTCCATCTCTCTGTCTCTCTCATTCTCTCTTTTTTCCTTTTTTTTTTTACAGACTTACTAAAATTAGCACATTTCTTCTTAAAGAAAGAAGAGAAATGTAGAATTGAATGTGGGAGAAAGCTGGAAGATTTGTCCATTGCTACGATGTTGTGGGACTTGAAGAGGACATATAGATGAATACAACAGGTGATTCCCGGCTAAAGTAAGAAAGTCGCCTCTGAAATGAAGCTTCCATGAATGGATCCCTCCTCTCTTCCCCTTCCAAATTCCCTAGTTGCAATCCCTTTAAGAACAGATGCCTTTAAAGAGTGAGTCTTGTGTTCTTCCAAGCAGACTTATTGTCATGCTATGGAACGTGGAGATGAGAGATAGAGATAGAGATAGAGATAGATTTAGCTATAGATAACAATTTGCAATCATCTGCTCTAAAACAAATCCCTGTTAAAAGGGCACCACAACTTCTGGGGGAAATGAAACATATAAAGGATAGAGTGTGCCTGTCAAAGATCATAATGGACCTTTGTAGCATAGCTGGGAAGCAAAGCCAGATGTCCATAGTCTTGGATTTCCTGTACATCAATGAACACATTGAGGTTTAAAAATAAGGCAATGAAGAAGGGAAAACTGCCATCTCTGGATCCTTAGGGGGACAGAGATGGTAGGTTTTAATGTGCTGGATGATGTTTATGGAAAGAAGAGCTATCCCTGTTGTAAATCTGCCTGTCATACCACTTATGCATGAATGATTTCATAAGAAAGAGGTGGACAGAGAACAGCGATAAATATAAAGTCATTTTAATTCAGCTTGAAAGAAAAAAATCTATACATTCAATCGTAAGTGTGCTATCATTCCTGTGTGTGTGTGTGTGTGAAAGAGAGAGAGAGAATGAGGGAGGGAGGGAAATAGAAAAGAAAAAGAATGGTATTGTGTGCTGCATCAGCAGTCCTCTTTCAAGACTATATTATGGAATTATAACGCTACAGTCTTCTAAGTAAACATTGCTTAGTTACATAAAGTAGTTCAGGACTTGTTTTTCCCCCTGCAATTTAAAAAGAAAACTCTATTCAGTTTGGTAGAAAAGAAATTCCTTTCAAGTTATCGTGGGCTTTCCCCACCCCCAAGGAATTTTGGAAATGTGTTGAGAGTTTTAGAGAAATTCACCTGGGTGGGATGGGAATGTTCCTCCACTTATCAGGACACAGGGTGGCCCAGGTGTGTATGTGTGAGAAGGCCCTGTCTTTTGTTGTCCAGTCATCTCTGTGGTAGTCAGTAGCCCCCTTGGCTTCCTTGCCTGAATTAATTTCCAAGGAAAACATTGAGAAGTAACACTTGATTGGATCAGGAAGTGGTACAGCTAAGGAAGATTGATAGTGAGATGTGTAACAGAAAGAAGCTCAAGAATTCTACCAGAAGAAATTCCAAGGCACCTTGAGACTAAGCTCAGCAATTAGAATATATTTCTGGAGGAGAAGAACATTTTCAGATTTCAGCCCAGTATTCAGAAGAAAATGAGCTGAGGCCAATTGTATGTTGTCTGTCCCACTCTGTAACAGATAGTATGACTTCCCCCACAATCTGACATTATTCTTCAGCATTCCCTTGGACACCATCCATCAGGCAGAGAAATCTAGGCAGCTCCACATGTTTGATATGGCAGGGGTTGTACTGGCTGAACAGAGAGTAGGAAAGATTTGGAATGGAACTTCTGCTTTGGATGGGCAGGCTGCCTGGGCTGCTTCAGCCTGACCCTTCACTGGAAGGCAGAAGAACAGACTATTGCAGGTTGCCATATAGTAGGCCCAGGTCATATATAAGGCCCAGAGCACATTGTGACCAAGATACAGATCTGATTTTCCTGCTGCAGACTTGGATGATCACTAAGAATGTGAGAGGACGTTCAGAGTATCACACTGAAATCACTCACAGGCGGGCTTCCATGATGATCTTTATCTCAAATATTCATGAGGTATTTACCTTCATGTTTTTTACATGCCTAAATTAGCTTTATGCCTAAATTAGCTTTTCACCCAGATTTTCCTGAGGGAAGGTGTGTGGCTGTGCTTCCTCTGGCTTTTTAACACCTATGTTTTTGCACTATTTTAAATTTATTAGGATGTTATTATTGTATTTTAATCATTTTCATTCTGTTATTTGTACATCACTTCCAGGTGACCACCAAGGGAAGGATATATAAGTAGTTAAGTAATGCTGAACAAAAAGAAATGGAGAGATGACTACAGGTTCTGAAAAACTCCATAGTCAAAATGGTCTTCAGTTAGTGTAATTTCAGTGCTCAGCTGTGGTTTTGCTTGGTCTCCTTGGCGCACATTCTGGAAAGGGGAAATTGCGGGAGACCAGTAGGTAATTGTCATGAGTGTGTGTGTTCGTGTATGCATGTGTGTGGCCTAGCATGTTGAGAAAACCCAGGCAATGGTGCTATATACATATATACATATACATATACATATACATATACATATACATATACATATACATACATACATACATACATACATACATACATATATATATAGTTCAAGGACTTGTGCAAACCCAGAATTCAGTAACTAGGTTAAGCCTGTTCTGTAATACAGTCTATCCCTATCAATTTTCATTCACATCTGTGCACATACATATTCAATTTGTGTTTCAATGAATGTTATTTTAAATTTTGCAATATTCTTGTTTTAATATTCAAAGGATGAAAATTCTTTTTGAAATGCCAGGGTTCCTATTTCAATTTTTCCAAATACAGTTTTATATAGAAAGAAAAAATCCCTTCAATTCACCAAAAATGGCTTCCTGTTTTTAAGTTTTTCCCAAGCCTAAATATAAAAATAACTTAACACCAAAACAAGCCTTTTCTTTTAATATGACTTCTTGCATTTTTTTTAATCAAAAAGACTTTTTATGATTAAATGTTATGCTGGTTTTATATATTTTCTGATGATGCCTTCAGCAGGAAAAAAAATGTTATTGTGTTAATTGCATTTACGTTATGCCTGTATTGCTTTTCATGTTGAGATCCAGCTTGGACAAATGTTTTATTTTAAAGGTAGGACTGAAAAAGAAAATAGCTTAAATAATAAATACATACATGATTTGGGTTTGTTCCTCCAACAGATGTGTCCGATGTCTTTTGCTTCTCCCTCCCCGCCCCCCGTATGTTAATTTGGCTCTTGTATTGACAATAAAAAATGAAAAGTTCCATGAAAATGAAAATGCAGCTGACACGCTCTCCTTTGGAACTTCCCAATTCAACGAGCAGGTCCTGTTTTGTTTCTTTGTGAGGAAAACTTTAGGTCCAGCTGGTTCATAAAGGCAATGGAGCAGTGAGCAAGATCAGAATGGATAAGATTTGCATCAGCATCGTTGCCCCTGGCTACTGGCCCTCCAGAGTACGCATTGTAAGGTTGGATAATTATCCTCGCTCACCCAGAGCCCTGGAGAAGCAGAAGAGAACTGAGAACACACCTGGAAGAGAGTGCCTTGCCAATAATAGAGACAGGGGCTATTTTTGATTTGATCTCACCCAGGATCCCCAAGCAAGAAACACTCTGTATGCTCAGAAGAGACTGTCTCAAGCATCACAGCGTGGTGTGCTTTTGAAAGATTCCCTCCCTCCACGCCTTCTTCTGAAATGACAAACTGAATAAAAATTCCCTCCTTCCACACAATGATCTGAAATAATGACGCTTCCCCCTCCCCGCTTAAATCTGGCAGTGCAGGTAACGAAGCCTGTTGTGTATTATTCACAGGAACAAAGGAACTGTATATCTATTTGGTTCCATTTGGACAAGATTGTTTTCTATCTGATACAGGCCATGGTATCTCTTCCAATGTGGTGTCACAACAGCACCATTTGTAAGCTTTTATTTTAAACACAACTAGTGTTATCCTTCACTTATAAACTCTCTGGCTGGCATAAAATAAAATAAAAACCACCAAGAAATAACATTCTACATTAGCCTTTCCCAGCTGGACTTTGCATTTGTCGTTATGTGATCTGGAGATGGAGGGCAAGCTAGAGGGACTTTTGCCCAACTCTTGCTGCTGCTCCAATACCTGGTACAGGAGGACTTGGCTACAAAAACTCATGGCCTCATTACTAACCAGTGAGATTATTGCAATACACTTTACATGCGTTTGCCCTTAAAAAGTACTCAGACAACTGGTCCAGAATGAGACCAGCTCACTGGGCCCTCAGGACTGGGAGCATGTGACACTGATTCTGCAAGTCCTGCATTGGTTTCCAATTTCTGGGTTTCTGAGTGCAGTGCTGGTATTGACTTACAAAGCCCTTCATGGCTTGGTCCCTGCAGGATCTTCTGCTCCAACTGGACTTGGCCTGGCCCACTAGATCTTGTAGTGTCCCACACTTCCAAGAGCTGGGGAAACTTACAAGGCATGCCAAAAATAATAGATTTTTTTCTTCCCTTCTAAAACAAACTAGGTATATCATGTATCAAATTAAAATATGGCACATATATATTTCTGAAAATGAATGGATTATCTGGCTTATATCTTAGAATTTTGGGGTGGCCATTGGTGAATTCACATAAATATGTTCTGTGCCTTTACAAGTCTAGAGAATGTTTCAGGACCTAGTAAGACTTTGGGCAGGAGCTCCACCTTCCATATTCCCTGCACATATCCTGGGTGAGACTCCTACTCATTCCTCAGTTCTTCTTCAATTGCCACCATTGCAGAGCATAGACTGGACTTTTCTGATTTTCTTTTCTGATTTTCAAGCTTACCATAAGTCTACTCACATATATTGATGACTATTGTTGTAAGAGTCTATGCTGTGGAAGCAAGCTTCTCTCTTCTGGAACACACGGGTTGTGTTTGAGAGAGGGTCATGTAGTAAAAGCATATCAGTATTGTTTAGCATTCATAAAACAGGCCAGTGGAATTAGTAATGCTTGCTTTAAAACAATACTTCGGAAGCAGGAGATAATAGCAGCTAAGTCAGTGGGGACAAATATCCCCACTTTTACTACCCAAAACTCTATTTGCCACATTGGATCTTCAAGGCATTCTTCAAAGTAAGGGAAAACTGAAAAAAACTCTTGCAGACTTCACTGATTATGGATGATGTGGTGTCATTTAAGCTTGAAGACCAAAGAGGTCAGAGCTTCGGCTTCAGTTTATTGAAATAAATGCCAGGCCTTAGCCAATGGTTCTTGCTTGCTATTATACCCTGGAAAATACACAAATATTTTAGCTAGCCAAGGATACATCATGCCTTGGCCTTGGTCAGAAAAGGGTAGTACGATACAAGGATATCTAAATTTAAAACAATCCAATTATTAGAATGAACTTTTTAGCATTGCTTTAAAGTGTGTGTGTGTGTGTGTGTCTGTGTGTGTGTGTGTGTACTCACACACCCTTTAAAGAGTATGTGTATATATATCTTGCTATTAAAGGCACTTGGAAGCTAAGGAAATTTTCCCTGCTTCTTATGACCAAGTCTAATATCACCTGTTACTCAGAACCTAAAGTATAAGTGCCATACAAAATTGGATGCAACAAGTGTTCTGTCATGAAAGAATAATCTAATATACATGCATGGAGCAGCAGCTTCTGCAGAGAGTGATAAAACATTCCAAATGTCAGTTGTGACAGCATGGCAGTGCAATGTCGACACGTGCAAAAGGGATGGGGCTCTGATCCCACTGCTGCAATTGTCATCTTTTTTTTTACACACTCACACACATACACATATACATATACATGTGCTTGCTGCTGATATGGATATTGCAGAACTTTTAAGGCTAGCCAAGAAGATCCATTAGATTCATGTGCAAATTTTCCAATCTGACATACAACTCTTCGGTTTTCTATGTAGTTTTGCACCTATTACATTAAGGTGCAAAATGTGTGAATACACAAAGAAATCATACAAATCCTTCTGAAATTAGCATAGGACAGACAACACATATCATCTAGGGTGGCCACCTACATGTTACCAAAAAGGAAAAAGTATGAAAGGAAAAAAAAGCTGATGCTTTATATAAAATTTACCTATATTAGTATGTGTGTGTGTAACAAACTCCAGTATTTTGATATGGCTCAACAGTGCCCCCAAGAGCATCTAGTAAGTTGACACCATGCTGGGAAACCTAATAAATCAGAATTCACCTTTTCTTTCCCAATATTCCTCTCCAGCATAATCCTTTTTATACAATGCCTTAACTGGTTTTAAACAAAAACAAAAAGCAGCTGAAATGGTTATCATTCAACAAAGGGCCTTAGGAAACTGGGCCCAGCAATCTGATTTACTACCTAGGCATCTAATATCAGAGGGGAAAAGACAGCTATCTGTCTCCCCTGTAGAAATGTGGAAAAAGTAATGTTTTTAGAAGAGCAAGAAGAGAACTAATAACTTCCAAGCAGAAGGCTAGGAAACTTTTTCTCAAGTAACGTACTTTATACAGGTTTTAAAGTCCACGATCCTATTAAAACGAGTAATATGTAATTAGATCAATTAAACTATTGCTTTTGCCTGGAACTCTGTATGATTGTCCCTCCTCCTCCTCCTCCTCCTCCTCCTCCTCCTCCTCTTCCCCTCCCCCATAAATTTATTTTAATATTTAGACGTTTGGCTATATTAATGGAGGATTTCTCATCAAATTTTTCTTCATATATAACGTTGCACAGTTCAGCAAAAAACTCCTTGTATTTTCAAGATCTGCCTAAGGTTTCAAAGTTCTATATTCAGTAGAACTCCCTGTTGGGAAGAGGAGGATGGAAAGAAGGTACAACTGGACTGGTAGCACCTCGCCTCTTCCTCTTTCTCCTCTTCCTCGGAAAACTTGAAAGAAGGGATCTGCCAATAGGATAATATTCTAGTCATAACAGCATGTACACCTATCTCCTTAATGGCAGCAAGAACGTGGTCTAGTAACTTCTTTCCTCCATATCTTTATAACATCTCCTTTATCTCATCATTCCCAACTTAAAGTGTACTTAGTTGTCTCATTTTAAAGTAGTGTTTTCCCACTTCTGATGCAATTTTGGTCATGGATACTATCTAGCATGCTTCACCAGTGATGCGATTGCTGACACCAACAGGGCTTGGGATCTGCCCAGCTCCTCTTGGGCGCTTTGGACTGCTGCAGGCATGCTCCCTCCCCTCTGGTCACTGTGGACTGCGCTTTGTGGTCCTTTGGGCTAGAGTTGCAGGAGAGGCCCAACATCTGACCTCCACACAGGCATCTGGCTGCGTCATGCCTGACTGGTACTTTCCAAAGCCTTTGTCAGGTCTTGCAGAGGATCTTCAGTGGTTGTGTGAAAAATGCTGGATTTGTTTTTTTTAAAATTTGTGTTTAAGAAACATATATAGTATTTGTGAGAGACCACTAACAGGGTCCGTTTAAACCTGGAAAGAGAGTTGACAAGTGCAGGTGCAGACAAGGGGTTGCATTAAGCAGGGGCATCAAGAGCATTCCCTCCTGTATCACCCAGCACCCTGCTCTGCACCTGCAACCTGAAAGGCAACTTGATGTCAGCTATGTGTTACCAGTCCTGTCATCATTGGGGACAAGTTTTCCACTGCTTCTGCCAACAACGGGTTTCATGTGGCTGTTTCCTTATTTTTTCCAGCTTTGGTGACACTCAATGCCATGGTGATGACAGCTGGCTGTTGACTGGCTACTTCCAGGTGCTGCCAACTACAAGGCCAGAACTAGTCAAGGACAAAGCTTACTCATTATCAATACATTTGCTTTACCTTCATCCCTTCTCTGTACCTGATACCTGTCAATTGAGCTATTTTTCAAACATGGGTTAAGCGTTCTTCCAGAAGAGCAGTATACCCATTCTCAGAAATAGCCTGATGAGTGCAGGTGCAGACAAGGGGTTGCATTAAGCAGGAGCATCAAGAGCATTCCCTCCCGTATCACCCAGCACCCTGCTCTGCACCTGCAACCTGGAAGGCAACTTGATGGGTGGCTGAACCTACTGTTCTAAGAAGCTGCCACCCCAGGTGAAGGCCCATTATCAATTACTGTTTTCCTGCCAACGGGTGGGAAAGGCAAGGAAGCTGGGAGATTCCTTTTCTTTGATGGGGCCCGCTATAGCTGTGTAAAGATAGCATCCTTCACCAGCCTATTTTCTGTTGCAGTAGAAGAATGGGCAATGGGGTCAGCACAATTTATACTGGCATATTTTTCTGCTACTTCAAGGACTGGTGGATAGCTCTTTCACACGGCCATGGGAAGGAGCCTCAGAGTCTAGTATCTATACATGATGTTACATGAATGTTTGCATTTTATAAGTAGGTGTCACCATCCTGACATAATATGAAATATAAAGAAATAAATAATAGGGGGAGTTGTATTCACCTGACTGCAATGGGAAATTCCCATCTTTATATCTGAGCCTTGTGTTCAATGTTCAGTTTTCAAAAATATATTAGCATGCCTTGAATGTTTTCCTAGCTGTCCTAACTTTTAAAGACCTTGTCAAAGTAGCAGTTTGCATTTCAGACAGAGGCAGAAAGTGAAATACGAGAATAAATGGAGGATGTAGCCAGAAAGACCTTGGAGAGTAAGTGCTTGCCAAAAACATGTTAATGCTGACAGTGTGCTCATCCGTTCCCTGTAGGCTAATAAAATGCCAGCTCAGCCTGTGGAAATGTTCAGGAAGAGATAAGTGCTGGTGATCATTCTTAGACAGACACCAGACAGAAAGAAATATTATCAGCACAACTTGGAGCACAAGGCTATCATCAAAGTCCTCATCTTGATGCTCAAACTGAATACATGATCTTACATTTAACTTGATTAATTGTTCCAAAACTATTCAAGAGTAGCCAGAACTAGAAGAACAAAGGGCTGAAGGGGCTCTTCTCCATGCACAATATTACAGACATATGGCTTTCCTTTATAGCACCAGGTTGAGAGATTGGCACACACCCACAGATAGGATTAGGCAGGAGATATATTTATATCAACTATCATCAATATAGGTTTTAGAAATCCAAAAAATGTGTGCTGTGTGTTTTGCACATTTGGATTTCATCCTGAGCTGGGAGGGGCAGAAAGAAAGATCTTTATTGGTTTTGCTACAGGAGATTAATGTGGCCATCCCTCTGGGAAAACTTTTAAAGGGAAAGAAGTAGAGAAAATGGATACTGATATAGATGAACAGGCCCTGAAGACACTTAACTTGGTTTAAAGTAGGAAGATTGGTTTTTATTCATTAATGCACAAGACAAACACTAGGTCTATGAGGTTTGAGGACAGGAATGTTTTAACTTTCTCTCTCTCTCCCCTCCCTGCTTTCTCATACTGTGTTCTGGATGCTCTCTCCACCAAGCAAGTGGATGAGCTGGGCTTAGATTCAAAGAGTTAATGCTGCAGTTGCTGAGGATCCCTGACATGAGAAACTGAGGAACAGACTCACAGAACTACATTACACCAGGCACAGAATATTACTTGCATTGTGGAAAAACAAACTATTTCTACCACTGTTAGGGCCATTATATACTACTGGACCACAAGCATAAGGAATCAGAATAAGGGGAAGGAGAAACAAGGACTTCTTAACCACCCCTTCCCATCCACCAATAAAAGCTGCAGACACTGAAAAGAAACGTGGCCCACTTCAGAATACAAGTATTTGGAGTTCAGCTCTTTTCTGGCTCCATCAGCAACCCTGTCACTGCCTTCATCATGAGTTCCATTGCTGGCTCGATCATTGGCATGATCATCAACTTTACCACTGGTTGCATCACCATCTCCATCACTGGCTCCATCATTGGTACTATCACTTTCTTTGCCAACAGCTCCATAATTGGCTCTATACCCTCTTCTATTTTTCCCATCATCACTTCCTCTCTCTGTCATTCCTCTGTCACTCTTACTCCATCACTCATCTTCCATCTCATCTCATCTCATCTCATCTCATCTCATCCCATCCCATCCCATCCCATCCCATCCCATCCCATCCCATCCCATCCCATCCCAATTTTATCTTTTATTTAAGATTTAGGTGCCCATCTTATGCAACATAACCTTTGGCAGTTCACAAACAACAGTAAAAACAGTAAAAAAAAAACATAAAAACCAACACAGAAACTCCTGGCACCTTCCAATGCAGCACATCCCCACACATGCACAAACAATGTTACTGGGTTCCAGCCTCACCATACCCCAAGGCTTGTGGGAAAAGCCAGGTTTTCAAAGATTTTTGGAAGGCCAGGGGCCTGCCATATCTCAGAGGGAGGGTATTCAAAAAGGCAGAGGTTGCTACTAAGTAGGTGTACTGCCCAGGTCCCACTAGATGGCAACATTTAAGCAAAGGGACCTGGAGAGTTTCCAGCCCATCAGACCTAGTGGAGTGGGCAGATACCTTCAGGGAGAGGCAGTCCTGCAAATAACCTGGCCCTGTGCCATTCAGGTCATTTATCTATCTCTATAGCTTGGGAGCCCAAGTAAGGCCTGATTGGTGCTCTGCATCAGGTGCCCAGTGCCAGATCAAATAGCAATGGTGGGAAGTCACGAGAAACCAGAGGGGAGCAGGTGTGCAAGCCCAAGGCCTCCAATAGGAACTATGCAAATCCCAGTCTCTTCCATGTTATCGCCCTGGTTACTGCCAAAGCACCACAAGAAGTCCATTCAGAAAGTTTTGTGTTGGGAGAAAACAGAAAAACCATTTAAACATCAGATCTGATAAAAAAAGATGGAGCCAGCCAATGTCAGTTATGGGCTGGGGATGAGACAAAGGCTGCATCAACAGGATTTATATTTTTATTGCTATTTAAATATATTTATACTGTATTGATTTTATATTGTATTGTTTTTACTGACTGCTATTTATTATCTGTAAGCCACCCAGAGTCATTGTGTACGAGATGGGCGGCAGAGAAATTTGATAAATAAATGGATAAATAAATAAAATAAATAAATGAATAAATAAAATAAAATGTTTCTTTAAAGAAAGCTTAGCAGGGCATCCCACCCTTTGGAATTTGCTTTCTGGAGGTACATTTGGCTCCAATCCTCTTTGCATTTGGCAAGGCTATTTCAGTGTCTTTGACTTAGTATGACTGTGGGCAGCCATCAGCCGTTCTATGGTATGGTATGGCATGGCATGGCATGGCATGGTATTGAATTGAGATTGACTTTGGTTTTCTTGGTTATTTTTTATTATGCACTGTCAAAAGTCTGCTCATTGGGTTGGAGTCTGCATATGTGGTTTTTTGTTTTTATCCTAATTTTGATTGCCCAAAGGCAGAAATAAAAATAATTCATTCATCCATGTTTATTTTATATATAACTTTTTAATTAGGTATATATCACATTTTAATTAACGACTGACTGAATTTTTTGAAGTACTACCTGTGCCTATTTGAACAACCACATCAGGGAAGAGAAGCAATAATAGTCTGGCATTTTTTTTACCCCCAATATTTGGTTGCAATCTATATTTATGGTTTTGTTTTGTTTTCTTAAGCTAGAGCAACAACAGAAAACACTAATATGCTATAAAACCTCACTATTTTGTTCTGTTTTGTTGCTCTGTGTAAAAGATTGGCATGGATACCCTTGGAAAAAAGTTTTAAAATACCATTAATTAGCATTTAAAATACCATTATTTAGTAAAGAATGTATATATCCATAATGTACCGAATTGCCATCAGTGATCACTCTTACATCCAAATGCAATGTTTTGTGTTTCAGTATTATGCATATATTTGTATGTTGCATGTTAAATATTTCAGTAGGGAAGCTAGTTGATATCCTTTTATATTGTGTGCAAAGGCTGCACCCTGCTGGTTTTTAATAAAATAAGTGGAAATAGGAAGGATGCTTTTTTTAAAAGTTGCTTGTAAAAGAGATAGGCAATATAGAATAATTAAAGAAACATTCAGTTGGGATCCTAGCCATTCAGATTACAAAATAAATTATAATAACCAAATTTATTGGAGCATTAGATATATACATAAAAGTCTTTCCTTGGAAATGTTAGCATAGCAATTCCCATTCAGAACATTTACATGACTTCACCTCCCCTCCTTTTGAAAGAACAACTGAGAATTTCAGAATATTCCAAGCTTGGCCTTCCTCCATTGCTGATACAACACATGACCATATCATCCCAGCAGACATTTAAAAAAAAAAAAAATTCAGCTTCATCCAACTCCATGATGAGCTGGATGAGGGAGAATAAGCTGGAATTAAATCCAGGTATTTAAGGAGGTGTTGTTGGTAAAAAGCAACTGGACTTGGGGAAAGAGGTGAAGCCTCTTTGGGAGACGTGCCCTCTGTCAGAAAGAGAAGGTTTGCAGTTTGGGAGTGCTTCTTCACCCCCCGTTTTTCCTGGATTTACAGATGAAGGATGTGCTTGCTGAGCCAACGGTGACCTTTCCTGAACTGGTTGGACTTTGCTATGCTTGTCTCCACCTTGGTTACATTCTGTCTTGATATTCAACGCATGTGCAGACAGCTTTTAAAAGGGATCAGAAATTGCCCGTGTGCAATTGTTAACCAGTCCAAAGTATAGGGATATGATGCTGAAACGGAAAGATCTGCTCTGGTTGAGAATGTTTCCCCTGGCACAATTGGAAGATCTGGTGTTGACCTCAACCCCCTAAGCAACATACGGCCTGTCCTGATTATCCAAGAGACCACCTCCCCTGCTATGTACTTGCCTGGTTACCAAGATCTGCAGGAGAGACCCCTTTGAATACCCCCCCCACTGCCAAAATCTCAGCTATCTAATACAGGTAGTCCTCATTTAGTGACCACAATCAGGACTAGCAACTCGTTAAGTGGAGCAGTCACCAAATGAAACCGCAAATGTGCATATGACAGTGCATATGATCTTACTTCAGCTTTCCTTTGCTTAACAGACCAGCAAAGGTCGTAAATGCAAGGATTGGTCTTAAAGTTATTTTTTCATCCCTGTCATAACTGCGAACAGTTGCTAAATGAGGCAGTCACTAAACAAAGACTACCTGTATGTAGGAGAACGCTTTCTTCTAAGTTGCTCCCTGGCTATGGAAAGGAAGTTCATTTGGTCCCCACCCTCCTGGTATTTACAGAAATGGCAGAAACCCATCTTTTTCATTATGCTTTTAATTGTTAGTGGAACTGATTTGATTTTAATGGTATTGATTTTATTTTTGCCTTAATTTCAATTGCTTTTGTTTTTATGCTTACATTTTCTAATTTGGTAATGTTAATGGTTACAAACTCTCCTTGGGTGCTATATAAATGATACTGTAATGCAAGTTATAGATTTCATAAATCAAGTGCAAAGAAAATAATTTGCACTGGCATCAGAGGGAAGATACCCAGGTTGGTAATCTTACTTGCAAAAAAAAAAAAAAGCTTGAAATAATAGTTGACCGCAATCTGACAATGCATGAGCCAGAAGCAACTGCCAAACAGGTAAATGCAATTTTTGGCTGCATCAACAGAAATGTGACTTCCATGTCTGCTTTGGTCAGACCAGCCTTTCTCAACCTTTTGACCCTGGAGGAACCCTTGAAATATTTTCCAGGCCTCAGAGAACCCCTGCTCATTCAGGCTCAAATATAGGCCAGAAGTTACCAAATTATTATATTGGTTTCATGCGTAGGCCTGTATGTGTGCATTAACAGTGTTCTTAAGCTAAAAATAAAGAACGAAACTTACCGTGTCCTGTTTAAGCCTACAGAGGCCCAATAGCCATACTGACTCCACTCTCACTTTCTGCCACCTTCTCTAGCTTTTCAGCCCCTCGTCTTGCCTGAAAGGATATGGTGCAACTGACATAAGGCCATGGCATTCAGCTTTCTGAGATGAGGAGAAATCATCCTTCTGTGATTTCTCCCCTCCCTGGATTATGCAAAGTGTTTTTCAGGTGAGATTCCCATTCTGCTGCAAGAAAAAGCACATGAACAAACCACAATGCTATTAGTTTATTCCCATCATAGCTTGACCTTCTATCACAAGCAGCACTTTGTCTGCTTGGTTCCAGGAAAGTATCAAGAATTCCATGGACTTAGCAATAAAGGTTGGGTTTGACAACTGTAGTCCTTACTGTTGCCTCTAATCTACTCAACCTCTCATAGGGATCAAGAGTGAAGGTTCCCCTGGCCAGCCTAGCATACTGCTTCTCTACAAGTGATGTCACTGGCCATCACCACTTGACCAGAGAGAGTAGTGGTAACTCTGGTTGCACGTAGGAACAGCCCATGGGTAGGCTAAGACAAGGGGAGGGGGAAAAACCCAGACAGACAGAAGAGAGGTTCATTTAAAATATCTATTGAAATTACAAATAAAACTCTCTGATATGATTTCGAAGTACAAAACAACATTCAAAGGCATTCAACAGCTCTTTTATACATCACAGTGTTAGTGGCACAAAATGTAGTTACATTTCAAATACAGAAACAAAATGTATTTATTTTTACTGTAGTCAAATACATCATTTATAGATAGGCAAGACTCTTCCATGCTTCTCAATACAGGGTTAAAAAAAAATCCATGGTTCAATGAGCAAGGAAGATTCAGTTGTATGGCACATTCCTGGACCTAATATTTCTGGACTCCAGTAAGAGAGGATTACACATCTAAGAAAGCAGGAACCAGCAGGGGACTTTAGACACAAAAGGTAGGTTTGTTGTTTGCAGAAGTGCATTAGCAAGCATGATTGCCAAAAAACCCTTAATGCCATTATCCATCAAAACCTATTTCCATTACTGTCTGTTTTCCTGGGACAACCCCTTTGTAAACCATGGTGCTTTGTATATGCAGTATCTTAACTGACACTGCATATCTTCCTATTGAGATAGCTCAGTTGGCAAGCCAGCAATACTGAAATGTGCATGATAACTAGGGATGTTTTTTTTTTTTTTTGGTCTTGTTCCATGGCAGGGCTGGACTGCATTTTTTCCGTTTAACTTGGAAAGCATTTATCATTATTTTTGGAATTGGTGCACGCATAGCACGCTGCAGTTTTGATGCACATTTTCTATCTTTAACACGTATGTGGGAAGTTATCTGCTACCAGAGAAATGTAATTAAACATCAACACACATGCTTCCTCATGCTCATCAGAAACTAGCAAGGAAAAAAGGTGAAACTGAAAACTGCAGCAAAATATCCAGGTACAGCAATCTGAACATCAATTGGATACTGAATTTGAAAATTTTCTAAAGCCCCAGTGATATTCTGGAAATAAAACGAAGCAATTTGGAAATCCAAGTCCATGACGAAAAATTGTACAAATAATTCTAACAATAATTGCCAAAAATTTCAAGCCTCAATAAATTAAATGTATGCTGTTTTGGTCCATTACAAATTCCTGTTGCTCTGTTTCCTGACAGAAGGATAATTGTGCTGTTAGGTGTGTCGAAGTCTGAAAGCAAGTGATCCAAGTGAATCCTGCCTATTTCATGTAGTTTCAAGGAATGAATAATCTGTCATTTCTGATCCCTATCACTGGACAAATTGTGGTTTTCTATGGTATAAGAGTTAAAGCTGAAATGATATACTAAGTGTTTCCTGAAGAAGCTTGAAATTATCTCTCAAAAAGACATTGCAACATGTTGATTTATTTTAAGAGGAGGTGTAACTAAGAAAGCATTTGGGCTCACGCATCACATTAAGTCATGGTTTACTGACCATGGAACGATATACAAGGCATAATCGGGCTGGGTTCTCAAAAAAAGCTAAGCCATGGATGAAATTACGCAGCACAGTATGCAAAAACTGAAAACCCAAATCCAAAGCATCCTACCATATTAGATCTTAGCTTGATGACTTGCCCAACCACACCTGGGTGTAGCACAATTTCGAATAAAGAAAGCCAGTCATTTTGCTAGGTCCTGTTCCCATTTCAATGAGAACAGAACTGTGTCTTTGATCAGCTGAAGTTGGATGGTGACAAAAATTATTGGTTGGAACTTTGTCCAAGGGGATATATACTGCAACAGGTAAGAGTTCACTAAAAGGAGATTTTAAGGCATTCTGCTGAAAGCAAAGAACAGTATAAAAATAAAAGTGTTATCAGGTAAAATTCAGCTTTCATTGGAAAACAAAATGACAAAATGTGGATTTTTGGAGTTCCCAAAGATTTTCAAAAGTAATATTTAGAGAAATTCAAGCGATATTACCTTCTAAGATAATATAATTGGAATTTGTAATGGCAATTATCTGATTCAAGTTTAGATGCCACAGGAAAACCCTGATATAAAAGCCATAAAACTGGTTTGAAATTACAGTACAATGTCAACAACGGCTTATTCATTAAAGTAGTGTTGAAAATGTCCATTATGATATGCTTGGAATAGTACTATTTCTAAAGTCAAAACCAATTCCACAGGGGTCCTCATTGTGGCAGAACCACGACTCCCTAAAACGATAAATGAATTTCTGTTAGCCACTGCCCCTGAACAAAAGTAATCATTTCACTGAGGTCGGGCAAGCCATAAACTTAACTAAATTTTAATCTATATATTAGATAAAACAATGATACAACCTTGCAACTTTCTAAATTAAAACCTTTCCATTAGAAATACACCGAGCAATACAGTTTTAAAATGTATTTCTAATGTGAACAATGAGATTGCTTAGTTTTGCATAATGTTTGAAATATGGGTTTAATTTTTCATTTCTCATTACACTTTTCTCTGGTATCAATGTTCGGTTTTTATAGCAGCAAGCGGATCCTGCCTTTGCTCCTGGCTGGTCCATGCGGACCAGGAGTGGATTCTGACAGAGGTCCTGGTTCAGATGTGTATGCCAGGAGGCTCATGCACCTCAATCTGGAGCCCAGAATAACTCACTCTAGGTTTTGCTTAGACAAGGCAGATGTTGGCTTGTCCAAGCCGAGTGGGAGGGAGGACTGCCAGCAATTCAGCAGTGTGACTGTACTGTAAACCAATAAGCATGTAGCAGGCTTTGCTCAAGGCTTTGCTTGGACAAACTGACAGTAGGCTTGCCCAGGCATAGCAAGATCCAGCTTTGGGTAGGCAAGACATCACACTAGTCTAAGCAAGGCCCGAGCCCGGTCAAACTGCACTCTGGGCTTTCCTCTTTCCTTTACTTGGGCCAGCTGACAACCGACTTAGGTAGGCAAGGTGGGAGCAAACTTTGACAGTGATCCTGCTTTGCGGCACAAATTTAGAAGGTCTCTCTGCATAGGCATCGGGGGAGTGGGGACAAGGGGTGAAAAGTTAGTTGCCACATTGCAACACGAACTCTGACCTTTATGTGCTTGTACTGTGATGTCAAGACGCACATTTCTTCATCCATTCCTAACTACATCACTATAGTTAGGAATGGACACCTACGATGCTTTGGTTTGCTCAGGTTGCCTAGAGTTCTTTTATTTATGCTGAATGTTAAGAATGTGGGTGAGGGGCAAAGATTCCAGTTAGGATCACAGTAAGAATATTTTTATCTCTCCAATTCCCACTACTATTTTGACAAGGATTGCTGTACCTTGCATGCCAATTATGGCTAGAATAAAAAAAAAAGTCCACTGGCACAAGAAACAAGCATCACTCATAACTGCTCTGCCAATCATCTTAAGATTGATAAATGGGAAGACTAGGAGCAGTGATTTTATTTTTCGTTACTAGCAAAAAAGGAAAAGATTAAAGCAAGAGCAAAGCACATACTTCCCACAATGCAACCAATGGATTAATTTTCTGATACGGGAGGACAGCTGGGATCAGATTTGCATTAGATGCAGGTACAAACCCTCAGTCCAAACTATTATGTCCTTATTATGCCGTGAAATATTTTCTGTTTCAGTTGACTTACATATGCACGGAAGATTTTTCCATTTCCAGATTTCATGTGGTTATAGAACATTTTGAGCTAATACTTCCCCTTAGTTTAAAATCTACATTTTACAGCTTTCACTCAAAACAACATAATCGATGTCGAGTTATCAATTGTAGCCTGATGTCCATTTTACGGCCCTTCAGAACATACAGAAGATAATAATAGTGAAAATATAAGATGGAAAAGGGGATATTTAAAAACCAACATTGTTTGCCATCACAATACCATACACCATAAAATAGAAGTGATTTTCTAAAAATGAATTAAATACTTGTACATTTTGAACAGCGTTTAGAGTATGTATCATCACTGCAGGCATTTTTAATAATTGAAGCAAAATGGGACAGGGAAAACAGGAGAACAGAACCTTACGGAATTTAGATGGGATTATGGGACTGTAACATCTATTTTATCTGTCTACATCCAGGCACAGCTTAGTGAATTGAGATGAACAGACATAAGGTGTCTCTCTCTCCCTCCCTCTGGCTGAATCTTCAGTGCCTGCTGGACACTAGGAAAGATGGGGGATCATCTACATTTTCCATATACCCCTCCAACTCATGCCTTGAACCTTCAGATGAACCAAAGGAGGAGGTAAATATACAGGCGGTATCTCCTTTCATGGAATAGCTTGTCTCAGCCAGGGGCAGATCATACAGTGATAGAGGAAAACCCGTTCTGCTGAGAACTGTGTTTATTCTTTCCTGGTTCGCAGAGTGCTGTCCACGTGGGAAATGATGATGACTGTTCTATCTTCAGATTAGCACCTACCACCAAAAGAGAAATCATGAGCTCAGGCCTTCCCCAAATTTAGAACATTTGTCTGCATGCTTGGCTTCTACAAAATTATTTTTCTAGGTACATAAAAGGATACCAGATTAGAGGGAGCTCTATTTACATGTAGCAAATAGGTAACAAACAACAGGTAGAAACAAATCTAGATAGGAACAAAAGGCACAGTTGGACGAGGCTAGCAAACAGGGCACGGTGCATGTCTCCACCTTCCTCTAGTCGGTGCCTTCCAAAGTGGCATATCCTATTGGCCAGCCTGCCCACCATCTTCCCAGCACCTTCCTTTCCTCCCCTTCCCTGCTGTTCAACTGCCACAAATGTCCCAGCATGACATATTCCTGTTCTAACAGATTTTGTTAGCTAAGTTTGAAGTCCACTAAACTGAGATCTGTTAAATCAAAGGTTTAGTGTAATCTCAATTTTTAAAAGACTCTGGATTATGTAACAGTTCTGGGCCATATATCTCAACCATAAAACTTTGCAATCCTCCCTCCCAACCCTTAAACAAATTAAAAAAAAATACAGACATATCCACATATTTAGCTCACATAGATTTTCAAATATCAGTAGGCAGAAATGACTCCTCTTAGCTTTGAAAGTCAAAGGCCTAGGGCATCTATCTGGATGCCATTACTCTGCGCGACTGAGAAAGATGGGCAGTGGAAGGGAGACAAGGATGCTTAGATGTTTTCCAATTGCAAATATTAAGAAATTGATTTTAATAAACAGATATTGGAAGCCACATCTAAAACGAACATATTTAAATTGGTAATGGATTTGTAAAAACCACCTATGCTTAAAGGTAAGAATCTCTCTCAGTTTAACGTGAATGAAGATTTTCATCTGGGTAGTGTCACTCAGTTCGGCATCTGCTAATGTCGTCTCCCAGAGAATAAGGAATGACTCGTATCATTGATGCACACAATTCCAATGTTCAGCTTGTTTTCTGCCAGCCCTTAAACTGTTCCTCATAATCCAACTGGTAGATAGGGAACTCTGGTACCAGTAGTTCCTGGAATCAGGGTGCCTCACTTCTCACTCCAAGTGGAAAAAGGCAAGGCTCTAACAAGATTAAGTGCAAAAAAAGAGGGGTAGGAAATGGACAGCAGTGATGAGTAGTCCCTTCTTCATTCTCTCTAAGTAGGCAGAGGGTCATCATCTCCTTTACTACACTTGCATTTGCAGCAGAGGACAAATGGAGTAGCGAGCAGAAGAAAGGGAGATGCCACTAATAACAGCAGGCCAAACCCTGCAAAAATCCCCACGACCTGCATTAAGAAAAGAGAAAAGAAACACATAGAATAATAGAAAAAAATATATTCTCCTATTCTGCTTAACTTGATGAGAACTGATAGAGTCCTATTAATTGTGGGGCCCACAGTGCTTTCATGTTCTGTTTAAGGACCACAGAGAGACATAAAAATAAGAGCTAACTGGAAAGGCTGGTTTCCAGCTGGAGGCTGCTCTCATTGCCACCTCTGTCACTGTAGGTAGCAGTAGAGGAAGATTCAACCATACACAGGGAAGGGTGCTGGGGGTGAGGGGGACAACTGTCTCAGCAGTCCAGACACATGCTCAATAGAAGAGCAAGCGCAAGAGGGAAGACTGCTAATTGCTTTGAGATTCCTTTACACAAGAAATACATTGAAGTATTTTATCTGCTGAATCTCTCCCCTTCCCTCTCCTAATTCCCTTTTTAAACAGAAGAGAATTCTACTAGCCATGCATATTTCCAAGGCTCTCCCAAATTCCCAGAGTTGCTGTGGGTGAATGAAAAGGCATTTGTGAGCCCAGACTGACAATCCAACTGGACCTTTAGTCCTAAGAGCTTTGGAGAACTCTGCCGTTCCAGATGACCCTTAATTGGCATATGATTTGCACAAGGTGCAGGCTGCATCAAGCAGCTCTTACAATCCTGGAACCAATAAATGCTCCTTCTACTGAAGAAGTATGCAGCAACTCCAGCACTAAGGCTAGGGATGGGTTGGGTTCTCCAAGTCTCAGGAATGAGTCATGTTTTGGGCTACCATCTGATCTAACATGCCACAATATTAGTGCAAGGGCTCATGTCCCAGAAGGGGTAGAGAATGGAACACTGTTTGGAACTAAGCAATGTTGCATCTCACAGAAAATGATGCCCAATTATCCCACCTGGCTCATCTTTCAATACATTGAAAATGTTTTAAGTATTACTTGGCCTTGATTGCAAATGTAAAACAGATGTAATAGCTCCAACTAAAACTGATGCATAAAAACATTCTTCTTACTCAGGCTGGTGGAAGAAGAGATTCCTTGCAAATACAATGCACATGCTTAACTCTGTTTATTTTAACATGGATATCCCACCTTGCTTTTAGTAACTCAAAGCTCTATAGCTAGCTCTGTGACTAAGCGGGAGCTTAAAGCTGGATCTCTCCAATCCATCACTGAACTCAGCCTTGCGCAGTTTGTGTTCCCAGATTTGTTGAACTACAATTCCCAATAGTCAGCCTAAAGGTTAGCACAGCAGACAGAGATAGTTTCCTAACAGGCTCTCCATAGCTGTTGGGATAATATATCATATTATTTCTTTTAAAGTCTATTTTCAGGGGGGCTTTTTCTGTCTTAAGGAAGAATTGAATCTATGTTAACTACGTTATAATATTAGTATTTCATTATTTTTCATCAGGGAGTGAAAGCCCTTTTTTGTCACCAGGTGGCAGTGTTAAACAACATTCACTTTGGGAGGTTTAGCATGTGTGTTATGTAACTGCATGCTTGGAAGTCCTTGTATGTGGTTGCAAAAATCCACACTATTTTAATTTTTTTAAAATCCATTTTGCAGAGTGGTGAATTTATAACTGTGTTTCACTTCACGAAAAACATCATGGCTCCCCCCTTCACAGTTTGCTATCCTATATTATCCATAATAATCCTAACACCCCTCCCTCTCCTTTAGATTGTTGCAAGTATTCCTGAAATGCTTCCAGGAATATTTTGATTCCTTTCCAATAGGAACCAGAGCACAATTCTAACCACTTGCCCTCCTTTCCTAACAATGATGGAAGATGTTAGGAAATGTTGAAATATTCCTTGGCAGAGAAGCGGCAGAAATCTCTCACAACATTCAGGTAGGTGGAAAGGAACCATCACTGCCAACTCTTAGAAAGCTCCAAAATGGACTGTGCTGGAAAGAAGCCAGCTTTGAATCCCATGGAGTCAGAAATGCTCCATTCTTCTTGAAAGTCCTAATTCATGTGAAAGTACAAAGATCTTCCAGGAGGAGAAGCCCAGGGAAAACATTCCTCAACTCTTTCTGTCCTGGGTAACCTTAGCAAATTGGCTTGGGAGGAGATATTCTCTTCCCACCCTCTCCGATTCAACTTAGGATTTCCTTGTGTGATTCTTCATGCCTTAGAGTCCGTGTTGACTCCTGGCAACCGCCTGGACTAGTCCCTGCAGTTTTCTTGGCAAGCTTTCGGAAGTGGTTTGCCATTGCCTCCTTCCTAGGGCTGAGAGAAGGTGACTGGACCAAGGTCACCCGGCTGGCTTTCATGCCTAAGGTGGGACTAGAATTCACAGTCTCCCCATTTCTAGCCTGGGGCCTTCACCACTACACCAAACTGGTTCTTGTGATTCTTCGTACCATATATCAAAGTTTATTAGCAACACATGTGAGCAACTCAAGTAGCTGACATCATTTTTTTTTCTATTTTCTTTGACTCATTTCTTTTATGAACCATAATCATAAATATGGAATTATTTTATAATTTCTCAAAATTTTCTGAGCCGTAATTGTTTCAATTCATTTAAAGTCTGCATAGTAAACAGAAAAGATAGTGAAGCACCTACCTGTGTTCTGTGCCAAATAACTGATGCCCTGGAATGACCTAACTTGTTTCGGCAAGGTCCTTTGTCATAATGTATAAGGAGAAAGTCATCCTAGAAGAAAGAGAGAAAAAGAGTTTTGAGAGGCTCTGGGTGTTGAATCTTGCCAAACAATCAAAATGCCTCTCCTCAGAGAGGCTGGCAATGTTCACCTCCGCTCTCTTTGGCCACGAGTACCACAACAGGTAAAGTGAAGTGAAAAAGTCACCCACTGCAGCCTATGCTGATGCCCATGCTGGCATAGCAATCATCACCCAACATCACTGTGCTTATTATCATTGACAGAATCTCTTTTGCAAATCTGGGTGGAACATCAATACGACTAGCATATAACACTAGGTTCTGTAAAATGATATTTGATACTTGATATATTTCACCTATTTACTCCCCCAAATGGTGATTCTTTAATAACAATAATGCCATATATATACTGTATGTACAAATCCCAAATATGAGCTTTTCAACTAATGCTGTCTTCCTGATACGGTGTCACATACTGTATACCAGTGAATATGTGTGCAAAAAATTGTTACATCTACAAAGGAATCTAATATTTAAATTGTTAACTTATAAATGTTGGCATATTCATTTTTATAATTTTGGAATATTCCATAAGATGGCATTTAGACGGTCTCTTTTAAAGGCATTTAGGACCCATGACAGCGGTAACTTTAATGAATAATAATATTCCCATCTTAAAAAGAAAACTTACATCAAGTGATTCCAGACAATACCAGCAGAAGGCATGTTTACAGTTTTTACACATCATTTGGGCACAGCCTTCATCCCTTTCAATATAAACTTTGCATTTTGGACAGCGTTTGATGGGAGCATCATCTTCTTCCATTTTATAAACAGAGCTAGAAGAAACATGTTGATAATATTATGGACGAAATACTCTTTCAGTATGTGTCACTTTCGAATTGAATTTATTTCTGTGTCTATGTTTATATGTGATGCAACCATATTCAAAGATAGATTCCAGGACTATGTATCCATTGATTTTATTATTCAGTCTAATTGGATAACGCTAAAAAGCAGTGTCCACAGGCACTCACTGTTTTGTTGGAATGACAAAAGCACTGTCATGGTGCAAGCCTTTCACTTTTGGGGCATGCTTGTAACGTCACATTGCACGTAGAAAAGGGGCAGGGCTTGCATTGTAACACCGTGATGTTTCTTGCATCACTCTGAGCCCCTTGTCTTCCACTGTAGTTGCTAATGGTACTGAGGTTAAAAAAAAAAAGTCCAGGCAACTAATAATAAGCTTGACTAGCATGCCCCCTGAGACAATAGCAATAAAAACCACCCTTCTGAAAGCTGAGTGAAAGAGCTGCCAATAATGTGTTAGCGATACGTCCACCTCCCTCAATAGCCCTGTACCTCGTTTCCCCTGGTAGGAAGCTGACTGGCATATTCTCTTGACAACCTTGTCCTGGATGCCAGTTAGATTTGCATGCTGAACAAAACTCTATGTCACAGACTTTGCATTGCACCAGCTGGGGGCTCTGAGGTCCTGATTCTTGAAGCTGGCAAACTGCTTGGCAGGAAGAAGATGGGCACCAAGTCCGACAAGGATCCAAAAGCACTTCTGTTAGGGAGATAAGACACAGTTGGGAAAAGATGTAGTTTGACAGCAGAAGCAATAATTTTAATCCCTATAGAGGTCTGGCAGAATAGATTAGGTATCCATAATCTGTTTGGTATAAGGCAGTTGCTAAATTCCATGACAAGGGTGAAGATTCAGGATCGATCTTGAGTTGTGGAACACAATAAGGAATGCCCAATGCCTGATGATGATGCATTCTAAGCAGCTTTCACTGTTACAGAATATGCAGGGAACAATGCGAACATTCTCTTGTCAAACAAGACGGTAAAGCAAAAAAAAAAAATCATGAACCATTCCTGCCTCCTGTCCCCTCGCCACAATGTTCTACAACATCCCATGCACAGTAGTTTCTCGGGAGATGAATCCAAACTCAACAGATTTATTCTAGGATGTCTCTGGCTCTCTCCACAAGTAATAGCAAAGCTCGCATCCTTATCTGGGAGTAAATTCAACTAAACCCAAAAGACTTTCCTTACTTTTAAGGGAAGTTATACAGAACTGAGAGAGTTGCTGGGAATCGAGTGGAATTGTTGTTGTTGTTATTTGGTTTGCAAAGATGTCTTGGATTTCCATCATATGCAGCTCTCCAGACCCCTCCCCTTTTTTTTTTACAATCCCCAAAGACTTCCACTAAGATTATGCCATTGAAATTTGGTGGCAATCCACCAAACAGCAGCAGCTTGATTTCCCATCAATGAAATAAATGTTATATATAGTAAAAACCTTTCCAAAGGAAAGGTTTTTACTATACATAGTAACCCCCACAAAGGAAAAACAAACTGCTTAATCACCTTATCCCCAGCAGTCCTTGGTGAAAAAATAATAATTGAAAAACTCTGTGCAACACCTCTCCCCTCACAGCCACAAAAATATTGCTTGAACCTGGTCTAAAGTCTCAACTTCTGCAGGTTTATAATATAATACCAAAGACAGTATAATTATTGTGTTCCCTTATATGTGTCTTCTTTGCCATGACTGCAGGGTGACTCTGTGCCTATTTTAACTTTTTTTATCCCCCAAAATTAGAACCAACCAAACTCTGTATGAGCATGGAATATAGATGACCTTGGTGTAGTGGTTCTGCCTTAGGCATGAAAGCTGCCTGAATGACTTTGGGCCACTGACTCTCTCTCAGCCCAACCACTTCACAGGGTAGTTGTTGTGGGGAAAAGAGGAGGCAGGAGTATTATGGATGCCTGCCTTGAGTTGTACAAAATAAAGACAGGATATACAGTAAATTAATAATAAATAAACTAAAAATGAAAAAGAGAACACCTCAAAACACACTTCCTTATCTGTATATCAATAAACGGGGAGAGATATTCTAGAGAGCATTGACTAAAGTAGAATAAAAGAAACAGATTTTTCAAAAATGGAACAAAATCATTTCCACATAGTTTGGGGCCAACTGTGGATCCTAGTGGAAAGACAGCAGCTACATACAATACCTCTTTCAAATTGTAGTTTTTTGTATCTCTGCATGATTTCTGATGCAACCATACACTCTATCTGTTGAGGAGAGAGAGAGAAATAACCCTTTGATTATAGCTATATTAAATGTTATTAGACAAAAGGAACATAATAGAAAATCATGATTTGTAATTAGAAGTGAATGTGACTCTTATGTAATATAAAGATATACAGGAAACGTACTTCGTTTTCTTGTAAATGACCTCGCTTTGGGCAAGCAGCATCAGGACAGCTAATTGCTGTTTCAAGGCCTTCCTTGATCAAAAGCTCCACATACTGTTTCAGGCACTGTTAAAAGTCAGGGAAAAGAGCTATAAATGTCACACTGTGACTGGAAGACACATAGAATACTGAGTACTTTTTCAGATAATGAAAACAAGCAGAAGCCATAGGAGTCAATTCACATGAGCAGCATAATTACATTTGAGCCCTTTTCATGCCGTCATCCACAAAATCCTTTTCAATATTTCCTTGTTAACAAAGGTAGACTGCTTACTGAATGAATGTTCCACTCATCAGGTAACTCTAAGGAACCTGAAATAGGTTCCAGCTTGGATGTCATAGTCAACCCTTAATTTGGAGTCAGAAATATTCACTCTTTCCTCATATATGATTCCCTTCTCGGTTTCTTGGTTTAGGTTAATCTCGGTTTTCTGCCGTTTTTAAGGTGGGCCAAATAGTTGTCTTTATCTTTAACCAAAGTTTATTTTCGATAGATGATTAAAAAAAAAAGACACCCACTGCAAATAATTTTACCATAAATTAGAAAGTGAAAGATATTAATAGTTAATATGATTATATTACCCATTAATAGATAAGTAAACCAGCATCACAACAGTTTTGTTTTACAAAGAAGTATGTTTTTCTTTCTTTTTTTCCTGATCTAAACTCCTAGAAGATTTTCTAAGATGCTCTTATCCACCACTGAGCTGCTATCAGCTTCCAAGTATACAGTCCTTGAGCATTCTCCCATACCGTCCTCAGTGAACAATGATAATGGGGACTGGAATTTCCATCGCTAAGTGATGTGGTCATAAAGTGCGAAGCCATGTGACTGCATCACCTAGTGACAGCAATCCCAGCACTCCCTGCTGCCGCCTTTAAGCAAGGAGTGTGGGTTGTTAAGTGAGTCCCAGGCAGCTCGCAAACAGGCCAGCAGGCAGGTAAGGCATGGCATGAGGTGTGGCAGGGGTGGCTGTTGCTGGGTGGGGAAGGGTGTGCCAATGGCCTGTGAGGCATGGCACAAGGGCACCAGGGGTGGCTGCTGCAGGGCAGAGGCAGGTGCAAGCGAGTTACCAGAGTGACTGGCAACCTACCCTGCTGGCTTCCCCATTGACTTTGGTTGTGGGAAGCTGGCAGGGAAGGTCGTAAATGGCAATCACGTGACCATGGGATGCTGCAACCACCATAACTGCAAGCCAGTTGCCAAGTGCCCAGATCACAATCATGTGACCGTGAGGGTGATGGGCTGGCTGAAACTTCGAGGACTGGTCATAAGTACCACATGTTCAGCACCATCATAACTCTGAACGGTCACTGAACAAGTGGTCGTTAAACAAGGACTACCTGTAATTCTTTTACTTACAGATAGTCCTTTTCACCACAGTGCTTCACATTAGAACACAAACAAGGAAGGATAATAGCGTTACACCAGCCTTACCTGCTAGTTCTCGCCATACCTATTGGGTTTGTCTGGGTGAGTGTAGCCATTTGAATCAGCAGAAGTTCACCCAAATTAAAGGACAGATGTATTGTTCCTTCATAAGGCCATCAGTTTACTTTTTTTAAAAATGAGAATTTAGGACAATTGAATGCTGATGGTTATACAAGAAATGAAAGGTCCAGGCATAGTAATCTGTGTTTACTAAGATTCAGTTCTCGGAAAGCAAGCTAAATCATATCCTCAAACAAACAAACTCATATATAGAAAAATCTAACCACCAAAGTGCTGGGATGTGCAGTTCCCTAGGCTGACTTCTTTGTCATCTTCCTGTAATTCTCACACCAGTTTAGTGGAAGAAAATTCTCTTGGGCAGAGACAACTGAACACTGTTGTTGTTTTTTTAAAGAAGAATAGTTTTATTACATAGTTTACAAAGCCCATCTTCACAACAATGAGAACTCAATGAGTTAGGTCTACCCTAAGAGTGAGTTAGTGGCCCAAAGTCGCTCAGTGAGCTTCATGTCTGAATCCTAGCCCAACTATGATTCCACATTGTTTTGGTTTTGAGGTTGCAACAAGGCAACCTTTTTGAAGTCCGAATACCTGTTTTTCTTTTCAAGTACACCCTTGCCAAGGCCTTTCTTTACTCTTCTGTGGCCTTCCTTCTTTCCCTGACCATAAAGTCTTTTCTGCTTCCCTTCCCCTTCTTTTTTCAAGCCACAACTGGAGCAGCTTGCTCTGGTCCACACTGATGCAGCTTTCCTCTTCATGTTTTTGCATGAAGAACAGTTCCATGCAAATCAGATCATGCCACCTACTGGCAGGACTGGTCCAACAGCATAATCTGGACTACTTTGTTATCATCTAATTATTAGCTGTTCAGTACTTCAGAGGAAACCAAGAAGGTCACTCAGAGACAGCATGGTCTTACACAGTTCATGCCTCTTGCAGGCAATATAATATCAAATATGCTTTTCCCGCAGCTCATAATTGTCACTTATTTGCTTACTTTCCCTCTGAATTAAAAGGATGAACAAAGACTTGGAGAAAGAAGCAGCTGCTGTCCTCTGTGTGCTAGGAAAGAGAACATGGGTGAACAAGCAGATGTTTAGTGAGGACCAATTTAAGGAGAACCATACTACAGTATGGCATCTTATCTTAAAAGCTGGAGTTGCTCCAGATGCATTTCAGAGGCAGAATTTTGAAGAACCTGCTAGTTACATTTACGAGCTAAACCAAAACATCAAATATGCTTCCATTCTGTGAAATATATGATCTAATGGATCATCTTCTCCTTTAAGAGCTGGCTACATTTAGCAAATATTAGTTTGCAAACTTTCAATGAACCCCCATCTCCCCATTTGTGTAAATGGAACCCCCACATTTGCACCAAATGCTTTTGCTACTATTCTCCTGAGGTGCCTTCTGCTTTAGGAAATGAACTTATACATCCACTGGACTTCCATAATGTCCTCTCCTGACTGGAAATGGCTGCCTCGTACACAGCAGGCTTCTCTGCATATACATTTATTTGCATAAACACGTTAGCTTTTTCTGGTGAGACAAACTGGAAAGCTTTGTGGACATGACAGGTACATAACACTTTACAAATCCACAAGAATTCAAAAAGAAAACCCTTCTCTCTAAGATGAATACCAGCAAACCACACCATCTCTGGGTATGTCAAGAGAAGCAGGAGGGACACTTGTGGGAAGAGTCTGAAAATTGTGCTGCTGACTGGAAACCCCTTATGGGTTTTTTGCATGAAACAGCAAAATTGAACTTACGATTTATGGTTTTGATGATTAGACAGAATAGACTATAGAAAGAAGAGAGTCATGCTGTAACCTTAGAGTAGGAGACAAACTTCTAATTGTACTTACAACTGCTGTACAGAAAATCAGAAGCTACTTCTTTGTATCTTTTTTTCTTTCTTTTCTATTTCTCCTTTACTTTTTTTCCTTTCTGCACCTTTAGCTTTCCTTCCGATTTCTTTCTTTCTTGTGTGTGTCTGTGTGTGTGTAGATAGACAGACAGACAGACAGACAGACAGACAGACAGACAGACATGGAAGAGACTGAAAATTGGATCCACCCTGCTATTGTTTCTTCCCAAATTTGCCAATAAAGAATGTGAACTAAAACAAAAGTGTGTATTTTTTATGGCATCATTTAGCCCTCACAAAGCACTCTGAGAGATAAGTGTATTTTGCAATTATAAATGATTAATTCGAAACTACAAGGTTTCTTATTCTGAATAGGAATTTTGTTTGGTTAGCCAGAATTTGCTTCCCCTTTCCTAACATTTTAAAGAGAAAGCAGGCATGGAGACCCCTTTGGGACGGGAGTTACACTAATAGGATGCAGAGACACTTAAACTTTCCAGTGTCATATTCATGATCTCAAGGATTGGCAGTTTCATTGCTCAATAGCCAGGTGGGAAATAATGAAAACTAATTCACAGAATATGACTCCTGTACAACCATTAAGCATGGATGGTCAAAGTTTCACGTTTATATTGAAGCATCCTATTAAATATTTATTCCTAAAAGTTAAGAATATGTTACTAAACAATGTATTGCCTGATAAAGACATTCCTTTGTAATTAAATACCATTCAAAAAAAAGTTCTCATAACAAAAATTATTTGATCATTCAAATTCAGTAATAAATCAGTAATCTTAAAACATTACTGATGTGATGTGTACTGATATAGTCTATTTTTATAGAAATTAATATATAGATGCTTTAGGGTGCTGCTGAAATTTTATAAGCCTCGATATTTGCTGCAAAAATTGCCAATTGGTGGGTGCTAGTTCTTCCTCAGGGGGGAGATGGGCGGTGATAAAACCTTAACAAACAAATAAATAAAATAAATTGCCTGCATAACTATGTGATTCAAGAACAAAGCTGGTAGCTGCTATCCTAGTTGAGAAGTCAAAGAGTGGATTAGGGACTGTGCGTTTTCTATCACTTGCAAGCCTGAATTTACAAGTCACAAATCCAAAGAAGGGAAAAGAAAGTTGAAAGTGAAGCCCACTAATAAAGTTAGCAGGAACTCTAAGTCAACCATCTCTTTATCTTCTCTATATCAGAATACAGTAGTGCAGCTCAACACACTCAGAAAACTCCAAGATTCTCCTATCCCCAAAGCACACAGTCATAGGCTCATTCATGCGACCTTTTTTAAAAAAATCCATTCAATCATGTCCAATTCTTGAAGACTGCCTGGACAGGTCCCTGCAGTTTTCTTGGCAATGTTTTTCAGAAGTGGTTTGCCATTGTCTGCTTCCTAGGGCTGAGAGAGAGTGACTGGTCCTTTGTGCCTGAGGCTTTGTGCCTGAGGCCAGACTAGAACTCATGGTCTCCCTGTTTCTAGCCTGATGCCTTGACCACTACACCAAACTGATTACCTGAAGCGAAATGTGCTCTGCTGAACGTTTCCCCGGATTCTTGCTAGAGTCAGTAATGTTTATATTCGCTATGTCCAAATCATCACTCAGCCCATTGTGCTTACTTGAAGTTCACTGGAACAGATACTCCAACTTTGTCCCTGCCCTAGGCACCGAGGATTGTTTTATCAATTGAATAAAACGAAAAAAAAAGTCCTTTCCTGCTTCTCTACGTGGGAGAAAGAAAAGGCTGGTTCTCAATGGTACACCAAGTCTGTAGTATTCAACAATTCCCAACTTGAGGGCCAAGTAAGAGATCTTCCCCAAATCCTTTGCAATTCAGCAAGAACACAGGGAGGAAGTATTAACCACATTTCTATTCTTGCTTTCACAATGTCTACAGGAATGTGAATCCATCTGTCGTACATTTATTTTAATGGTCTTTGTGATCTCCTCATTTGGCAGAATCTAGAAGCCAGAAGAGTCCAGCTTGGCTTATCAAAACAGGGTATTTATTCCATAATTTGGCTTCTTAGAATCATACATTTCTGTCCTGCCATCTTCCTGCTTCTCCAAAGACTCGCAACCAAAAATCAGGGACCTTTTAGAACGCCATCTAATGCAGTGGTATAATCTGTAGGGGATGGCTGGAAGGAGAGGTTTTTATGTTCTCACATACTCTCTTGGATCCCAAACTGGATCAGTTCATCAGATTTATTGTCTGTTTAACTGAAGATCGTTTTCTTGTGGAAATAAATAATTTGATGGCTTCCAAGAAATAACTTGGATGTAGATGGTGATGTGAATGGTTGAGAAACTAGATGGAGTATGGACCAGTCTTAGGGGCTGTTATTGATGGTGTTACTGAAGATACTCAGGAAATATGCTTCTCAACTTTTAAACTGCATTTGAAGAACTTATTTAAGGATGTCTGAACCTGATCCAGGCACTTATCCTTATGATTTACATAAGAGTTAAAGAGGAACCATCCATGTTGGCCCCATCCTTCCATCACAGCCCCTTGGCCCTGTTCTTGTCAACTGGAAGCTTTAATCTAAAAAAATGGGGCTTGCACAACAGGCATAGCCCCTCTAGAGAAAATGTACACAACCTGTGGCACTTACAGTGATCCCAAACCTCTAAAAATGTAACCACCAAATTATAGTTTTAATTTGAAAGAAGAAAAATATATATAGTGTTTTCAAATCACTGTTTTTCATTTATTTCATTGAATTAACTGTAATTTAAAATTCAATCCAGCTTAGTTTTTTTGTTTCAACCTTCTTTCAATCCTATTTGAGAACATCCCCATTCCACCCCCACCCCCCGTTGAATTCCTCTATAAAGCCAAATCACCTCTTGGCCCGAAAAAGGTTGCTTACCCTTGCTCTAGGTTGTAAATCAGAGACAGCCTAGAGGAAGCTGAGAGATAAATCATAGGAGAGAACTTTAGGACAGTCTGTGCTCTGCAGACATTCCACCATGACCACTAGGGAATATGCAGAAAGCAAAGATTTGAATGTTAATTGTTTAGGAGTACACTAATTGATCAAATGTGTTTGATAATTATTGTCCTCTAAAAAGATTGCTTCCTGAAAATGCTCATGAATTTTAATCCCTAATCTGAAAGTGATTCATGTACTTTAAAGCAGGATCTGAACCGGGCAGAAAACATCAAAAACTACTCACTGTATTGTTCCAGAATTTAATACTTTGAATAAAGTCAACAACCATCTTCTTCCTGTCCCAAAGTGACACCATTGTGCTAATGTGGAATTAGACTTTCCTTTAAGGGCTTTTTATAATGACTTTCCAAGTGTTGCCAAGAGAGTCAGAGTTTTATAATATTTGTCTACCTCCACAACGAAAAGCATTAGTGTGACTTTGCAGTGCTGAAAGCTCCATATAACAATATGGTTCTTGCTCCATGGGTTTAGAAAGATGACTCTGCCTTGAGTAACTCTCATGTATGCATAAATGCACTTCTATATAAAGTTAGAAAAAAATCCCAGTTATCTTAATCTTAAAAATTTCATAGGACAGATGTCTCTGCATCATTGCTTCAAGGTTTAGTCAACTTCCAGAATCCTGCTTTAATTGCCATTATTTTATCACGCACTCTCTTTTGGAGGTGGGGGGGTGAGAGAGATTGGGATGCTTTAGATACATAGGTGCCCCACCTCCAGAGTCACAAAACTGTAAACCACATTTTTGGTTTGTTTTCCAGGGGCTGTGTTTTAATGTTTACTTCTGACTGGAATAATCCATAAAGGGGATTTGTTTACAATTCCTCCCCCCCATCTTATTCTGACCAGAAATAGGATTTGCACTAAATTAATGCAACACAGCACTGAAAAGCAAATCAGCAATTCAGGCTGCCAGCAGATGGTAGATAGAAAAAACAAAACAGAGGACAGAACCAGTTTGTACTTTAGCTTTTGTCTGATCTGCAGACTAGAGAGCATATGTCTGGCCATGAATGGTTATTTTAGAGTAATTCTCTTGCAGGACCATTTAAGACACATGTAGCAATCAACTCAAATGGAATCCTACACAATTTGTCGAACTTGGCACACTGATGTTCTACCTGTGCTTAAATTTTACTGAACACATGAACAGATTGATTATAGCTGCAGTTGTCTAAAGCCAAAAGATTTACAGAAACAGGAAAAGTCAGGGAAAAAAATATGCCCAGAATAATTCTTATCTTCATTGCTAATATTTCAAAAATACTTCACAATGATTTTGGGGGGAAATGGACTGATTTAAAGCAAATGCTGCTTGGTTGCCTAGGCAGCACCAGAATACTTCCTTGCCTTCCGTTGCTGCGTCCAAAGCAAAGAAAAGGTCATCTGACTATGCCAGGAAAATGGCAGATATCAACTTAGTTAGAAACAGTAAGATTTTCTTTTTTTCTGCAGGGGGAACAGCATCCTTTACACCCAAAAGCCACCCTTGAATTTTCAGCTGCCATTTATTTCATCTAAGTCCTTCTTGGGGGGGAAAAGACTGCTTGCTTGGATAGCATAGTGTGTGGACCCCCTGTCAGGTAAAGGCAAAGATTCTATGCTTGAAATTAATTACTTACTTCCCATATAAATAATACTGAAGCAACTTTTTTTTTAATTGGATGGATGCAGTTCAACCCCCGCATGTTTTTCCACCCCTCTTGCTCTCGATACACTTATGTGTTTAATCCAGATGGATTTTCTTTTCTCTGGCATGTCATTCTTTGAAACCCAGATGTCAGTGCTCCAGGCAGTTGTTCAGCAGATTGTCTTTTGCTTCTCTGGCTCAGAAGTTGATAATGCAGCATTACTATTTGCTCCATCTCCTTTTTTCTTTCAGATGTGTGAGCATATTTAACCAAAGATAGCCATGCAGGTTAACTAATACCACCCCTAAATCAAAGACCATAATAACAGACTTACAAAGTGTCTTAGATGCAGTTTCATGTAAAAATCTGGAATGGGCACTTACTTACTTACTTACTTACCTATCAAATTTGTCACCACCCATCTCCTCTGACCGGCTATTGTCATATTTGTCTTATCTTATCTTACCATCATCTCCTTTCTTGAAAAAGCTCAAGAGGGTAAATGTGGGAAGATGCTGTTTTATCTTCCCAACTTCCCTGTGAGCTAATTAACTGAGAATGGGCTCATGTCTCACAGTATGGTTGAACAGGGAACTGAAATATCTCACTCAACATTGCTTTTGCATAATTTTGTTTTAAATTTTTATACCTTTGATCTTCTGAAGAATTGTAATATTTAACTGCCCTCCCAGCCACCCCCAAGTAATTCTGTGAGGTAGATTATGATAAGAGGTCAAAGCTGGACTGACTCAATTCCACTCAGTAAAAATTTTCACAGAATTTGGAGGAACTGATTCAAGCCTCTTATAATTCTAATAAGACATTCTAGCCCAGCGGAGGGAGGCAATCCAACATCTCTGGACCACTTTTACATTTTTTTTAACCCCCCACCCCCACCCCTTCCTCCTGCAAAATTAAGCTCCTGGGTTACTTTTTGGCCAAGACAATTCCCCATTCTTTTAAGCACCACAGGTCAAATAAACAATGTATTTTAATTTTCCAGTGTTTGGTAATAAGAAATCTGGTGGCTTATCCACCAAAAAAACCTGAATCAATTTCTTGTGCTCAATTTACATGCATTTGAAAATACAGAGAGTAAGCCAACTTCAGAATTCATGATAAAAAAATCTGCTTGGCGATTTCCCCTATTTCTTCAAGAGGTTTATAAAAGCACTGACCTAGATAGCCAACAAAGATGACAATGTGTATAAATTTGTTACACATTCGTCAGTATAATCTAGAATAATTGCGTGTTATATAGTATAATTTAGTGGAGTGAATGACCACAACTATTGTAACTGCAATCAATATGGTTGCATGCTGAAACAGAGTTATAAGGAATTCTATGCCACAAAGAATTCTAACAAGATTCATCATGTTTGGTGCTCAAATGATCATCCTTAAGTTTTTAACTTTTCAAGAGAACATGTTATGCTAAATCAGAGTTTCTCAAACTTGGCAACTTTAAGATGTGTGGACTTCAACTCTCAGAATTCTGGCTGGGGAATTCTGGGAGTTGAAGTCCATACATCTTTAAGTCGCCAAGTTGAGAAACACTATGCTAAATAAAAAGAGTTTTATACCACTTTCCTGAGATTTCCATTCTATTAAGCAAAACAGATATTTATTATGTTTAGAAGCATCTGCAGGGGGTGCGTGGGTATCAGTGATGAAAGTTGCAGTGTGGCATTGCAATGCAAGCACTGGCCCTTTTCTATTTGCATTGTATTGTCACATACATGCCCCAATTAGATGGAGACTGCAAGATGATGTTGCGGCAAAACAGAGATAGCCTATCACTGCTGCTGCTATTCAGATATTGTTGTCTAATTGTAAATTATACATCTTATGAAGGAATTACTGAACATGACTCATTTGAAATTCTATACCTGTTTACACTTGTTTCTACTCCCTTTGCAGTAATACTCAGAATTTACATAATTGTTACCTACAGTATAATGAAATTTTTAATTCCATAAAATCCTAATTTTCCAATTCCTCATATTAATCATTTCCATCATTAAAATATGAATGATGGAATGGCAGGAGAGGAGATGACTCAGGAATCAAACACTGTTTCCTCTTCAAACTCTTTAAGAATTATATTTAACAGATTTGAAGTAGCAGCTATTAAGTTCTTACTTTCAGGAAGGAATGGTATTACTTTAACTAAAGAACCATCTAACATTCATTCAATTTGTACTGATTGGACATTCTTTAGTTTCTTTTAATTTAATTTTCTAAACTGAACTAAATTAATTGGAATTGGAAGAGTTTGAAAACCAGACAAGATTTTCAGTAGAACTGACATTTAACTGCTTCTATTCTGCCAAGAGACAATTATGAATGATAATATTATAATGGTGATAATCTTGTACTGAAGAGGTTCAAAATTCCATTTTTGATGCCAATCCTTTTAATGAATATTCTAAACATTTAAATCCCACTTCACTGTTAAGAAATGCAATGTCTGAATCTGTTTCTATGACTCTTTATCAGTGTTAGGTAAAAAAGCAGATGATTTCTCAATGTTAAGTTCTAAACCTGACGCTGCATGAAATTTATTTAATATAAACTACCATTCAAATATGTCCTTATTTGGATTCCTAAGGAAAATAAGGAACAAATTATTACACGATGCTCTGTTTTATATATTACATTATGAATGTTAAATATTTCCTAATATTCTTAATGATTCTCAAATAATGAGGTTGAACAAAATAGATGAAATTGAGGATGTTTATTTATTTGAAAACATTCTGTATCCAATCCATATATAACTGATTAATTATAGAAATGAACTTAATTCCAAATCTCATTTCAGTAATAATTGTTTGAGAAATGTATTTACCACTCCTATCAAAATTTAATAAAACTATAGAATTTCAGTAATTTTAGTATTATGCATTATTTTTAATATTCTCCTAATTTAGTCCATCCTGTTTCTTTTAAGAACAAAGCTGTTCTTAACACAAAATGAAAATAAGAATAAGAATAAAATGAAAAAGAGGCAGCTGAGGATAACCATTAACAATAATTAACAATATCTCACAGGGACATCTAACCTGGATAAATAGCCAGGTCTTAAGGGCCTTCTGAAAGGCTAGAAGGGATGAGGCCAATCTAATCTTGGAGGGGAATAGCGTTTCAGAGGGCAGGTGCAGTGATAGGAAAGGTTTAAGGCCTTGTGCAAGAAAGATATTATTTGGCACAATGCTGACAACTCTGTGATATTACAATTGATATTCTTCTAGATTTGGAAGAGCCTGGAACTAAAAATTGGTATCTGATCCAGGAATTCTTATGTATTAGCCTTAGGAGAATGATGCATTTCCTGGAGGCAGATAATATCAAGCTTTTCTGGTTTATATTAAGTAATGACTTTTGATGGCTTAACTGATTACCTAAACATTAAAGTTAAATGATAGAATTTCTCAAATTAGCATAACAGATACTTAATTTAATGACATTTACCTTAACTGATATTTTGTTCTTCCCATCTAATGTATTTTTTAAAATGTACTCTTTTACAGATAAAATTTCTACCACAACAAATGTCTTTTAAGAGAGTGAAAAGAACAACATCTAGACAAAAATAACATCCATTAAGAGAAAAAACCCTTGTTTGAGAGGACTCTGTGGGATCATATTTTCCAGATTTCATCTCCTTAGGTTTTATAACTAAAAAAATTGTGCTGACTCGGGGGGAAATGAAAGAAAATAGTGGAATTAAGCTTACAGTATATTTAATGCAACTATAAATTTAAAATATACCTCTCAAAAACTGCCTCAGAGGAAGACATGAGCCAAAAATTATCCTCCCGCCCCTCCTTTGACTTCTTGATTTCATTGCCTGACCTGCTATGACCCTCAGTGGCTTAAAAAACAAAGCAGCAGTAACAATGAAATACGTTCCATTCTCCAGCTGCAAAAATCACCCATCCCTGTTCTAACCACTACCAGTTTCTAGAAGCCAAGGGGTGTGATTGTGCAGCTAAAAGAACTGCTTTAGATAAATGTTGCAGAAGAGCTTGAAACATTTTCCAGTACAAGAATGTTTATTTAAATGCTATATTCCCAGTTTGGACTTAATAAATAAGCCTGACCAACCACGAAGTTTTGGGTTTTCCTTAGACAGACAGAATCCTCATTTTCTTTTCCAATTAGTTTGTTTGGAGATGAGCACAAGCTTATACAGGAAATATAGGCTACTCTAAGTTCAGGACAGGACAGCACTTCTGCTATTTTTCTAGAGATGTATACTACATGCTCACCATAAATGCTGCTCCTCCAACTACAGTACTGCAATCTAGCCTACAGATATACAAACATGACTTTTGTTGACTTCAGGGGCAATTCGGATGGACGTGGGCACAGAATTGTTTGACGTTTACTAACCAGCGTACAGAAGATGCATTGGCATTGTGCTATTGTTGTCATCTGCTCCACAGGATACTCCCCAAGGCAGAGCTTACACAACACAAGAGGATCAAGCACCAAGTCCCAAGTGGGTCTGTATCTGGCTGTAGTCATTGCAGAATAATCTGAAGGGGAAGAGGAAGAGTTTATCAATAAAAAACAAAATCTGCCAGAAATTTCATGGTTTTTTTAACCTGGCCACAGTGAAAAGTTGCACAAACAATTTTTCAAGCAGAAGTGGGCAACATGCAGGTCATAGATAGCCCTGCCAAACTCCCTTTTTTGCCATTCTGAGCTTCCCAACTTTGTACTGACAAAATAAGTTTCCATTTAAAAAAAAAAAGTAATGGCAAAGTATCCTTTGATAAATTTAATGAACATATTTTATTATTTCTCATCATTCCCAAAATTCAATTGTTGCTGTTGATGTCAACCTGTGGGTTTTGGCCCGGGCCTTTCCTAGAGGATGACTCACTTTATTCAACACTGGGAAAGTTGCATCAAATGAAAAAATTGCACTAAGTATATCCCTTCACAAATTAATGGATGAGGGCAAACCTATTTCTTGCTTACTCTGAATGCCAGTTTGGTACCCTGGTTATACACCCTGGAATGTTTTAACTAATCAGAATATTCATCACAACCATCACAACACCAAGAAGCCCAATCAATACTGCTGTTTTAAATAACATTTTGGAAAGATGTGTGATGTAAGCATTCAGAGAAGATCTTATGCTGGTTTAAGTTTTATTTTCCCAATAATTCCTATCCCTTGCCCCAATATGCTTCTATTAGGAGCGTCCCTCCCTCTGCCATCTGATCTTGTGGGTGCTAAAAAGTTTTGAACTGTATCACTGTAGGAGATCATGGGTCAATCTGTGCATGCTGATCTTCTCTGCCTTGATGTACTGGTTCTTCAGCTCTAGAACAATGGGAACCAGAGACCAGCAGAAGGTAGAACATGTACACGAGAGTACATGATTGCTGCTGCTGCTCCTATCCCACAATGCCTGGAAGACACTTTGGCTAACTCATAATTATGAATGGCTTGTGTTTATTTAAATGTCCAAAATATACATGCACCTTAATACTGTATTAGCAAAATAATATACAAGTATGATTAATAACATACAAGCAACACCTTCAAGTCAGTGTTGACTCCTCACAACTGTCTGCCCTAGTCCCTGTAGTTCTTTGGCAATATTTTTGGATGTGATTTGCCATTGCCTGCCTCCTAGAGCTAAGAGAGGAGGTCTGGCCCAAGGTCATCCATCTGGTTTTGAGAACTCACAAACTCCTGGTTTCTAGCCAGCAGCCTTAACCACTACACCATATTGGCTGTATAAGAACGCTTAAGAAGAATACTGTGACTTTATTGCCTGTCAATGTAAAAGACTAAAGTTACAATTTAATCCTCCCTACCACTCCCTTTGGATATTATTTTAGTTGATAGATGCCTTTTTTTTTTCTATCACTACTGATTGTAGGCAGAAGCCTTCAAGGTTACACAATCACTTTTTAGATTCCTCTGCCTGCTTGAGGAAACGTGAACAATCTTTCAATTCTTGGCCACCAAGTAGTATTGTATTGGCTTGTTTTTCATTACAGCTGGCAACAACTGGATAGAAAACAAGAAAGGAAAGGGGAAAACGATCAAGCAATCTTATTTTCTAGGGATGTTCTGGATCATTTCTTCTTAGTCATGAGCTTGAACTTTGTTCCAAAGAAAAAAGGAAATAAAAAGTCATTGAACAGATATTAGCTCCAACTTGAAAGTCATAAAAGAGATGTAGTAAGGTCAGAAAAATCTGTCTTCTTTATGTGAAGTTCTACAAGTGTGTGTAGTGTTTAGATAGGAAGGAGGGAGGGAGAGAAAGATATATATAAGCCTGATTCTAAGAACAACTCTTCACATGCATGCAGCAGTGTCCTAATCTTAAAAAGTGGGTTGGGTTTATCCTAATTTATTCGCTTGCTCTTGAAATCTGCCCTAGGAAAGAAACTAATGCTTCCAAAGGAATCTGAAGTTCTGCCCCAAACAGTAACATCAATTACTATCAATGTCTTACTTTCTAGGCTTAACTGACATTGGCTGCAATCTCACTGATTATGTTTGCTCTTTTTTAAAAAAGAAATCTTGGATTTATAGAGTTGGTGTTCCTAAAGAGTCCTCCAAATATATAGAAACTGTCACCATCTTGGTTTTGAATAGCCCCTTTCACTTCCAAGTTCTGTAAAACAGTCAGCTATTCATACCTACATACACACATACATACCATCATGCTGTTCTCTTTCGTAAACAGTGTTATACACAGTGCAGAAAAGAAGTGGTAAGCAAAAAATGAAAAGAAAACAAGGACATAAAGGTAGGAGGTAGGAGAAAAGGAAAGCTAACTAAAGCTGGTTTACACAAATGGTCTTCCCCTTTCCCTTGACCCATTCACCCTTGCTTCATATATGCACTTTGCAACTGTATCCTTATCCTTTCTCTCCAGATGACAAAACAGTCTCAACATGCTTCTTTTATATTGGTCACTCACTTTTGAATTCATTCAGTATTATAGGCATGCATTATTCTGATGTGGAGTGGACAAGTGTATTTTGGATCCAATGTGAGCACCTTTTGCTGCATCTGCCAGATACCCAGAATCGTTGGAAGTTAGGTGGCTAATACTAATACCCCCCCTCCTCCTCCTTCTCCTCTCACATTGTAGTTGTGGGGCTTAGGATAATATTTATTTTATAAATTTATTCACCGCCCATGTCTCCCCTACAGGGGGACTCATAATATGAGTTTGAGTTAAGGAGACACTAAAGTAATAGCAACAAGTACAGCAAGGTTGGCTATGGTGGAACTAAAGCAGACTTGCTGCTTTAGTTGGGATATTGTACACATCTGTTTGGCACCCATTCATTCTTGGCCTTATCCCTTCCTGTTTTACCAGAGTTATTAAGCAATCCATTCCTGCTGCACGTCAACTTATTTTTATACAGGCTTTTGCTTTTTTTTTTTTCCCAACAAGCATTTATTCTAGGCAATAGACCATGTTCTATCTACTACCTTTCTTACAGAATTTGAAGGTCTTAACATTTCCCTATTTTCTCTTATAGAGAGAATATGCATTTTCTAACAGTTCCTCATTCTTTTTTTTTTAACATTATGAAACTCCACTAGTAAAACACATTTCTGCATTACAAAATCGTATCTATTTATTCCCCCACCCAAAGACACTCTCTGAGTGAGATGGGTGGGGAATAAATTTGATAGATAGATAGATAGATAGATAAATAGATAGATAATCTGAAATTGTGAATGTGAGAAATGTGTCTCATCCATTTCTACTCAAATAATTACGCTACTTCTGAAGGTGAGTTATTGTAGTATTACCCAGCATGGTATGCTTATTAATGTTGAACTAGGTACAGTTGTAACTGAAATTATCCAACCCCCATTGCAAATCAGGTTGATTGTCAAAATGTACAGACTTTCAGCTGTTTGCAATGAACAAATCAAACAAAAGCAATTGAAATAGCTCAACACAACGAATGCTTCAAGTGGTGTCCCCAAAGTCAACTGAAAATGCAACTTATAATGACTTCTCCAATCTCAGAATTATTCAACCCCTTCATGGCAAGCATCTTCAGTACTTAGTAGAGCACCATTTTGCTGTTATGACCTGCTGCAAAAGAGAGCCAGACACCAGCTTCTGGCAGCGTTCCTGAGAAATCTTAGCCCATTCCTCATGAGCAATGGCCTCCAGTTCAATCATATTCTTGGGTTTGCATGCTGCAACTGCCTTCTTCAAATCCCACCAGAAATTTTCTATGGGGTTCAAGTCAGGTGACTGTGATGGCCACTGTAGCATCTTGCAGGACTTCTTGTGCATCCAAGCCTTAGTGGAATTTGACATATGCTTGGGATCATTGCCTGTTGGAAGGTCCAATGATGCCCAAGCTTCAGCTTCCTTATGGCATGACGTTTTCTCCTAGGATTTCTGATACTTAAGTGAATCCATCTTGCCGTCCACACGCTGCAGGTTTCCAGTGCCAGAGGATGCAAAGCAGCCCCAGAGCATCAACGAGCCACCACCACACTTAACTGTAGGCAGAATGTTCTTTTCAGAGTATGCTTCATTCTTCTTCCTCAGACATACCGCTGATCCATCAGGCTGAAAAGTTCCAGTTTTGTTTCATCACTCCACAGAACAGAATCCCAAAACTTCTGTGGCTTATTAATATGATTTTGAGCATATCGGAGCTGACTTTTCTTGTGCTTTTGGGTCAGTAGTGGTGTATGTCTTGGAGTTCTGGCATGGAAACCTTCTGTGTTTAGTACGCGCCTTACTGTGCTCACTGAAACCTCAGTGTCTGTTGCCACCAAGTCTTGCTGCAGGTCTTTTGCAGTCACTCGAGGGTTTCTCTCAACCTGCCTTCTCAGAAATCTGGTTGCAGCTTCCTTTTTCTGCCCTGTCCAGGTAGTGTAACCACTGTTCCTTTAACTCTGAACTTGCAAACTATGCTTCCAACAGTGTCTCTAGGAACATTCAGTGCCTTCGCTATCTTTTTGTATCCCGTTCCTTGTTTGTGAAGGGTGATGATCTCTTCTCTTACCTTTCTGGACCATTCTTTTGACTTAGCCATACTGTATTTCTAACATGCAGTCAAGCGTGACACTCAACAAACCCCTAGCCACTTCAGGTATTTCATGTGTTCCAGCTCAAGCACACCTGGTGCAACTACTGAAGCCCTTGATTAGTTGCATCAGGTGTGCTTGAGACAACATGTTTTGCATACTGTATGTGTGCTGTTATGACGGATTCTATTCAGGGGGTTGAATAATTTTGAGACTGCAGAAGTCATTATAATTGCATTTTCAGCTGACTTTGGGGAGACCATTGAAGCATTCCTTGTGTTCAGCTATTTCAATTGCTTTTGTTTGATTTGTTCATTGCAAACAGCTGAAAGTCTGTCCATTTTGACTATCAACCTAATTTGCAATGGGGGTTGAATAATTTCGATTACAACTGTATAGCAAGACACAAGTCAATTTCCCATTCAATCACAGAGCTTAGTGGGTAACATTCCTCTTGAAAAACACTGAAATGGGAGACAGATCACCACCTACCAAGTCTTATATCACAGAATCATAGGGTTGAAAGAGACTTTGGAGGTCTGCCAGTCCAACCCCCTGCCAGGGCAGGAATCCTCAGACTATCCCAGACAAATGTTCTTTGTTTGAAAGCCTCCAATGATGAAGCACCCATTGGTTCAAGAGGCAGGTTGTTCCATTGCTTATTAGCTCTCATGGTCAAGAAATTCCTTATTTTGAGTTTGGATCTCTTTGTAAAGCTTCCTCCCATTGGTTCTTGTTCTACCCTTGGGCACTACAGAGAATAAATCCACACCCATTTCCCTATGTCATCCCTTCAAGCATCAGAAGATTGCTATCATGTCTTCCCTTAGTCTTCTCTTCTTCAGGCTAAACATACCTGTTCTTTTAACTGATCCTCATAGGATTTAACCTCCAAGCTCCTCATATCTTAAAGGAGAAAATGGCTACTTTTATACATATGTAATCTTACAGCTTATGGGATACCACTGTATTTTCTACTTCACTACTATTGTAGCTAAGTATAAAATGCACATAGGTTGCTGAAGAAAGGAGATCTGATATTTGTTGATAAAAAAAAATTGGTTCGTGCAATTCAGATAACAAAGAAATCTGTGTACTTGTCAATAGCCAAGTGGTAATAGAAAACACAGTACTTTCAAAGCTAGGGTTGTGTTATTTCCTGTTGAAGGGCCATAGCCTTAGCTGTGTACATTGCCATGGATCTGTTAAGGGCACAGATTATCTGTTAGGAAAAAAATATTTGCCCTTTCCTTTTTCTATTGTCAGGGAAGGTCCATAGGAAGCCACAAAACAAAACAAAACTTGATGTAGGCTTTTCTCATATTTTCAAGACATTGGGGAAAACAAGGAATACAGTGTGGATTTGTACTTGGGCTTTTTAAATTATTTAAGAACTGCTGCATTTCTTCTTTCATGCTGGGGTCAAATGTTACCCTATTAAATGCAAATGTTTTCAGTTATACCAATTTAAACATAAAACACACAGCAAATGGGTCTTAAGCCCAAATATCTAGTAATGGATTTTTAGCATGAATTACAGGAATTTATCTAAAATTATTTCCTCCAAATAAAGAATAAAGAATCCTCATGAGAACTACACACAACCATGGAAAAACAATGTCATCTCTGCCAGAGGACTCTGTGATATGGGCAGGTGTCTCACAAGACATTGGTGACCCTCCTAGAAGTACTGCTCATTGCAAAGAAAAGAACAGTTTCTCCTCCATGTCTTCTCTGAGATTATTCTGGACAGCCTCAGGATAGAATTAAAAAAAAAAGTCCATGAAATTCATTGGCAGGAAAATCACAGCAGACCAATCCGTATTCCCCAAAAATCGATCCACTGAAATGAGTAGATCTTTTGGTCATTTAAAGTGCAATCCATTAATATCTAGACTGACATCTCAGAAGGAGTCAAAGGTTAAAGGCCTCACCCACATGAGAATCCCAACACACGCATGGGCATCTGCAGGAGGAGCAACTCATGGCACGTATGTGACAACGTCACAGAAATGCTGCAACTTACATACTCGTATCAGAAGCTGGGCCTCAAGAGTATGTAATGGCAGCATAAGTGTGATATCACTGCATGTATGTCATCATTTTGGTGTCACTGCGACTTGCTGCAGATGATGCTAAATTCTGGTTAGACTCTTCCTGCCAATTTAGCAATTTGTGGGTGAAAATCATGTACATTCTGTATTCAGGGTAGCCTTACTGATATTGATGGGATCAATTTTTAAGTGTGCTTGATGCTGCAGCCTTACTTTAATATTAACTTTAGTTACTTTTGCTGTGAACCTCTTCTTCAAGTAAACAAAAAGATCAAACCTCCCAGTAATCAGATGAGTTATCTTTTGACCCTTCTTCTAGCACCACCTATGTCCAAATAGAATTAAAACATTTGGAAGTATCGGAACTGACAGGGATTTTATAGGTTTGTGCAGAGAAGCTACAAAAATATATCAATACTTCATGAGAAAGGCCAGGAATCATATACCTACAGTCAAATGTCTACATCTTGAAATCCTGCCCGGCTTCAATTCATTTGCTCAAATTTCCCTTTCAACAGTTTGCCCACTGGCATCTGTACTGGATGCACCAAAGAGACAACACATGCCATATTATGCTGACCATGCTCTGCAAAGGAGGACAATTTGTCCTGCCAAGAAACTATTCTGGGAAGAACTTTCCTTTAAGGCCATTTTACCTTTGCTAGCCTACCTATGTCAATGGTAATAATATTTGGGACTGTAGGAAGAGTTCCAACACAGTGACTTCCTTAGTAATCCACACTGCTTATTACAAAGCATCTGCTTGTGCATTTCATAGTTGTGCATTCCAAGGAATGAAGTGCTCATGGTAGACCATCAAACAAAATCCTCCTTTGACCATGTCCTGATGTGACATCCAATATGTCCATACTTGAGCAGCAGCTAGCCACAAGTTTTTATTTTAACCAGAGGACAGATTGTGTTACTATTATTACTTCTTTCAGATTCCATCACCTGAGAGTTAGGGGAAAAAAAGTTCAGCGGAGGGGTCTGTAAAAATATGCAGTTATTTTAGTTGTTTACCATGCAATCCTATTCAGTTTAATTGGGAAGTGCATAAAGGGTCGCAACTCTAAAATATCAACAGCTGGCATCTTTTTTTTCCTTCCACCCTAAAACGTTTGTAGAATTTCTAGTAATTTAAAAACCTTAACTTTGGGTAAGGTAGGTCAATTAAGGTTTAACTCCACAAAAACTAGGAAGCAGAATCTTAAGAAGAATAAAAAGAAAATAATGCTAGTAATATATAGGATAAAAGCATGCAAGACAGATTTTACTTGCCTACTAAAACAAAGAGGCTCATTCTGACAGAAGTTTTTATGTCTCCCAGCTGTAAGTTTTTGTCTACTGACTACTGTCAGTGCTACCTGCATGGAAGGGGTTAGGCAAATGCATTTATGCAGCTGAGAAAAGCCAATACCAAATTAATGTCCCATGATCTGGTCTTTGCTGACCTCACCATAGCCATCTTGGTATGTGATGGGGTGCCTAGAGGTCAGTTGCACCCAAGCCCCCCATCTGATTTTGCAGGGGCTACTGCAACCATAGATAAGGTCTGGTTCAGGCACTGCAGTACTTTGAAGCCTGCTTTCTAAATGGGACCATCAGGAGCAAGCTTTAAGATGTTTGCCTTTTTCTAGCATGCACATAAAATAGGAGTGATTTTCAAGCAGCAGGTATTATTTCAGTAAGAAATAAATCCTTTTAAATAAACACTTCATTGGAAGTTATTAAGAGCCTATGGTTTAAACAAAACAAAAAAGCACATTCTAAAAGAGAGGATTTTAGGTGGTGATCTAAAACTCAAAATTCAGTTTACGCTGTCTGAGGTCAACCTAAATCAAAACCCACAAGTCCCTGCCCATTCTTAAGGCTTCTGACAAGATCATAGATGGAGATGCATCCCAGTAACCCCTTGAGTCATGTGGTAAAACAAAATCAGCTCTGAGGACATACACGACTATTTAAAGCAATCACGTTTTGCCAACAATGAATCTTTTTCTGGGGCACACTCTTTCATTATTGCCCTTTCCTATTTACTTTAATGACTACTGTTTCCTTAAGGACAGCCTTATGGCACAGAATTGTCATCCCAAATTTAAAAATAGAACTTGGCTTCAAAGAGGGCACCACCTCAAATTTTCTTTTTCTAAAACCGTACAACCTAAATTATATTGGAGTGCTTAAGTTAGCATTTTCAAGCTTTCCCCTCCCCACAAAATTTCCACTAAAAATTAAATTGGAATAGTTAAGCTCTTCCTTCCCCAGTAAGGACTGAGTCACCTTGAACAGGGCCACTGGATGCTTATCTGTGGACACAATAAAATCAGAGAAATAGCCACATTTCACTCCTCTTATCGCCACCATGTGCAAGGGACGCGGTGGCGCTGCGGGTTAAACCGCTGAGCTGCCGATCGGAAGGTCGGCGGTTCAAAACCGCGCGGCGGGGTGAGCTCCCATTGCTCGTCCCAGCTCCTGCTCACCTAGCAGTTCAAAAACATGCAAATGTGAGTAGATCAATAGGTACCGCTTCGGCAGGAAGGTAACGGCATTCCGTGTCGTCATGCTGGCCACATGACCACGGACGGGTCCTTACGGACAACGCCAGCTCCAAGGCTTAGAAACGGAGATGAGCACCGCCCCCTAGAGTGGGACACGACTGGACTTTACGTCAAGGGAAACCTTTACCTTTACCTATCGCCACCATGTAATCCCTAATATAGCCTCTTAATCACCACCTTTCTCCAAGGGGATTCTAGGTGTCTCTTCTAGTGCTTCATCTCCAGGAGCTCCTTGGAGCACTCCAAACATGTCCAAGTGGCTAGTGGGGTCCAAACAGAGCAGCCAGTAAAGCCACTGCCACATCCCCACCACACTAGGCCAAGACACACTGGACTGCAGGCTTCACCTGATCGGCTGGGCTGTGAACCTTGCTGTGCTGGCCTCCCATTGTGCTTCCAGATGCTTCCCACTGTTGCTGCCACCTCTGCCACTCCTCACATGGATCACAGTCCATTTACAAATGGCCAAGGTCAGTTCTTCCAGCACTCTCAACACTTCTGCAAGTCTGCCTCCTTTCATTCTGCCACCCTCCAAACCTCCAACAAAAATCACAATCACAATTCCAAATCCCCTACAAACACTCAACACTTCCAGACACTGTCTGGTTAAGAGATTTTGAGGACTGTCAGAAGTAGCACTGAGGATCTTCAATGCTTTCCTGATACAGATTGGAACCTGTGAAAAAAATCAGTGTCCTCTAAATAAAGTAGTATTAATAAACTTTTTTTCAGGTATGTTAGAAGGGCGGGAGTCCAGAGCATGCAATCTGATAAGGAGTTACTATAAATGCTGAAGAGCAAGTAAACAGCCCTGCTCAAACAGTTCCTGAGCTGGAATACAATATGTAAGGTGTCCCTATACGTTGAATCTTTTGGTCTTTGCATGTCAGTTGTAGGTAAGCAGAAGCAGGCATTTATTTACTGTATGGAAGAAGCATTAAGCTTTTCCTATAAGTTTTCTCTAGAGATGGAGTCAAAGGCACACTTAAAATAGACACTTTCCATATATACCAAGGATATTATAAAAGAGTCTCAGAAGACATGCAGAGTCTTAGGGAGTTGGAAATCCATTTCCTTTCTTTTAAACCTCTTCTCTTTCTTCTTTCTCCTTTCCTTTTTTCTTTCTCTTGTTTTTGCATTTTATGTTTATTGTTGATTTGTCATTTTATGTTTGTATTATTTGTGTAAATAATTTAATAAAGACTATTTTAAAAAAAAAAAGAAGACATGCAGAGTCCTCTAACTTTTCTATCCAGCATGTGACAACCAGCCTCTCTTACCTACTTTAAGGAGAAGGACAAGTTATACAAGATGGTCTTGTTCTACATGATCCTGAGTATCATGCAGATCTTCTGAAACATGACCCAACCTCTACTGCATGAAGTGTAACCCAGCAAACACCAGTCTTCAAAAATCAAAGAAAAAGTTGCCAAGAAGACACAGCCTTTCTTGGTCTCAGTGAAATCCCCTCCACATAGTTATTTTCAACTTGCAGCATTTCCCCACCCCAATTCAGGGGTGTCTGTCTGTCTGTCTTCATCAACCTTCAGGAGGCAAACAAAAAAAACCAAAATTTGGTTGGTTTACAAAACAAGCCTTATCCTAAAAAGAAGAAACAAGCCAGACACCTCCATGCAACTAGAATTAATTTAATTTAATTTAATTTAATTTAATTATTTATTTATTGACCATCCAACTTGCAAAAGTGACTTTAGGCAGCTCACAACTGGTTAGAAACATAAAAACAAAAGAAAACAAAACAAACACTCAGAATAACAGAATAACCATGGTTAACCATCACAACTTCCTTTCAAGGTCTTTCATTTCTGAACAGGCTCAATCAAAGCTCTGGCTCAATGCCTAGGATAAGAACCAGGTTGACAGGGCCTTAAGGAAGGTTAACAGAGTCAGGGCCATCTGAATCTTGGGAGAATACTGTTCCGTAGGACCGGTGCTGCAAAAGAGAAGGCATGGCTCCTGGGTCCTGCCAGGCGATATTGTTTTGTAGAAGGAACCTGAAGTATAACTAGTCTGCTGGATCTCATGGGGTGATTTGAGTTAATTGGAGACAGATGGTCCCACAAATAACTTGGCCATATGCCATGAAGTGCTTCATAGATAACAGCTGGTATCTTGAATTGTACCTGGAAACCTACTGGGAGCCAATGCAGCTTGCAGAGTAAGTGGTGTTACATGGATGTGCCAAAGTGCATCCATAACTACTTGTGCTGCTACATTCTGGACCAGCTGCAGCTTCTGGGTGGTTTTCAAGGGCAGCCCCATGTGCACTGCATTCCAGCAGTCTGAGAGGTGACCAAGGCATGAGTGACTGTGAGCAAGAACCCCCCAATCCAGGAATGGACACAACTGGTGCACAAGATATACCTGTGGAAAGAGCCTGTCAGCCACAGCTGCCATCATAGCAAGAGTTGAGAGTCCAAGAAGACCCCCAAATGGCTCAGAAGGGCATTTGGAGGGAACTTATTTTCAGGATTGGTGGTGAAGGATGAGCTTCTGAGGTTCTGTAGCAGGGGACTGGTTCAAAAGATACTGGGTTGGAAAGAAAGCTTGGACAGGAAAAAAAATCCCAGTGAATATTTTCCACAATATTTGCCATACAGAAAATGTTATGCTACCATAAAACATTTTTTTTAATTAAAATACAGTACTGAGCAACATCAGTTTAAAAATAGTATATCTCATAGCTTATCATCACCGCCCCCTCCCCTGGCCAGTCCAGAAAGCTACAGGAAAAGAAAGCAAATTTGAAAAAGAAAGCTGTTTAGAACTGTTGGTATTATTTGTTTCTGCTTGGAAAGTAAGCTGCAGAGGACCGCAAGGTGTCCATGGTAACAAATCGTTTTCTTAAGTGTTTGGCAGGGTGAAAAGGTCAGGCCTCAAGTGGTTAACAAGGTCAGGCCTCAAGTGGTTAACAAGGTTTAAGTGTCCAATGACCTTATATGGGTAACTGAAACCTGTTTGCAGCCTCTCTTTCTGCTCAGCACACTTGCGTGTGTGCATGTACTTGTAATATGCTTTTTTGTATTTGAGGACTTTGCCCATCCAGGGCTCTGGATGAGGAAACTGTTTATGTTCTATGCTTTGTTTGAATACAATTATTTTTGCTGAAATGCCTGGTGTCTCCTTTCTGATCTCTCGGGCCAAACGCTTTCCAGCACTCTGCACAAACTTCAACAAGAATAGATTAAATAAAGTCTCCTTTGAGTTGAGCTCGAATCCTGGATATGTCCATGCAGTTTTCTCAGGAACAATACCGGAGTGGTTTGTCACTCTTAATTTCCCCAGTGTAGTTTAGAAAAAGAATAAATAATCAAAATGTTGTATTACTTTCAGTTTGGATACCAACCATGTTTTACCATTATGTCTAAACCAGCAAGCAACAGTTTGAGCAAACTACAGTTAGATGGATGGGGCCAAGATGAGCAAGAGAAAGTATTCCTTTTGATCTCTACCAAAGAATACTCCAGAATAGAGAGCTCTTTCACAATTAAAACATTAAAAAAAACTTTAATGCTACACTGAGAATCTTATTGGATTGGATATAAATGAAATTGATGGATGAAAAATGTGTAATTTTCAACTATAAACCTACCCTATAGTGTCTAAGAAAGTTTCTCAATTACAAAATAACATAAATAAGGACAGGAAAAAAGGAAACTTGGTAGGAAAAAGTCAGCAATGAAATCCATTCTTTTTTTTCTTTTTTGCATTTAGCAACATACAGGATTTGTTTTTTCCCGACCCAAGCTTTCAAAACTTGGATAGCTTTCCTCCAAATGATGTTTTGTTTAGTACCAAGTCCAATTATTTGAAATTGAATCAATGTTATCTCAGCTAACTTTCTTTTCCTGAAAATGCTTTACATTCAGGTCAGGAATGGACAAATCAGTCAATTTCTGGACCAGGTCAGATTAGTATACCTTCAGTCATAAGTCAATCCAATATTGTTGTTTTCTATTTTTAAACTCACAAAAATCATACTTAAATAGTATAACCCCCTCCAATGGGCATTATGTATATTTTTCCCTAAAATACATATTTGGTCCTTATAAAACACATTTTTTAGCTAAGAATTGTATCACTAAATTTGGAAATACATGCAACTGAAAATTTAACTGAGTTCTAAATCACATATTAGTCTAGGAAATGAATTGAAAATACTTTAGCGCCCTTAATGAGAGTACTTATACACAGGACAGTCAAGCTCCCAAGCAAAATCTAAAATCTGATTCTGAAAACCTCAGCATTTTTTCTAAATGGAAATTACTGTGCAATGTCTTCATACCACCCATATAACTCCCCCCATTTTTTTAATCAGGGAAACCTGATGAAGCCAGTTCTAAATGCATTCATTCTAGACCACAGAACACAATTAAAATGTACTTTAGCCTTCACCACATTACAATGATAGATTTCTTCCTTCCCTTTAGAGGCAATTTAAAGAAAAAAAATGACCTGTGTAGGCAAGGTTATGGTTATACTAGTAAGAAACTATTGTTGCAGTTATCCTTCCAGTGTTGAAAGAAATGTATTCACTTTTCTAGGCACAACTATAATACTGTAAAGAGCTGTAACTTGCCTCTGTGTGAGATGCATTCTTTCATTGCAAGCATAGATCCAAGAACATGAATTAAAAGTTTGGTTTGCAGAAGGAATCTTTTTCTCAATGTACTTTGGATGACATTTTTTTTCCTTTTAAATAACCAATACGATATTGTAAATCACATCTGAAACTTTCCTGTCTCAAAATTAGCTTAGTATGGATTTGTGAAGCACAGTCTGCCATTATGGGAAACACAGGCAATCACCAAACTCTTTGGGTGTAAAGAATTGGTCATACTGTTTTTTCTTACTCGGCTATGGCTCCCAACAAGACAAAATGCAAATGATAAAACAGGACATGAATTATGGCTAATTCACGCAGCCAGAGTGGCAATCAGCATCTGAGAGTCAAGCACATCTGAAATGGGGCAGGTACTAAGCAATGCCATTGAGGCACTGCATGCTTAAGTCTTAACCCAGGCTCTTTGCAAACTCACTGAGTAATGGAGCCAAATTCTGGGATTAATTTTGCCTCCTTAATTCTTATTGCCTGAGGGGAAAGGAGGGGACAAGCATGTTAGTAGTTCCATTATTGATGCTGTTTTTCACAAGCTGGGGATAGACATTATATGCATTAGAGAGGTTGTACTCCTCTTGCGGGATACTTACTTACCTACTTACTTACTTATCACATTTGTATAGTTGCTCACCTCACGTAATGACTCTGGTCGGTGTCCACAATAAAACAATCCAAATGCATTTGCTTTAAATGTAAAAAAAGGGCACTAAGTTGTACCTGCCTAGCCCAGGTACAGCAGATTTGTACAAGGCAAGTGGACCTAGATATGAGGGAGAACTAATGTGCCCGGTATCATTTTCTCTTCTTGTATGAATGAATGAATGATTGATTAGTTATTTTGGGTGCATTTGAGAGAATTCAGAAGGTTGCATTGTCATGTGCTGAGTTCCAGTGACTCATTCAGCTCACATTCTTAAATCACAGAACAGCTCAAGAATTAAGGGGGGAACCTGCACACTGATCAAGGAGTTGCCGAATTGGGGCTGGGCTCCAAAGAAGGTACTCATGTTCGTTGTTAAAACTCCAATCTAAAGAATATCAAGTTATTTCATCAATCTGGCTGAACTCCAACAGTCAAATACGAAGAATTTTTCACATGTTCGATATTAGTTTGACTATGGACAAGTCTGCATGGGACAATAAGCAGCACTTTAATTCACCCTGTTGCACACTTATTCTGTGCAAGTCAATTCAGTATAGCCAAATTGAAATGCAAAAGAAGTCAAGTTTTCATCTGGAAATTCATTCAGGCATCATCCCAAATAATTAGAAATAGAAGTCAGAAAAAGCTGCAATTTGCTAAGAACAGAGTTTGAAAATGACTGTTCTAAGAAAGGAATAATTAGCAAAATATCATCACTATATGATTTGTGTTTTATTATATAAGATTACCTAATACATAAAATGTTTCTCAGCTGGTAATGAAAACTTAGCATTTTGCTTCATTAATTCCTTCTGTGGATAGCAACATATTTAGTGGTATTTAAAAATAGGAACACATTACTGATGTAAAACTAAAATATTATTATACTGACAGAGCATAACAAAGCAACTCATTTTACATGAAAAATATCTCTGTTAAGAGATAAAGGCTCAGACTAATCATGCATAAGGACAGCCCTCTTGGATCAGGCCAAGGCCCACCTTGGTCTGGCATTCTGTTTCTCATAGGGGCCAACCAGCAGCCTTGGGAGAGCTTGCAAGCAGGCAATGGAGACAACCCTCTCTTCCATTAATTCTCCTGCTGCCCCCAACCCAGAAGTAATGCCGAGTCTTCAAGCCAAGTAGACCTGTGATAGACCTATCCTCCATGACTTTATCCAATCTCCTTTTAAAGATGGTCAAGTTAGTGGCCACCATCATATCATGTGGAAATGAATATTACAGATTAATACTGTACTTTCTTTTGTCTGTTTTAAATCTCCTCCTGATAAGCATCATTGGACAGCTACTGGCCCTACAGTTCTGAGAGAAGAATGACTCGTATCTGACCACTTTCTCCACGTCATGCATGATTTTATATACCTCAGTGATGTCCCCTCCACCCACATTGCCTTTTTACAAAGCTAAAGAATCCCACGTGTTCTAGCCTGTGCTCACAGGGAAACTGTTTGAAGCCTCTGGTCATTTTAGTTGTCCTTTATGCTGGTCTATGACAGTAATAAAGATTTGATTTGATTTGGTTTGGTTAGTTGTCCTCTTCTGCAATTTTTCAGCTCTATTACAATAAATCCACAATTTAATGGACCTTGAAACAATGGACTTTGAATGTAATTCACCACATTTCTGCAGTGATTTGCATCATTTATGTGATGACATCTTCAACAAGTGATATAAATCGACACAAATGATGTCATTTCTGTCCCGTGTGTAATGTCATCAAAAGATATCCATTGTTGAGATGATGTACTTTTGTACTTAACTGGAATTAGGGTATCTTAAAACCTACCACCCCACCAATTCTGTCCTAACAGTCAGGAATCACGCTGAGAGGAGGAGTAGGTCTCTAGTGTTTATTACTGCTACATTAGACAGAAAATCCTAACAAACTGAAGAAGCGTGGGAAAAACCCAGACAGATAAACCCCAAAAGTCAAGGCGGGTCTGTTCTGTGTCTCTTTGAATGGCTGCTTAACTCCTCACTACTACGCATGCGTTTTCCCCCCTGGATAGGGGCCCCTCCTGCTCACCATCAGTACTCATGACAAATTCACCCATTAAGATGAGGTTTCACTGTATCTCTTTTTTCAAAGGCAGTTGCTGGAACTGTATACAGTACTCCAAAAGTGGGCATACCATAGATTTGCATAGTGACATTTGATTTTTGGGGGGGGGGGTCCTTTTGATTTTCTGTTTCTACCAATTCGTCTAGAAATTGACTCACCTAAAATTTCCCAGATATTCTCTGGATTCCTTTTTAAAAACTGTTGTCACATTGGCTACTTTTCAGTACACTGAGACTGAACCTGAGTACACTTGACATATGTGTCAGAATTTCACATTGAGTTTTATGAATTTTTGGATGGATGTTCCATAATTTATTACTACATAGTCTTTCAAGATATATCTTCCCTCAGTTCAGTTTCCTTTCCCTCCTTGAGAAAAGTCAAAGCAGGCTCAGGTATCTGTCCTGGATCTTCTGCAGTAAAAAGCAGATGCAAAGACAAATGCAGTAAAGACAGATTCAAATAATTCATTAAGTTTCTCTGCAATTTCCAAATTCCAGCTGCAATTCCAGCTGCCATCCTCCTTAAGCATTCCTTCCACTCCTTTGTCCATTTCTTGAATGGAGCCTTCTTTTCTTTTACAACTTCCTTAACACTATTAGAAGGCCATGCCAGCCATATCACTGACTTGACTAAGCTTTTCTTACATTCTAGTTGAACATTGCAGTAACTTCCAGGTATTATGAAGAGATTTGGCATTTTGCCATTTCCTTTCAGCATCTTTTTTTTTTTAAACCAGACCCCACATTTTTTATAAATTTCACTTTTAAATTACTATGTTGGACTCTGCTGGCAGTTTTCTATTTTGCACAGTTACATCTTACGCCGGATCACAGTCAGCACATGGGATTAAGTATAGAGTTACCTCTCCCTAGTCAGGTCTTCCAAGACCATTCTAAGAACAGGCATCAGTTCCTAATCGTGAGGCTATTAAAGTGAAGAAATGTGTATCATGACATCACAGTGAAAGTTCTGCCCTTTCATACTTGTGTCATGATGTCAGGCACAAAAATGTAAGGAGTGGAATTTGCATTGTGATGCGAATTTTGTCACTTATCCACCCACTCACCCCAACACACATGGTTCTCAGGCATAGTCATTTATGGTATCTAGAAATGTGGTTTCTTTTGCTATGACTAGAATATGAACATACCCAGACTATGTGAGAGTAACCAATTATTGCAATAACTTCTTTGTATGCTTTGTATGATTTCTTTCACCAGGGAAAGATTTGTACCATTATTTAACTGGACATTCCATACTTTACTTCAAGGTTTCTTGGACATGGGAAGTAGAATAAAGTAGATTAAATAAATGCAAGTAAAATGTTGAGCTGGTAGTCACTGCTGTTTTGATCTCTGAGATTCCTTCCTCCAAAGCACGTTTATCCCACTGAACCAGAGCTCAAATTAAAACAGTATTGGATGGGATACAATCTACAACTTGTTAAGCAACAGCTTCATTATTCTCTCCCAGGGCATCCATTATGCCGTAAAATCTTAACTGTATATGCAATTGTGGCAAATATAGATTTAAACTAACTGGATCTGTTACAGTTACAACTTGGCTCTGTTACACAATCAGTGTTGCAAACACTGATTTGCACAGAAAACAACCCATATGGTAGAGACATTGCAGGACTGCAACTTTCCAACTGCAACTAAGGAAGTGAAATGACTAATTCTGCGCCATTTAAAGCAATCCTTTGCAAGCAAATGGCTATATATCATAGGAGACTTCCAACTTATCTTTCATAAAGATTTTTTTTCTTTTTTTGTAGGTACACAATAAAGAAGAGTCTCGATCAATTACCTTCTACCTTCACAGTCATATGTAGTTAGAAATAGTTTATCATACGATCACAACTTGTGGAGAGTAAGCTGTGTCAAATTCTCTGGTCGAGAAAATGTGGCATTCACCTTGCTCCTACAAAAACGGTGCTTTTATGCTATCTCCATATTCTTATAGCACAGTCCTATGCCTTCTCAGAAGTCCCACCATGTTCAGTTTTGTTCACTTCCAGAAACACAATGCAAATAAGTTAGGATTATTATTAAGCACATTCTAACGGCTCAGGGCTGCAAAGAGAAATAAGTTTGGATAGATGTAGTGCCATGCCCCAAAGCTAGCGATGCCGTATTAGATGCCGCAGGAAGCTGGGGAGCGGGGGACAGATGGTACTAATGTAGCCATTTAGTTAATTTATTTAATCAGCTTGTATGCTGCCTCAATCATGCAGGCAACTCTAGGTGGCACAAATATTTGGCACTTCTCTACCCATTTCAGAAGAGAAAATAATTTATCTCAGCAAAAGTTTCCCTAATGCACAAGCATGATTATTTTTGTTTCTCTTTTAAGGATTCAACACTACAAGATGTGGCAAGCTGGGCAGCTACAGTGGTGCCTCTGCAACACTTGTTCCTGCCACTACAGTCCCTTACCACTCAATAAATCTGGTGGGTCTTTGCACAGATGAGGATGATGGGAGACTGGCGACAGAGGGCTGCTTACTTGAGAAGTCCTCAGAACTAGCACTAGGTGTCCCTAGGGTGTACAGTGAAGCAGCCTTAATGTCCTACAACTGGTACAGAATTTATATCATCAATATCTCAGAGAGAGTCTTCCTTTCCAATTTCAGTAAAACTTGCAAAGCTTTGTCAGGGAAAATAAGCAGCTGTAAATGGTCAGTTTATTGTTTCCATTATCTCTTTTTCTTCTCCATTTCCAAGCTACATCTCAAATTAGGCCAGGTTACTGAGTCATTTTTAAAGAAAAGCACCACAGGTTCAGGTTTCCTTATGACTAGACCAGCCTTTCTCAACTTTTTGACCCTGGAGGAACCCTTGAAATATTTTCCAGGCCTCGGGGAACCCCTGCACATTCAGGCTCAAATAAAGGCCAGAAGTTACAAAATTATTATACTGATTGCATGTGTAGGCCTGTCTATGTGCATTAATAGTGTTCTTAAACTGAGAATAAAGAATGAAACTTACCTCTTGTGAAGTTGCCCACATTTGAAATAATTTTTAAAATAAATTGTGATCTCCCAGGGAACCCCTAGTGACCTCTTGTGGAACCCTGGGGTTCCACAGAACCCTGGTAGAGAAACCACGGACTAGACCCTGGCCTCTCAGGCAGCAGGAAAATAAAATGCTACCAGAGTCACAGCTTGTGCACAGATATTCAGAGTGTTTTTTTTTAACTGCATGTTTTCTTAGGGACTTTCTATTTATGTAACACATCAAGTATTTACATTCAACTTAAAGCCCATGCATTTTCAGCGTACATTAGATGCTAAAATTCTTATGAGCCCTGAGAGAGATTATTCTGATGTAAATCCCTTTGTATTTATCCACCTTGCTTATGTGATTCATTGTCAGAAGATGCAGTTATCTCTTCCAAACTGTAGCAGAGAGGAAGAATGGAATTCTGATATTGGTATTCTTTACTCTGTCCTATAACTGATTTTTTACTCCAAGGAAGGGAGAAACCTAGCTACAGATTAAGAATACAAGAACATTATTTTCAGTTTGCACTTTGATAAGAAGTTATCAAATTTACTCTTACCAAATTGATAATGCAATGAGAATATAGTTGCTATTTGATTTCTGTATTTGTCAATGCTTCGTAATGCAGTTCCCCAACCCCGCCCCCATAAGTAAATGTACACAAAAATGCTATTAGTGGCAAAAATGTACAAAAAAGCATTATACAAGGGAAAGTGCTTAAAAACAAAGTATATAAGAAGAGAACGTGGAAACATGTCTTTTTGTGTTGATGTTTTTTTAAGTCTCAAACAGATGAGATGGAATGAATTTGAGAATTTGGAAAAATGAGAACTGGAGAACGACAGATTTGCTCATCTACCCAAAAAGATCATTCAAATAAACAGCAATGTGAGTGGTGCATGTATATGAATACGTTTTCAAAAAAGATACCCTTATTTCAAGAATCTGCTTAACTCTGTTTACCCATTCCTTCTGCATGATTCTACCAACCTTAAATTAACTTAAGCTCAGATAAATTCCTGTAAAATACTGAGAGGAAATGATAAACTTGCAATAAAGGATGGGTCAAAGAGACACAAAACATATTTAAAGGCTTTTAAGTGATGCTTTTAATATGAAATGCCTAAGGTGACTGCAGTTCTGTTGCAGAAGAAAACTGTAATGATGGTTTACATTTTCAACTGCAGGATGGTTTAGATGGCACGCCTGTGTGCTTTCCTGTATAAAATGACTTCTCTTCTTGAGGATTGTACATAGCACGGTAACATTCCTTAAACAATGCAAGCCTCTATATGACCCCCTCCCCACCCCAAACTGGTCATTTCCTCATGCACTTTAGCTCTGTGGTCAAGACTAAGAATGTTATCCCTTTCTTTTAGAAGTGATTGGCAAAGGCCTGCCACTGAACAGGGAGAGCACAATGGATGAGCTGGTATTATTTCACATGAACTTTTGACAACTAGTAAGTAGGCAAGAAGTCTGAATAATAAATATGCATAATCAGAAGTATGCCTAATTGCAACAGAATGCTATATAAGTTGGGTAACTACTCCCAGGGGACGAGCTTCAGCATAGGCCACCCTAGAAACTGTGATGTGTTAGCAAGGACTGGGGAAATGTCTGCAGCTGCTAAAGGGACATGAGACTTTGTTCCATATTTATTGCATGTTGCCATGTCTTGTCTTACTGCCTTGCCTGTATTTCCTGTCTATATTAGGTTTCACAGTTAACATTTTTTTTTTAATTTGCTTTACTTAACAAACCCTTTCAGCTTCTGCCTCATTTGTGTGTTCATTGCATTCGAATCCATGAACCTCCTGCCCACATTTTAATGTGGCAAAACCATGACAGAAAGCTAAACACAAACAATATTAAAACAAAACCAGAGGCCCTTTGACCTGGAAAAGGAGGGGAACATCCACATTAAAGAATGTCAATACAAAAGTAATGGAAGAGTTCTTGGCCATTTCTGATTCTTTAACCATTTTATTTAATAGCCTACTACAAGTATGTCCATTTCAGACAATGAACCAATTAAACAAAGAGAACGCATGAGAAAGCTATTTCCTCCTAGGCTCAAACAAGATTGTAAATCATGTGAATGCAATTAACTTGCACAATCATTGATGACATATCATCATTTTGTCTAAATCCCATCAACTGTGCTTTGCAATTGTATATGCTCATGCACAAGGAGTACAGCCAGTACTGCAAAATAAAATGCAGTATTGTGATGGCCAGCTCAGACTCAGAAGAGTCTGAGGAGAAGCTGCTTGAAAAGCCCTGAGTGAATACTAGCCTCAAGGGGAGCCTTGCAATCAGACACCTGAGCCTGACATGGCTGAGAAACATCCAAGTCAGCTGGAGGCTGCAGAAGGTAAGGGGCTGGATCCAGGTCCTCCTCCCAGCCCTAGAGCATGTAGAGCGCTGTGCAGAGGCAAACAGAGGAGATCTGCAAGGCTTTGTACATGATGAGGGCATTCCTTGCCCTTGATTGCCTGCAGTTGGTGCAGGCTCCATTTAAGAGCCACCACTGCCCAGCAGTCCTCTGTTGGGAACAACTGCTCTACTTGCTGGTACTCTGTGCATTTGCCTCCTGAACCTGATGCCTGAAAAAAACCTTTCTCCTTAGATCCCTGACCAGCTGATGATCCACATTTGGACTACTGGAGTTTTAGACCATGGCCTTCTGTGTTTCTGCCCCCCACCCCCTGACTCTGACTACTTGGAACTCATTGCAGGTGAGCTTTCTAGAGATTTGGGACTTTGCTGCTCTGTATGTGTTTGCACACATGCCCTATCTACCACTGCCTGTATTTACTAAATCCTAAGTACAGCTTCTTGTAATTATTCCTCATTGTGTGTCTGGCCTGGGTCAGGACAAGTATCCCTTTTCTGATTAAAACCTTCCCTATTAGACCATTCCAATCAATATGTGGACAAAATAAATCCTACATCTGCAAATGAAAGTTGAATTCAATTAAAATCCAGTTATTTAACACCCACGTTAGTCCAAAATGCAAAGATGAAATAGGGTGAAATACATGTAAAAAGAAGACTTATCAATGTCAGTATCACAATCACTTAGAATCCAATAATTCTCAGACCAATCACAGACCCCGCTCAATGGCTGTGACTTATTAAATTTAGGTCTCTTAAGCTTTTTTTTTTTTTAACATATTTTAATCTTTTGCAGTTTAACTTTCAGATAATGCAGTTTCCTGAATTTGTATATTATGGCTAAGATCAATCTGTGCTCCCATCAAATCTTCTATCAACAGTCTCTCTCCCTCTCCAGAGATTTTTGGTCATTGATGAAATTTGAAATATAAATAAATATAAATAAATAATAGCTAAAATGTATTACAAGTTTGTAAAACAAAGTAATTTTTCAAGTATAAATTACCATTGCTAAAAAAAATAGATTGAAAAGGGAAGGAGAAGAAAATGCATTTTGAAAGAGAAATGGTCTGATAGTTAAAATTCCAATAAAAATTAAACAAAACGTGTGCATTTTGTGAAAATGTTGAGTAAGGATGTAATCAGGACTAATGCAGGATCAAAAGTAAGAAACAAGACCAAAGTGTTAAACTATATTCAAAACTGTGAACTGGAACTCTTTGATGATTTAACTAATATGTGAAGTGGCTGGCGAAAATATTTAGCACCCACAGACACTCTGCAAGAAAGCATTTAAGTGACTTCATTTAAAGCCTTTGGGATATTTTGTCAAAGCTTCTTTTGAAGATAACCGAGTTGTAGTTAAAATGTACTTCTCAGCTCTACAGAATCTGTCTTCTGCGAAGTATTTTAAGTGAAATATCATGCTGAAGTAAGATATGAACTTTAGATTGGAATGAATTATATTAACCACTGTAGATCACTATCCTGAATTGCCTTCTTTAAGGTAATGGTCAAAGTTCCTCACTTTAACCTCAATCTAAGTCATAGACTGGATTTGGATGACCAATTAAACTCTGACAGCATGGCTTAGAATGATATATGAACATCCCTAATGTTTTTAGTTACATAACAAATTATTATTATTAATTAATTATATGTCTTAATGGATATGTCAACAAAATAGGCTAAACTAAAATGTGGTTGGCTAGTTTATGACCAGTGTATTGTGCAAATGCAACCAATGTTGTTGATTTACTATTCAAAGTATCATGTGAACCCAAGCAAATAATTTAGCAAATCACTAATTAGCATTTTGTGCAAATACAAATGAACAAGTAAAAGATGGAAAAGAAGGAAACCGCAAGCCTCACCTGAACAATCACCAGACAGCATGAGATATTCTATCTTCTGCCCACTTGCCTGACTGGGAATAAGACACACTTACAGTACTTCTCAAGAGAGCCAGTTTGGTGTACTGGTTAAGGCATCAGGCTAGAAGCCAGGAAACCATGAGTTCTAGTCCTGCCTTGGGCACAAAGCCAGCTGGGTGACCTTGGGCCACTCACTTTCTCTCAGCCCTAGGAAGGAGACAACAGCACACCACTTCCGAAAAACCTTGCCAAGAAAACTGCAGGGACTTGTCCAGCCAGGAGTCAAAAACTGACTCAAAGGCACAAAACAAAACAACCCCCCCAACTTCTGAATAGATAAGTCTAGGGCTTCATTGCTAAAAACTGTAGTGAATAACTTGTTCATTCTTCCCTTTGTCACATTCATTGCTTTTAATGTAAAACAATAGGATAGCCACTCAGGTGGAACACCTGATCAACCTTCACTGACCTCAAGGAAAGGCCAAGCAAGGTCATACCACCAAAAATTCCTGGGCTGTAGGCTAGACTGGAAAGTCAAGTATCTATTTATCTATCTATCCATCCACCCATCCATCCATCCCACTTTGGAAAAAGATAAACCAATTCTATATGTTGCCAAGAAAACAACATGGACAGAGCCATGTAGACATCTGAAAACAAGTTCAACTAGAAGGAAATTTTGCTGTAAATTATTTCATTTATATTGGTTTCAAAGATTTGGTTACAGAGGTTTCATGAAGAGCTGACAGTCCTTGCCTAGACAGAGAGGATCTGACAATCTTACAATTTAGGTTCATAGCTACAAGTAATTATTTACAAATGCTTTATGGAAATGGAGGCTGTTTTCTTTTCCAGGAATATAACAGGCTTCTAATTACACCCTGCCTTGCCATTGAGATCACTATAAAGAAGTTTGAAATGCTTTTCTCCTTGGACGTCTAGAGCCTAGATCACCCTGTTGACTGCTGAACTTAAAGACACAACTGCAGAAGTAGATTTGAAGGATTACCAGCTCCAATCTTTTAAATTACTCTTCCCCCAGCTACTGCAGCAAGTAAGACTCTGGATGCTGGTTCAGAGTGGGAGCCAGAATACCTCTGTCCTTTCCTTTCCCATTCTCTTTGCTTGGAGGGCATGTTGCTTGTCTCTCTGCTTGTTAATTTGACGTCACCCTGATCAGGTTCACACACATCGCTAAACAGTCAGAATTGACCTGATTTGTGTAATGTAGTGAACCAAAACCGTATCAACCACATGTCAGTTTAGGGTGATGTATGACACGCACCCCTCTGAATTCATTTAAGTAGGCTGGCAACATAAAGAAAAAGGTGAACATTTCTGGTTAAGATGCTTATAAATTTTGAGCTTATATTTATTTGGCTCCTTAGTGAGAATATAACCTGAGACGCTTCCCAGTGTGCTTCCACCATCTAAAGTCAGGTAGGTAAAACTTCTACAAGACAGTCTTTCTGGTGAGGTTGGGGTTGGGGTTGAGGTTGCATTGCGTTGTGTTGGGTTTTGTTTTGTTTTATTTTATTTTTTTATTGGCTTGCCTTTGAAATAACTCTTTCAGGGGAGGTTTGGTGGTTGAATGCTTTATTTCTCCACAGCAGTATCTCTATGTCGGGGATGTACAGAATTTCAGCTGCCATCCAGCTGTTCAAGCCATAAAACTCTGGCCAGAATGAAATGCGGTAAGAAAGAAAGATCCCTCTCTTTGCTTGGAGGGAAGCCAAACAGCAAACACTTTACTGAGCATTTTCCAAACCTAGACAGTACCCCTCTTCTGCAGCTGAGACAAGAAAGAGATTATTTGGATCAGAGAAAAGGGTGGTAATAGAAAACACTACATCCCTTTCTGTCTTCCAGTTTTCTCTTGCAGTTTGCTGGAAGAACGGTCTTTCCTTCACCCAGATTTCAGAGTTTAGATCAAAAACTGGAAGGTCTGGAGAGCAGAAGGGCCTAGTTCCTTCTTCCTGCCTGCAGCCTCTGTGTAGCAGAGAAGTGGTAGCTGGCCTTTGAGGTGGAAGCAGAGCGCGTAGCTTGGCCCTGAGAGAACAGCTTTCATTTGCCAAGAAAGATGGGATGACTCAAGCACATAAATAATATCCCCAAGATTAAAAAAAACACAGGCCTTCCTGTCAAACTTGAGAAAGAAAAAAAAAATCCAGCTGATTCCTTACTGCAGTGACCAGGGAAACAACTATCATATGATGAACATTCTAATCCTGGAAGATTCTCTATCTGTGATATAACTGATAATTTTATCCACCCCTACATGGGTAGGAAAAATGCAATAATGCCCCAACACCTTTTTTTAATTACTTCAGTAACTGGGAAGGAAAAGCTTATTTGTCCTTTATTAGAATTATTGAAGCATCCAATCAAAAGTCCTTTAAACACCGGGTAGTTTGCTTGTGTAGCTACTGCCAAGGGTGAGAACAGAAACCTTAATCCCCGCAAATCATCACCTCTCTGTGTTACTGACCTGAACGTGCCCCAGCTATTTTTAGATTATAAACTCTTGGAATCAGAAAATGGCTTCCACTTGGCATAAGCAAGTGTTTCCTAATGACTGGGGGGGGGGGAACAATGTTAAAAATCCTCGATCTAACACTCACTACTTATTTTTAGCATGGGGAATCTAATGGTTTCTAAATCCCACCCCCACTCCAAAGCCATAAGCGATATAAACCCCAGGCTGGATCAGAATCCAATTAATAGCAATTCACCTGCTCTCTTAGTGCCCCATTTCCAAGTCTACCACAGCAGGAACACTGCTAGTGGCAGATTTACATCAGTAGAGCTTTACTTCTCTGCACCTGAGGAGTTTAAGATTACTTAAACTTGAGTTTAAGATTACTCTCTCTCTTCCTCATTTGCATGCTTGCCTGCTATCGATAAGCCAAAGCTATCTAATTAAGTTAACTGTGGCCATTAATGTTTTTGAGGGCCAGAAACCTTTCAGTATATTTGCCAGTCTACTTAACCTGCCTTGGGAGAACAATCAAATTAAAGGAGATCAGGTAACATATAAGATGGCAGTCAGCGCTAACCAGATTTCTCAAGTGACAGGCTTTGGGTGGAACACTGAATAGGTTTCCAGATGCCTTAATTCAAGGAGGGTATGACCACGTTCTTGAGGTATAGTAATAAACTTCCCAGCCTTCCCCTTGAGTGTTATTTAACAATAAACATCTAAAATACAGTGTTACTTCAATAATGATGCCATTAAAACAAGTTTTGTGAATGTTTATAACCGATATCCATTTGTCATAAAGCAGAAGATAGAAGGGCACTGCTATTACTGTGCCATCAGAGTGTGATTAATTTGGAAAATAGTTGAACAACACAAGCAAACAGACCTCATCCCATACTATGGGAGAGAAAACAGAACAAAAGTGATGAGCACTCCCTATATGAAATGAAATTAAAGCCAATCATTTTCTTTACCATAGAAATCATGGGAAAGGGGAAAATAGAATCAGTTGAGCACCATTAACAGAATCACAGCATTTATTGTAACCGAAGCAAGGGGCCACTTCTTGGATAAACTGGTCTGGGCTTGGAAGCTAAGCAGGGGTGAGCTTGTCAGTACTTGGATGGGAGACTACCAAGGAATTCTGGAGCTATAGGCAACACAAGGAAGATGAAAGTCACCCCCAGGGAAAGGCAATGGCAAGTCAGCTCCATACTTTTGCCAAGAAAACTGCATTTGAACATGTCCATGATCTGGAGTTGAACAAAACTCAAAAGGACTTTTTTACATTATTGTGATTTCTAAGTTAAATATTTGAGGAATGACTTATTTCGTGAAACTCAAAACACTAGAGAGGAAAGAAAAATCTTAAGTGCTCTCCTAAATGCAATCAGAGAGGGAGCCTTGCAGATCTTCCAGGAGAAGGAGCACCAGAAGGGGTTGACCTAGAGGAGCCTCTTAACTCAGTAAGTGGGAACATTTACCTTGATTTATATCAGAAGCTAAACATGGTTGGCCCTGATTAGTACTTGCACAGGGGACCAAATACTGTTGGCTAGATTGAGAATTTGTTAAAAAAAAAGTTGATGACAAAACACTTCCATGCTATTGCCATGAAAACTACATGGGTACTGTCGCCAAGAATCCGTCTCAAATTGAGGAATCTTTACCTTTTTACTGATACCTTACGAATGCCTGGAAGGATGCTGAGAAGTGATCATTAGGAAAAGCAGAAGAGTTGTATCACCAGCATAATCCAAATGACCTCACCAGCACACAGAATAGAACAGAATTCTACAGAATTCATTAGCTGGAAGCCATGGAGCTCAACACCTCCCACTCAGCATCACTTTCTGGACTTACCGTCCTAAGGAAGAACAGGAACTATTGCAAAGCACCCCAGAAGGATAACATGGCCCATGGTAGGGTTTTTAATTTTTCTGTTCTCTCTGGAACATAAGCAACCAAGTTTTTTTTTTAAACCCACTCTATGCACAATTGAAACGTATTATTTGATCCATCTGATATCAAAGTGGGGAAAGGCTTTATATTTAGCAATAGTTCTATTTTATTTTCCACATTAAAGGCTGCCAGGCACATTTGGAAAACATAGGGACAAACATCATTTCAACTCCTGAGAAATGTACACTCTGGGATAATCCTACTTTAAAACTTCAAGTAAATCTTCCCTCTCTCGCCTGTGCTCTCTCTCTCTCTTGAAATCATGGGCAGCTTGAGTTATTATATTTTAGAATAGCTTACTGCTGATCAAGTTTTAAAGCTAATTGGGTTATTGTACAAGGACTTTGGAATGCCTAGAATTGTGAAATCTTGGTATACTCAATAAAAACATCTCCTGATTTCACAATTTGGTTCAGATGCATTAGTAGTGTCTAAAAGTCGCTACTGTCAGTATTGGAATGTATTTTGGATTATTCTAACTGTACAGTATTTTTAAATAAACAATCATTTAAAACACTAGAGTAGATGTTTGCAAGAATACTGGAATAAAGAGACAGAATATCCCATTATTGATAAATTAGTGGCTAAAGTTCTTAAAGATGACTAAGTATATATCTTATGATCTTAAAAAGAATTCTTACAAAATATTCAGTAAAGTTATTTTTTACTTTTACTGGACACCCCAGAGAACGTTTAAAAAGAATGGTCAATAATGTTGGAAATGTAAAATAACAAAGATCAATGCTGTTTAAATATGTGACTGCTTTTGAATCATATATCCAAAACTTGGGTTTTATCATTATATGAAAAATGATGCAATTATTAACTGGGGAGGAGCAGACAGCAAAAAAAAAAAATGCTTTTCAATGTTGGAAAGACAGTAAGGTCCCAGATCTACAGTCCTAGACCACCATTAAGTGTTTGCTTCTTGTTTATGAACTGGCTCTCTATCGATGTAATAGAAAGACTGATCAATATTATTCCATTTAGCCAAGAGTTAATGGTGTGTTTAGAAAGTGGAGTGAATGATTTTCTCTGAATGTAATACTGTTTTTCTTTTTTGTGTGTGCATTTTGTGAGGATTTTTAAAATTTCTTTTCTCTCTCTCTTTTTTTGTTTTTGTTTAGTAAAATAAAAAAATATGTTCCATAGTACCAAATGCCACTTAGCAGAGGTCATCTACCAAAACACTGTTTTACTGCATGACAAAGCTAGAAATCAAACTGAAAAGCATGTGTAAGAAGGGTTGGCAATATAGCACTTGTAACAATCTGTATAACAACCAAGTAGAAACAGTAAGAACAGACCACGAAACGACGGACTGGTTTAAGATTGGGAAAGGAGTACGGCAGGGCTGTATACTTTCACCCTACCTATTCAACTTGTATGCAGAACACATCATGCTAGGCTTGAGAAATCCAAGGCTGGAGTTAAAATCGCTGGAAGAAACATTAACAATCTCAGGTATGCAGATGATACTAAAAGCGGTGCAAAAGCTGGCTTGCAGTTAAACCTCAAAAAAACCAAGATTATGGCAACCAGCTTGATTGATAACTGGCAAATAGAGGGAGAAAACATAGCGGCAGTGAAAGAATTTGTATTTCTAGGCGCAAAGATTACTGCAGATGCTGACTGCAGCCAGGAAATCAGAAGATGTTTAATTCTTGGGAGAAGAGCAATGACAAATCTCGATAAAATAGTTAAGAGCAGAGACATTACACTGACAACAAAGGTCTGCATAGTTAAAGCAAAGGTGTTCCCCGTAGTAACATATGGCTGTGAGAGCTGGACCATAAGGAAGGCTGAGTGAAGGAAGATACATGCTTTGGAACTGTGGTGTTGGAGGAAAATTCTGAGAGTGCCTTGGACTGCAAGAAGATCAAGCCAGTCCATACTTCAGGAAATAAAGCCGACTGCTCACTTGAGGGAATGATATTAAAGGCACCACTGAAGTACTTTGGCCACATAATGAGAAGACAGGACACCCTGGAGAAGATGCTGATGCTAGGGAGAGTGGAGGGCAAAAGGAGGAGGGGCCGACCAAGGGCAAGATGGATGGATGATATTCTAGAGGTGACTGATTCGACCTTGGAGCTGGGGGTGGCGATGCACTGGTCCATTAAGTCACGAAGAATCAGACGCGACTGAACGAATAAACAACAACAAAACATCAATTAGATCTTAAAAGGTGCCCCAGCACTCACCACCCCTTTGGTTAAAATCTCACATAATTAGGGCAAATTAATTTTCAGTGGGTTTCCTCATGACATAGATGAGAGTAGACAATTGTTCTCAATTAGCAATTAGATCTTAAAAGGTGCCCCAGCACTCACCACCCCTTTGGTTAAAATCTCACATAATTAGGGCAAATTAATTTTCAATGGGTTTCCTCATGACATAGATGAGAGTAGACAATTGTTCTCAATTAGCAATAATGTCAGACAGCAAGGCGCTGTCTTGAATTCCAGATTTTGCTTCTTCAGATTGGGAGATTTAAGATCTGCTATGTGTTCTTTTGGGGCCAACCAGTGATGAGTGCTTTCCTCTGATATGAATAACAAGTATCAGTACAAGGACAGAGAGCCAGTTTGGTCTAGTTGGTAAGGCTCCAGGCTGGAAACCAGGAGACTGTGAGTTCTAGTCCTGCCTTAGGCATGAAAGCCAGCTGGGTGACCTTGGGCCAGTCCATCTCTCTTCAGCCCACCATGTCAAGCTCAGGCAACAAGCCGGTTGGTTAATTCAACATTCAGTTGATCTGGGGAAAAAAAGGCTTGGACCCTGCACCTGTGGGAAAAATGCTAGGAAGGAAAAAAGTACAGGGATATTTCAGTAAAGCAATAATTCACCAAGCTAAATAAACACATAGGATTGAAAAATTTAGTGTAAATATATAGAAGTAAAACATGGTCTGCTCCTACCGTGATCTTGATCCTGTTTACTTTGTAGATTGGCTATTTTCTTAAAATATTGCATTCCAGGCAAATTATGCTAATATCATTTGTAATTTCCCATAACAATGGTCACAGGAGCTGACCACATGGTATATTGCAACCTTCAGTATCCATGTAAAGAGTTACCATATGGGTGGTCAAAGTCACTGTTAGATTTTAATATTTTCACTGAAACCAAATTATATTTAAAGTTCTGCATAGCACAAAAGCAGTCTGAAAGTGAATCCTTTTGTAGCAGACATGTGACTGCATACAAGGATTTTTGGTGTACTTTCACTGAAAGTTGTCACCAGTACCTAACTTAATAAAATGTTCCAGGACACTTCAGAATCCATTCATCCCAAGTGTGTGTTATTAGATAAAAGAAGACCACACATAACAAAATGTCACCTTTTAAAAAGCAACACTATTTCAACACATTAGGTAGAAAACACTTAGAAATCATGCTGTCCAAAAGAGTTGAAAACATACAAAGAAAGAAAGTTGCATGGAAATAAAACTATAAAGTGGAAATTCCCATGGTATTTCTGTACATGGCACATTTATGGCCATGTATAGAATATTTTCCTAATTTGTGTTGACACGCCAAATTTCCATCAGAAATGTGGAGGAATTACTGAAACTGGAAGTGTAAGATATTCCTGTCTCACATTTTCCCCTCTTTTATAATATCTGAAACCAAAGAAAGCAATTTCTCTTGTATGATCACTGTAGTCTAACTGATGTGAGTCTCCTTTTGTTTCACCCATTCCTCTGAACAACTAACTCAGAAGTCTAGCATTTAAATATTCTAGACTGAAAGTAAATGTGCAAAGTTCCATTTCTTATCTCATGGGGTAGTGCAGAAACAAGGTGTGCTTAATTTCCCTACTACCTAAAGAAACTTTGAACAGAAAGAAGAATGCTTCCATATTCTACCCACAGGGTTGCTGTTATGGGGAAAATAGGAGGAGGAAGGAGTATTTGGTATGTTTGCCGCCTTGAGTTATTTATAAACATAATAATAAAGGCCGGATAGAAAATAAATAAATAAATAAATAAATAAATAAATAAATAGAATTAATAACCGCTGATAAAAAAAATGGATGTCTCATTTAGAACATTACAGTTGTTGCATATACTAATCATTTTCTTTCCTACATAGATATGTCCTACTTCACACAGACACTCCCTTCCCTCCTTCCAGTAGAAATAGCCAAAAAGAAGGGGAAAATATTATTTATTTATTTATTTAGTAGACTCTGGAGATTGGGGGGGGGGGGGGAGGAAGTAAAGCAAAAGAGAGAAATCCTGTTTAGACATACAGTACATACATACATACATACGTCACTAAATAAGCAGCTCTTCCCAATTACAGCCCAGTCTTCAAGGGCATTTTCACCTCTTGCTCCCTAGTTGGTAAGTATAATTCTATTTACAGTGCCTTTATTTACAATTGCTTACACTATTTATAAGCCATTTGGAGAGGATTATTATCCTGAAAGGTATGATATAAATGTCATAAATAAATGATATAAATAATACTCAGTGAGAGCCAGTTTGGTGTAGTGGTTAAGACATCAGGCTACAAACTGGGAGACGGTGAGTTCTAGTCCCACTTGAGGCACAAAGCTGGCTGGGTGACCTCAGGCCAGTCACTCTCGCTCAGCCCTAGGAAGGAGGCAAGGGCAAACCACTTCTGAAGAACCTTGCCAAGAAAACTGCAGGGACCAGTCCAAGCAGTTGCCAGGAGTCAACAACTGACTCGAAGGCACACACACAAACAACACTCGGGCCAGCAGAACCTTAGGGGGAGGGAAAACACAGAGGGCATCTGGACACTGGGACATCAAGACTGCAAAGCACGCCCTCATCTGTATGGTTTGTTTGGGCAACATGAGTGACTCTGGAAATGAAGATGTGCAAAATAAAGAAAGCACTGGTGCGGACATGGTTTTTCTACTCGAGCCTAACCTTGAAGAGGTTTGGTCTTTGTGCTTTCTCCTATGGAGCACTAGGCAAACACCATTCCCTCTTCTTGAATAATGATTCTCAGATTACGCCCTGTTGTGCACCAGTGCTGAATCAGAGGCAGCTCTCGGAAGGGATTCAAGTGCCAGGAACCCAGACATGAATAGGTCAAATGATGAGAGCTTGGGAGTAGGGGGAGGTTACATAGGTATCTATGCCAAAACTAAAAAGGGGCGGATTTAATTTCTTTTTTAAAGACCAGGCCAAAGAAGTTACTATTCCTCAGTCAAATTCCCAGCCTCTAATAGCTTTGCCAGTCTGGGAATGCCCAAGGAGGGCAAGGTCTGTCCATGGCCTGAAAGAAATTCATTTTCCTGGGAAAAGTAATTCACTTTACAGTTCTGAGGCTTACCACACAAGTTTGCTGTACACAGGGCCAAGAATTTCTGGATCTAATCCTGACAGTTCCTGGCTGTCATGTTCACCGTTTCAATGTGCTTGGTACATCGTAACGTTTCACATGTCATTAGCCTGATACGTGTTTGATCTCAGAAGGGAGGAAGATTCCTCTTCGGGGAGTTCTTATCTGTTGGCTGCTGGGTTGGAATGTGTTTGGGTTATCTCATGTATTCAAGGTTGCTTTCCCAGGATGTGTAGAAAACGGTTACCAGCACCTGGGAGGGGGGTGGTTGCTATGGCTGGTAGCGGGGAGGGATTACGTTTGGAGCCGAGGGTTTTTAGTTTGTATTTGGCGCGCTTTTAGTCATTCTCAGCTTTCTCTGTAACTGTCATAATTTCCCTAATCAGATTTCATTTAAGTAACCTCTTGTGAGTCTGAGTGTTTGGGATAGGCAACCATCACACTGGCACTGTGATTATAAAGGACAATCCAGCAGAGGGGTCTAACCAGAGTTTTCCAAATCCATACACTGGATAAAAACCAGACTGTCCTGACTAAAAAAATTAAAATCAATTGGCAGGTGCCCTTCATTAAAGAAATAATCAAATACTGTAATAGAGATACATATATATTATTGCAGCCAAGTAACTAAGAGAAGCAATCGTGTCAGTAGCAAACCAAGGTGATGCCACACTGACATCATCACATACATGCCACTTTCATAGATTTGTATGACATCAAGTATTTCTTCATTTGCCCCCACATGCTCCCCAACACCCACAGAGAGAACAAAACTAGGAAAACGAGTACACATGCATTATAGGCCCGGTTCAACCACGCATGTTCAGCAGTTGATAGCTAAAATGTCAAATTATCACTTCTATCAGCCTTTTCCAATCTAGATATCTTTCAGTGGGGAATTTTGAGAGTTGAACCTTGAAGGAGCCCCAACTGAGGGGCTTCCATGTACCAAAATGCCATAATGGAAGGCAAGGAAGTCCTATCATCGCTAATAAGCTGATTTTCAATGCAATGAGTTCACAGAGTTAGTGGCTAGCTTACCAGAGATTCAAAGAAAAATTAAGAAATGTATATACATTACGTGTGAAAGAAGCTTCATATGAGAATTACCCAGCTTCAGTTCAGGAAGCTCCAGCACATATAACATGGGATTACGAAGCTGGGGCAAAGACAAAATGCAAAGCCTTCGTTTTAGAGAATAGCCCCCTGTTGGTGGTTCATACCTCCTATGTACCAAAAGCTGTGCTAGCTGGTACCTTGCTTCCAAACATGATTTAATCTGTAAAGCTCCAGTCAGGCTAGAACTCCTTTTCCCCAGGAGTCCAGACCTGAAAAGATGCAACATTCTGATATCATTCATCAAAGCTCAATAGAGTTGCTAATATCTGCTCCTTTTCCTTCTTTTAAAATCCTTTTGTAGGGAACAGCACAGTGATTATATAAGCAGACAGATCTTGAGTGAGGCAAAAACTTGTGATGTTTAATCGTACAATGATGCCATTTGTGGCTATGCTTGTTGTAAAGATGCCCAGAACAAACTGCACCAAAGAACTTAAATAGATAAAAGCCTGTTTATATTCCTATTTTTTAAAAAATGTTGAGAATTATACTATACTGCAAGATCTGACAAGGGATACTATTTGAAGCAGTTATTTTAGGACAATCCAAGAACAATCTTAGATTCTTGGTGGTGCCAAAGCATTTTTTGAAAAGGTACTTCAAAGTATTCCCTTACATAGGAAAAAGCCCAAAGCAGCCAGAAGATTTAAAATTTATTCCACCTGGAACAATATAGCAGCATTAGTAAAACAGTACATCAGTGCATTCAGAAGCATAAATCTGTCTCCCCACTGCGTTGCAGAGCCTGGCCTTCGCACATAATAATCAATCTAGGAGCACAGATAGCTGAAACAAAGATAGATTGCTGTTTTATATCACACAGAATCGAGTTCAGCTCACAGAGCAACCTGAGACACATGGATAATTAGTTGGGGGAAAAAAAGTATAACATAAGCCTCAAACAACTTTCTCTCTTCAGAACTCAAAGGCAGAGGGAGCTATGTGCAAGCTGATGTGCAAGTAGAATTTCTCCTCAGCCTTTCAACACACTACCACATGCACCCTTGATTTGCACAACTGACACAGGTATAAGTTACCAGCAGCAGCCTTCATACTGGTGGCAGACATGGAGAGTCAGCCTTCAAGAGACATTTTTTCCTTAAAGCCAAGTTGAGGCCTCTCGACCTTTCTAATGGATGCAGGAGGCCATCTGGTAATGGGATGATGTCACTGGAAGGAGCGGGTCTGAATTTTTCAACACTTTGTTTCTTTGGGGGATGAATGGGTGGAAATGGGAGCAGCAGGCCTTTGAGAGGCAAAGAATTCCCATTCGAATGCTTAGCTTCCTCCAGTCCCTAAAAAATGCCCCCATATCTGTGTTTTTCATAGTCTTAATAATGGGTAGAAATGGAGGTGGTTCACTTCCAAGGAATTTTCTGTTCCCAATTCCATCCTTAATTCTGGCTTCAGGAAAAAATAAATAAATAAATAACCACTGAAAATTGGTAGTTTTGCAGCCAAGTTTCAGTAGTGGGATCTCCAAGTGCCTGGAGGCCACAGGTGGCCTGTGCATTGCCCATCTCTGTCCTAAAGTATTTCAAAGCATACATGGATCTGAAATTAATGGTGTATATGTATACACCTGGAATCTTAGAAAGAAATATTATGGCAAAGCTTTCTCACTCAGTATTTGACCAGATACTCCAGATAGCACTGGCCCTTACCTTACTCCCAGTTGCAAAAAACGAGACCAGCTTTAGACATCATTTTCAGTGGATATCTTCTAGAATCACCTGAGCCTGGTTCTAAACTTGGTCTGCCTCTGCCATGCTCTTTCAAGGAGCAGCAAACTCTTTCTCCTCTCCCACTGGGGTGTGTATGTGGGATAAGCACAGAACTGGACAGGAGCAGCAATGGTGAGGAACAGATGATGCCTACATCCAGAGCCTTAACCAAGGATCCCCCAAAACTTGGAAGGGACATTAGTAATGGCTACCTATTACTCTTGATGGTGCTGATGGATTACAATTCAGTTCTATCTCCTTTGGCTTGAAAAAAGACCACAGACCTCTATAGTTATTAGTTAACTAATCTAATATCTAAGATAAATATAGCTCTACACAGAAGTACACCTGATATGATTAAAAAAAATGTGTGGTACCAAGTAAGGAGAAACCTTGGCCCTATCCCTCCATCACATCTTTGTTGCTCATTCCTTCATTCCTTATTGGGTTGCTGGTGTGTGTGTATGGTGGGGGGGGGAGAGTGTTGGACATTTGCAGTCAAGAGCTTCTTATACAATTTGCCATCTGATTTTTTTTTATTTCAGCTCACAATACTCAACATTTTATGTCAGCAGTTTCAATGTAATTAGACGGCCAGATGTGGTCCCAACATGGAACTTCATTATGGAGATGCATACTTGAGGACGTGAGGGCCTCGCCCATTCAAATTTCCCTCTTGTCATTCAAAAGTACAAAGTGTGCATTTGTGGGTTAGTGCACTCAATATAAAGATATAATTTACCAAGCCCACAGTCCCACTTTGAAAAAAAAAGGGGGGGGGGAGGGATAAACTATACACTATAAATAGTTAGTGAATCAGCAGCCCTCTAAAGAGCAATTATTGTTTTTTTTTTCAACTAAGATCGCTAACTTTTTTTCCTGGCAGACTCTTGTGCCCTCACCACCTACCTGGCATGCAGAAATGAAGCAGATGGAGCTTCATCCATAAGTTTACCCCCCTGCCTAAAACTGATAAATTGCTGCCTTTCAGGCAGCTGTTAAAAGCAAAGGAATCTTCCAAAAAGGATTGGAAGTTCTTCTATCAGATTACAGGATGTCATATATCTAAGAACTGTTTCATTTCCCACACTGCAATATATAAATATCTCAATATTTTTCAGAGAAATGTGGTAGTAATCTCTGTATCTCAAAGGAGCCCAGGCGATTCTCTATAGAGTTTCAATCTTACAGAGATTTAGCTCTATTGTGCTGTAAATATTTCCAACAGTGCACCTTCAAATTTGTAACAAAGGAAAAGAAGGAAATCTTTTCCTTTTTTTTTTTTAGCAGCAACAAGGCAAAAATAGGTCCTACATAACCATCCTATGATTTAGTGCTTTAGAAAGAGAACAGTGGAGAACTGCAAGAAAAAAATTAAAGAACGTAAAGGCTCCAAACCAGTTATGGGAGACTCATACTTCCAAGTGAAAGTTTGTTGGAATAAAATAGAGTCTTATAATAGAACTAGATTTTAAAGAATAGCTTGGGTAACCCAAAACATTGATCAAATACAATCCATATATAAACCATGGTGAAAAACAGGCCCAAAGGGAGTATGGTGAATGAGATGGCAAGCACTCATCCCATTTTCACTGTCAGCCAGACACAATTCTGAATTTCAAATTTACCTTCATTCATCTCAGACATGGAAACTACACCTGCACAAGGGACAGATTGCTTCCTGGGTCACAAGCAAAGTCAGGAACCAAATTCTTCTCTTTCTGCTAAAGAGGAAGAGGTTTTGCCTTTGAGAAGACTACTGGAGAATCCAGAGAGAAAAAGAGTGAGAAGCTATCTGCTGAGGTTGGAAAGAGGAGAAGAATCTCTTAGATCTCTGTTAAAGCAGTAAAAAAGTCAGTAAAAAAACTGGAGGGAAAACTTGAGGAAAATGTCCATGAAAGCAAGCAAGGGAACTTTACTTGTAGGCATCAGGTCTTCCTACAGCACATGTAACAAGCTAAGCTAGAACTAATGCATAGGATTGCTTTTTAACAGAGTGTATTGCTACTGGCTCTGTACAAGTCCAGTCCTTGTGTGCTTTATGCAAAGTGGCACCTCTTCATGTCAGAGTTGCTTTTATATTAGTGGCAGATCTATCATCCTTTGAACTGCTAAGGTTTTTATATTGTCCTGTATATTCTTTTTTATTGGAGGCTCTTTTCAGATGTCTGTGTTTTGAACAGTTCTGTATTTTTATCCCCTGTACCACATCTGACTATTTGAAAATTAAAAAGGAAACATCATATTCTCCCTTTTCCTTTGATGTTATAAATAAAGTTTGATTCTACATATTTCTTGTGATATTGGTCTCATCCTGCATGGGAGGAAGGGGCTGATCATATGCTTCAATGCTACAGGGCCTGGAAGTTGTGCTCTAGAATGTATTTCCCTTTATTATTTTCCACCCTTTACTAGCCAGTTGGAAACACATGCTGTGAGGGCCGTCTCCCTCTCACAGGCTAGAGTTGGAAGGGAAGACACCAGATAAAGACATCCCCCAGGAATATAGGTACTGGCAGCAGTAACTATCAAGCTGCACCCCAAAGCAAGCAGTAGAGCTAGAGTGGGTAGAGGGCTTCTGGGAGGGGAAACCCCCAGCCTCTCACAATATGGGTTCGATTTGCCAATACAGGGAGTTCTGCATAATACTGGCAAATGCAGATTAAAGGGCGAGATCTAAAAGAGTTTTCACACAATGTGGCTTATGGCTCGTCAATGTTTGAAATGTCTTTATATTGTAAAAATGAGAAGATGGAGCGATATGTTTCTATATGGGCTAGGTTTAACAACATATTAAAGGTTTGAGCTTGTTCTATATTAATAGTATATGGATCTTTAAAAAAAATTATTTAGACCTAGTTCATTTTAATTATAGTTTTATATATATATATATGTACACATGTGCATTATTTTATTATCACTGTTGTATTATTATTTTTATTATATTTATTTTGGTTATGTTTTTTTTATATATATGTTGTATTTCACCAAGTGAAGAAAAAAATTAAAAAGCAGAGGGCTGTGTTCCTCAGGATATGCCATTCAACTAACAGTACGACATTATGCAAGTTTACTTAGTAATATGTCTCTTTGATTTCCATGAAACTGATCCCCATAAAGTTTGCTTAAGGTTGAAGCCTAATTTACCATGCGTAGTTACTCAGACATTAAACCTCCAAGTCTCATGTAGTCCAAACATGAAGTAATATGTAGACTTTACTCCAGCACACAGTTAAGATGCTTAACTTCATTTAAAACACAGCCTGTCAGTTCCAAGTGCCATTTAAAACATACTTTTATCTCTCAAATTTGGTCTTGTGATTCTTACCCCTGGACATTTCATGTGAAGAAACCTATCAAAGCTGCAGGCCCAGCACTGACACCATCAAAGCCACTTGAGGATGGCTCTTTTTTTTCAGCTGTCCCCTTCTTAACTATCTCCTTTCAGTTTCCCTGCAGCCAACTGTAGGGTATCTCTTTGCTTGATTTGAGTGGGTTTCTGCAAGCTGTTTCAGGAAGGCTGCCTTTAAAATATGTAGGAGTCTATTCATGCAGAATAGAGATTAGTTAATCTTTGGCTCAGAGGAACCAAGGTTTTCAAAGAATATTCAAGGCACTGCCATATACTTAATAGCCGGAAAGAAGCAGGATATAGTATACAGTTCCTCCCATGCTTATTCTTACAAAGTTCTTCTCTTTCTTCCCAGGCTAATTTTTGATTCTTATCATTTTCAACCATCTTAGCAACAACAAACTTTGGGAGCAGATTAGAAGCCAGGCAACCACCACCCAATTAATTCATATAACTGATAGAGTAAAGTGGGGGTGGGGAGATTCTAACCTAACCATCTCCCCCTTTTCCTTATTGTCACAGAACTTTTTAAAAGCATTTATATGAAGAAAAAAAAGATGCAAAACGTCTTCCCAATGCACAGACAGTGAACGCATTAGTTCAAAGACCCATTGTTAAAGCATAGTTACACCTTTTTAAAGGTGTATATCAAACTTTTATACTGTACTCTATTAATGAATCTAGACAAGCTTTGACTAAATGGTCCCTCACTATATCCATGTAGGCTGGTCATTTTTCCTTCCCCACCCCTTCAACTTATCCTGCCCAAAACTGGCAGCTGCTTTAGCAATGGCAACAGAAGATTTCTAGTGGGAGGGAGCATTCCCAAGGATCCATGTGCACCTTTATTCCATCCACCCACCCCAAGTTCTCCTTTAACCAAAGGATGGGGAGTGGGAACTGGTGGCCTGTAGTTATTCCTAACTGACAGCATTCAACTGTACCACCAATATGACCAATGGTGAAGGATACTGGGAGATGTAGCTAAGCAAATATCTGGAGAGTCCAGGAAAGCTGGAGCTTTCACTGAATTAAAAAAAAAAAGCAATGGCATCTAGCTTTCACCACAGCTGAGTTCAACAAAAGTCAAAGCTTCCATTTCCTCCATCAGTATGAGCTGGAAGGATTTGGTTTTTTTCATCCATATATATTAAGAAATTGTCAATCTGATATAAATGAGGTTGAAGATTATCCTTCTGCAACCTGGTACCCTCTAGATATAGATATACATATATATATATATTAAACAACTCCTATCATCCCCAGCCAGCATGAGCAACAAAATATTATCAGCCTCAGTTAAGTCAGAAAATCTACAAAGGGAGGTTTCCTGCCATTATAACTCCTACTCCAACCTCAATCCCTTGAAAGCTTCTTTATTTATTTATTTATTTATTTGCCTTTCTATTCTATTAGCTTTCCCCAAACAGTCAAGTACAGCCAAGATTTGTCAGACCTTGTATTTTTTTCTCCCCACAGAAAATCTGTTGGTGGAAAGGATTAAACTAGGAGATTGCTCTTGCTGATTCTTCCCCAACAAAGAGGTGCCAAATCAGTCCGAGTATTAAAGTAAAGGAGGGTGTAGATGCTGGATGCTGCATCCTCCACCCTCTTGCCTCTACTCACCTCCATTGCTCATTCTAGAGATGGGGTGAAAGAACTTGATTTAATTTAATAAAAAGAACTTGATACTAGGATGGCAGCCAAATGGAGCTATGCCAATAATTGCAGGAAAAAAGGTCCAGAAGTGTATTAAAGTGTCTGTGTGTGTGTGCGCACGCACTGATACAGGTAGTCCTCCCTTAACGACTCTCCTGTTTAGTGACCATTCAAAGTTACAAGAATGCTAAAGAAGTAACTTTATGACCAGTCCTTGCACTTATGACTATCGCAGCAGCCCCACAGTCACATGATAGAGATTCAGGTGCTTCGCAACCAGCACGCAGTGTCCCGCAGTCACATAATTGTCATTTGTGCGCTTCACAGCCGGCTTCTGACAAGCAGGGTCAAGGGAGAAGCCAGCAGTAAAATCTCAAGTTGTGGTCACATGATGTCTCACTTAGTGACTGCATCACTTAGTGATAGAGCTGCTGGTCCCAATTGTGGTCATTAAGCAAGGACTACCTATACACACACAGAGAGAATGTACCTACCACACAATTCTATAATTAAGTTCTTTCATACCTAACTGTATCCATTCCTGATTATAGTGTGGCCAAAATGAGTGAGCTATCCCAAATACTGATTCTGGCATGGATGATCTTGGCACTAATTTGGGAGTAAGTCTCTGAATTCCATGGAAGTTGCTTGCCTCAGAGAATTAAGCAACTGTTAGCTGAGCACCCCATCCATCTTTTTTATAAACAGAAGCTTCAAAGGAAAATACTACTGACAAACGCAAATAAAGCCCTTCAATGGGAGTTTGGGGAGGATGCCATTATCCATCATCCTAGGAAAATAAAGAACTGGGAAAGGCCACCCAAACTTCCCACCGTAACGCCATTGGTGCGCCTCCAATACTACGCCACCGTGGTCCAGATTAGCGTGCCTCCCCTACTACGGTATGCCGCTGACTCTACCTAAATAACGCTTACGGATGTCCTCTAATACAAGCTAGATGTTAGACTGCTCGACGGATGACAGCTGTGCAAGCTCGCCTGTCGCGCGGCCGCCTCAGCAAATCGTTCGGGCTTCGAAAGCGAACGCCGACGGCCCTGCACGCGGGCGGCCGGGCGAGCGCTGCATCTCATCTCCGCCCGGGCGGTCCTGGAGCCGCGACGCCGGAGATGAGGGCGGCCTACCCAGAGGAGCTCCCAGAGGATGCCGCCTGTAAGGAGTACAAAGAGCCCGGCGACGGCGACGCCTCACCCTTCTCCTGCTGCCGCTGCTGTCCTCGGAAAGAGAAAAGGTTGCCGCCCCGGCCGCCTCGGCCAAGCGGGCGCCTCCTGCGCTCTGCCGCTCCCGCTTGCATGGACCACGCGCTGCCGCCCGCTCCTCCTCAGTCGCGCGAGCAGCCTTTCCGGGGTGTGGGCACCCTGCACATTCTGCCGCTTCTCCCCCGCTGCCGAGGCTGGTCTGCGCGCTTTCCTTGCCACGGTGGCTGGCCGCTTTCTGTTCTTCTTCCCCCCTCCTTCTGTCCCTTTAGGAAGGAAGAAGGTGGGTGGGGGAGGACGAGGAGGAGGAGGGAAAGGGAATAGCTAATCTGAGCACAAGGGCGCCATTAAGCTTCTGTGGCTTTGCAGCCGAAGCGGGTTTGCTTTGAAGCGACCGCTAAATTGGGAGCGCCGCGGATGCCCTGCGCGCCCTCTGCCGGCTTACGGTGCCAAAGACAAGGGATAGAGCCTTCAAATTCAACCCGAGGTGCAGATCGCTATCGCCAGACTTCATGCTTGGGCGGACGCCGTGTCCCAAGCCAGAGCCATTGATGATCGACTCACTTACGTGGTCCTATGGATGCCATCAGTCCGCGATAGAGAGGGAGATAGAAGAGCGTCCTTCTGAGCCAATCCGTTGTCTCTGGGAGCAGTAAAGTTTTGCCCGAGAAAGATTTATGGTCCCTGGTTCATCCATGGGATTTTAGAGAATTTAACAGTTTTTATTTTCCTGCACTCTCCCAACACTCCTCCCCTCCTTTTTTGTAACCCGGACTGTCCCTACTATTAAGGAGAGCATTAAGTTGTAACCTAAGGTGGCAGATGCTAAAAGACAAGGCATGGCTGAACTGTAGAATATGATGCACTTATTGGTGATGGCCATCATTTTCTCTACATTGTCCCACATCAAATGTACATGTCACCTCGTGACTAAGGCAAATTCGAACTCAGCGATCAAGACAATTTACTTTTCTGCCAACTCAGAGGCTGGAGGAATGCAGTTTAGTGCAGCCATCTAGGTGTGCCCTAAGTTAGACAGTTGTATAAGGGGATTGATTCATCAGGCTCACCATTATTAGTCTTTACTACCTCCTTGATCACCAATGGCAATTCCAGCTCCTGAGGAGCCATGGTGGAAGAGGAGAGTCACCCTCCAATTCAGGCATTTTCGCTTGGCCACAGTGTGAGCATGGAATCTGCAGAGGGTGTCAAGGGGGGCGGGGGGCAGGAGGCAGGGGAGACAAATAGAACCACTTCCATTGGACACACGCTCTGCCTCCTTTAAATGTCCATTGTGATGTCATACATACAAAAGGGGCAGAGCTTGCATCGTGACAGTGTGATGCCACTTTCCTCATTTTGATGAAAGCACTGGGTCCTGCAGACACCACTGTATGTAACACAAGAGTGTTCAGTGAGAAGAAACCTTTCCTTGATCTTTAAAATCCTGTAAGGAGGGAACCCGGAGAGCTGTACAGTATATGCTTGTTGACTGGTGGTGTTAAGAACTGTCTGTCTGTATGGAAGTGTCAAAGTTGAATTAAAATCAGAGCCCTTATCAAGATAACTTGTGGCTCCCAGAATTCCTGTGCCTCATAATTCTGTAAGACTGAAATATATTCATTTTCTGCTTGCAGAAATTATGGGTGAACAGCAAGCAGCATTGTAACACTGGCATGTCACTGGGTGTAGTGGTGGAATAGCTATCAGAATGCTTGTGTTCCTGTGTATTGATTGCTCTGAGGTTTTAAATCATGAAATCTAATAAAAGGTTGTGTGGTTTGGGTGCAGACCTTCAAGCTTTATTTAGGCAACATTCTATCTGAAGAAGGGCAAATTTTACCAAACTGCTATGGAATGAAGCTCCATAATTGCTTCTGTGGTATTTTACATATTTGGGGGGGGGCTGTTATGCAAGAAGTTTACATTCACAAAATGAAAGAATGCTGGGCACACTTTAGTTCCACTGGAGTTGAATATGATTATGGTTAGTGCAATAAAAATAGAGATTAAGGGAACTGCAACTTAAGAAGCCTTTTCAGTTATTTTTTCCCCAGTGGTGTACAGTATTAAATCTTTATATAGATACTGTGGCTTTGGTCTAAATTTGTGCCTGGCAGCTGTAGACGGTTATCAAAACCAGCTTAAAAGCCATATATCAAATATTACCATGCTGTTCAAGAATAAATACAATTACTATTGATTAAAAGGATCACAGTCAGGTTAGGTTTGAACATTTCAATTAATATTAATTTGAACCTGAAAATTGTTGAATTAAGCCTCCCTCCCTCCAAAAAGATAGCTTACGGCTGGCTTATTTGAGGTAATTCATATGTTTGTGTTTACTATGGTTAAGATGCAGGTATGGGCAGTCTGTGGCACTTGGTTGCTGAGTCAGAATTCCCATCAGCCTCAGCCAGCATTAGCTAATACTGTAGTCTTTTCACTGTTGAAGAGTGAGAAATCTGTTTCGTTTACATTTTAATGCAAGCTTATATGGTTCAAACTATCCAAATCAGTATGTGAAATATAGCTGTCCTTCCCCCCCCCCCCGGTTTTGTAATTTCCTCACAAAAAGTGCATACATTATGGGAATCTGCCTTCCTTCTCCCAAGATAGGTAAGTAGGTAGGTAGGTAGATACAGTATTATGCATTGGGATATTGGGGATCCCAAGCAATTTCTGAACAGCAGTGACAATTGCACAGAGCATGGTTATCTTTTAAGAGTTCTACACATTTATCAGTCAAAAGGAACAACACATTCTCCTCACATGACCCTCCAAAACACTTTAGCAGTGGAGGGAAGGGTGAAAGTCTGAATTCTTAATAAGAAAAAGGTTTGTTGGTGCAGTAAGCACAAGTTATTAAAGACAGACCCGGAGTGAAGGGTCTTCAGCCTTACCCATGATCATAAAGAAAAGGGGATAAGAGAGCCAGTTTGGCCTAGTGGTGAAGATGCTGGGCTAGAAACCAGGAGACTGGGAGTTCTAGTCCCGCCTTAGGCAGGAAAGCCGGCTGGGTGACCTTGGGCCAGTCCCTCTCTCTCAGCCCAACTCACCTCACAGGGTAGCTGTTCTGGGGAAAATGGGAGGAAGAAGTGTTAGATATGTTCACTGCCTTGAGTTATTTATAAAAAAGGTAGGATAAAAATCTAAAATAATATGACTCCAATTATTTCAAGCATCAGAATCCAGGGCACATTGCTTCATTTCTGAATTGAGACCCTTTTCCCCCAGCAAGACTAAATATTAAATTGATAAGCCATATTTATAACAATATAAATCAATGTTTTTTTTCCCCAAGCTGACAGCAATCTAGTAATGTCACAAATACAAAAGATCAGACATTTAACCAAACTAAATGCATATGACAGCCAGTTTAATGTAGTGGTTAAGGCATAAGACTAGAATCAGGGAGACCATGAATTCTTGTCCTGCCTTGGGCACTAAGGCAGCTGGTTGACCTTGGGCCAGTCACTCTCTCTCAGCCCTGGGAAGCAGGCAATGGCAAACCACCTCTGAAAAACCTTGCCAAGAAAATTGCAGGGACTAGTCCAGGCAGTCGCCAGGAGTCAACACCGACTCACGAGGTACCCACAACAAATTACATTCTAAATTCCTATAAAAGAAAGGTTAAGGTATTTTTGCCCAACAGGGATGTAGCTTACCAGTAAACATTACTGGTATATATTATTACTGGTGAATAAATGTTACAACTGCTGTAATTAAGTTTGAAAAAACAGGGTAAACTGAAGTTGTCAGATTTTATACCTCCTTATGTTAACTTTGAAAATAATAATTTAAAAATCCATCCCAGAATGTAAAGTGAAGATAAAGGTGAAGGTTCCCTTGGCTCAAGTTGGATTTCTGGTGACATCTGTATAGCCTTTGTCTGGGGAGAAAATGGAAGTCATTTGTCATCGCCAGGACTGCCTTCTAGGAATTTTACTGGCTTCTCAGTATAGCCTAAAGTTCTGGCCTTTCCTGGTCATCTCCCATCCAAGTTTTAATCAGTCCAAGCCTGTATAATTTTCCAAGATCAGCCAAGTAAATGATAGAAAATTACAACTAATGTGCAGCATCTGGAATGGAAAGAATTCCTTTTTTCCTTGGTGGCCCCCAAATCTGCTCTGGAAGGTTGGGGGACCCTCAAATAGATCTGAAGGAGACATTAGGTGCAGGTAAGGAAGACAGCATCCCCTTGTGTACCTGGGCCAAAGCAGCATTAGAACACATTCTGTGCAATAACAGAAATATCTCCACAAAAGCAGCAGTATAGGGATAAGTAAACAAGAGGCAGCTTTTAACCTTGTGTTAGAAATGAACTGCTTCGTTTCCAATGAACTGTTCAGTTGAATTCTAGCATCCTGCAAAAAAATTCTGTGAGCATAATCTTGATGAATGAATTAGTTTGCAGGAAAAATTACTTGAATAAATTAAGCCTTGATAAATGAATCAGTTTGCAGGAAAAAATTACTGTATATATATCATGTTTATTGAATTTATATAGCTCCCCATCTCCATATATGACTCTGGGTAGCTCACAAACAGTTAAAAACAGTATGAAAACAACAAAACAATACAACAGTTGAAAACAATGAAAACAATATTAACCAGAAAACCATATCACAAAATAAAACATATCTTCCTTTATTTTCCACAGATTATTCCAAAGGTGTATTAGCCATTGTTAACCATAAGTGGATTTAGAATTTTCTCTTTTAAAAATGATCATATATATAGCTCCACGATATAAGTTAATGATAGGAGTGTAAATCAGCAGCCCTTGGAGCCTTCACTTTCATTTCACTTCCAGAATTGATAACTGAAGTTGCAGAAGCCAGTGCTACAGTTCCACATATATTCTGAGGTAAGAAACATGCAGAAGGCCTGAAATTGGCTATCTGCAGTATTGCCAACAAAACTCACATTCCACACACACAAACAAAAGAACCTTAGAAAAATGCAGAAAATACTAACCCTGGGCAGCCCTACTCACATTGGCCTTTGTTCTCTCTGCCCACCTGCTATGCTTTTCCTAGAAGCATTAAGGGCAGTTTTGGGTCACCCAAAGATTGCCAACCAAGATCTAAAAAATTTATTGTGGATCATTTTCAGTAACACACTTGTGATAACCATGGTACCCTGATATTCTGCTGTATCTTCTGTTTACAACTATTCCTCCCAAAACTTTAGTTTAATGACCCTGACCTTACGTATGTAAATTGGTATCCAAGCATTCATGTGTTCACAAACAATCACCATCTCCTTTTTCTTTACATAGCAGAGTCCCACTGGCATTAAATATTTTAAAATTCACCTCTGCAGTCCTACAACATGGGAGCAGCCAGGGTCTTGCAGCCCAGATGGTTTCCCGATATTCAGCATTTGACTACTGGACAAGTGTCTTTCTAAAGCCAACATATTTTGTGCTGGTTGCTGGTGCAATTCATTGCTTGTGAACAAAACTTCAGATACTCTTTTGTTTGCAATAAGCAGCGCTGGAGTATCACCATGCGCCTATGGTACCTAGAATGCAGGATGGTGTCTTTCTAAAAAAAGCACTGAGCATCTTTCTCTGAAGAGGAGAGTAAAATGAGTACAGTTTGTACTTGCAGACATGTCCAGCAAATAACAGTTTGATCACCACTGTAGCATCATATCTGCTTTGCTCCAGATGTATTTGCCTCCTCTCTTGAAAAACATATTTTCATCAAAGCCACTGAATTGTATAGCATGTTCTACACCTATATCCAGGATTGATCGAGAAGGCTCTTTCCGGCCATTTACACAGTTGAGGAAACGCATCTGGGAGAAACACAGACAAAAGAGATACAGTAGAAGGGAATTGTGAGTGTGTACAACTGTTCTACCAAACTAAACGATTTACAACCAAATTGCTTGAAGTTAGTGCTAACTCCAATCCTGCAAATGACTTCAAGTAATTATATACAAGTGAATAGTGTTATTAATATTTATGATTCTGAATGATGCCATTTACCATAATGCATTTGTTTTTAGCTCATGTGGGAAGAATTATTCCACAAACAACAGTAAAAGCATTCTGAATCGTTTTTATTTGTGCATAGATGTGCAGTACAATGCACAATGGAATATATATAATCTAGCCAGTTTAGATTTTATTGTCAGATTCCATATAGGAATAGCAACAAAACAACAAAAATAACATAGGGCAAACTGTCTGAAAGGCCTTTCAGGGTGCTTTTATGCTGAAACTTAGGGGTCTGTAGTTTCCCAGGCCAGAATACATATGTATATGTGTAGGTCTGTTTGTAGGAATCAATCAATCAATCAATCAATCAAACAAACAAACAAACAAACAAACAAACAATCTTGGCCATTTGTATAGCAGAAACCAAAACCTCAGCAAAGATGTTGACAGCACAAATCTTGATCTCAAGACAAACAGCAGAAATGATTAAGAAACAGAGTTTCAGCTGGAGATACAGTCTCCCAGCAAAGCAGAAGAAGATTTAGGCTGGATCAATGTATATTCCAAAGTTGTAGAAGTAAACTGATTTACTCCAAAATTTGCTTCAACCCAGCAGGTGCCTGTAACCAGCAGTTATAAAGATTGGCATCAAAGGACCCAGAGATATACGTGCAGTATCTCAATCTTGTATTGATTGCCTAGACTTTTCCCTCTTTTCTTTTTCTTTTAGCTTATTTATCTTGACATCTCAGTTAAAGTACCTGAGTTTTGAGTATGGGCATACAACGCATGGTTGTACTGTACATATGCGCACAATTCCACTTCTGTAAACTACATGGATTGCACTTCATTCCAGTCCAGTGGGCTGAACTGAATGCAATGGCTCACTACTGAATAAACACATACAGAGTTTTTTCATTTAATGGACTGGGCGGGAGGGGGGTTCCGTTATTCCTGACTCTATTTTACATCAAAGAACATGATATTCACAGCAACAGTATTATGCAAGTGATATTAATGAAATAATTGCATCTAATTTATGACCTTGCACAAATGATATAAAGTGATGTAAATACAATGGAAATTTTCATCTGTTGTATCCAGAGTCTGTTGCTCCAAGGTCCACCAAGTCAGATTTCCACAATATATGTACTATAAGGGAGACTTATATCTGAAGCCTAATATTTCAGCGGGTTTTACTTCTAAGAAGTATAAGTTGTGATCTCCCTATGGCAAGGAATAAAATAAAGCTCTGGCTTCAGAAATAGGAAAAATATTTTCAAAATAGAGGGCAAATAAAATAACACACAAAATGACTTACATATTCATCCAGAATTAAGTAGGAATCTCTCATCTGTGAAAAGACAGAAAAGCAACAATTACATTAATTTACCATAACATATAACTGTATGTTTAGAGAGTGAAGACAATCAATAATAATAGCAGATTTTATCCATGAGTTTGTATAGCTTATTTTTATTCTGACCTGTTGTTACAAAATAGAGCAAATATAGCCCTCAGGATTGACTGTATCACATTAGAATGCAAATTAAAAGCTATCTGTGCCCAGAGAATTAGATTAGCAGAGAGAAAGGGTCTATCATGGAAATCTGATGCGACATTACATCATTCAGTCCTATGATTGCCCAACACCCACAACTACTACATTTCCAGGAGAGATGCACCATAGAATTCTTCTGATGATTTAAGTGAGTTGCTCAAAAACAGGCACAAGGCAAAAGTCCACATTTAAACATGAAATTGCTCAGATCTTATAAAAAGAAGAGCATAGAGATTTGGAAGGAGTACTCCTTTGGTCCATATCATATTATTCTCTAGGTACTTTTCCCTACCTGAAGCACTGATACTAAAAGTTTGCCTGGCTACAAGAAAATTACTTGGGTAGAGATGAGCCTGAAAAAGGAAACACCATCAATTCCATGTCTCTTTTTCTTGTAAAATCAGCAGTCTTACACTTTGGACATGATTCAAGCAGTTCTCTTTTTAAATACAGGTAGTCCTCATTTAGCAACTGCCTCATTTAGCAACCGTTCGCAGTTACAACAGTGATGAAAAAGTAAGTTTATGACCAATCCTCTTATTTATGACCTTCACAGGTCTGTAAAGCAAAGGAACCTGAAGTAAGATCATAAGCACAGTTGCAGTTTCACTTAGTGACTGCTTTGTTTAATGACCAAGTTGCCAGTCCCAATTGTGGTCACTAAACATGCACTACCTGAATAGGGAATCACTATTATCACAACTATTGGATTGTTATAGTAGACACAAAAGTTTACTTGGAGTTGGTAAACAATTTATTTGCTTGAGAATAACCTCTTATGCTAAAACTTGTAGAAAATATTAGGAGTTCCCATACATTAGCTGATGTGGCCTCTGGATGACAGCTATGCTATTGGTGGGGAAGATCTTAACAGTTCCAGCGAAATACTGTGTGTTTCCAGACCAAGACCTATGGTCATACAACTACTCTGTTTCATTTACTTAATGATACACAGTATTTTCAACCTGCAACCTTATTAGGTTGTTATATCTTTGAATCTTGTATATATTTCAGTAGTTAAGAAGGAGGATAATTTGCTGAGTGCTTTTTCATTAGTAGTGTTAGAAGCCCTCTCTCTGAAAACTTCTATTAACCAAGGCTACAATTTCTGTACATACTTGCTATATTACTATACAAGCAGGACAGGCATCACTTTTGAATAAATGTGTGACAGACTGTGTTGCATGAGATATATTAATCTGCAGCAGCAGCAAAAAAATCATTGAGATACAACATAAAGGTCCATTTTATCAAAGGTTCACATGTTTTCCAGTACTGTTTATGTATGGGACTGTTCAGATATGTATGTAAATATGCACTTCATCTAATTTACTGACGCGTAAGAGGACAAACAGTAAGTTTATAAAATATAATCCAAATGGGGAAAAATTAAAGGATGGGAAAAGAGTTATTTTCATTCCTTTAATGATAGTCTAAAGTAAGACAAATTTGAGATCCTAGGAATGTTAAATTCTGCTGCACCCAACACTAATTTGTGGTTTTGCAAAATCTAATTTTACTTGTTTATGCCCCTGTTCAGAGTATTCGCTATCAACGGTTACGTGATGTATTATAATGTTATTACTGTATCATGATACAGTATTAATATAATTTTATATGTCTAACTATTTTTAGTGGCCCTGGGCTTAAGAAATGATTAAGTCATTATTGTTAATTTCTGATGCAACTGCTTGCAACAGTGTTAAGAAGAAATGGGCAGCAATGCCTCTTGGTATAACACTGGGCATCTAGATTCCAACCATACAGAGCCAAAATGCCGAGGGGCATAAATTGCAAGCATCCTAACAAATACCCATAAAAAGCTTTCTTATACTGTAGCAAAAGGCAAAAGAACCTGGATGCTTGCACTTTTCTGTTAGCAATTAGCATTAGGACTTCTAATCCCAGCATTAAATATGTTGTTTTCAAAATATACGAACAATCAACATTGTTACTTTACTTTTTGATTAGATTCGGGGACTAAGCATGAGAGATCTTTATGACGATGCAGGAATTGTTCAAAATCTTCATCGCTGATGATGAACCTTTCAGCTTCTCTCAGAGCTTCTTCCCCTGTATTTTCTCCTTCAATGAGCAAGCACTGAAATACCTAGAAAGCATCAAGTGTAGGATTAAGAGAGAATTCTTGCTGGTGACAATTACTGTGCAATATAATAACACTATGAAGGGAATCTGACAGACTTTTTGCAAAACTGTATCAGGGACAAGCACATTCTTCCACTGGCAGAGAGCTACTAAAGGGTGTCTTGGCACTATAAAGTCAAATCATTTTTATGCCATCTATATTTTCATGGACTGCAGTCCACCCCATCTAATAAATGACATGAGTTCACCAGAATATATGAGAATTAATTTTAACTTTAACTTTTGTTTGTTTGTTTGTTTTCTGCATATTGGGTGAGTTTGGGAAGGTTTAAGGGCAAAATCCTCTGCCTTAAATTCTGCAGATTAAAACATCAATTTTGGTTGTAACCCCACCGAAACCCCCCCAAGAAAACTGTTTCATCAGGGTGGGCTTTGCATTTTTAGGCCTGTAATGTGTCCTTAAGCCTCTGAAAGTAGACTGTGAGTTGCCCACCCTATGATAAACTCACCAAAGTTTAGGCCATAACAAACATGCAAATGTGAGTAGATCAATAGGTACCGCTTCGGCGGGAAGGTAACGGCGTTCCGTGAGTCATGCTGGCCACATGACCCGGAAGTGTCCTATGGACAACGCCGGCTCTAAAGGCTTAGAAACGGAGATGAGCACCGCCCCCTAGAGTCGGACACGACTGGACTTTACGTCAAGGGAAACCTTTACCTTTACCTTTAAAGTATAGCAGCAATGGACTTATTAGAAATACAGTCCTCACTTACAGGCTGCAATTGGGACTGGCAACTCTATCACTAAGCAGTGTGGTCATATAGTGAAATCTCACATGACTGCACCTAACTTACAATGCCAATTTGTCAGTTCTGGCTGTGGTCATAAAACAAATCAGCTGTGGTTGTTAAGCATGACATCATGTGATCGTGACTTGCAACTTCCTGCTGGCTTCCCCATTGACTTTGCTTGTTGGAAACCGGCTATGAAGGTCGCAATTGGTGGTCACATGACACTGAGCCCGTTGTAGACACATGCTTGTTGCCAAGCACCCAAATTGCTATCATGTGACCTGGGGACGCTGCAATGGCCACAACTTCAAGGACCAGTTGTAAGTCTCCTTTTTCAGTGCTGTTGTAACTCTGAACAGTTGCTGAATGAGTGGTTAGTAAGTGAGGACTACCTGTAATGTCTCTGAAGGAGGCTACCAACAACTGATGCCCTTTTTCATATAGCTTTCTGGCAGACTTCCAAAACCTTTGAGCCATCAGTTCAAATGCCACACCTCCACTCGCATTTCATGGTATCTTACATACTTGAAAATCTTGACTTCAAAATCAATAGGCAGGAAGCAAAACCACTTTTATCAAAGAGATGCTCAGCTTGGCCCAAGAGGCAGACTGCTTTATGGTCCTGCTGCCCCATTCCTACATTGCATTAAGATTTTAAAGAAATTTTGTTCTGCAGTCCTTTATATAACCATTGTAAGTCCCACTGAAGTCAATGAGGCTTATGTCCAGGAATATTGGATCATTGTCCTTCTTGACTGGTCATTTATTATTTAATGACATCTAATGAAACTTTTTAAATCTGTAAACTGCCCAGAGCTGCTAGGCAGCATATACAATTATTGTTATTATTATTGTTATTTCTTCTAGGTAAAAACAATAGACCTGAAGTAAAAGAAACTAAACAGCTGCTATTTTTACACAAATCATATGAGTTTTGTAACCAATTAAGTAAGACTTTACTTTATTCTATGGGTTTTAGAGGCCGGCCAACTCCCAGCAACCTTGTGTGGCTCACATCTCAGAAGTCAGAAACAACAGAATGAAAGAAAAAAGACATATACATCTGCAACCAACAACCCAGCACATTAAAAGAAAACTAGCAGAGTCTCCACAGCCACCCTAACCCCAAACCTGGGAGCACAGTTTTTCAGATTTGGGGAACAGCTGTAGGTGGGAGCCATACTGATTTCTGGGGGATGCTAATTCTGAGGGCAGGTGCCATGACTGAGAAAACACACTTCCTAGGTCCCGATAGACAACACTTTTTAACTGAAGGGACCTTGAGTGCTCCTACCCTGCTCAATCTTACTTAACTCCTGTGAAAATGAAAGAAGACTCTATCATTGCCCATTACTTTTATATGGCCATATTATCAGGTTTTATGTAGGTATGTGTCTGCGTGCAAAATGTTTCAGACTTGAATTGTTTTGAATTTAAAACACTCTGTCTCAAATTCAAAATGTCCTGTGTCAGTGCAAGAGCCCTGTTCTGGGCATGAATCAGTGTTTTGAGCACTTCGGAAGTGTGTCAAGCTTGAAACAGTTCTGGTATAGTGTGAAACACTGCCCATATTACTGAAAATATCCTTTTTTATATTTAAATTTTTCTCTACAACCCATATATATGGCTTATTTCTTCACTTGGTCAAAAAATTCAAATTAAAGTTATCAAATATTGTAGTGATAATTATTTTGGCCTCTATCAAACCTAATTCAGGTGACCACGCTGTTTCACACTGTGGTCAGCTGTTACAGACCCCTCTGAAATGCCTGTATTGGAATCAGAGATGAATATTAGGAAGTGCAGGTATACTAAAAATCTTAAGCTTCAGGTAGAACTCCAATATTTTGACCATATAGATCAGAAAAGAAATAGTTATATCAGTAAGTCCTGTTATGTTTGGGATAAATAAATATACTCATATATGTTCAGCAGGGGATGAAAAAAAATGGTTTTCAAAGGACACAGAGCCTTATATTCAACTGACTTACTGCCACCTAATGGGAGTTGAAGACATTGTGGGATATACAGTATGAATGGATTTCTAGGATCCTTTGCCAATATGCCATAAGCAAATAACCCTTAAATGCAAAGTAGAATTAAAAATTTTTTACTTTAGGACACTGCAGATTTCTGTGTCAAGGTATCTGAAATGTACAGTAACCTATTATAGATCAACCCCACCCCTAACTTTGGTGATGGTTTATATTAACCTATGTTGTAGCAACTGAGTATCTTAGAGCAAAGATGGGTGGCAGTAAATTGATAACTACTGGTAGATTCCCAAGTGATCTACAGCACATTCTGACTCTTAATATTTTAACAATAGTAACCATAAAATTATTTCCTTCATCAGGCCAAATTATAAATGTGAAAGTGAAATGAAGAAAGCTGGAAGGGACCAAAAACAAATGCATGTAGGTGTGTGTGTGTGTCCTCAGGCTCTTTTGAGGAAACTGCTGGATTCCAAATCCTTTCATTTAAATTATATTTCTTTTGCATCAAGTCCAGATTCCTTTAAGGGACTGAAGTTAACTTTTCTAAGAGGTCAAGGAATACAATGGACAGGGTAATGACACAATATGAACCAGATCCACGCCACACACGTGGACAGTTTCTTCTAGAATACAAAGGAGCCGTTTTCTTTATTTTAAAAAATATTTTAGGGGTTATACCCATTTCAGGCAATGTTTCCACTTTATAATACTGAAAGTTGTGCTGTCAACTTTTTGCTCTTACCTTCCAACGGACAGGATTAAGAGCTTTGATCTTCTCATTCATGTCTTCTTCCACATTGAAACGATTGATGACAGAATTTATTTTGAAAGCAACACTGTATTTGTGGCACCACATCTTCAGTTTTTCAAGATTTTCAACATGATTTTTCTTCCCTTGCCCACGGCCAATTAAAACATTGACTTCTTCATTGAAGCTATCACAAGATACAGCAAGAATATCTAGATATTCCCCTAAAACAGAAAAAGTTCACTAGTATTCAATATCATCAGCCAATTGTCATCTAATTCTATTAAGTTCTAAGTGGGTAAACATGATTTATTATCTCACGTTTAAACTGCTGGCTTACTGAGGTTTACAATAGTATATAACAATAAAGTTAAAACCAGAGATATTAAAATTAACTATTAAAAACTAGCCTGTTTAAAAACAAGTATTTTAATATGTTGCTGTTTATATGTCAGTAAACCAAACCATTTTTAGAATACAGAAACCAAACTGGAGCACACAAAGACTTTTAAGATGAAAGGTAAAATATACTTGATGATGGTAAATACAAAAAGCTTTAAATTATGATTGATGAAAAAAGCAACCACTGTTAAAATACTAAAGGGAAGAACTTATGTGACAGTGTTTGTTGGCTTAGGTTCAGTCTGTAGTGTGAATCCAGTTGTGGTTAGAAATCATAATTCATGGCTTAACATGCTGTGTGAACCTAGTGAAGCTCTCAGAATGGTGTAAACATAAAGCTCTCAGAACAGAGAGATACAGATGTTACATTATGTTAATTACCATGCCCCGTGCATGTGATTTTACCTGATTTCTGCCATCACCCCATTGGAGGGGAGTATACCATTCTGATAGCTTCTATATATCCCCGCTCCTTGCAACTGTTGAACACCAGGACATGAATAGCTCCTAAAACTAATGCATTAAATATAGTCTAAAATCCAAAATTCAAAGGTCTCTGAGTTCAATTCCTGGTAGGGACTTTGAAATGCACATGCTAACTTCTGGGTACTGACATCTGACAAGTTCTAAATAGGATAAAACTGGTCCCGTGGTGCTTCCTAGAGGTCAATTTAATTGTGAAGGTAGTGCATGATTAATAAACAGAAGACAGAGACCTTTTAGAAACCTCTAGATCATCGGAAGCTGCCTAATTCCAAGTCAGATACTTGGTCTATCAAACTCCATATTGTCAACAATAACTGAAAGCAGCTCTCCAAATTTTGAAACCCCAGATTTCCAAGGACAAGAAACAGGACACTTTTTTGGACTGCCTGAACCTGGGTTCTCTTGAATACAAGCTATTATCCTTCCCCATATTTTTAATGATAAAGTTTATAGTAAGTACTGTACATGAAGCAGTTTGGGGATAAGAATGAAAACAAATGAAAAGCATTTGTTGGGGCATTCAACAAAATTGCATGCCATAGCAAAAAAATGCTATAGATTCCAAACAGTTTGAAACAGGAGCCTTATTGTCCAGATTTGTCCAGGGGTGGACAAATTTCAAGACCCAGGAGGATAATTTTATCTCCTCAACTGGAAAGACTTTTGCTCTGCTGCCAAGTCCAACCCAGAGCATTTTATTGGGACCACAGTGCTCCAGTAAAAATGCCAGCCAGCGAGTTATGCTCCTACCAGGATATTCCATTCAATTTCTCATCCTGTCTTTTATTTTGCCCCAAAATAAAAGACAGGATGAGAAAACTGGAGGAAATGAAGAAGTTTGTTTCTTACTGTTTTGTTAGGTTTTGGCCAGCCAGCCATATCTTCTTTCTGACTGTTCCATTCCATTCCTTTTATTCTTTTCTCCCAGTCAACCAGCACAATAAATACATTATATAATGCTAGAACAGCTGATTATCATTTGTTTGAGAGCCAGTTTGGTCTAGTGCTTAAGGTGCTGGGCTAGAAACCAGGAGTCTGTGGGTTCTAGTCCCGCCTTAGGCATGAAAGCCGGCTGGGTGACCTTGGGCCAGTCCCCCTCTCTCAGCCCAACTTCCTGCAATGTAGACTATCCTCCTCTGGTGCACAGGGGTAGGGGGGGGGCAACTTGTCAGGGCTAAATACTCTACACATCTGGCTGCTGGACCTCACAAGGATTTCCCAGCAAGAAAAAGCAGCATGAACACTGAACTGCTATGCCATACGATTAAAAAAAAATCATTTCTCTTACCATAATTTTTGAACCATCTTTCCTTCACCATACTGCCATTGGTCACAATGCTAACACTCGGCAACTTCAGCTCCTGCTTGCAAAATTGGATCAGCTTCCCGACAAACTCGCCTCTCTCATGCAAAAACGGCTCCCCACCTGAAAAGTTTATTTTCTCCATACCTGGGATGTGCCAGAGAGAACAAGAAAGTGACAGGAACATTTAAGCAATACCCTACTGCAAGAAGAATATAAATTAAAAAAAACAACACTAGATTTTATGAACTATTTTTTCCCTACATATGAACACAGAATGTTGAATTGGGTGGTTTTGAGACATTTTCTCAATGCATCCCGAAGAGCAGGAACCCTTCCACCACCAGCCCAACCGCCGCCCCTCTGTAGCTTCCCGGAGCCGGCAGCCTCACCTACCCGCCTCTTTGAGCAACTGGAGGCCCCGCTTAGCTTCCTGCAGCGGCAGGACGAAGGAGGTCTTGGCGGTGTGGAAGCAGAACCCGCACCTGTAGTTGCACTGGCGGGTGAAGTGATAGTTGACGCTGAGCGGCACCGGCGAGCGGGCGGCGCCCGGCTCAAGGGCTGCGCTGAGGTAGACTCTGCGGTGGCGGGTTCGCCAAAGACAGAGGAGCGACAGCCGGCTCCAGAGCGCGGCCAGCGCTAGGAGCAGAAGGCGGAGGAACTGGCGGGGGGGCAGGGGCATGGCGCCTTCTCTCCCTTTTGCTTAGCCTCAACCTCAGCCGGGGCTGCGGCGCTCCGGAGGAGAACGCGGCTTTTTAACAGGCAGATAACGGCGGGCATGTGATCACCACTTCCATGGCGAAAGTTTCGATTTCCTTTTCTCGAAAGTTGCGTGATGCCATCCAGGACGCCCAGTCTTTAGACTCCGTGCAGAAGTCCCCCGGCGGCATGCTGCCAGGCCGTGCTCCGAGGAGATACGGTGAAAAATGCTACCAGTGAGGAAGCTGGAAATGGCAGGGTTGGGTCCTGAATCGGACCGCCGCTCCGGTAAGGTGCCTAGGACAGAACAACGTGCATAATATATGCTTCAAAGGAAGGTGTTTTGCGCTGGGAGCAACAGAGACCATGTTCCACACTCTACAAGACACCCCCCCATCTTTTGGATAGTGGCCCTTGCCTGGTGTAGCCCTCCAGCCACTGGAAGTTGCGCAAGCCTAGAAAATGGGATAATTGAATAAAACCATATTTAATTTACGCATAGGTCAGTATGTCAGGTGAACACAGCCAGAAGATAGACAGATATTTAAACTATTTGTGTTTGACACCATTTGCATTAGAGTGATATAAGGCTGTCAGAATAAGAACCAAACACAATACCAGACTCCACACTTAGGTTATAACCACAAGACATAGTAGGTGGTGTTTTTTTTCCATCTAGGAAAAATATGACCTAATTCTATGGTGGCAGTACAGTATGTCTCTGATCAATACACTAGTGTCTGAATCAGAAAGGGCCACACTATTTTTTTTTGCTCCCATTACATCCCCCTAAGTAGGTCTCTTCCTTATAACAGTGTTTGATAGCTATAAATCCAACAAATACAACTTTCTTCTCATATGGCAGTGCAGGAATGGGAACCCTCCTCTCCTTGAATATTTTAAAAGCATATAAGAGGCATTTTAAAAAAGTGTATGCATTGTAAAGGTGGGATGAAGGGAAGAGACTATGGCAACATTCCATTCTTTCCCCCATCCTAAGTTTCTTACTTCATTTATGCATGAGTAACAAAACTCCAGTGCCCTCTTTCACTAACATGCAAATGTCAATATTTTTGTTTATTCGGTGTTTTCATACTACTCTGAACTAGGTGCTCTCCAGGTATGCTTGGTTACAACTCTCAGATGGTACTTAATCCGGGCTGCTGGGTGGGATGTGGATGTTATCCTGTGCAGTGGAGGGTGCCAAGGAAGCATCACGCAGAGGCTTCTATCATGGCCACCAGAGGGTAGATGACACTGTCATTCTGGGCATTCTAACTTAGAATAGTTCCATATGCAGGTTATTCCATATTGCAGGTTATCTCAATGGCACAGCAGTTAGAACGCTTGTTTCACATGCAGAATGTTCCTGGGTTCAAAACCAGCAAGAAATGCTTTATTAGAGAGCCAGTTTGGTCTAGTGATTAAAGTGCTGGGCTAGAAACCAGGAGTCTGTGAGTTCTAGCCCCACCTTAGGCATGCAAGCCGGCTGGGTGACTTTGGGCTGGTCCCGCTCTCTCAGCCCAACTCACCTCACAGGGTTGTTGTTGTGGGGAAAATGGGAGGAGGAAGGAGCATTAGGTATGTTCGCCACCTTGAGTTATTTATAAAAATAATAAAGGCGGGATAATACATACATACATACATAAAAAAGAAAGAAAGAAAGAAAGAAAGAAAGCAAGCAAGCAGCATTTGTGGTATGCTGCTCTGTTTTTGTTGTCACTCTCACCACAAATATTAGACTAGCCATACAGGATTAAAATAGATGGCAGTACTAAGAAAATGTCCAGCCTCTTTCCAAAGAACTTTGAATTCTGGTGAAGCAAAATTAGTGATATGAATAAAGTAAGTATCAGGCCTAATAATAATACCAAATGAAGCAGCAGTAGGAATCAGATGGTTGAGTCATAGTAGACTTGGGTTATTTCAAGAAAAAATGAATCAGAGAGTTGGGAATGGACTAGTGAAACAGAAAGCAAACACTGGACTCTCCAAAGGTTTAGAGAACCTGCTGAACTTTATTCTCCTTTGAGCATTCAGGGACAGGGTTGGAAAACAAAAGTAGACTCTTTGGAGCCTAAGCAGTCCAAATTAAGAACTCAGGGTAACGTTCAAAATAAAACGCCTAACCAAGGAGATAAATTGTGATCTGGCAGTAAGCGTTTGAGCTCTGCTCTCCTGGACTCTTAGAAGCAATCTCAGTTAGCCTTCCAATCTCAGCTGGGGGCATATAAGCAGCTCCCTACATGTGCACTCCCTGTCCCTGTCTCTTCCTTCTTCTGGTTCCATGAGGAACCAGCTCTCTTCTCTGCCTGGGCAATGACTTCAGACCAGGCGAGGCAGAATAGAAGGGTGGGAGTTTGTTTCTACAAACCTGATAAAGATCATCCAGCAGGTGTTTTCTCTGCTGGTTTCTCTGTGTTGTCCTCTGACATCTCCCTCAACCTTCTTCTCCAGCCCTCCACACCTGCCCCTTCAACAGAGCAGCCTTTATGCTCAGCACGCTGAGTCAGAAGGCCCTCGTTCTCTGCTGCTGTGACTTCTTCACAAGAAGGCTGATGTGTCGCTTTCACCACAAACATGTGAACATGGTATGTCTGAGGACAAATGGTTAAACAATGGGCAGCCATAAAAAGCAGAATACAGGTAGTCCTTGCTTAACATCCACAACTGGGCCTGGAATTTTGGTTGCTAAGCAAGGCAGTCATTAAGTGAATCTGACCCAATTTTATGACCTTTTTTGCAGTGGTCATTAAGCGAATCACCACAGGCGTTAAGTGAGCCATATTAAGCAAATCACATGATTCCGCACTGATTTTGCTTGCTAGAAGCCAGCCAGGAAGGTAGAAAATGGTGATCATATGACCACGGGATGCTGTGATGGTCATAGATGCAAACCAGTTGCCAAGCACCCAAATCGTGATCATGTGACTGTGGGGATGCTGCAACGGTCATAAATGGGAGGACATGTTGTAAGTTGTTTTTCTAGCACTGTCATAAGTCTGAACGGTCACTAAACAAATGGTTGTTAAGTGAGGACTACCTGTAATCCATGCATCGGTATATAAATTTCATCTCTAAACTGTTTATCCATAATGGGTCTCTGAAAACTATGCAAATGACCATACAATATGGTGCCTTTCCTGTCCAGTAGACAAGGGGTTAATTGGAGTTCACCCTCATGCTTTATTCCTTTTTTTTTTTTTTCCTTGTGCTCTGCTTCCCCCTGCCACACTTTGCTATTCTAGTTTGGCTGAAGACTCCTAACCAAGGGCACTGATAAGCCAACCATGATTTCTGTAATGATTCCCTTTTTTCCCCCAAAATGATAAGGAGTCTAAAATTGCCAGTGGAATTCAGATCTCTAAACAAAGTATCTGGAAGGAGATTAATGTTTCCAAAAAGAGATAGGTTTATAATTCATGTTTATGCTGTGTTTAGTAGCTGGTTGATCAGTGCTGGACTTGTACTATTTATATGTTTAACTATAAAGGTGAATGTGTGGTTTTATTTTCCTGCTGAGATGATTCTTTTTGTAAACTAACATAGGTCCCCTTAAGTTTCTTTCTTGTATTAATTCGAACTCACGCTTTTACACACTTGAACCTTATGTATTAATTTTATTTGTTCCAGTTACAATATTAATTTGGCAGTTCTTGTCACTGAGTATATTTTAGATGCTAGATTAATATACGTCTGTGTGTGTAAGAGAACAACCAAGAAAAGAGACATCACAGTACAGACCTTTTAGCCTTGCTGTACACCCTGTCCTTTCTTCAGTATAAAAAGTCGGACGTTTAATTCTGAAGCGCATTCAAATGTGCCTACTCAAATACATTAGAATTTGAGAACCACCTCAGCCTACCTCGGTGGGTATATTATGATCCCTGCAATATGTAGCCTATCTACAGAACAATCTGCCTGTTGTGACGTTAGGCATTTTACTAAATGGTAGTGTAGCACAGAGCATGGTTTGCCATTTTTATTCATTCCTTTTTCCTATACCTGCTGAAGTATAGGAAAAAGGAATACTAAAATATTAAGTCTTATTGGATCTTTTTCCAGTTTTTGACGAAGTAGCCTTTGGATTTGTACATAATGCTTTCTCACCAATCATTAATCCTAGTATATATTCTACCTGCCTTGGATAAGAGTAGAGATCATACAGTAAGTACTTTGTTCTTCTCCTAAATCAGCCCTCTTCCAACGGTTTTTCAGTTGCAGTGTCTATATCTTTATAGCTGCTGTGATTGTTCTGCTTGAGACACTGTGAAGATCACTGTGGTCTCATTCAAATAGTTTGCTCCTACAGTGTCCTGGGCCTGAACCATTTTTCCATCTTTTTTTGCCCCCTTGCAGGGCAGAAAGATTGCTTAAACAAGCTATTTCTTCCTGCCCTGCTTTTCTCCCCAGTGCTAACTTCAAGTTAACAACCTTTGGCAGCTGCTGCCTGAAACTGATCAGACCTTAATCAGTTTCACGCAGAAGGCTTTCCTTGTCAGGGCAGGAAATTTGGTCATAAATGTGTGGCATTGGTTGGAAAATGAATTTTTTAATCACCGTTTATTACCATTGTACTTTCAAATGGTCGCCAAGATAGTAGCTAAATAAGGAGTGGCTGTATTGTGAAGGCCATGGATTTCATAGCTGTGAAAACTGGATCATCAAAAATGTTAAATGAAGGAAAAAAATGTTGGACATGTAATGTGCAGGTAAGAGCCATTGAGGAAGATCCTCAAAAAGATGTTGAAAAAAGAGGTTGACTAAAGAAAATGTGGCTAGATGCTATCTGATTACACCAGTAGGAGTTTACGAGAACTCAAAGGAACAGTTACTCATTGACAGTTCTGATGAAATTATGTCCACCAAGTTCCAGAAAGTCAGAATTGATTGAAAAACAGATGATAGCGGAGGTGGGGAACTTGCAGCCTTCGAGATGTCACTGAACAACTCCCAGTAGCTTTAAATAGCATGGCTAACATTGACGGATGCTGAGAATTGTTTAGCAACATCTGGTGAATCATAGGCTTCCCACATTGCTCCATAGGTTTCCCACATTGCTAAATGGATAGCAGAATTGAACCAATGTTCCATGTGTTAATAGGTTATCTGTTGTTACTGTAACTCTTGGTACAAGAATAGACATTGAGTGTAAGTAATTGAATTTGTGCAAAGCAAGTATTCATTTGGGGCATTTTATAATCATCATCATCATCATCATCAATTATTAAACTCGTATGCCGCCCAACTCTTAATGACTCTGAATGGCTCACAACTATCAAAGAAATTACAATAAAATCAATAAAATAATATCAATAAAGCAAATAACTTCAGGAAAGGATCGTTACCTTGTCGTGGTGCTGGAGCTTGAGCACCTCAATGATGCCATGAGCTAAACCGTGAAGGACCACCCAAGATGGGAAGGTCATGACAGAGAGGTCAGACTAAATGCGATCCCTGGTGAAGGTAATGGCAACCCACCCCAGTATTCTTGCCGTGAAAACTAAATGGATCAGTACAACCAGAGAGATGTCGGTATACCATCGGAAGATGAGACCCCCAGGTCGGAAGATGGTCAAAATGCTACTGGGGAAGAACAGAGGATGAGTTCAACTAGCCCCAGACGTGATGATGCAGCTAGCTCAAAGCCGAAAGGACGGCTAGCGGCCGACAGTGCGGGTGGTGAACGGCAAATCCGATGTTCTAAGGATCAACACACCATTGGAACCTGGAATGTAAGGTCTATGAGCCAGGGCAAATTGGATGTGGTTATTGGTGAGATGTCAAGGTTAAAGATAGACATTTTGGGCGTCAGTGAACTGAAATGGACTGGAATGGGCCACTTCACATCAAATGACCACCAGATCTACTACTGTGGACAAGAGGACCACAGAAGAAATGGAGTAGCCTTCATAATTAATAGTCAAGTGGCTAAAGCAGTGCTTGGATACAATCCAAAAAATGATAGAATGATCTCAATTCGAATTCAGGGCAAGCCATCTAACATCACAGTGATCCAAATATACGCCCCAACCACGGATGCTGAAGAAACTGAAGTAGAGCAGTTCTATGAGTATCTGCAGCACCTTCTGGACAACATGCCTAAAAGAGATGTTATTTTCATCACGGGAGACTGGAATGCTAAGGTGGGCAGTCAAATGACACCTGGAATTACAGGTAAGCATGGCCTGGGAGAACAAAACGAAGCAGGACATAGGCTGATAGAATTTTGCCAAGACAACTCACTCTGCATAACAAACACTCTCTTCCAACAACCTAAGAGACGGCTTTATACATGGGCTTCAGCAGATAGACAACACCGAAATCAGATTGACTACATCCTTTGCAGCCAAAGGTGGCAGACATCTATACAGTCAGTAAAAACAAGACCTGGAGCTGACTGTAGTTCAGATCACGAACTTCTTCTTGCACAATTTAGGATCAGACTAAAGAGATTAGGGAAGACCCACAGATCAGCTAGATATGAGCTCACTAATATTCCTAAGGAATATGCAGTGGAGGTGAAGAATCGATTTAAGGGACTGGACTTAGTAGATAGGGTCCCGGAAGAACTATGGACAGAAGTTCGCAACATTATTCAGGAGGCGGCAACAAAATACATCCCAAAGAAAGAGAAAACCAAGAAGGCAAAATGGCTGTCTGCTGAGACACTAGAAGTAGCCCAAGAAAGAAGGAAAGCAAAAGGCAACAGTGATAGGGGGAGATATGCCCAATTAAATGCAAAATTCCAGAGGTTAGCCAGAAGAGATGAGGAATTATTTTTAAACAAGCAATGCGCGGAAGCGGAAGAAGACAATAGAATAGGAAGGACAAGAGACCTCTTCCAGAAAATTAGAAACATTGGAGGTAAATTCCAGGCAAAAATGGGTATGATCAAAAACAAAGATGGCAAGGACCTAACAGAAGAAGAAGAGATCAAGAAAAGGTGGCAAGAATATATGGAAGCCCTGTATAGGAAGGATAACAATATTGAGGATAGCTTTGACGGTGTAGTCAGTGAGCTAGAGCCAGACATCCTGAAGAGTGAGGTTGAATGGGCCTTAAGAAGCATTGCTAATAACAAGGCAGCAGGAGACGACGGCATCCCAGCTGAACTGTTCAAAATCTTGCAAGATGATGCTGTCAAGGTAATGCATGCTATATGCTAGCAAATTTGGAAAACACAAGAATGGCCATCAGACTGGAAAAAATCAACTTATATCCCCATACCAAAAAAGGGAAACACTAAAGAATGTTCAAACTATTGAACAGTGGCACTCATTTCACATGCCAGTAAGGTAATGCTCAAGATCCTGCAAGGTAGACTTCAGCAATTCATGGAGCAAGAACTGCCAGATGTACAAGCTGGGTTTAGAAAAGGCAGAGGAACTAGGGACCAAATTGCCAATATCCGCTGGATAATGGAAAAAGCCAGGGAGTTTCAGAAAAACATCTATTTCTGTTTTATTGACTATTCTAAAGCCTTTGACTGTGTGGACCATAACAAATTGTGGCAAGTTCTTAGCAGTATGGGGATACCAAGTCATCTTGTATGCCTCCTGAGGAATCTGTATAATGACCAAGGAGCAACAGTAAGAACAGACCATGGAATAACAGACTGGTTTAAGATTGGGAAAGGAGTACGGCAGGGCTGTATACTCTCACCCTACCTATTCAACTTGTACGCAGAACACATCATGCGACAAGCTGGGCTTGAGGAATCCAAGGCTGGAGTTAAAATTGCTGGAAGAAACATTAACAATCTCAGATATGCAGATGATAGCACTTTGATGGCTGAAAGCGAAGAGGAACTGAGGAGCCTTATGATGAAGGTGAAAGAAGAAAGTGCAAAAGCTGGCTTGCAGCTAAACCTCAAAAAAACCAAGATTATGGCAGCCAGCTTGATTGATAACTGGCAAATAGAGGGAGAAAATGTAGAAGCAGTGAAAGACTTTGTATTTCTAGGTGCGAAGATTACTGCAGATGCTGACTGCAGTCAGGAAATCAGAAGACGCTTAATCCTTGGGAGAAGAGCAATGACCAATCTCGATAAAATAGTTAAGAGCAGAGACATCACACTGACAACAAAGGTCCACATAGTTAAAGCAATGGTGTTCCCCGTAGTAACATATGGCTGAGAGAGCTGGACCATAAGGTACGCTGAGCGAAGGAAGATAGATGCTTTTGAACTGTGGTGTTGGAGGAAAATTCTGAGAGTGCCTTGGACTGCAAGATGATCAGACCAGTCCATCCTCCAGGAAATCAAGCCAGACTACTCACTTGAGGGAATGATGTTAAAGGCAAAACTGAAATATTTTGGCCACATAATGAGAAGACAGGACAGCCTGGAGAAGATGCTGATGCTAGGGAGAGTGGAAGGCAAAAGGAAGAGGGGCCGACCAAGGGCAAGATGGATGGATGATATTCTAGAGGTGACGGACTCGTCCCTGGGGGAGCTGGGGGTGTTGACGACCGACAGGAAGCTCTGGCGTGGGCTGGTCCATGAAGTCACGAAGAGTCGGAAGCGACTAAACGAATAAACAACAAAAGCAAATAGTTAGACTCAGGACTGAGCCATAGTTTTGATAGCGAGGCACTGCACTTGGGGCAAGGACCACAGTGGGGAGACAGCAGACAGGGGCAGGGCAAGGGGAGGTCAGATGGATTGTGATACAAACCTCACTGCTTTTGTATGTATGTTGTGACATCACACACATGTGCCAAAGGGGTAGAGTTTAGAGTGCACCTAAAATGTAAAATAGTTCCTGTAGACACTGTTGGGCAGAGGATGCAAAATGAAAAGGACTGTGTCACACATATACAGGTAGGCTTTTCTGTATATTTGGAGAATTTGTGTTGTTTGTTTGTTTCTTTTTTGCTATGCTTCTTCTACTTCAGGATCTCAGTTTTAAAAATAATCTCTAGTGGGGGGGGAGGGCTCTAGGGGCCACAGAAAAGGAGCTGGGCAACTCTTCTGTCCCTGGGGTCCCAGGTTGCCCACTCCTACTTTAAAGTATTGGAGGCTTCCATTTTCTTGAGTCAGTGCAATTTATTTGCAAAAGAAACCACCATAATTACATACCAGATTAAAGGTTCCATTAAAACAATATAGAAATGCATTAATATATGTGTTGGCAACGGATCAGCTTAAAAAAGCTAAACACACATCATACCATAGTTTTACTGTCAAGCTGGAAATCCACCTGACCCTAATTTAAAAGAAATTGGTCAGAAATCAAGATTTCCATGGTTTTTTTTCCTTTACTATCCATACATGTCCAATTTCTATAGAAAAGCTAGGAAGACTGCCTTATTGGCATAGTTACAGATGCTGCTGTGAACAGGAATAATGCTTATCTTGCATATTAGAGACCACTGGAGTTGAACAGCTTATAAATTCAAATAAATAAATATCCTTTGTATGAAAATGTGACAATACTGTTTTCCTTTTTTTGCATGTTAACGTTTTCCCAAAGATACGAATGTTAATCTGATGCAAGAAAAACAGCAAATAATGTGGCTTCTCCCAACCTAATTCATGTAAAATACTACAAACTTATTTGCCTTTACCAGCCTTTTGAGTGTTTTGGTTTCGTTTTTCCAAAGCAATCCACCGGCAGATGCATTGCGAGGGGTGCCTGCCTGCTTACTAATACTCAGATCCCTCTGTAAACTTTCATTTTCATGCAAGGGTCAATTTCGTTTCCCAGTTCTCAGTTTTCCTTTCTTGATATGTCCTGTATCCCATTTCGTTTGGCTTTTGACCCGCCGCACCTGTTTCTTGAATGCAGACTTCCTATCGCGTAAGTTTCATTTCATTTCATTTCATTTCATTTTCATTTCCTATCGCGTAAGTTTTCGATTCCCCGCTCGCCGAAAGGGGAAGGCGCGGGCCGGCGGCTTATCGCGCCACTGGTTTCAACTCTCCCGGGTGCGGTCATGCTGCAGGGCAGCATGGTTGGGTTCCTCCGGCTGCTGAGATCAACCATGGAAGTGCCGCCCAAGCGCCTGTCTCCTACCCAAGCGGGCTGGCTCGAGCGCTCCTTCGTCGCTGAATCGGCAGGCGGCGATGTGGATTATTTCGCCCTGAGCAGCGCCGGTGGGGACTCTGCCAACCGCGCGCGGCCCCGATGCTTTTTGCCGCCTCCGGGCAGAAGCTATTCTTTTGGCATCCCCGCGGCGCCAGCCCCGCGGGAGCGCGTCAGAGCGGCCAGGCTGCACAGAGCTGTGCAGTGCCGACTCAAGCGGGCGCCTTGGGGGGCTCGGGGCAGAGTCCTGCCGCTCCTCACTTACAGCCCTCACGGAGCAGTGCTGGAGAAAGGCTTCCTAGTTCAGGACGAGCAGGGGCTGCCGGAGACCCAGGCCTTCTTGGAACAGCTGCTGAGCTTCCTGCTCCCAGCGCCAGCCCACCTTTCTGTGTACGAGGAGGCCAAAAGCGGCGGGCTCTGCTGTGCCTTGTGGCGCCTTAAGGGGGCAGGACAGGATAAAGAGCTGCTTAGTAGAGCACAGGTCGTGGCCGCTGAAGAACCGGAATTCCATCCTGCCGTTGCTCACCTTCTCGGCAATACCGTGTTCAGATCCTGGGAAGCTGCCCGCGAAGTGCTAGAGGAAGTAAGTGCCCTCCTGTGGGCTGCTCATAGAAACAGGAGTCCGTCGAACCATATCTCCTTCCTGGGCATAAGTGAAATGTACAGAAGGAGGAAGGGTGTCTCTGAGCAGGCATCAACCAGATCGTAACTAGGTACTCTTGTGGGTAGAGTGGAGGAGGTTTGATAAGGGTTGAAGATGATACAGGGAAAACAACTTTGCTGAGGCTAATCAGTACTGGCACAAACTGGTGAGCAGTTTTTTCATGTTTCCAGAACTTTGGGTGGTTTGAGGATGATAAAGTAGGCTTGATGTTGCAGCCACAAACTGTCTTTTTTTTTACAGCTTTAAGGTGGAGCATGGAGGAAGGTAGACTCAGTCAGATCATCTAGGTCAGTGTTTCTCAAGCTTGGCAAGTTTAAGACATGTGGACTTCAACTCCCAGAATTCTCCAGCCATTCCCAGACATGCTGGCTGAGGAATTCTGGGAGTTGAAGTCCATATGTCTTAAATTTGCCAAGTTTGAGAAGCACTGATCTAGGTTCTAAATCAGGGTCCGCCAAAGTGGTCAATATCAACCTGCAAGGGTTGATATTCTTCTTCTTCATAGTACTATTAGTTAAAGTAGTATTTATTAAATTATTTTCATATAACATTTGGGAGTCAATGGACAATCTGAAACATCATGAAGGGGTCAATGAGCTGAAGAGTTTGGGGACCCCTGTGCTAAATAGACCTTGTGATCGATATGTGTCTGCTCCTGCAAGATGTGTAACCTAGTTAAATTGCCTTACTGGTGGGAGCGGTAGTAGCAGCCACACTAATTGGGTCAAAAATTGTCATGGTTCTTCCAGGAAGCCTACGATTTCTTGAGCCTTTACACCTGGAGCATATTGGCAAGGTATGATATCATGATATCACTAGTCCCATCTTTTGGTCAGATCGGCAGCAGTTGGCCTGACCACTGCAGTCAGTCACTGTTTGAGAGGAGTATTCTGTGCTCAGCCCTTGGCAGTAAATTAGTCATTCCTGTTCTTTTTCTTAAAGAACTGGATAGGATGCATTTAGATATACAGGTCAACTGATTAGGTTTTGCTCTTCCCACAACACAGGCGATTGGGTGAGATTAGTATAACCCCGTGCAATATTGGCTCTGTTGTAGGCTAAAGCTGTCTCCCTTAGTTTTAGTTTCTTGGGTTAACTGACTTCTTTTCTTGCGTTCCACAATAAATTATGAGAACCAGTTTGGTGTAATGGTTAAGGCATCAGACTAGAAACCTGGAGACCGTGAGTTCTAGTCCCGCCTTGGTCACAAAGCCAGCTGGGTGACCTTGGGCCAGTCGTGTGCTCTCAGCCCTAGGAAGCAGGCAAGGGCAAGCCACTTTTGAAATGTTACTGAGGGACTTGTCCAGGCAGTTGCCAGGAGTCAAAAACTGGCTTGGAGGCACAAAAAACAAACAAAACCAAACACCCACAATACATTACTTCCACCTGTGTTGACCCATTCATGTCTCTTTCAGGAAGAATCACTAAATTACATTCAGGAACCATTGTTCCATGGCACATTTGGAATATGTAGAAATAATGTATGTCATTAACACATGACTCTTGATGATGCTTGTTTCAATTTCAGGAGGGTTTTTTTTTTAGCTTTTATTTATTGAACTGTCAAGTAACAGAGTGACATAAATCCGTGATGCATATAGAATAAAGATATATAATTTTATTTAAAAACCTGCTAAAAAAAGACAGAATATACATGTTGATAGTTACCATATATCTAAAGTGTTACCAATAGTACATCTGTTGCAATTGACATAAAATATAATGTCCACCCAAATTTGATAGAATTGCAGTTCCTGCATCTGGTGTTTCTTTATTTTCACTGTATCTATAATCTTTTCTAACATGGCAATTGAAGAGGCCTTGTTAATCCACACCTCAATTATTAAATTATCCACAGTTTTCCAGTGTTGGGCAATTATTATTTTAGCTGAAAATTAAGTAGATTATAGGTTTCTTATTTTTATGCTTGAGATTCAGTCCCATAAATAAGTACAGTAACTCTAACTCTGGGGAGCATTCAGTCCTTTGTTCAGTAATGATGTTTGTCTCCCCAAAATTTTTACACCAAAAAGGTATAGCTTTATTGTATGACTATTACAAAAGAAAGACAACCTCTCCAACATTTGGAAGAATAATTATGATATATATGTGCCAATCTGACTGGAATCAAGTGTCAGTGATATAAAATCTTCCACGGATGTTCTTGCGTTGAAGCTGAGGTGAATCCACCTGATTTCCATAATGCCTGCCAATTTGTCTCTTGGATGGGTTTACCAGAATGAGTATCCCAAGCTTCCTTTAAAAGGAAGAGGTGGATCTCTTATTTCTAATTGCATCAGTAGCCTATAAAGTTTTGAGATTGTTCCTTTTGGTTGTTTAGATAGTTAAGTATTAAGTTCTCAAAATTAGTGTAAGACCAAATTGCTGAAGCTGTAACATCCTTATTCCCTGGTAGAGATTTAATTTAATTTAATATTTAAGAAAAAACATAGTAACTTGATGCTCTACCTCCTCTTTATTGAGGAGTTCTCTATTGCTATAGAAATCTTTTATTCTGTAAAGGTTGTATCTTCTCAAAAGTTTCATTTGAGCCAGACCATAGTGATTGTCCTGTTCTATATAAGTTATTAAAGGAGTTTAAGTAGAAGTATCCTTTACCAAGGCCTTTTGATTTTTGTTTTTGTTTAATCAACTGCTTATGATGTTTGAAGGGAAAGTATAAATTCTGGTAGAGAATGTAAACCATGCATCACTATGCAAAACATGGTATAGCGTGTTGTGCAAACTCAGCTTTTCAATGTCCAAGTTCTTTTTTGCACTCCATAGTGCCTTGTAATAGGGAATATATATGTTTTCTTGAAGATGCTGCAGGAGATGTAGCTATTCCAAAGAATCTTGAAAAACGTGCATGTTTAATCACACAATATCTCCTAAATTAGGCCAATCAAATGTAAGTGATGATTTCAAGTGTTGATTTCCTATTATCTTCCCTTTGAATGGCCAAGATACAGCTCCTATGTGGAAGATGGAAGATTTCAGCATCTGCCTTTTGTGAATGTCAGCTGAATTTCTTTTAGGTGAGACAACTCAGGGTGCAGGAGCCATGTTCTCTAATCCATCTGACACTTCAAGCGGACATCACAAACACTGCTGAGGCCACTTAAAGAATTTACCTGCAGAAGCAGTGCCTCAGGTTCTGCTTCTAGGCCCTTCTAAATCAGTGTCTCCTCTTATTACAGTGCACTTCAATAATTCCTGAAGCCGGATTGATTCTAGAACTTGTGGATAAGTGTCCTAAGCATCCAAAGAAAGGGAATTTTCCCGTAATAGTTATTGAAGGGCTGGATGCAACGGGTAAGGAAAATCTTAAATATATTCTTATGAAAGCATAGGCATTTCTTTTGACTGAGTTCATAGAACACATTTCAGATAGGTATCAAATCAACCGATTTTGTGGGTTGCATAGCACACTGAACTGAAAAGACACAGGGTTTGTGTGACATCTTAAAGTCATAAAAAATTGGGGTTAAGAGTAGACAAGTGAGTATTCTGCCAAATCATGTCAGTTTACAGGTAAGTTATATGAGAAGCAATATACAATAAACAATGTATGCAAATAAAAGATCCACAAACTAATGAAAAACATAGAGTGATGTTAAATTAACCAAACCAAATTACAACCAAACTAAGATGGTGTCAAGGCTCAAATGCCCTCTGGAAGATGTCTGTTCTGAGCAGTTTCCAGAAGGTAATTAGGCTGAGAACCAACTGGTTATGGCTAGGAGGTCATTCCAAAGAACCAGTGCAGCCACTGAAAAGCAACACCAGCAAGCCTTGGCCCTCCTCCCCTCTCTAAAGTGGGGCATCACTAACAGTTTTTCCCTGTAGATCAAACTAGCTCGGCTGATTCCAGTGGGAGAATGTGGTCCTGCAGATAACAAAGCACAAAGCCATGTAAGACTTTATAGATTAGTACTACCATTTTAAATTGCACCCAGAAGCCTCTTGGCAACCAAAGGCTGGGGGTATCATGGTGGTCCCATGATTTTTCCAGATTCAGTCAACAGACCCCATGGAGTTCTCCCCTTTGCCTTAAATGGTCAAATATTTTCTGTCCCCAGCAGAGGGGAGGGGCTGGAGTGTCTCACTTTGTGTGAGGGGATGTGGATTGACAATCTGGCATGCAATCCTAATTTGCAGCAGAGGCTCATGAACAGGACTTTAACTTCTAAATGGGATACATTGGATTAACATGCGTGAAAATTAACCCTTCCCAATAAAAAATACTAGTTATTTAGCTACCCTATGTAATTGGTTTCATTTTTCACCACTGCCTTTACAAATGTTTCACCAGGCTTGAGAATTATGAATACTTTTTTTTATAAATTGTAGTCGCTGCACAGAAATAAATAAATAAATCAAGCAAGCAAGCCACATACTGCCCAGAATTGTTTGCTGGTGATTAGTTATTTTGGAGGTTGTTCGAGCGTCCAAAGGAGCAAGAAAATAAAATGGCAACAATCAAATAAAAGATAAGTGTGATTGATAGTAATTTGAGGACCAGTGAACAGATGTTAATGTTAGTAGAAAACAGAAATCTTTGCCATATGGCAGGGTTGGGTAGCTGACAGTGCGTGGATCAAATATATTCTGCACACCCATCTTTCTACCTCCCTCAGAGCATCCTTGCCTCCCATTCTTGTGAGGATCATAGGAATTGTAGGCCAGCATAGGATGAGGGCACCAGGGTGAGGAAGGCTGACATACATTAATCTGTTTTAATTCATAAAGCAATTCTATCAGGTGAGTAAGCATTATTTTTTTTCACTTTGTTTAGTAATCCATCTGATGCTTGCCATTTATAAACATATCTAGGTGATGACATTCTATTCCTTTGTTGTAGTATGCCATAGTTTATTTGATCATGGTTTATTGAATGATGCCCAACTAGCTGAATTTGAACAAAGTTATGATTTACAAAAGACCATGATTGGATGCACACTGCATATTAAACCAAATAGATCACTTTATGGCTTAGCATGATGTGTGATTTATGAATGAGGCCAGTGAATTCAGTGCAAGTAGGGGATTAAGCCCTGGTGTGAAGCTTAGATCCTGTGCTACCCTAATCTTTTCATTCAATGCAGGTACAAGAAAGTTGCTTCTTGCCTTCATCACACCTCTTCACAGCAGGATTGGTGGCAGTTGTGAGGTAGTGTTACTAGGGAGGTAGGGGGATTCCCTCCTGGAGCAGGCTAAGATTCCAACTCTTCTCAGTCACAGCTGTAGCCTTCTGACAGCAACTGCCAAGAGAATGGCTGGTAGTTGCTTTCTTAAGGGAATATCGGCCTTACAGCTCCAGTTGTCTTAACTTCTCTGAAAAGGCTTGCCTCATCTGCACATAAGACAGGAAGGGATCTAAACTCAATGGGCTATTGCATATGATACCAATGATCTAATCTAAGTTCTTTCAAACTTGATCAATCCATGTGCTGTATCATAATTAAGGTCCACTTTCCTTCTTGTACCACATGTAGGCAAAACAACAGTAACTCATCTTTTGAAAGATTCACTGAATGCTGTGCTCTTGAGGACTCCTCCATCTTGTGTTAGCCAGTGGCGGAAGATTTTTGATGATGAACCACCACTCATACGGAGAGCATTCTATGCACTGACTAACTACATTGTGGCTTCTGAAATAGCTCACGAATCCGCTAAGTCACTGGTGATTGTAGACAGGTTTGCAAAAATAAAGTGTTTCCAATAGAAGAGAATCTATGTAGCTCAGGGTTGAACTGGGGAGTCTTTGGTGCTCTCTGAGCTTGGTTGTTTGCTTACAGTTGTTTCAAAACTGGCTGGGCAAGCTTCTGTATATAAACAGGGAGCAAACCTCACACTTACTTGCACTGATGATGTTATCTAGTTGGGTAATGAAACATCTGCAAGTAAACAACCAAGCTCAGAGAGCACCAAATTATCCACAAAAATAAAGTGTCTTGATTGAAAAGATGTGTCGTCTTGTTAGCCATACAAGTTGTTTTTCTAGTATTTCTATGAAAGGTTGAAGTAGGAAGTTAACATGAATTTATTTATTTATATTTCAAATTTAGTCACTGCCCATCTCACTCAGAGAGCAACTGTGGGTGGAATTGTTTTATACTTATCCGTTACCTGAGGTTATTTTATTCTATTTATCACAGTTCTGATACAGAATCTTCAGAATAGTCAAATGTATGTGGCTAGAAGAAGGAAATGACAAACCACTTCTGAAAAACCTTGCCAAGAAAATTTCAGGGACTAGTCCAGACAGTTGCCAGGAGTCAAAACTGACTCGAAGGCACTCCTGCAAAAAAGGCTAGATGATGATGATGATGTTGATGATAGCAGTAAAATATCATTCTTAATTTTGAATTAATGGGATCAAAACAACTATGGACTTCTCTTATTGCTGAAAGGGACTTGGTATTTGTGCTTTTAACAGCAGCTCCAATCTATATTGAAGGAAACTGAGGAGCTTCAAAAGCAACCAGAGATACCATGGATGCTGTGACCACCATATCTGTGCTACAAAAATGTAATTGAATATAGCGGTTCTTAAGCTGATACCTTGTATTTGGCTCCTTTAGAGTCTCAAAAATCTCAACTTATTTTTAAAATAGTAAATTTCTAGTTCTCATTGTAGAATGCAGAGTGCAGTTTGTTTCTAAAACATATCAGCCATCTAGGTTATTTTTTCCATCAGTCATGAACAAGATAACTGTATATGTATTGGTATCTATATGAGTGAGATATAGATATATCGAAGTACCTTGGCCTTGAGCCCCCAGGACTTTAATTTCCCAAATTTATTGGACCACATAATGTGTCTTTCCTTTAATCTAAATTAACAAAAGCAAAAAAATGTGTTATTCTTGTGTTTTAATGCTGTATTTGTTTATGAGCTGCCTGGAGAGTTTGGGAATGACTAGATTAATACAGTAACAGATGTAATAGAAGACTTAAATCCATTTATTCTTCTTCAGTCTTGCTCACTTAGAATGACTAATTCTGATCTATATGTAGTGCTGTATATGTAGGGGTGTTTGTGTGTGTATATATATATAAATAAAATACACAAACATACTGTGCTGTATTATATTTATAAAACTTTTCATAGTAGAAGGAAATTGATTTTTTTTTAAATCTCAGAGAAATTAAACTTTTAAAAAGTTTAAAAACTTTTAATGCTTATGGATTGTATTCTTGTATCACATTGAGTTTAGGGTTGGTGTTCATACTGCAGTCTGAGCAGAAGTACCTGTACAACTTTCTCTGTTACTTTTGGACAAAATGTTAAGGCAAAGCTGGTAATTCTGTGGGGTTGCCCAAGTCCTCACGGAGCTCCAAAGCTTAGTTGGTGCCTTGAGAAAATCGCTTTGCTTGACCTGCTCACAGGGTCCTTGTGAAGAGAAAGTGAGCAATACATGAGTTTAAATTCCTTAAAACCATTCAGAATCAGAACATACTTATGTATATGCTGCTTAAAATTTACATACTAGTCTATCCAACAAGGCTCAAGGCAGCTTACAAAAATACAACATTAGAATATCAGTGTTCCAAGTGACAGCCACAACACAGCAGGAGGGTCCCCTTCATTGCACATCTGTTCCCAAGGCACTTCAGAAAAGCTAGGTTTTATTGGCTTTCTGAAAAACCAGTAGTGTGGGAGCTTATCTGCCTTTGGAATGCTGTTTTAGAGAAGTGAGGCTGCAGCTGAGAAGGCTTGCCCCCGGTGCCTGAAGTTGATGTTCCCTAAGAGAAGGGACCAGAGAGAGCCCACCCTTCATGTGACCATTTTGAGAGAGAGAGAGAGTTGTCTTCACAGTTCATTTCACATGCAAAAGCTAGAAGCAGAAAACAATAGATACTTTGGTTCGAAAGTCACCCTAATGCCTTTGTTTGGATAGATACTGGCATAGCACTGCAGCATATGCAATTGCAGCGGAAATACCTGGGAAAGTGCAGAATCTCCCTCCATCTCATCATCTGGTGTATCACTGGCCTGATGACCTTCTGAGCCCAGACATTGTCTTGCTGTTAACTGTTAGTCCTGAAGAAAGAGTCCGGAGGTTACAGGGACGTGGGATGGAGAAGACAAAAGAAGAGGTTGAGTTGGCAGCAAATGATTCCTTCCGTCTAAAGTATGTACTAAAATACAAAACGGTGCCACTATCTTCCTTATTGGCACAACCATGAAAATCTTGCTTTGTCTGTTTAAGATAAGGAGTAAGTAAGGAATTATTTAATTATGGGAAAACTAATTATGGACAGTTATGGGGAAGAGAGTTACACACTGGTTTTGCTGAACGATAAGGCCTTTAGAAGGATGGGGTATGTGTGTGACATTGCACTTTGCAGGCTCTGCTGCTTTGGGTCAGGTGTCCTGAAATACTAGGTAGACTGGCTGCAAATAGTAACAGGTTCAGTCAGATAAGGTTCTGTGCTTTCAGGTGTAATCGTGTTCCATAGTAATTGAAGCTGGAGTATGTGAAATCTTGGGTTCTCAGCTTGACTCCATAACATACTCCAAAGATAGTATGGAGTTTGTGAACCTACAGGTTTGTGAACCAGCCAAGCTCTGATTCAAAGATTCATTTTAATAAATGTGTGTCTGCATATATGCAAAAGCCCATGAACTCTCTGAATTGATTTGAAGTTAACTGATTAGATCTGATGCATTCAATTCAGAGGAGACAATTGAACTCACTTTCAGATCAAAGCTTAAAACTGAAGCTTTGCACAGCCCTAATAAAAACCCTTCCTTGTTCTTGGACAAAGAACGTATCAGTTTGCTTGGCTTTGGATTAATGACTGTGTGAACCCTGCCAGGGCAGTATTTAAGCCACAATTCATAGCTTCTGAACTACACTGAAAGTTTTGCTGTTGGTTCCTAGTATGTATGCTAAGTATTTCTACATTTTGTAATGCTACCTATTTTTTTTAATAGAGTTGAAGAGTCTTACAGAAGAATGAAAAATCCAACATGTCAAATCCTTGATGCCAGTCCTTCTAAAGAAGATGTGGCTAAAGCTGCTCTACATCTGATTAAAAGTCAGTGCCGTTTTCTATAGCTGTTTGTCTCTGCCCGAGTGTCAGTAACAATCAGAATCAAAATTTCCCAGGCAAAGCACTTAGGTGTTAATATTTTCTGAACAAGCAAGAAGCATAAGGCATATGCAAAACAATAGGCTTTCATATGGACAAGCTAGTTTTTTAAATATGGTGATCATATTGAAATGCATTCCTGTTAAAGGAATGCAATAGTTACATTTCATAACTAAAAACAAAATATGCATGTCCATGTTCATGATAAAAAAAATTAAATGGATTGATACTAAGTATTTGCTGTAGATTTTCCAAAACATTCTCCTTGCTCTCAGTCTGAATTAACTTCATGACAGTATCACATAGACAAATTGTAGTAAGTGCTTAATGAGGTGGGCTTATCAAAAGGTAAAATAATTAAGGACTTTAACATGAATGAGTATGGTCACTGGAGATAAAATTCTGCACTGAAGTGAAAAAGGAATGGTGTCTAAGGCATCTTTTTGTGTTCTTCCATTTTCCTGCCATATTTGTTGAAGATAACTCATTCTGTTCCATTAACACACTTTGCAGTCATGGCAGGGAGGAGGAAGAAGTGCAGGTCCTCATTTTAAAAGGAATAATATGTTAAAATTGGCTTCAGTGTACTGTGAAGGTGTTGTATGTCTAAGATTTCAATTTCAAATAAGAGGATTAGTTATCATTTTGGGTTATCTACACAGTATCCAGTTGTGTGCATCTTTCTTCAGCTTTTAACATCTTGATCTTTGTAGACTAATTTTTTAATAGACATGGCATACAGGTTAAGTCAGCAGGTTTAAGGCCTGTAGATTTCAGTGAAGGGAACCAATTGGTTTAATATGTTACCTTATTTCCATTACTGCTTACTTCTGTTTGCTGAATTTGTAATTGTCTAGCATTTCAGTAGCAATAGTAAAATACCTTCCTGCATTAAAATCATCATGATTTTATGTTTTTCAAATCATCATTTAAAAACGGTAGCTAAAAATACATAACATATAAAAAATAAACATTGCAACAGCAGATATTATTTTAAAGGTTCTGTTGCAGCATAGGAGAAAATGGTGGCACATTAACATATTAAAAGGACTGGCAGAATAAAAATGTCTTTCATGCAGGAAAGATAGTAAAACCGGGTGCCTGGAGTGCCTTACTGGAGAGGGATTCTACTGATAACGCCTGCTTCTTGGATGTTCTCTTCTAACAGGGCAAGCTCATACTGCCACTTCGTTGCTTTCATAAACATTCCAGAATTTATAAATAAACATGGTTAACAATTATGCTGTTTTGCAACAAGGTACTCAAGCCTGCAAAGATCGAGTGATTTAAACTAGCTGGAAAGCTGAAGCAAGATTGTAAGCACAGTCGCGGTTTCACTTAGCGACTGCTTTGCTTAATGGCCGAGTTGCCAGTCCCAGTTGTGGTTGCTAAACAAGAGCACCTGTACTTTTTTCAGCAGTCATATATAGAATTGGCATCAGGATCAAAAATCTTTGTCGTTTACAACTCCAAATAAGTTTTGTGATTCCTGTTGGAGCTGGTGCTGTGGTATTGAAAGGGCTGCCACAATTAATAAATTAGTTTCATTGTAGAACATAGGGTGGTGGTGGGGATATCTCTGAATTTATATAAATTTGTAGTTAAGCCCACTAGAGGGCAGGAGGGAACTAGGCATCTCAGGATCTATAATTCGGACAACAGCAAATATTTTTTGCCCCTCCTTTGGAGGGTGAGGGAGTAGAGATAAAGGGTTCTGCTACACCAGAAGTACTACATTCACTGTAGGGCTTCAGGCCATGCTACCAAATTGGGGATGGTGAGCCAGGCACGACTCTGGGAAGGTTTTCCCTTGAAGACAATTTGCTTGGCTGAGATGCTTAGGCATTCTCAATGCCAGGTTCCTAAGATGAGATGCTCTGACCTGAAAACATTTCCTTTTAGTCTCAGTTTTGCTCAAAGGCCACATAATTATAATTATGTCAGTCAAATAAACAAACATGCAAAACATCTCTTGGAAACCATTAAAGCCATTGTGTCTTTTTTGAGGCTTGTGCCACTGTTTCAGAAACTTAGCACATACTCTTGCACATTGCCCAGGACCTCTTTTGAAAGATTTTCCAGCATTGTTTTTTAAAAAGATCATACACTCCATTTACTGAACTATGGAAACGGTTACGCTTTGGTCTCACTGCCATTGTCAGCAGACGTCCAGTCCAAAGACTTGTAGCCTTTGCAGTTTAATGTTGGCTTTAGCTGCAGAAGCTCATTTGCCAAGGCCTTCACCCAGCTCTGGAAGAAAATACTGTAAATTGATCCTTTAATCTAGAATATTTGAATTTGGGATGGTTTACACTCTTCAGTGCTAACATTAAACATTAAAACTGAGCTGGATATGTCTGGTCCAGCAACCTCTTCCCATTGTGATGAGCCGGACACCTCCTGGAAACCTATCAAGAAGACATAAGTGTGTTGGCACCCTTCCATGTATATGTCCTAGTAAATGGAATTGAGAGCTATAGGGCCTTTATTATTAGAGGTACTGTGACAGCCAACAAGATTTTTTTGCCTTTTGAAACTGTCCAGGTTGGTAACTATCACTGCATCTTGCAGTAGAGTATTCTACAGTTTAAGAAGTACTTTTCTCCCAAATATTCCATCACATAATTTCATTGGGTGATTCTTGATTCTGTTGTCGCAAGATGAGGGGCAGGAGAACGAAGGAGGGGTAGAATTATATTGCTGTGCAACAAGTGATATAGATTAATGAGACTTTATGATCAAACTATCTTCAGCAAGACCTTAGCAACCATCCTTTTCCTGATTTTTGTTTGGTTTTCCCCAAAGTTACACTTTAAAAACCTAACTTTTGGCTGGAGGAGATGTCATAATAAGTTTAGGCCCCAAAAAAGACATTGGGGTGGGTGGCAGTTTGAAGACCACCTTTGGCTGGTGAGGTCCTAATGCTACTGGAACCTTTAAGAGTTTTGTTCCAGAGGCTGTCTAAGCCACCCTTGTCTGGGATTCCTGAGGATTTAATACATTACTGTGCCCCCATTTGTGGTGGTAAGACCTTTGCCTTCTAGGCCTTTCGTCAGTTTCTGGGGTATGCAGTTTATTCAGCAAAACAAGGGTGTCCTCCTCCTTTAGGCAGCACAGCTCACTGGCTACTACTCCTTTCTGTCTGGGGAAAAATTACCTGACTGGTCCAAAGTAATTGCCCTTTGGACCCATCCTGCTTCTCAAGTATATTCTGCCTCTCAAGTCTTAGTAGTCTTGTCTGGGGTCAAAGCTAAGCAAGGCTGGACTTCACTAGTACTTGAATGGGAGACTACCAGAAAATACTGACAGCTTTATTTTATTTATTTAATTTTTATTCCGCCTTTATTATTTTTATGAATATCTCAAGCCGGCGAACATACCCAATACTCCTTCCTCCTCCTATTTTCCCCAGAACAGCAACCCTTTGAGGTGAGTTGGGCTGAGAGAGAGTGACTGGCCCAAGGTCACCCAGATGGCTTTCCTGCCTAAGGCGGGACTAGAACTCACAGACTTCTGGTTTCTAGCCCAGCACCTTAACCACTAGACCAATGCTAGGAATAGAAAGTCAAAACACATCCTAGAAGAAAGTGACAATATACTTGTGTACTGTTGGCAAGAAAATGGCTTGATTATGTTCACAAATCAGCAGGAAATGAGCTTAACTCAAAAGCATCTTTATACTGTTGGGCAAGAATATGAAAAATCCCTTTTAACAGCTGCCTTCAGTATAGTGCCCTCTGGATGTATTCAAACAACATTTCCCTGTGTCCCCCAATCAGCATGAGTTTGGGGTGCCCAAGGTGCTGCCAAATTGTAATTATGTGGGAAAAGGAGATGATTTAAACACTGTATTTAATTTATATCAAATGCAGGTTTTGACCTGGCATGCCATTCCAAGGCCAGATGTGACCCTTAGCCTTCCCCCAAAAAACATTTGCACACCTCTAGCTAAAGAGAAAGGGAGAGGCATAATCAGAGGTGAACAAGTAAAAAAGAGGTTAGGTGAGTTGCCTAAACTTCATGCCACTCTTCTGAAAGGTCAAGAGACTTTGGATTCCCCCTACCCTTTCAAAGTTGGCTTTTGTTTGCATCTCTACATTCAAATTACACTATGCAAATATGATACAAAGTTGCTATGGGGGCCTGTGTCCTGTTTCAAATACCTAGCTTTTTTATATGTAGATATGCACAGAATATATTCAAATTTTTCTTGGAACAGATAATAATTATGTTCATAGGCCTATCAGTTCATATGTGGAAACCCTCCATCTTCTGCTGGATTCTTACTCATTAACCTTTAAAGTCTTCCTGTGGTGACCTGCTCTGCTACACTGCCATGCTCAACTAGTCCTATTTCTATTAGCATTTCTTAATTCAGCCTGGAGAAATGAAGATTCCTGGAACTCTTAAACTATGTAGCAGCAGATCCATTGATCTGACACCATATTACAGAGAGCTCTTCTATGTCTCTGATGTATTTTATTTTAATGGATTTTGCTTATACTGGTATAATGAGGGGTAGGCCAAATTATTTTTTTTCCCCAATGGACGATGAAATTTCTCTGTTGGCTGCATCTTGAGATATACACCAGAGGATCTACTGCTTTTAAAGCATTTGTGAATGCCTTAAAGCATTTCTTTTAACCAAATTGGCTCATTAAGGGAAAGAAATGTGCTCAATAATAAGTTAATCCTGGAAGATTTTTCTTTCTCTCTCTCACTTTGGTTAGGAATTTGTTCTTTCTCTACCTAGAATTTTGTTCTGGTGTAAAAAAGTACAAATGGGTTGTGAATTTATTCTTTGACAGATGTGATGTGAAAGGACAAAAGCTCACTGGCAGCTTGATAGTTTAATGTGTTTGATTGATTGAGTGATTGATTATGTGCTTTTAAGTTAGTGTTGACTCCTAGAGTTTTCTCCACAATAATCTATCCCTAACCTGGTCCTTCAAGTCTTCCAGTGGTGCACCATCACCACTGTTGGTCATCTTCTTCTCTTTCTTTCCATCTTTCCCAGCATTACAGCCCTCTCGAGAGAGTTAGGTCTTTCTTCACATAATGTATGCAAAGTAGGATAATTTGAGCCTCGTCAATTGTGCCACAAGTGAGAACTCTCCGTTGATTTGTTTATTGGTCCATTTGTTTGTTTTCTTGGCTACCAGTGGTATTCTCAGAAGTCTTTTCCAACATCAAAGTTTAAAAGCATCAATACCCTTGCTATCCTGCTTCTTCTGAGTCAAACATTCACTTCCATAGTGGAGACAAAATTGCAGATATATTTTAGTCAGTCATTCAGTCCAATGCAGAATGAAAAGTTTGCAATTCTCAAGCTAAGCAAGGCGGAATCCTGGCTTCAAGTTAAGGATGTAGGAGAGTTACTAACAACAGAAGAATCCTTCTTGTGGATTAGAAGGGTCCTATGTCATAAAAGTTTATCTCACCCCTTTCCTGCTGAATACCACCCAGCCAGGAGCATAAAACTGTATGGCAAGCTTAGGATACTTTCAGTCAGAGGTGTATAGCTTTCTTCAGGGCAAAGGAAGGCACACTCCCAAAAAGAGTGGGTGGGGCCAGGACAAAAACTAACCTGATGACTCCACAGTCATGTGTCTAATTCTTCCCCTTCAAAGACTGCTATTATATTCAACAGGCAGAATGACCACCTGATCAGCTACAGAGAAGATGGCTTTGCATTCCAGCTGAGCAATGACAGAAGACGATTCAGATCTTCAGATCTCCTGATAGACTGCCAGAAGCTTTCGCATGGAGCAGCAAGTGTTTTCAACTCCTGATGCTTAAACAGTAACAAAGAAATTGCAAAGACAAAATGCCAAAACTGCTTTGTGGTAGTTGCTTCTCAACTACATGGCTATGAGATTTAAGCTTCAAGACTCCATATGATCTTTAGATGGCAACAAAGACATGCAAAAACTTGCTATGCTCTTGTAGAATACTGTAGTCTTGTGGATTTTTGCAGCTGATATCTAGTAGCCCTAATATCATAATGTCCTTCACATGTTAAATGAGGGCCTTGGCTGGTTGCTTTTGCAGAAGTCTGAACAGATCTGCTGATCAGATTTCATTTTAGTTAGATCCCCTCTCCTTCGTAACTCAGGTGTCGATTTGTATTTGTATATGTAGACCATTCCTTTCACTGTATGCTAGTCACGGGATTTGCCTTTACCTTGCCATTTTTCCATTATCCAACTTTTATCTCACTTGATTCAGTAAACCTTACAGTTCTGTTAAAAGTAGATTCCCCAAGTCTGCTCAGCGCTGCTCTGCCACAAATAATATCACCCAGCCACTGCTTGTGTCATGGCTGACCCAGGATTAGAAGCATAAAAAAAGGTGGAATGTCATAGACACAAGGATAAAGCCATGCTATAGCTTGTCCAGAAGGACCCTCCACTTTGAGATGATGATGGTCTGACAAAAGAATTGCCAGGACTGAGCTTATATATCTGTATGTGTGTCTGTAAGTATCTTTATACATACTAGAGATCATCTTAAGCATCTTAAAAATGCTGCTAATGTTTTATTTTTAAAGTGCAGAGAAGTAAGAAACCAGTTTATTGCAGCTGGAAGACATGAGGTTTGGAGAAAGCGCCGTCTGGGAAATGGAAGAAGCTGCAGAGCTATATGGGTTGAAGCTGGTCAGCTAAGGACCAGCAATTCTCAGGCCAGACAGAACTGTTACGTAAACATAGAAGGGATGTCTCTGACTCTCAAGGCTGGGAAAACAGCGCACAAAAGTCAATTAATTTGAAAAAAAGTATGTGTGGGGGGGAAGCCTAGAATTTATCTTTGTAGCAAATACATTTTTAGGGCTTGATTTCTGGGTTCTGCAGTAGGCAGACCTTTTCCGCATATATGATTTTCCTTATCTGCACTAACACAACTTATTTAAGCTGTATCATATCTGTAAAGTTTCTGCTGTAAGCAAGTTCCTGAATATGGCATTGGGCATCAGAGTTAAGATTTATTGCTCTATCTCATATGATGCCTGACAAGAGCCCACAGAGGTTGGTGAGAGATAAAAAACCAACAGACAAGTGATTTGGACATAGGTCACTAGAGGACAAATGGTTGTTTGGACTTGAGTTGGTATCTTCTGGAAAGGCAGAGGAATCATGGAGAATTCCCTGGGAGAAAGAAGGCAGCCAGCTGCTATCCTGGGAAGCCTACAGACTGTCAGCAAAACAGGATGAGAGCCAAGATCCAGAAAGCAATTGAAAGTGCTTGAGAATCTAAACAAAGACAGGTTTTAATCTGGTGGGTGACACACACATAACACAACTACATTAGCCAGTACTTTTGTGCCTTTTAACACTAGTTGCCATTAGTGGGCAGCTTACTCAGTGATGCTATTACAGAAGAACAGTGGGACACAAGTCCACAGACCCACTTGGCAAAATAGGCAGGAGAGTCCCCAAATATAGTCAGACAGGGTTCTTCTCACATATTGAAGTACATGAAGCAGTAAACGCCCAGAGTCCACTGGAGTTGGGCAGCCAATAAATATAAATAAATAAAATTAACATCTGGAACTTGAACTCCTGACTCCCTGCTTCATAGCCGTGTGGGTATGCATGTGTATAGAAAGATGAGGATGTTAGCCATGCTGCAAGGATGAAAGTTACAACGTACCGAGGTCAGATGAACAAACTCCCTTGCAGGTTTTATCCCATGAGGATTTCTGGTTGAACCTTCTCTGCAATCATCCCAAATCTTGGAAATGTGTTTCTGGGTGAGTCCTCTCTTGGCTTTTAAACAGGCATTAATAAGATCGTTTAAAACAATCTTTAACTGTAAAAGAGCTTTAATCTTGGTTTTATGATTTGCTTTGTAAACTGCCAAGAAATTTTGGTTTTCATTGGTATAAAGAACCTAAATAAATAAACACCTTTCTGACTACAGCTGACCGTAGTTTCTTACGGGAAAATTTTAAGAGGCATTCTCCCGCTCCAGCCCAGCCTGTGTTTCCACTCTGAGAAGCAACAGATTTATTTAAATAAGGAGTCAGAGGTACAGGTCTGACTCTTCCTTCCAAAATCTGGATGGAAGGGAGGGTTGTTCTTAGCATAAATTAGGAATTGCATTAACAAAGGGATAAATTAGTTCTGAGTTTAAAATTCATTTAAATAAGAGAACAAATCAGTCCCACTATTAGTCAAACAGGAAACACATAATTTACAGCACATTAAATTTCAATCAGTGCTTTAAAATGGTTCATAGAAAGTTCAGAGCTTAGGACTTAATATAGAACAGTGTGAAAATATAGCCAGTCCTGTACACCAGGCTTTGGGTGGCAAGGTAGTCCTCAGTTGTTCTACTTTTTGGCAGAGGTTTTTTTTTTTTTTTAATTCTAGAGTAAATCAGTCTTGCTTCATTCAAGACAAATCTGACAGAAGCTGTTTTGGGAAAATATTTCTTATATTTTAGCTGGATCTCCACTTGCCGGAGACACATGAGCGCATTATCTCAAATGCAATCAAATACCATGGAAGGGAGATAGATGGAAGAAGCATCAAAGTCTTACTAATTAAAAAAAGTCATCAGTGTTTATATAAAATTACATCTCCCAGTCATAGTAATCCCTTTATAGGTTTGTTGTGTATGTGTGTCTTGTTGCAGAAAGAAAAATAACACATTGATCCACTGGGGATCATATCATCTGTTAATGGACTAAATTTCATTAACTATTACTTTATTGAGTGTTGACACTCCATTCATTTATTTGTTATTCTTTTTTATTGCATTGCTATTGCTACTGCTATTGCAGTGATCCTGGGAAGCACTCTAAGACACTCAGAAGTGGGACCCACCTACTTCGTCTTACCATCCGGCTTATGGCAATGGAAGACAAGTCCACTCCTGGGGTTGATAGACCTCCACTGCCTGTGTTTAGTTGGTGTGAGGTTTAAAGTCATGGTGCAGTTATCTTAAAGAAAACAAATGGAGATAATATGCTGCCAGGTAATAGAAGTAGCTGGACTGCCCCTGTTGCTGTCTTGGTTTAGATCCTAGTTTGCTAATGAAGTCCATGGTATTGCCTAGGGTCCTCCTTCCTACAGTACCTGGGGAAAATGTTTTAATTCTGTAATTTAAAAAAGGGGTGGGAGGAGCTACAGGAGGCCACCTAGGGATGGAGTATCACTGGAATAAGCAGAAATTAACCTTTTTAGCCAAATTCTTGTGGTTTAGGGGATAGGAGTACAAATTGAAGCCAGAGGCAAAACATTCCTATCCCCATCTTACCCATCTCAACTGCCAATCCCGAACAGTTTGGGACATTTGTAAGAGTGAAAGTGGTAATGGTTTGCCTGCCAGAAGCCCCCCCCCCCTCCTATTTCTATCCTTAAAATTGTGGGGAAAAAATGCAAAAGAAAAAGTTGGTTCAAAATAAGCCTGAAAAAAGTGTTTTGTTTTGTTTTGTTTTATTAGTCAAAATTGTAGACCTCTTCAGTTATAATTTGGAACTTTAGGCACCTGACAATGATTAAAATAAAACAGAAAACCAGGGGAAAAAAACCCAGTAATGTTTCCACCCTTCATTCTGGGGCGAGAAGGTGCCACTTGAAATCTGGGCACTTTGCTACCAAATTTCAGCACAATTTCAGAGTGAAATATGGCCACAAATAGTGTTCTGGATGGTGTGGGCATGTGAGTTGTTCACCCCTGACTTAGAATCACATATGTATTTATTCCATAGTACATGTTTACAGCCATAAGGGATGAAAATTGGTTATATAAACATAAAAGCTAGCTTCTTGGGAAATTGAATTTTGTTTCTAATATAACAGCCTGTAACCTGCACATCTATCAAATTAGGACCTGCATGCATCCCTCTTTACATTGCCCTGTGGGTAATCTTCCACTTTGAGAGGACCTCTCATCATTGTGTATGTGTATGCTTGTGTGCTTGTGTGCAACATCATGACTCATATCTTTTGTGCATCAAGGCCAGGGCACTTGGCATTTATTTGGAGGGCATCACACTGCTATATGTGGCTCACACTGCTAGATATGGCTTCAAAACCTGGAGCAACTCCAAAATTGTAGACTTGCAATTCTGCATTAATGCAGCTTATCCCGCGTTAGGCCATTCTACTACATGTTAGCTAATGCAGTATGTTTTCAAAGTTATATTTTGATGTGGATCAGAATTTGTGTGCCAGTTTAAAGGGTCTTGATCAGCTGATATTGGCTCCAGCAATAAAAGGCCTTTGGATAAAGCATTTGGTTGGAATCCTGAACCTGAACCAACTTAGAACCTCTAAGCTCATTGTTGCCCATATTCCTTCAATCCTTCTTGAAAGCTTTTGTCAAAGTGAGAAAGACAACATATAGGTTAGGTTAAACCAGTTTGGGGGCTCTATCAGTTTCTGGAGCCATTTCCTAGCCAGAGGAAGACTTCTGTTTTGCCTTCGCAGTTAAATTAGTGACGTTCATAGGAGGTGTGTCCTGGATGGAGACTGATTGGTGCATTGTCTCTTCCTTACAGTTTAAGAACATGGTGACAGAAACACTGTCAAGGGGCCTAGTGGCAAATCAAACATCCTGTGTTTAGTAGCACCATCATTTTAGGCCTTCAGCAGCTACCTCTCACAAATAATGGTTGCAGTATTCTGCAGCTCTCTTTTTTCTTTTGCATCAATCACATTTATGGCCTTCTGTAGTGCCAAGTTGCTCAGAGTAATGTACACATGTTCTGCTCTCTTGCTTTCTCCATATGTATGCTTCCCATCCAAGCAGCTTAAATGGCCAGCTTGCCCTTAGCAGTAGAAGGCCATCAGGTACTTTTTGAACATTCTCCCTGCCCTAAATTGTATTGACATACTTTGTTTCCTTTTCTCTCATGCACGCATAGGATGCATTCCTCCTCCCACACAAATGAAACCATGTTCATGTAAGATCAGGAGTGCCCAACCTAGCAAAGCCTTCCTGTGGATGAGCTGCTTGTGACTCAGCTGGGGTACATCCAACCTCATTCAATTAATGAATGACCACATTTTAGTTTATAACCTCCCTGGGTTTCCTCATAATTTCTGTTAATTTCTTTAATCTTATATTCTGACGAGGTGTGAAGTCTATTCCCGAAATGAAAGGCAATAAAAACAAATCTTGTTGCTGGTTCTCATATAGATCTTTTCACTGGGCCATTACCAACGTGATCTCTTCTGAAACCATCTTGCTTACAGGATTTCACTGAGTCCAGGAGCCTAAGATCAGCCCTAGTCTAAGAAAAAAATAAACAAAAACAATGGGGTGGTAACCTGAAGGAAAACTTCCAGGCATATAATATACAGCAGTGCTTCAACTTGGGGCAAAAGCCATACCTGGTATAAAAAGGGCAATTTGGATGGTTTTTAAGTCAAGGCAGGATGACATCTCTACTTTCCCTCTTCTGATTCAAAAGCCTCTGCAACCTCTGTGTCCAATGTGGAATTGAGGCCTGGCATACTGCTGTCCAAACTGCTCCAGAGTAGAGATGATGCTTTCTCTTTTGAATGAACCCATTTGTTTATCAACCTCGTTCCCATTCTCAGTTGACTCATTCTAGCTCGATCCTCCTTCAGTTAGTTTATTTATTCCATTTTCTATTATTCTCCTTTCCCATCCTGTCCTATCTTATCCTACCCTACTCTACCTTCTCTTCCATTTTTTTTCACAACATACACATTCTATCCCACTATTTCATTTTGTTTAAAGGTCATGATTTCTGTTGTTGTCATTTTTATCCCTCCCACAAAAGATTTCTTTCTATTTTTTTTACTGAATAAAATAATTATAAATAATAGAGCTGTATGCCTGTTTTCTTTTTCTCTTTTGTCCTTGTAAATGAGATTTTTCCCATGCTGTCCCTTTTTGGCCTACCAACAGAGGTGTAGGGATGTGTGTGTATGTGTGTTTCAATATAGTAGCCACAATCACAGGAGGGGGAGACTGGGATCAGGTCTTAATCAAATTGCCTTCCCCCAGAATCCTGAGAGTTTCAGAATGCTGTGGAGGTAAATCCAAACAGGCAGAAGCTACAGTCAAAGACAACTCAAAAACACCTACACATCTTTTTTTGACTTTTGTGTTATCCTCTCATAATTGTCTGGTTTTTCTCTCAATTTCATCCTGTTCAGGTGAAAGCAAAAATCATCATCATCATCATCATCATCATCAGGCGGGGGGGGGGGGCTCAGATTTGAAAGGAGAGCAATTGGAATACCATGCACCAATTTCTGTGAAATTTAGCAAATTTTGTCTCTTCATAATCTTTTAACTTTTCTGCAAACAGTTTCATGTTCTGTTATAGATGGTGCTTACTGCTTATATTTTCCCAGGCTAGGTAATGGAAGGCAAAGCTCCATTTTTTTCCTTCTGAATCACTTCCTACTTCTTCCCTATTGTATTATTTTTTTAAAAGAATAAGTGCAGAGTTCTACTGTTTCATTGTTTTTCCAGCCTCCCGAGGCAGAAGGGTTTCACCTTCCAGCTGTCAAATAGTGTAGAAGTTATTTGGGCTATTTGGGAGTTGAGGGTGAAACCTTTCTACCTTGCATGACTGCACTGTTTAATTAAATTAAAAAACATAATTAATTACAAATAAAAGTATTAATTAAAATTAATTAGTAATTCAGCCAGGTCTCCCTAGGAGAATGTGGGACATGCTATTAATACCTAATACTGGGTCTATGTAAATAATTGGCCAGACTTTCATCCACTTGGCTGAGGGCCAAATAAAAGCCTAAAGCAGGACATTTAAAAATGCATGCTTCTAAGGTACAGTTTTTAAAAATGGTGTCTCTGCCTTTCTGTACAGTGCAGACTTTGAAATGACAAGCTTATAACCAGAAAGAATACATCCCTATTCTGCCAGCTACTTCCTTTTTGCAAAAGAAGTTACTTGGAGTGTCTTTAACCACATGATAAAGGGACTTCTCTCCTGCTTGAAGGTATTCATCCCAAAGTGACAGAATTGTCAGAAACAAAAGGCAAAATGAAAAGCAACTCAAACAGATGACAATAACATCAGTCCCATAGGGGGCAAGGTCGCAACCATTCAACAGGGGAAGAAGTCATAGTATTGCCACTCAGCATAGCTGGAATGACTAGGAACAACAGGATTGTTGCTTCCTTCCCCACTTGCATCTAACTAACTAACTAACTAACTATTTATTCCCGCCTTGAGTTATTTTTATAAATAACTCAAGGCGGCGAACATACCAAATACTCCTTCCTCTTCCTATTTTCCCCACAACAACAACCCTGTGAGGTATGATGTGAACATGCCCTGGTCACCTCTTATTTTGTGTCATGTCCTCATGATTTCATCTTCATCTAATTTCCAGCCTCTACCTGAGGCACCTGGTGGGGATGATGGGAGCTAAAACCATACACATCTGGAGGGCATCAGGGTGTGTGTGTGTGTTTGCAGAGGAAGGCTGTTCTGAAAGAACAGTTTCTCGGTTAGCACTTAGATGCAACTTGCAAGCACAAAATGCGGAACAGGATTTCCACTTTCCTTATATGTGCCTCGGGTTAAAAAGATTAACTGGTGAAATAACCCAGTTCTGGAAGACATTTCCTTAAAGGGGGAAACAGGGTGGGGAGGGAAAGGCAAATTGGAAGCTTCTGCAGCTGGACATACTTAGTAGCCCAGTGCACTGGCTGCCCTGTTATGTGTGTGGGTTTATAAAGAGGGAGATGTTAGGAGAGCAATATTTTGGGCTGCAAAAATCCGGACAACTATTTGATGGCAGCAGAGTTAGTAGTTTCTTACTTATATGGTGTTTCTTATTACTACTACTACTACTAAGTTTCTTACTTATTTTGTGTAGTGGTTAAAGTACCAGGCTAGAAACCAAGAGAGTCCCACCTGAGGCACAAAGCCGGCTGGGTGACCTTGGGCCAGTCACTCTCTCTCAGCCCTAGGAAGGAGGCAAGGGCAAACCACTTCTGAAAAACCTTGCCAAGAAAACTGCAGGGACCAGTCCAGGCAGTTGCCAGGAGTCAACACTGATTTGAAGGTACCAAAAAAGAAAAAAAAAATGGTTGTGCAGATGTTTGCCACCCAGATATGATTGCCATGGGATAGAGGTCAACCCCTTCCTTCCTCAGGAGGCCACTATAGTATATAAGTTTCAGAAATAAGCTCTGTTACATCTTCTTAGGCCACACTGACTAGTAATACGGAGAAACCAGCGGTAGCGGTCTTCTGTGAGAAAAGTAGGAATTAAGTAGTATCCAACATTCAGTCAAGACTATAAAATCCTTTCCTTTTGTCCTAAGTGAAAATTGGATTTAATGATAATGCAGACACCTTTTCGAGAATGAATTCTGCTAACTGAGTAGTCTGATCCTGATAGTAAATATGAGTCCTCAGAGATACTTTTGGTTTTACAAGCTGTAAGGTTAGTATTGGCAGAGAGGGGCTTCTGGTTCCAGAGATACTCCAGAAGGTCTCAGAACCAGTCCTTGAATGTCTGAGGCCAGGTTAAAGTGCTGGTTCTGAACATTAAAATCTTGAGAAGTTTGAGACCAGGCGACATGAAAGGTGGCCCGCATCCAAATGAGCCTCTGCAGATCTTTAGGAGCAGAGGCCCTGCTCATAAACCTGCCAGCAAGTACTAGTAGGCTGGTACTGAAGGTAACAGGATCTTTTCAGCAGACCCTTGGCTGACTCTGGACTTCCTCTGTTGAAAGATAGGCTTGGCTCCCTGTCTATCATCTTTGGAGAGAAAACTGGGTTGATTTAAAGCAGACTACCCCAACCTGTCACTCTCCAGAAGTTTGGCAAAGGCAGTTCGCAGCCAGCAGCATTAAATTCTCAGCCCATCTGGAGAAGGCCAGGCTGAGGAAAGCTTTGTAATGAGTCCTACCCTACTAGAAAAATATTCCTCCTCTCTTGCTGTCACTCAGACTTTTCCAGTTGCAAAGCAATGCTGCTACACTGTAAAACCTTAAATACTGTACAATGCTTTGTCAGCACTTTTTGAAAAAGGCATTTTTTGTGAGTGCACATTCTTCCACTTTTCAGATGTTCACAAAGGCAGCCAGCCTACCCGAGCCCTCCCATTCTGTGTCTCTCTCAGTGAGCCAGAGGCAAGCCCCCAAGGGCATTTTCCATGTGTGCAAACCAGCAACCACATAACATTTTGGTGAGTGGTTCAGGTGCTAGACTGGGAACCAGGAGAGCGTGAGTTCTAGCTTTCCCTCAGGCATGGAAGCTAGCTAGATGACTTGGGGCCAGTTACTCTTTCTCAGCCCAACCCACCTCACAGGAAAAAATAGGAGGAGGAAGAAATACGTATGCTGCCCTGAGTTGTACAAAACAAAGGCGGGATATAAATCAAATAAATAAATAAATGTTTAGGGAAAATACACCACCACCAATGTTTATCTGCCATCATGAAAAGCAGAAGCCATTTCTGTTTTCTCTGTGTTTGCTATCATTCCCCAAAGCAACTTGCCCATTGTGTTCATCCACAGAGCAGACCACTACTATGTCTGCTATTTGGGAACGCACTTAACATTTGCTGCTTCCCTTTAAGCCTTTGTCTCTGCTTTTCTGCTTATGAATTCACCGAGGGCTGAAGGGGGGATGGTGGAGGAGCTGTGAACGGCATGCTTGAGCTGGGAAAAGTGGTAGAGATTGGCTGATGTTCCGTGGTAGGTTGGGCTGTTTTTGTACTTAGCTGCTGGCAGAACTGTGTGAAGCCCAGATCTGAGAACTGCTACAGCTGAGTGAACATGATACAGACTTTTTTTCTGGAGAAAAAGTGTGTTTCTCATACTACAGTACAGAACATTTAAAACCTCAGCAGTTTTAAGCTGTGTGGACTTCAACTCCTGGAATTCCTAAGAAGAAGGAAGTTGCTAAGGTTGAGAAATACTATTCTACAGAAGAAAGAACACCCCCCCCCCATGTTATATGGCACTGAGATTGGTGGGTCTCATGCCAGGCACCTCTATTTCTCTAGTCACAAATAAAGTAGAGGTTTTAGAGCACATGTGTGCAGAACTGTAGTTACATTAGCCATATACTATAGTTGCTGAGTCTCCCCCCCACCGCTGCCCCCGCCCAAAAAAACCCCCAAGGGATCAGGAAACCTGGTGATGGATCCATTTGGAGGCCATCCCTTCACTGGAGGATTATGGCAATTTAGGAAAAGCCTGTTTTCTACCCTTGAACTGTGGGTACAGTGACCATATGTCCTTTATTATAAAGGACAGTCCTTTATTTTAGTCATTTACCTTTTACTGTACAAATGGCACCACTTAATGCATGGTCTGATTGCAGAAATCCTTTTAAATACTTGCTCCTTATAATCCCATTTTTATTAGGATATGTATTTTTGTAAAGTTTTTCTCAGTTTTGCTCTTGAATTTTCCTTTGTAAAGCAAAGTTCTAAACATAAACAAGTACAATATTTTATCCTTATGAACCTCTTTCAGATTTGCCTCTTTTTCAGGTTTGTCCATAATTTTTCCAAGAAAATAAGATCACTGTAACTGGGGCATCCTTTCCCCTTTTGTCTCTTCCCCCGAGTATTGATTTGCTGCAGTTTTTGCTACAATCCCTTTCTCAGCAAGTTCTTCTTTGCCTTCAGGAGCAGTAAGTGAATGGTCCTATGGTTGGTCCCCTGTTTCCCGTACAGTCAGTGAGAGGAAGGAAATTCACTTCTGCCTCGAAGCATCTTCTCCTAACATGAAGCCTGGCTCTTTTTGACTTCCGCCTGAAAACAACTTCTTCCTTTCCCTCTTCTCTTTTTTCCAGAGAGGCTAAAAAGAATGACCAGGCTTGTGCCTCAGAATCAACAGACATATGGGCAGCACCTGGCCGATGTTTGTGATACCCTAGGAGGGTAACTGCCCTGGCCGGGTGAGCAGGAGCCGGGGCACCCAAGCTCTGTTTACATAGTCCTGAAGACTGTGTAAACAAAGAAGCCTTCTCCTTTCCTGCCATTAGAGACAGAATATATACACATACTATGATACATTTACTGGACTTTTCCTGCTCAGGTTACTATGAAGGAACTTGATGCTATCACTGCCTTTTCTTCCTCCTCTTCAAAAGTAAGTTCTTGTCAGATTGACAAAAGATGCTGTCACAACATTGGCCAAAGATGCCGTCTGGCCTGCTGTTTTCTCATACATTCTCCCCCAAATTCCCTAATGAGCTGAGCCATGCTCTGAAGCGCCTTCAATTCCACACAAAGAGTAAGTGGTCCTAGCAGTAGTACTGGCTTTTGTCTGGGGTCTTTCTTCTTTGGAAAATTCAAGTACAAGCAACCCCGCCCCCTTTTACCATTATGCCATCATTTTCTCAACAGTCACTTATGAAGAGGGTTCTGTGAACTTTGCTGGAGCACAGACCGCATTGCAGACAAGGCAATGGCTTTCTCTCTGATAGATCTTCCCTCTTTCCCACCATCTTCCTAGAGTCTTTATGGCAGCCATTTTGTTCTGCTGTGCTGCTCATTCTGGAGCCAACTAAAACAAAGAAAACATGGGTTTTTTTTCAATCCCCTTGGCCCAGCCTTTCTCAACCTTTTGACCCTGGAGGAACCCTTCAAATATTTTTCAGGCCTTGGGGAACCCCCGCACATTCAGGCTCAGATATAGGCCAGAAGTTACAAAATAATTATATTTGTTTCATGTGTCGGCCTATATATATATATGCATTAACAGTGTTCATAAACTAAAAATAAAGAATGAAACTTACCTCTTTAATGTGAAGTTGCACAAATTTGAAATAATTTTTTAAATAAATCGTGATCTCCCAGGGAACCCCTAGTGACTTTTCGTGGAACCTTGGTTGAGAAATCCTGCCTTGGCCTATTCCTCTGATAAGCTTTGAAAAATAGGGTAATTTACTGTATATATGCTTATGGTTTTATAAGAAATAAAAAAGGGTGGACTTTATTGAATGTTATGCCACATGACTAACAGAACTGCCCCTTTCTCTTTTCCCGCTTCTACCAAATGGATGGTTCCCCCAATTTTCTGGAACAGTCCTGGGAGAGAGAATTACTTTTACTGGCAGTATCTGTCAATACAAACCAGCTCAGTATTTATTTTTAAAAGGTTAATTGGGCTGCACAATTGACATGAGACTTCGTATGGTTTCCATCATCTAATGAAGGATAGATGTTCTGGAGGAGCTTTTTTTTTCTCACCAGAAGTCTGTGAGTGACTTTAAGAGTAAGGAGCGTATTGTTTTTCAACAAGAGTTTTACCTTTGGTGCTATCAGAAACTTCTCTTTTGCTAACTAAAGCAAAACAGGACAGGTGGCTTCAGGGTTTTTCAGAAAGTCTGGCTCCGTTCCTTTTGCTACATGTGTGCCAGTAGATGGCAGCATTATCCATACTCTTGCAGGGAGAAAATATTTGGGCAAACGCAGATGAAGAGCTTATATGTGGTATCTGGAAACACTTGATGACCTTTCAGGTTGTGATTCATAAACTTGTAACCAGACATTGCTGAAGAAGTATCACCAACCAGGTACTAATTCATTTTTCTCAGGAAAACTAGTCCATATTTTGGAAATGGATTTCCTCCTAAAAATTTCACTACAGTTTCCCTGGGAAGAGGTGGGGAGAGGGGAAATAAATTTCCACATGATGACTTTATACCAGTTCAGAAGCAACGCTGAACCTCTATGATCCCGTGGTGTTGGTTTTGTATGAAAACTGAGTGGTTTTGTATGAAAAACAATTTCTAGCTAAGCTGTGATATATTTAAATTGGCAAGAAAAGCAGCTTTCCTTCTGTGGGTTGTGGCGGTCCATTTCTCTATTTTTCAAGAACTTCTGCTTTACCATCCATCCTCCTGGCTCATGATCTTGTTTTTACTCTTACCACTCATGGGAACCACTAGGATTATTTTGCATACAGAGAGAAAGTGTGTAACATTTTTTTTGCTCAGAACAGGGCGAAGGGACTTTTATTAATCAAGTTTCTGCAGCAGCAATCTTGGCTCAGCATTTGGAGGTTGGCAGTTTGCACACAGTCCCAGATCATCTTCAAACTGCTTTCAGGGAATAGAAGCAAATGCAGAATGGGAGTGCCCTTAGAAAGGAATTGTTAAAAAAAATAACTAACATGGCAAATCAACAGACCACAGATCAATTCAGGGCAACCTGAATGGCTACTATATTACCACAAGTATAATTAATTTATTTTCAGGTGGCCATCCAAAGAGTGTACATACTTATGCTGGATTGGTGCAGACCTGCTAAAATAAAAATAGCGTGCAACCTTGTTATGTCCTGTGGACCACAGAAAAGCAGATTACATGTGGTTGTCTTTGAAAAGCTTGCTCCCAGTTCAAAAGGTTTATCTTCAGAGTAAACTTCCTATTTTATTCATGGAGGCAGGATGGTACTATGACTTCAGTGAGTTTAAAATGCAAAATTAAACACATTCAGAATCTCCTGAGATTGTTTTTCCATCTGAGTTAGGAAATATGTGTTGTCGTCTTTCCTCAGCATTTGCACTCTAACTGTGGCGTATACAATGGCAGGAGAAAATTAGTTGCATACTTCACAATTGAAGTAATATGCATAATTTTCTAAGGGGTGGTGGTGGTCCAAAAAGACCATTAAGCTCAGGTTCTGAAGTAACGTCATACCCCTTGCAGTGAGGAATGTGTGCACACAGCAAGATTTCCACTTTCTAAGCCCCTGATCAAGAAGCAGTCATTCAATTGTTTATCCTGGTGCAACACATGTAAGGCATTAATTCACACTGAAATTCTTTTATTTGAAATACTGCTTCAAGAGGTTCCTGCTAAGTAATTGTCAAGCTATGATCCCTCATCCAGCACAGAAGAATATGTGAAAACTGACCTTCAACATCTTCATGTGATTTGGAAAACAGATGTCTGTTTCAATCACCACTGGATGACACTGTTGCTCTGCAGAGAACAGAAAATCCCTCTTTGGACAATTAAAAATAACAATAAAAAGCATATATCTCAGGGAGGGAAGATTCTGAGATTCTGAAAAATGCTTATGAAATTGGATGCCCCATGATACCTTGCTGGTCTTTCCACCCTGTTTCATTTGAAGACCTCTTTGAAAAGAAAAAAAAAATCATTTCATCAGAGTAGGACACTGCTTTTGCTTGGGACTGAGATGCTAGGGACCAGGTTTTCCAGATCAAGAGTGTGGAAAAAAAACCACACACACACACACACACACACACACATATATATATAGTAACTTCAGATGTCGCACAAGGCGGCTTTTCTTACAACCTCACTTAGAAGATTAAAAATAAATTGAAGCATATGTCACTTCAAAGAGGGCAAGAAAAGGACATCTGCATGATTTGGGTGCATTAATGAGAAAGATCTGTTGTGCCTTGATTTGAACTGTATGGGCAAAGATGAGATTGGGACATTTGCAAACAGAACACATTTTAAATGATTTTTTCAATTTCCTTTAAAAAAAAAAAAGCCTGGGGAAAGGGGAGAGAAACTGGACTTGGATTTCTGTCATATTGTTGGTAAATTGAGCTTTCACTCTTTTAACTCCTAGAGTTTTACAGTGAGGCAAAAAAAAATATCAAAGCAATTTCTTTAAATATGTAGGGGCTACATTTCACTGGTGTAAGCAAGAGCAGCTCCCTTGCCTCAGGGGAGCTACAGGGCTGCAAAGCAACTACCTTTGGCTTTGCAAGATTGTAGAGCTGATGGCCCGTGGTAAACTCTGGAGCCATCAGCCGTCGATTCATCTCTCTCCCCTCTCCCACTACCACCCCTGTCATCACAGATCAAACTCTGAGTCGAAGTGGATTTGAAAAAGCATCCTTCTAAATTCTCCACTCCAAACACAATGATTTACCAGTTCTTCATCATCACTTGCTGGTGATGAAAGAGAAAAGTATGTTGGAAGCAAACAAAGATTTATGAATACCCAATGAAGTTCCCATTTCCTCCATCATTTCTTTAAATAATTGAGCTTTGTGTGGTCAGTTAGCTGTGATTATGTCTGAATTCTACTTGGACAAATGTTCAGCTTCCTGACCTGCCTCTAGCAACAACCCATAGCTCTTCCAAAGTCAGTTCAGTAATTTCATCTGTCATTCCTTCTTCTTCCTCCTCCCCACCTCAGTTTTTTTACTTCACCATCCACTTATATATCTAAAATATGTGAATGTCTAATTCTGATCATCACTTCAAGGGAACAGAGTAGCTTTATATGACCCAGGACTGACTGACTGATTCTTCTTAGACCCCATGGAATCCTGAATAATGACCTTTCTCTTCTTCTCAGTTTCCAGTTTTCACAGTCATTCATTTCTAGTGGAAAGACCTTTGCTTGAATTATACTCATTTCTGTTATCACTGAAAGGTCCTTATCCTTCATGTTAAAATTTCTCATTGCCTTCTCTCCAGAAGTAAACTCTTCTCCAGCACATTGTCCATCTTTATCTGTTCCTGAGCCCAAGAAGACAAAAATATCTATCACCTTCTCTTCTTTTCCCCCAACTGTAGGTTCACCAACCATGCAAGTTGATTTTACCTTTGTGTTTTTAATACTTAACATTAACTCTCCAGTTCACAGTGAGATCATAATTGAACTCACTTTCTATTTCATAAAGAGATCCTCTAAGTTTTCTTTACTTTTAGTTAACAGTTGTGTCACTTGCCTATCTCAAATTATTAGTGTTTCAGCCTCCAGTTTTGATTCTGTCATTTTTAAAATTTTCTCTTTCTTATATTTGCTGCATATGTTAATCACCTATGCATCCTTATTTCATTCCTTTTCATATTCTAAATCACTGTTTTCTACCAATTCAGTTCCTACAGTAGCTTCTTGTTTATTGTAAAGATTCCTTAGAAGAATAATCAGCTGTTCTGGCACACCCATTAGCTTAAATATGTTCTACACTCTGGTTTGATTTACAAGTAGAGGCTTTGCTGTATTCAATGAAATAAAAGTAAACCTTTTCCTTACTGTAGTCTCTTCTCTCCACCTTACGTTAGCTATCTGATCTCACAGCCCTTAAGGTAAAACTTTGCTTTTGTGAAACTTTCCAGTTAATTTGGCAGGTGTTTGTAAGACCTTAAGCAAAACGTTGCTTGTGTGTGGAATTAGTGCAATAATGTGTGCATTCTCTTGCATCTTCCTACGTCAGTATTGTATAGGCATATACATTGATTTACAGGCCACAGAGACTTGGTCCATGTTTGTGGACATAGAGCAGTGTCTCTTTCTGCTGCTTTAAATAGTTCAATGGGTATTTCATCCATACTTGAGGCTTTTCTATTTGACAGCTAGTTTACTATCTGTCATACCTTATGGCTCTTGAATATATTCTGTCTCTACAAATATTTCTATCATTATGTAATCATGTTTGGAAAAGGTCTAAGTATAGTCTTTCTATTTTCCTTTAATCTCATTTTCTTTGGCTAGATCTCTTTCATGATTATTTTTGATTATTACTACCTTAGCTATATGGGATGCAGTGGCGCTGCGGGTTAAACTGCTGAGCTGCTGAGCTTGCCGATCAGAAGGTCGGCGGTTCAAATCCGCGTGACGGGGTGAGCTCTCGTTGCTAGTCCCAGCTCCTGCCAACCTAGCAGTTCGAAAGCATGCAAATGTGAGTAGATTAATAGGTACTGCTTCGGCGGGCAGGTAACAGCGTTCCATGTAGTCATGCCGGCCACATGACCACGGAAGTGACTATGGACAAATGCCGGCTCTTCGGCTTTGAAACGGAGATGAGCACCGCCCCCTAGAGTCGGACACGACTGGACTTAATGTCGAGGGAAACCTACCTTAGCTATAAACTTTCCTCTGATTTATTAAAACAAAAGGAAAATGAGCAATCTTTTAAAGAAAGTCAAAGATCGCTCATTTTCCTTTTGTTTTAATGCTCCTTCATTTGTTGACATCTTTTATTGAAACATCTTTCCTTGTCCTTTATTGCTTAACACTGAAAGTCTGTGTTCAGTTGTCAAATATCCCTCAAGGTTTCCTGTTTTTTTTTTCCCCATTTCAGTTTTTACAGTGTCTCTTATCTCTTTCCATAAGTAGTCAGGATAACTTTTGCATTAGTTAAACATACTAAATCTGTTCCTTACATTCACCTTACATTCTTATTCTTAAATATTCTTATTCATCTTGCATTCCTATTCTTTGTTCTCTGGTCTTATTTTCCTGGGCACTGGCAGACATTTAATTAAATTAATTTTCTAAATTTGACCTGTATATTTGATACCAGTTATTCATTATCTTTTCCATAATCTGCATTGAAAGTGTCCATGCTAGATTAACTGCATTTCTAACCTTTTGTTTTGTATTAGATAGTCTCTTTGATTTCAGTGTTGTTCACCCAGTGAGGTCAAGTTGTAAAGTATTTATTTCCCTGAACCAAATTTAGCAGTGACTTTTTTTTTCTTTTCAAAACTGCATTAACCTGTCTCCTGCAATATTCTGTTACCCAATCCGTAGCTTTCTGTGATTCCAGTTTCCTCCATTTCTCCAACTTTGGCATTCCAATCACCCATTGGTAATCTTAAAACCCTTCTTAGTGTTGTGTTTAGCACAGCTTGCATTTGTTATAGAATTTCTCAGTGTCTTCCTCCATTGCATATGTGTACAGGATATCTATTCTTCATTCGATTATAGCCAGGCTTATAGTTTCCAAGTATATTGCCACTCCATTACTTTATATGGTGCCATGCCCTGAATTGTATAACTTACAAACATCTGAGGAAAACTAGGCTATTCCAATCCACTAAGGTGTCTCTTTCCTAAGACTCCAATTTGATGTGCTTAATTTCTGCTTTGGCAGTCTCAGGTTTTCCTTGATTCATGTCTCTCATATTCCATGTTTTAATTGTGTATATCCCTGCAAAGTGAAGAACTTCTCTGTCAGTACTGACACCATTAGTGACCAGACTTTGCTGTGCCTTTGGTCTGACCACATCATCACCTCCAGACATACTGGTGGAAATTCTATGCTCCTCCACCTTCTCCAGAAAATTGAGGGGCTGGGGTCTCATCATCTGGCACCCAAAGTGGTCAAAAAGTAATAGCCCCATCTGTTCCATTGTCTTGGCAACAGTGCAGAAGTGGTTTGCCATTGCCATCTTCCACATTTGACTTTGGAGTTGCTTTTCCTTGATAGGCTGGTTCCTGCATGCCTGCAGTATCCCACCAGTCCTCCCCCCTTTATAAATTATTCTTAGCTTTCCCCTCTCTTTCTCAACCTTACCAGTAAATGTGATTCTCCCAGAAGCTGCTGCTGGTGTCATTCTTGAGTAACTCTTGGGCAGGACTGTATGATTAAATAAGTAATTTAAATGATTCATACAATGAGAGAAGGGGCTGTAATTTTGAAAATATGAAGCTTGAGGTGGCTGTGTGTGCAGTTCTTTCTAGACACACATGCATAAACACCCCCCTCTACACACACACTATGCAGTATATAATTAATGGGCTTTGTCCACATAAGTACAAAAGAGGTGCTATGTCACTCATATAATTAATGGTGGTGCAGGAAGAAGAAAACAAGAGAGAGTCATTTTGCATACCTCAGAGCTTCTGTGGAGTAACTTATTATTCTAAATATGAAAGAAATATTGATGGGAAGTGCTCTGTAGAAGTGAAGGATAACTAGGCTGGTTTAAAAGTCACTCACGTGCTCTTGTTGCTGCCACAAAGTCTTTCCATGCAGCAGCAGAGGATGGTTGTGGAGGCTGTGTTCTTCTTCTTATGCATCTCAGTGTAATAGAAGAGAGGGGACCCTGTACCCTGAAGAGCATTAAAGGAAAGAGAGTGTCAGTTAGTCATCCTTACCATGAAATTAACCTAAATCATCCCCCTTTGCCACTTCTATGAGTTATTGCTTGCAACTGAAACCTGAATGGTTTCTTCTTCTGCCTAGCTTTCCAGACTTTGCATCATGAGCAGGGGGGAAGGCACTCCCTAGTGCCTTCCCCCTTGCTTAATTAGCAGAACCTAATTCCTTGTGCCTGTTCCTTTTTGCTCCATAACTGGTGTCAGGAATTCTCCTGTATTGGGGAATGATATACCACTCATCCCTTTTTAGAAGATTTGATCATTCTATCTGCTAATTTTGTCAAGATACAAAACTTGTCCAACTTGGTTTCTCCTAGATATCTTGAACTGAAATTCCTACAATTCTACACATGGTTAGGGTAATAGGATTTGCAGTCCCACCCATCAGGGAGACAGCAGATTATGGAATTTGGTATAAAAACTAGTTTGTGTGCCTTACATATTTTCAAAAAACCTATTTTTGGCTCCATTAGAAGCATTTGTGCATGTATGAGTTTATATAAACATATGAACACTGATGTTGATGATAAAACCTCAGTGAACCTCCAGAATAGAAGGTGGGAAGAATTTAGGAAGTGGGAGCAATAGAGCATCTTCTCTGGCACCCTTGTGAGCTGGTATTAAGATCTCCATAATGTGCAAAGTATAGGAGGTAATTGGTTAAACATTTACATCATTTGGGATGTTTCAGCTAAGATCTTTTACAGGGACATTTTTATTTCAACTGCAGTTACAGCTTTGTTTTAATCTGCAGACATCACTGCTGTTATGGCTATTCATGGTAGTTGATTTTCAGTGGTGAAGCCACTGGGAGAGCCCTGATTCTTTCCTTCTTTTTCTGTTGTAAGGCATTTCACTGGCAGGGGTTCACAGAGAAGGATTGTGATGTTGGATATGAATGTCATATAATTTTTACTGCCGCTCACCTTTTTGAAATCAAGCCTTTGGGAAGGGGAAGTAAAGAAAAGGGACATACTCTTTTGGGGTCTCCTGGCACATTCAGAGTTAAGCACAGTAAACTGGCAATGGTGTACCCAGATTTATTGAAAGAATACGAACAATACAAAGGGTAAAGACTTCCTTGAGCCAAGCTTGACTCTGGATGATTTAATCCATGTAGTTTTCATGGCAACAATACGGAGGATGTTTGCCATTGCCTTCTTCTTGGATGTTTTCTCAACTGCCCAGTCTTGCCTACCACCTTGGAATTTCCTGGTGATGGTTGGAATTCATCTTTGCATGCATTAATTTTTTATATCTTCTGCACCATTGGCCATCAGGGGAACAAAGACAGAGACAGGGCAATTCCACACCCAAGCAACTTGTTTCCCTTGCTTCCCCCAGCTGTTTCTTAAGCCCACTTTAGAAATTCCAGTTCAGATTGCACTGGGTTGGCAATAGAGGTAGACTGGTGTTCAGTCAAGACTGCAGCCATCTCAAGACCTGATTGTTCATTCCCCTTTTTTTTGCCCTTCCCATTTGTGCAGGGAAGGCAAGTCTCACTGGTTGGCTCCTGTGTGGACTAGTCCTCTGTGCCTGTACTTTTTCTTTTAGAGATTGTTCCCATCTCATTAGTCCCCATACCTTCCCTTTGCTTTCCCAGATGTTTGCACACATGCCTGCCTTCACACACCCTTACCACATTATCCCCCTTAACATTAAAATATCCTTTCTTTTTTTATTTCTTTCCTTTATGAAGTCATCATAGCTCTGATGCTACAATAATTAAAGCAATAAGGAAGAGACTAGTCTTTTATTCTTACATTCCTCTGTAGTTCCATGGAAGCTTTGTAGCAAGGAGGAACTGAGAATTCAGCGCATAGGAACAAAATAGCAATGTTCCTATATTGCAAATATAATATGTAAATACATACATACAGGGAAAGGGAGTTTAGTAGTACTGTGGGCAGGGCATGGGAAAGGAACAGCAGGATGCTTCACCGGCCTGGGCAGGAATAGAAGGGGTATAAGGGTTGAATGGTGTATGAACCTCTAGGGTTGAGGATAGTTCATGGACTTAACAGGCCATAATTACATCAGCCTCAAGGTTGTAAAATTAGCAACTGCCCACTAGAACAGAACATAACAGCCCATCACTCCAGAATAAAATGGCTGCCCAGGGCAACAACCAGCTGCTGGAAGGGAGGAACATGCCAGCCACTTCAGCCAATCAGAGCTTGAGCTACTACTAAATTGGAACAAAATGCCAGAGACCATCTGCACTACAGGGCTTAATGTAGTTTGGGTTGGAAAACAGAAATGTTGAGTCAAAGCTGGAAAACACAGGTTGGGGGTGGGTTTGCAATAGAGTTGAAGGACAATGGCATTGTCTGTTCCTGCATTAGGGAAGCAGGGAGCGGCCTGTTCTGGCAATGGGCCATGCAGAAAGGCTGGGTCTGCCCTCAAAGACTGAAGACAGCTCAGGTTGGAAAACAGCAGTTTTGAATCAAAGCTGGAAAACATGGGTGCAGGATGCATTTGCAATGGGCTGAGAGTGGAAGGAGAACTATGTCCTCTGTTGCTGCATTCAGATATGGTCAGTGGCCCATACTGAGGAAGACCCATGCAGGAAGTACAGATCTGTCCATAGTCAAGAGAGGTACTCTGCACTTTTATCTCCTTGCCTAAAAGACTTACTTTACAGGACTCTGCTTAAAATGCCTCCTGTTGGTTGGACAGACATTCTCAATCTTTTCAACACTTCCTCTCTCAGTTCTATTCTCTTTCTCTTCTGTCTTTGACCTGTGCAGTTCAGTTAATTACATCATTCACCCTCTCCTAACATTCATTAAAGTACAGCAGAGGAAAAGCCAGTTGTCCTGTGAAGCTGAACAAGACAAGTTTATTTATTTTTTTCTGATCAGAATATTTTAGGTATTCTTTGATATTGTATTCCCTTATTGGGAGCACCTTTCCTTCCCCAACTTGCTAGTATTCTGCATTTGTGAAATGGCTTGGCTAAATGTCTATCATTGGTCTTTAGAATGGTCTACTGGTCTATTGGTCACAATAGAAGTGGAGCAGGGAACAAGGGAGAGAGTTGAACTATCTTGGTAGATGTCCCAAACCATATAAAGGAAAAAAGGTTTAACCAACTTCCCTATTCTGGCTGTCTTGAAAGGATGGGTGAAGGTAGGTGTTCTGGAAGCTTTTGATACTGAATATGGACCAATGGAATTAGAATTTGAACCCAGGGAATTCTTCGGCTCCCTTTAAGGCTGGCCAGCAATGAGAGGCCCAGAACCATCCATTCTTTAATACAGCAAGTTAAGTGAGATTGATATTGCCCAACAAAGTGAAATATTATCTCCTAAATCTACCAAAGTTACAAGATTCCAACATTTGACAGATAGGTTGGATTATTCTTGCCATAGATCCTTACTAATAGTTAGTGAGTTGTGATTTCCTTTTTCCATCTGTCTTATATTTCTATTCCTAAAGAGGGACAATTTGAAAGAGAGATGCAATTTAAAGATGCATTGCTCTAGTGAAGTCTGCATCCTGATTCATGTAATTATTTGTGATGGTGATAGAGTACACAAGTGCCTGTCAGCAGAAGAAAAGAACATATTACTTGTGTATCATTTAGTTGCTCTGGAATTATGAAAGAAGGAAGCCATGTAAATACAAGCTCCATATGAATAGGCATCATAGTGGAGTGCTCAGTTTACCTGATTTGCAAGGAACTATCTGCTCTTCTTCCATATAATAGCTATTTGTGTGTCCATTACAAAAAAGGCTGCTATAAAAAGTATCATGTCTAGAGTAAACCACCCATGAATTCCCTAGAATTTTTCCTGTCTGTTTTTAGCTTCTTAAAAGCCACTTGTTTATCATTTTAATTTTGTCCACCCATTTATTGTTTTCTTTTCTTTCACAGTTGTTAATTTTCTTTATCTGTTTTTCTCTAAAAGATAGGGTGACATTTGATAAAATTTAGGACTACGCCTCAAATTAAATTATTTCTGCAATGAGCTGATTCTGATAATTTCAGGAGAATTGGAAATGGTGAAGAACTTTTCAGAAACACACCCAATTTGAAATGAAATCTCTCTGAAATGTAGTGATTTGGAATTCATCATTTCTGCAAAAATGAATGTATTTCTTACTAAACTTTTCCTCAAGGAAAACTCCAAGTGATCAGTTAGGAAAAATAGGAGAAAGGGAGCATTTTTATGACCAACTATTCTAGTTTCTAACCTCAGTGACTTTTCTCAGGGTTTTCTAATCACAATGCTTCAGAAGTTAAAGAGACATATTGCAAGACAATAAAGTCCAGAGCTCCATCCTAGTAATTCATAGGGGGAGCAGGAAAGATAAATAAGGTTTGGTAGAACTTGGCAGATTTGATGCTAGCTATGTGCCAGACTCCAGCATTTCCCAGAACATTCCATGTTTTCTTACCTAATGTATCAATCTGGCCATTCTGGGGGTGGTTTCCTTGAAATGAATCTTCCAGAACAGGAAGTGATGGAAGTGGTCCAGAACACTTCCTGTTCTGGAATATTGCCTTATAGAATGAGACAAACTGCCCTTGGAATGCCTGGATATGCACATTCTGAGAGAACAGAATGCATTATATAATGCCTCCTAAACATATTCCCATCAAACGTGTTGGACTTGTTCTCCTCAGGTCAATTATGAGTATAAATGAAAACAAAAAGTTGTTGGAATTTAATATATATAGTTGCTAATGCATACAACTCCCATATCTATTTCTCCAAATTTTATACCTGTCATTTTCACATAAGTGTTATTGTCCTTGAAATTTCATTTAGTTCTATACCAAGCAGGAAAACAATAGCCATTTCTTAATTTCTAATGATAATTAATGAGAAATAAAGAGATTTGGAGATCCAAATCTGGATTCAGGCTTGCGCTCTAGTCAGACTGGAAGCTCTCCAAATAAATCTGAAGTGAAGCAGATTGTTTTTACAAATTACTGAACTGGGGATCTAACTGAATCTTCTGATGTGTGCACACCATTAGTAAAATCCATTCTAAGTCAGATCAAGGTGAAGGAAGACCATAACAGACTACCGGGCACAGAACAGTTCTGCATTGTTTATACCTAAGGCAAAATCAGTGGCATGAGAACTGGGACTGAAACAGCTTTCTACCTTTCCCTCATATTTTTCACCAGTTGGATAAAAGAATGGAGAAGCTTTAGATCAAAATGTATTGTTTGTACTTAAGCAACAGATGTGAAGGACATCTGTAGCAGGTTTTCCCACTGTGTCCTGCTCATGACCTCAGTTCTGTCCTTGAACTGAGCCAGTGAATGGATGAATACATTTAAGCCAATGTATTAGTGGCTGTCTTTGGTATAGACTGCCAGCCAAGCATAACACTGAAGGTGTCCTGATATATAAATTACTGAAAACAAGAATATTGTTACAGTCTTTATACTTTCATTTTATTACATGGAAATCTAAAACAAAGTTCAGCTTTTAATGACTGTTTGCTCTGCAGAGCTAACATTTATTTTGCTTGAATTAAAAAAAAGTGGAGCCTGGCATTAGCCAAATAAATTGTATTGTCACTAATGTACAACATTAATTTACTCCTTGAATGGCCTAGTTACTGGTATGCAATGGATTTGTTCATTAGGAGAGAACATTTTGCAACTGGGAAAACAGGTCTGTTTCAACTGCACCAAACATTAAAATCTAGCTGGAACTGAAGTGGAAGAACAAATTTTCTTATTTCTACTATGCTTTTAGCAGCAGTTCTCAGTTTTCAGTCCTGGGATTAGAAATGAAAGTGCAAGTCACACTACTGTTCAGTCACCTTCCTAGCAAAAAGTTCTACAGAATTCTTCACAAGGGTTTCTGCTCAGAAGCATTCATTGAAAGGAACCACTTTTTGTTTTCAAAACTATATAAAGATTCATGTTTGCAAGGTAACATTTCATGATTTCTGAAGACATGGCAGCATCCTACTGCAGATCTCCTGAAAGACTCTTGCTGGCTCTCTGCACCCACACAAAGAAGGGTTTGCTCCCTCTTAACAGAACATCTGTTATATGTTTGGGAAAGGCAGCAGGAAGCCTGCAAAGTGAAATTGCAAACATTTGCTGATTCTGTGTGTAATAAGGGATGTTTACATCACTGTTTGCCTCAATGGAAGGTCCAGGGGAGCTCTCCTAGATTTCCTCATCTAGGGAATATTGCTGGTATGAATTTATTTAGCCATTGGTTGCACCAGTAGATGAAAAACAGAAAGAGGTACGAGTCACCAGGATTTAATTATGGAAAGCTTTACTGAGTTGGATTTTTTTCCCCCATTCATAAGAGTACAGAGGAGTGACAACAGTCTGAAAGGCAACTTTTTTTTTGCAAAACAGTAAATAAGTTTAAAAGCTCTATAATGAAAGCTACTCATTTCAGCAGGTCTCCTCTGTCAGCTTTACATATAGAAATGGATGCACTTAACTGAGAGGGAGTTAACACTCAGGTGTTCGGATCTTTGAGGTTCTGATGAAGCAGAAATCTTTCAATCTTCTTTACCACTACTATGTTCTCTTTAGGTAATTTGGCTCCCCGTGTCACAGTCAAAGTGCCATTTAGCTCCCCTTCCCTCTGACATGTATTCAGTATTTCAAGATCTCATCGACATGCAAGCAGCCTGAAAAGTGTCATCCAGATGTTTACCTAGCAGCTACAGTTATAATGTAAAAGCTTTATCATCTCCATTCCCGAACTTCTACCAGCAGTGGTCTGATTGAAAAGAAATAGACAGTTTGGAAATAAAAGTTACATAATCTACTTTAAGTACGCTTGTTTGGAACATTCAGAAATAGCCTTACAATGAGACTCAAATATGTGCTGTGGTTTTAGAATCTCGGCACAGCAATTTCCCCATATTCCATGGTCTCTCTGGTTCCAAACAATCAGGGCCTCTGCTTCATGTCTCTAATGACTAAGGTCTGGTCTTGGCTACAATTGAAAGCATTAAGCAGAGATGGTTAAAGTATCTCAGTATCTCTTACCCTGATGGCTTGAGGATATAATGCATTAGCCTTAGAGTAAAAACTTATTATCAAAGCAATAAACTTTTAAACTTTTTAATAAGTAGTTCAACAGAGGAAACTTCTCGCTGTGGGGAAGAAAGGTGCTGGAGGTAATTACTGCTCTGCCGCATTTCTTTGCAGGATCAGACTGTTGAAGAATTACCCAGGGGCCTCTCTGCACACATACTATATGTGCCATCCTGCTCTCTGGGCTAAAGGAAATGCTGCCCTGGACAGCAGGGCCACTGCTGAAGGGGCGACCAAAGGAGCAACATCTATTAAAACATGATAATAAATAATAAATAATACAACATAATAATAAAACAGTTATTATTCAGGATTTAACCTTATATGGAAGTGCTGGCCTGGCATGTAATGTGAAGATCTGGTTGAAAGAAAAGAGTGGAATTAATATCTTCTAGTTCTGTCTACCAGGATTTGCTGTGATACAACAGGCAAGGACTGAGGGGTGGGAAAGTGGCTTAAGCCATAGTCTGCAGGAAGTCCATCTCCCTGATTGGAAGCTCCTCCAAATATTCTGCAAATGTTGTAGATTTGCTGCTGGGCTTCAGTGGCCAAGATGGTATAGATATACTGTTAGTTTACCGTCTACTCCCTTGCAGAACAGTGATATCTGGATTACTCTGGACCTCTTGTCTTGGGGGATTTCAGTATCCATAATGAGGGTTGGCCAGCCAGGAGTGGCATGGGATTTCATCTCTGCTGTTGCAGCATAAGGACTGTACTGGGAAGGCAGGAGCCATCAGTTTTCAAGTTAGGCACAGCTGTTACATAAACTTTGAGCAGAGGTCTTCCAGGCTCATGACTGGGAAAAGAATAGCCAAATTTCCATTGAGTCAGAAAGGTAATAGGAAAAGGTCTAGAATTTAAACTCCGTTGCAGACATGTGTATATTGAGCTTGATTTCTACATTCTTCAATAGCATGGGCATCTGTAGTGGGGAGTGGTTGAATGATGACTTGCATCAGACATCAAGATGCATCTGACACAAATTACATACCTGTGTTTTTTGACATCACATTGGCTTGTTATGGATACCACTGAACAGTTGAAAGGTCTTCTGCACATGTGAAACTTCTGTCTTGTTTTCAAGGGAACAACTTACCTAGCAATGTCATGTCAATGAGTTTCTGTTGTAAGGAAATTCCTGAAAATGGAGATAAATATGCTAATAGAGGGTTGAGATTTGTGGTGCCTACCATGAAGTCTGATAGACAACTATGGCACCATCTTAATCAGTATCTGGCTCCATGCATGCAGCAGGGCAGACACTGAATTTGGTAATCTGTTCTCCTGGTGAGTGGAGGAATTTTCTGTGACTCTGTTGCTGTAGACAGTTTACCCTCTGGTCAGTTTTAAACTGGCAGCTGCTATAAACCTCTGCAAGGGTAAAAATCAATTAAACTGGCCCAACTTAAGTAACTGATGAATAGGTTTGCTGAATGTGCTTCAGGAATTTCCTGTCTCATCCATCAGCAATGCTGTTGAAGCCTTGGCTGATCTGTGGAACATGAAGTTGGTCCAAATGATTGACTATCACCTAAACACCCTTTTTCTTTTAGCAGAGGTCAATCAGCACCTGATAGGTAGCAGATAGATAAAGGATTGAAGTGCATATGGAGGCATTCTTGTGATGAACTGGATTGAACACAGAATGGAACCATCTTTCAAGCCCATTGAAATCCTTTTCCATGGCAAAGGGTACAGGCAGGAGTGCTTACTCCTCTGGTTCCATTGAGATCAATATTGGGAGGGAGGGGAGATAAAATATTTAAAGCTCACTATCAACAGTTTTCATCATTATGTGGAGACAAAAATCAGCCTGATTCCCCTTGATTTAGGCATCAGGGTTGGGGCAGGTCACAGGAAGGTAACCTTAGCAATCTTTTGTCAGTTTTTCTTCAGCTTGTGGATTTCAAGGATACGGAAGGGGTATGTTGAGGGAAGAGAGCCACCACTTGCTTTCTTGACCCTTGTCCTCCCTGACTAATTAAACTGCTCAGGCTGGGACTGGCCTCATGGTTAAGTTAAGTGGAGTGGACAATACATCCTTGAATATAGAATATGTACTTGCTTGTTTAAAAGAGGCAATGATAAGACCTTTAGTTAAAAAAATCTCCCTTGACCTAGAAGATCTCATTATAAGCCAGTCTCAAATATTTCCTCTTGGATAAGATGATTAAGTGACCTGGCAACTCCAGATGCAACTGTATGATTTTCTGGCTCTATTTCAGTCAAGCTTTCATCTGAGATATGATACCAAAATCAGCTGTAGGAATAACCTTAAGGAGCAGGAGGAAGAGCTTCAAACAAGACATATAAAATAAATGTGAGTCTGAGGCAGAAATGTAATTTGAGAAAGTGTCTCAGGCTTGACCCTCCCTAGTTCTCTTGAAGATAAAGGGAGGGAGGGCAGAAGTGCATTCAGATTTGCAAGTTTCTGTTACTGTAACCTTATAATAAAAATAGTATGAGCATTCATAAGTTTGGCTTCCTAGTCTGGTCTATGTCAAAGGGCTGACAAGATAGTCTGTATTAGAAACTAGATGGGAGAAGTACAATCCTAGTTCCCTTGGCCTTCTTTGCAGCTTTCAGTGCCATCAACCGTGGTATCCTTTTGGTCCACCTGGCAGATTAAGCCTCGGGGGCACAGGCTTGCAATGGTTCCAGTCCTTCTTGTTGGGACATGCCCAGAAGGTGGTGCTGGAGGACTACTGTTCAGCACCTAGATGATAGACCCTTCAGGGTTTTATCTCATTTCCTATACTGTTCAACATCTAATGAACCCATTGGGGGAGATCATTCACTGCTTTGGAGTAGGATGTCTTCAGTATGCTGGTGACACCCAGTTTTACTGCTCCCTACCTTCTAACTGCAAGGAGCAATTGGTAGCCTTGAATGCATCTAGTCTCAATTATGGGCTGGAAGAGGGACAAGGTGAAGCCTGTTTCGGGTAGGGTTGCCCTCGCAACATAAGGTTCTCAGTTTGGCAGTGATCCTTGATCCACAGCTCAGTTGCCAGTAGATTTGGAGGTGGCCGCAATGGCAAAGAGCTTGAAAGTGTCCCATCCCTGACATCATGCTTGCCTCAAACACCAAAGGCTTCCACAAGAACAACAACAACAACAACAACTAGCCTCTATGGTAGAAGAGCTGCAAAGCCACGCCTTTGCTCATTTTAAACAAGCAAGTGTACAGGTGACAAGGCACCATGGCACCTTGGAATGACAGAGAACCGAGGAGCCAAGAGATGGAACTGGGTAGGACTTCTCACTATGGGAAACTGCCCATCTTCAAGCTTATGCTGTGAGCCAGAAAACTCAAATATCCATGTACTGATTGGGGGTGGAAGTTTTTTGTCTTGTGCCTCAATCAGTAAAAAGTACTGAGCTGGCTTCTTATCCAGGCACAGGAATTCTAATTTCCCATCTATATGAAGCAAGATACCTGAACTCTCCTGATGTTCATCACTTTATGAGCCCCTTTGGATTAATGCTAATCATCACAGATCCATTTAGCACGAAGAATATATATCACACGATTCACTGCAGATGTGCATCTCCTTTGCCATTTTTATCACTTACAATCTGACAGAGAGAGATGAATTTGGAAAGGCATACATTTTTCTCTCCTGAGGTATAAATCTCAATTTTGGACAAACATGCATTCCCTGAAAGATTAATCTATCCCTGCCAAAGGCTTCCCAGGTCTTCAGCCTAGAAAGGAACCTGTTTAGAGAAGAGCAGGTTTGTGAGTGTAAGTGGAAGAGGAGCTTCTTGGAGTTTCAGAAAAGATTATTGAGTCCTGAATAAGAGGAAAGCATGAGAAAGAAAGTCAGAATAACCTCACCTTGATTTTATTCAGTATAAGATGGAGCAGAGAAAAACTTTGACAGGCTTTTGAGGTTCTGTTATCCTACTCCACAACAATAAAGTTTATTCCTGGAATACTTGCTGCTTCTGTTTCCTGACCTTGCCATCCTCAAAGGACTGTCATCAATCTTTCATGCCCCCAGGGTAGAAGACTCTCTTGGCACCTCCAGTCACAACATCCCTTGCCAGGCAGATACCTTTGTGTTCTCTCCTTTTAGATTTCCTGCATTTCTATTGTTCGTAGAGTTCTAAGTAGCTTTACCTCAGATATTTTTAGTCACAGATCTTCTAGCAGCTATTTTAGTAGATTGCTTTACCATTCAGTTGTACTGTTTGTAGCTTTGTTTTTACTGCAGATTATGCTGAGAACAATTTCTGTAGGCTGGCTAGCAAATCTGAGAAATGAATAAATATTATCACCTCCTTCTGTAGGTGCTAGGGTTTGTTAAATGCCTTCGGACATCATGTTTAGTTGGTTCAGGGAAGACTGTGAGAAAAGTTAAACGCATGTGTCAAGGATGGATCCATCAAGAGCACTGAACGATGACATTTACATGGTATTGCCAGGTCTAGGGGCCTCTTGGGTTTCTAGATACTGAGCACAAGCACCTGAAAAAAGGCTGGTACCATGGTCCTGAAAGACACGTGGCTGAAGATGCCTGTGAAACCGAAGTCTAGAGCTGTAGGACCCTTGGTCTGACCAGTGGTGCTATCATCTTTAGGCACGTTTGGAGATGAGATAGACATGATTGTGGAAGGGAACAGACTGATTCCAGCATTTGTTAACAGTGGCTCCATCTTGGGCTTCTCTCTGTCTCAGACTCTCAAACTATGGCAGGTGAAGATACACAATCACATTCTTCCAACTTTTTTTTTTTTACAGAGCAGCTGTGGGGAATTCTCTAGAACTGTGTAGACACTGAGTGAGTTAAATGGTGGTAGAAGCATTGAATAATGCAGATAATGAAAGACCATCTTTTTCCTTCTTCCCCATTTCTCCCTCCCTCCCTCTCTTTCCTAAAATGCCATTTGAAGCTGAGAAACAGAAGCAAGTGGAAGGCTGTTGAGGACTGTGGAGGGAAACCCCTGACCTCACCCAGATGCACTTTTTATGGTTACATATATGAACATTCATTTCAAAAGCTGAATTTGAATGGAGACTGGAAGAGATTTTCAAATCGCAAACAAACAAACCAGAACTGTGGAATAGGAGGAGGAAAAAAAAGACACATTACTGGAAGCAGAGATGGAAACGGCTTGGACCTAGAAATATCCAAAGTTTTCTCTATCTTAGTATTATTACACTTAATCCTAGTGCCCTTCCATATGAGGACTCTATCACTTTGAAAACAACCCCAGATCTCTTTGAATCCACAATATTGGCTGCATTTGAAAATTGAATCAATTCATTTCTGGCTTAGCTGTGGCATATTTGAAAACCTAATAAAAGTAATTGTGACTCTGTGGACCTTCTGGATGGACCCTATTAGTAGGAATACTTTATTCACCACATTTCCAGCTTCTGACCCTATCAGGAGTTTCAAGAATAAAATTGGTTTAATGGCTATTCAGCTCCCTGTATAGGAACCAACTTGATTCTTTTTGCTTACTGCAAATGTACATGAAATAAGGATTTGGATGGTGGGTGTGGAGGGAGAGCAAACTGTATATTTTATTTTATTTTGTATTTTTTCATAGAGGGAGTGAAGATATTTTGGTTTACTCCAGGATCTGCAGCAACTTGTGTAGGCATTTATTAAACAAAGCATTGTTGTCAGTGTTTTGAGATTACAGATGTGTGGATGATCACACTCTCATATTCAAGCTGTTTTAGAGAGACTAAGGAATACAGATGATGGCTGTGTGGAAGTATCCTTGATGACATTTCTCAATACGAAGTATGAATTGGATAGACTAAGGGAAGAACAAAGTGCTTAAATCATTAAAAAGGAACACAGTAATAATACAGTCACCTAAGATATAAATGCAGCAGCAGAAAAACTTGTAGATGCTGCAATTTAAAAAATATTGCACTGCAAACAGTTTTGATTGCAGAGCTTTTTGAGTTCCCAGGAGAAATCATAAATAATTATGAAATGCCTTTATACCAGAGACTGACAATCTTTCGGTGTCACTTACAAAATAGTCAACAGGGTCACATCACATGCATTTACTAGGAAGCAAAATAATGAACCTGGTCTCCACTATACTGGTAGTCCTCACTTAATGACCATTTGTTTAGTGATGGTTCAGACTTACAACGGTGCTGAAAAAAACGACTTACAACTGGTGCTCACACTTACGACTGTCACAGTGTCCCTGTGGTCACGTGATCACAATCTGGGGGCTTGGCAACCGGTTCACATCTATGACTCGCAGCATCCCGTGGTCATGTGATCACCATTTTTGACCTTCCCGGCTAGCTTCTAGCAAGCAAAATCAATGGGGTACCATGTGATTTGCTTAACAACCACATGGTTTGCTTAACAGTCATGATTCGCTTAATGACTGCTGCAAAAAAGGTTGTAAAATTGGATCTAATGATCACTTTGCTTAGCAACCAAAATTCTGGTCTCAATTGTGGTCACTAAGCAAGGACTACCTGTACCCTCTAGCCCACTCCCTACTCCCTGGTTGCATGTAAGAACCCAGTTTATTTTTATTTTTTTTCTCTGAAATGTTGGATACTCTTCCAAAAAGACCCTGGGATGAAAGGAGGGTCTTTTCTTTAAAAAAAAAATTCTAAGCATGCCTACGTAACCAGAGATGATAGAAACTGGCATTTTTCTTTGTAGTTTAGCAGTTTCCTATTTATATCCTTAAATTAAATGAATATTGCTTACAGTATCCCAAATAATGTCAGGTGGGACAGGGAGAATTACGACCCTCAAGGAAGACTTCTGGGGGCAGCTAAGTGCCTAGGAACACCATGTTGTAAATCCTTGCACTAATACCATTTGATTCCACTGATATTTTATTTGCAAAACAGGCTAATATGCACAGCCCTTACAGGTTTGTGTATGTAAGGGACTGTACATTTATGTCTCTACAGATAGACTGTTGTTCTGTCTCATTTAGGTTATTTATAAGATCACCAATTACAAAGATATGCCAGGGTACTGCACAGAAGATAATATAAAGGGGATGGGAGGATGAGATGGGAAGCTCTGCTATATCAGGAGAACAGAGGAGAAGAGATTCTTGATACCTATATAAACTGTAGGGTTTTATCCAGTATGCAAAATCCATTTCCCCTTTCAAAGGCTGTTCAAGTATTTTGGAGCAGAAGCAGTAATCCCTCACCAAAAAAAAAAAAAGGACTGCTGGATAAAGGCACCTGGCCAATTTTATCACAATCCTTTTCTTTTGGTAAACTTTTCCTTTTCTGCCACAAGCTGGTATGTGAATATATTTACAGTCTGGTTGCATTTAGCTCCCTTCCTTTGCACCTCCTTGTGACAGATTTATAAAGTCCTGGGTTTCTGCTTCGTATACTTTATCATCCATGTTGATGCCATCATTGGGGAATAGCTTCTGACAATGGGCTGTATCATCCCATGATGAGTTTGTTGATCTGAACAGAAATAGTGGGGAGGAGAAATGGAGAAGCAAACCTGATATTGAAATGGGAAAATATGAAAATAAAAGAAATGTTAAAAATCCAATTCTTTAGCATGGGAAATTGCATTTGGGAAATAACTTAGCAAGACCAATCAGCAACATATCACTAGTGAAAGATACACTAGCTAGTAAATCATTTCCTGTTCCTGCTGCAGGCTACTCACTTCTAAAATGTTCACATCATTATTTTATTTATTCTTATGTTAAAAATATATCTTTAATAGCTAAATATTCTTCAGCAAAGGATCGTTACCTTGTTGTGGTGCTGGAGCTTGAGCACCTCAATGATGCCATGAGCTAAACCGTGAAGGGCCACCCAAGACGGGAAGGTCATGACAGAGAGGTCAGACTAAATGCGATCCCTGGGGAAGGTAATGGCAACCCACCCCAGTATTCTTGCCGTGAAAACTAAATGGATGAGTACAACCAGAGATATGTCGGTATACCATGGGAAGGTGAGACCCCCAGGTCGGAAGATGGTCAAAATGCTACTGGAGAGGAACAGAGGATGAGTTCAACTAGCCCCAGACGTGATGACGCAGCTAGCTCAAAACCGAAAGGACGGCTAGCGGCCGATGGTGCTGGTGGTGAACGGAGAATCCGATGTTCTAAGGATCAACACACCATTGGAACCTGGAATGTAAGATCTATGAGCCAGGGCAAATTGGATGTGGTTATTGGTGAGATGTCAAGATTAAAGATAGACATTTTGGGCGTCAGTGAACTGAAATGGACTGGAATGGGCCACTTCACATCAAATGACCACCAGATCTACTACTGTGGACAAGAGGACCACAGAAGAAATGGAGTAGCCTTCATAATTAATAGTCAAGTGGCTAAAGCAGTGCTTGGATACAACCCAAAAAACGACAGAATGATCTCAATTCGAATTCAGGGCAAGCCATCTGACATCACAGTGATCCAAATATACGCCTGAACCACAGATGCTGAAGAAGCTGAAGTAGAGCAGTTCTATGAGGATCTGCGGCACCTACTGGATAACACGCCTAAAAGAGATGTTATTTTCATCACGGGAGACTGGAATGCTAAGGTGGGCAGTCAAATCACACCTGGAACTACAGGTAGGGCCTGGGAGAACAAAACAAAGCATGACATAGGCTGATAGAATTTTGCCAAGACAACTCACTCTGCATAACAAACACTCTCTTCCAACAACCTAAGAGACGGCTTTATACATGGACTTCACCAGATGGACAACACCAAAATCAGATTGACTACATACTTTGCAGCCAAAGGTGGCGGACATCTATACAGTCAGTAAAAACAAGACCTGGAGCTGACTGTAGTTCAGATCACGAACTTCTTCTTGCACAATTTAGGATCAGACTAAAGAGATTAGGGAAGACCCACAGACCAGCTAGATATGAGCTCACTAATATTCCTGAGGAATATGCAGTGGAGGTGAAGAATCGATTTAAGGGACTGGACTTAGTAGATAGGGTCCCGGAAGAACTCTGCACAGAGGTTCGCAACATTGTTCAGGAGGCGGCAACAAAATACATCCCAAAGAAAGAGAAAACCAAGAAGGCAAAATGGCTGTCTGCTGAGACACTAGAAGTAGCCCAAGAAAGAAGGAAAGCAAAAGGCAACAGTGATAGGGGGAGATATGCCCAATTAAATGCAAAATTCCAGAGGTTAGCCAGAAGAGATAAGGAATTATTTTTAAACAAGCAATGCGTGGAAGTGGAAGAAGGCAATAGAATAGGAAGGACAAGAGACCTCTTCCAGAAAATTAGAAACATTGGAGGTAAATTCCAGGCCAAAATGGGTATGATCAAAAACAAAGATGGGAAGGACCTAACAGAAGAAGAAGAGATCAAGAAAAGGTGGCAAGAATATACAGAAGACCTGTATAGGAAGGATAACAATATCGGGGATAGCTTTGACGGTGTGGTCAGTGAGCTAGAGCCAGACATCCTGAAGAGTGAGGTTGAATGGGCCTTAAGAAGCATTGCTAATAACAAGGCAGCAGGAGATGACAGCATCCCAGCTGAACTGTTCAAAATCTTGCAAGATGATGCTGTCAAGGTAATGCATGCTATATGCCAGCAAATTTGGAAAACACAAGAATGGCCATCAGACTGGAAAAAATCAACTTATAACCCCATACCAAAAAAGGGAAACACTAAAGAATGTTCAAACTATTGAACAGTGGCACTCATTTCACATGCCAGTAAGGTAATGCTCAAGATCCTGCAAGGTAGACTTCAGCAATTCATGGAGTGAGAATTGCCAGATGTACAAGCTGGGTTTAGAAAAGGCAGAGGAACTAGGGACCAAATTGCCAATATCTGCTGGATAATGGAAAAAGCCAGGGAGTTTCAGAAAAACATCTATTTCTGTTTTATTGACTATTCTAAAGCCTTTGACTGTGTGGACCATAACAAATTGTGGCAAGTTCTTAGTGGTATGGGGATACCAAGTCATCTTGTCTGCCTCCTGAAGAATCTGTATAACGACCAAGTAGCAACAGTAAGAACAGACCACGGAACAATGGACTGGTTTAAGATTGGCAAAGGAGTACGGCAGGGCTGTATACTCTCACCCTACCTATTCAATTTGTACGCAGAACACATCATGCAACATGCTGGGCTTGAGGAATCCAAGGCTGGAGTTAAAATCGCTGGAAGAAACATTAACAATCTCAGATATGCAGATGATACCACTTTGATGGCTGAAAGCGAAGAGGAACTGAGGAGCCTTATGATGAAGGTGAAAGAAGAAAGTGCAAAAGCTGGCTTGCAGCTAAACCTCAAAAAAAAACAAGATTATGGCAACCAGCTTGATTGATAACTGGCAAATAGAGGGAGAAAATGTAGAAGCAGTGAAAGACTTTGTATTCCTAGGTGCAAAGATTACTGCAGATGCTGACTGCAGTCAGGAAATCAGAAGACGCTTAATCCTTGGGAGAAGAGCAATGACCAATCTCGATAAAATAGTTAAGAGCAGAGACATCACACTGACAACAAAGGTCCCCATAGTTAAAGCAATGGTGTTCCCCGTAGTAACATATGGCTGCAAGAGCTGGACCATAAGGAAGGCTGAGCGAAGGAAGATCGATGCTTTTGAACTGTGGTGTTGGAGGAAAATTCTGAGTGTGCCTTGGACTGCAAGAAGATCCAACCCGTCCATCCTCCAGGAAATAAAGCCAGACTGCTCACTTGCGGGAATGATATTAAAGGCAAAACTGAAATACTTTGGCCACATAATGAGAAGACAGGACACCCTGGAGAAGGTGCTGATGCTAGGGAGAGTGGAAGGCAAAAGGAAGAGGGGCCGACCAAGGGCAAGATGGATGGATGATATTCTAGAGGCGACGGACTCATCCCTGGGGGAGCTGGGGGTGTTGACGACCGACAGGAAGCTCTGGCGTGGGCTGGTCCATGAAGTCACGAAGAGTCGGAAGCGACTAAATGAATAAACAACAAGCTAAATATTGTTTCCAACAAGGATTTTTAAAGCAAGTAGTTAATGATGGATGCTAAACTTAAAAGATATTTTCTGGATTTATAGAGCAATATATAACTTAATCAGTACCAATGTGAAAAAGCTCTCCTGTTTCTGCTGGCTGCAGGCTCATCAGCAACATGGGTTTGTGTCCAGATGTATTTTAGGAGGAAAAGCGCTATTGGGCTTAACATTATATTAAATAGGGTAATTTATTACTCTGCAAATGACCTGAAAGTCTCCATCCTGCCTTCCCCACTAAGTGGAACGAAGGGGAACAAAGGAATCCGCAAAAAGCCTCATCAGATCTTTGTTCCATCAAGACCTACCTTTTCTATTGTAGGTCCTTCCAGGTGTGTTATGAATTACAACTCCATCATCTCAGATTATTGGTTATGCTGGTTGTGACTGTTGAGAGCTGTAGAGGGCAGAGGGAATGGCCTTGAAGGACAGGAGGAAGAGCTGCTACCAAGGCAATGGTCAGATAAGGGGTGCTTGAGCCTAGGTTAGCAAATTAGTTTGAGTAAACGTCCCAGACAGGTCCCTCCCTAGTTCACATGAAGGTCAAGGGAGGGCAGGGGAAAGTGCTTTCAGACTTCCAAGATTCTATAATTACAGCTTTACAATAAAAGCAGTCCTGACCTACATGACATTGGTTTCTTAGTCTGGACTACCTTAAAGGGCTGACAAGAGCTGTAGTCCAAAATCTTGGGAAGAATAGACGATCCTAAATAGCAGCAATTACCCAGTGTTTCAGAAAGGATTTTTTAAAGCCATGTCAGGCACTGCTGAGAACTAAGCCTGGGATCTTTTGTATACAGCAGGTTCCTGGTTTAAGAACGTCCCAGTTTACAGATGACTCCTAGTTAAGAACAGACTGCCATAAAGACTATTATATTAAAAATTAGAGTTAAGTACAATGTTTTGGGTTAAATACACAATACTATTTTGTGTATTATTATGTTTAAGATGTTTTAGTGTACTTGTGTTTCTTCAGTGTTTTATATGCGTAGAATGGTAAAATATATACTATATACTAAGGCAAACATTTGACTGATGCTAAATAACTGTTCCAACTTACATACAAATTCGACTTAAAGACAGACTTAGGAACGGAACTCATTCTTAAACCAGGGACCTGCTGTACAACACATAGGTGCTTTCACTGAGCTGTGCTCCCCAGCTTCCCATCTCTTTGTCTGGAATAGTATTTTGTTCTTTATTCTGTCAAATGAAGACATGGGACAGAGGTCTGGAAAGCTATTAACAGCAAAGCTTGGCTGTATATTACTGGACAGCAAGTTAATTAAGTTAAGGTATTTCTAGTCCAATTTTAACAGCCAAAAACATCCCATTATGTCTTATAAAGTTCAATGCAATAAAAATATAGTAACGGGTTACAAAATTATGCAGTAGCAAAACTGGAACAGTAATAAAATTCACAAATCCCAGAAATAAGCACACAGATAAAAACTGAGTGCCAATCCAGGTTGTTTATAGGTAAGTTTAAAAACAGATTTTTAAACATTTATTTATTTATTGGTATTCATGTTCATGTTAATTACTTAATTTATTCGTTTTAGGCACTGCCTGACTCCAACTCACTCTGGGTGGTGTGCAATAAAAGCAACAGCATAAAAACAGAATACAAATAATTATAAAAGAATAAACAACAAGAACCAATGGCATATCTGGTCAACAATATCCACACACACAATCCATTGGGGCTCCAACCATCCTAGCCCAAAGTCTGGGAGAAAAGCCAGGTCTTTAAGGCCCTCTGGAATGCCTGGGATTATTAGTAATCCCCCTACTAATATCCATTAGTAATATGGATATTAGGGGGAATCTTATTCCAGAGGGCAGGCGCCATGTCAGAGAAGGCACACTTTCAGGGTCTGGATAGATGACATTGCTTAATTGAGGGGATCTGTCTGATCAAACCAACTGAGATGATTCCATGGGTGATAGGCAGGCCCTCAAGTAACTAGGCCCTATGCCATAACCAGTATGTGTGTGTGTATGTATCAGCATTTTGAATGGCACCTGGAAGTATACCAGTAACCAGTGCAGCTCACAAAGCAGAGATGTTACATGGTCATACTGAACCATGCCCATCATTGCCTGCACTGTAGCATTCTGGACCAGTTGAAGCTTTTGAGTTGTCTTCAGTGTACAGTGCATTGCAATACTTGAGCCATGAGGTGACTAGGGCATGAGTGACTGTCTGAAGGTCCTTCCCATCCAGAAAAGGACACAACTGGTGTACCAGCTGATGTTGTGCAAAGGGCTTCCTGGCCACAGTGGTTACTTGCTTATCGAGCAGGAGCTGTGAGTCCAGGAGTACCCCCAGATTGTGTATCCCATCCAAAGTTAAAGATGGAATATCCTCCCATCTTTAGAATGGACATGGCTGAATTTATTCAGCATCTTTGGGAGGGGAATTAGAAAAAATAGGATGGAGATAGGAACATTCTTAAGATGTACACAGATCCTTTCTCTCCCTTAAACACCCTGCCAAATAGCAGAAAATGTTGCCACTGAAATTTAGTCATTTTGCTACTGGATTTTGGTGTAATAATCTGGGGGTGTCAAAGATTCTTTTCTAAACATAATTCTCACAGAGCTCTCTTTAAAAACATTTATTGAGATGGATGGGATTGGGTATATGAATTCCAGATATGGAACTATTTTCAGTTTAGAACCAATATATCCTATGTACATTTACCATCCTGGGCTCTGTTATTACATTGGGTATTGGAGCTCTGCCTGTGGGCCATCCTAGTCATAGAACTAGGGTTGTTAGATTGCTAGGAAAGCATTTGGCCCAGGAGAGATCAGAAAAGTCACACACCAGGCATTTCTATAAAAATAATTTTATTTACAGAAAACAAACATATTTAAAGGCTGTTTGCTGAGAGGAGAGATTTTTCTCTGCAAGCCTACACAGAAGGGAAACTGAAACTAAAACAAGTCCAGGCAAGTTCTTCCCCCCAGGTGCAAAAATTAACAACTGAAAAGGGGACAATTAAATTCAACCTCTTCACCTGGCCAAAATGATTAGTTACCATAGTAACCTTAATCTGTAGTAGAAAACCTATTAACAAGGGTGGAGTAGAATCTTCCTGGAGAATCTTCCTGCAATACATATTTGAGAGACCAAATGAGCCAAATATGATGACTCACAGGATCACACATCACAGATAGATTTTTAATAATTTAAAACCAACAGACTATAGTGCTCTTTTCCCAACTGAAACTCAAAGAGCAATTTTGAAGAAAGGGATTTTCATCCAGAAAACAGGCTGGAGGAAGAATGGTCAACATCACTCTTCAATCTGGATTCTTCTCCCCAACGTACAACTGAAAATATTTTAAGCAGGATGGTCACTTTGAGGGACCTCAAGAACAACAGATGATGCTAAGTGGTGGGTTGGGGCTATATACTCTGATATCTCAGTACAATTGAAATTTCTAAGAAACAAATGTAAAGCCCCTTTGCCTGCTCTCCTTTCTTTGCTCCTTCCTCACCTATTGCAGTTGTAGCAAACACAGAAAGGTCAGTTCTGTTGCTGGAAAGTGACCATAAGAGTCCTCTCAATGAAGAAGAACAAGAAGTTTCTGTGGGCCCTTCCACTCCCCAATTCAAGGAGCAAAAATCACTCACCTGTCCCAAAATGATTGCAGGTTCTGGAGTAATAAAAAAACATTCACCCAAATTCCAAACAAAACAGAAGGTTAAATCCATTGTTGCCCCATCACCTATATCCATATCATTATTATGTATGATTGTCCAGATGGATGGGTAGAGATGATACCCTAATGGTTCCTGAAAGCTGGGAGCTAGCTGGCAGATATAGAAGACAGGAATTCCTGCACATGGAGAAATAAATTCTTCAGAAACTCCACAGAGCCACAACGTCAAAACCAACCCAACCCAACCCAGAACACTCCTTGGTGATTTAAAATACATGAGCCAGTAATAAATGGGCTCAATCTCAAACAGAGCTAACATTGCGGGATCATAACTTCTGGACCTTGTTTTGAACTAATACACATTCTTCATACAGGAGTGCCCCCAGATTGCTGGGCTCTAAGGAAACAGGGCCTTTTAAAAACAGGGAACCATAGCATTACCCACGGCAACATCAATAGATTGAGAGAGGACAGGGGATTATGGATGCTGCAAAGGACTGCAGCAAAGCTGTGGTGGACAGTGAATTTCCTACTGCTTGTTTAAAGCAAGCAACTTGGATTTCAACTTTCTGACCTTCAGAAGAATAGGCATAATCCAAAAGCCTGTTAGGCAATAGCATGTAAGATCTTGCAAATGCTATAAGCAGATTACAAACATTCCTTTACTTTTATGAAGCACTCTGCCTCAGCTATATTTAATTTACTAAAAACTGACTTGACATTTTGTAAAAAAGTAAAGCAAAACAAATAATTAGGAATTATTTGGTTTTGTTTTCTGAAAGCTGTTTTGTAAAAGAACCTAAGTATGAAAAGGGTAATTCCCTGAACTATTTTAAATATTTGTTTCCATACAGTGTCTGGAAAACATTGGATGAACCTTTTAATGGCAATATAGATGAGCTTCAGTGTTTTGGGGCTATGAATAAGGGCAGATTTTATAATCACGTCTGGATCAGGAGACAGATCACTCTCATATTCATCTCTCATTCTTGAATGCTGGTATAGAGGTATTGGTAGTCCATACGGAAGGCCAAGAATCAAGAGGCAGCATTGGACCTCCGGCATAACATTTCCTTTCCCTGAATCTTATTCAAGATGAAGATTTAAATTTGGCCTCCTATATGCTATACTATGGATTAGGGCAGATAAATCAGCTAAAAAACTGTACAGTTAGTGGCTAATCAGCTTCTTACTTGTTCCTTGTGGTTCAAGTAACCTGTTGAACCTTGTTCCTACAGACGTTCTCTGCTGTTTAGAACACCTGAAACCACAGCAGCTCACTGAGGACTTCTTAATCTCTGTATTGAGACAGAGATTAATTATTGGAAGCTGGCTTGACTGCCTTTACAGGAACAAATGAATAATGATCGAGCTGGGCCAGTTCTGTTCATACTGATATCAGGACTTTTTAAGACTCAGAAACCAAGCAAGGAGCATTCTCTTGACTAACTGTTCGGATGATTTCTTGTGTAATGTTACACTTCTTTCCTCCATGATGTTGTCAATTGAGGTCAGTGACCCAATAAATGGAATGTGTGGGAAACCCAAATACTGAAATAACTGTTGAGATTATATTTTGACTTATTAGTTTTATTAATCTGAATATAGAATAGCGATCCAACTAGCCATTTCAAATATTGAATCATAGTTTGGCATTGTCCATCCATGGATGTTTCATGATCTCCCAGCCCCAGAAAAGAAATTAAACTGATGTGAGATGGAGACATTGGTTCTAACGAGGAGTTTGAGGCAACAAGAATTTATTCTATACACCTAGAATCCCTCCAAAAAGACAAAAAGTGGGATAGATCGATGAGTAGAACGATGATCAATAGAGAATGATGATGATATTGCTGCTGCTGCTGCTACTACTAAGATTTACTGTATTTCAATTTTTAAGAATTCTGTTCCTGAAGTTTGTGCATTTATGATTTGTGTGTATGTGTATGTATGACTTGGCTTTGAGATCAATGCCACTGCTCTGACTGTGTATCAGACTGTCACAGCTCATCATCAACAAAAGAATATTGGGAAAACAAAACTGCTTTCCTTGCTGAAATACTTTCTAGCATTTCAAACTTTCTTGTCAGCCTGATACAATAGTGTATTGTATCAAAAACTTAAACATAAAGTGCCAAAAATATTTGACTTGTCAATGCACAAACATGAATATTTCCAATGTTTCCAATGAAAGGCAGATGTTTTGACATATGGAAATAAAATATTCACTTTGGATTGCTGATGACACGCAACATTTCATTTCAATATGTTGATTCAAATGTCAAATCAACTTTCAGCATCCAAATTAACATATTAATGACAATTGTTGAGTCATCTGCCACTTGAACATTATTTTGTTCTGTGACTCAACATCTGAGCCATTTCTAAGAAACAGAAGCATTCTTTGCTTTGCGTAGTATTTAAATTTAACAGAACAGTTATGTGGCACTTCTTCCTTCTCAACTTAGGTATATAAGCAATAGTCCTTTCGGTCACTGATATTCATAAAGCACGTACCCACACAGAAGCAGAAACAGGGTAATCTCTTCTGTATTAAATGTTAAAGATGGGGGTTCCCTCCAATATTTCAAGCCTTTGAAGCATATTTGTGGGGTGCATTGAGACACTCAGAGTGCCAGGAAAAACAGAGCACCTGGTGTATCTGCTGGGTGCAACCCTGGATTTCTCCCATAGAATTGTGAATGCCAAGCTGTGGATAGCTTGCTTGTCTTTAAGAAACTGAACTTAAATCTAGGACTAAACTAATTACATAAATGGCACATTAGGGCTTCTGCCTTGCAAATAGAGAGTTACAGGACTCTTACTGCAACTGATAGGTGAGGGGAAAGTATGTGGCTTCAGATCTCTTTCATTTCTAGGCTTCAGTGGGATTTTTGGCCTGCATTATTTCAGGTAGTGGTAATGCATATATGAGTCCTCCCTCTCTGATTTGTTTCCTTCCAGATGCATTGAACTTTAACACTCATTATGTTTTAGCCTGAGTAGAATTTCTTTGAATCAGCTTGTGCTTACGTGTCTAGAACTTTTTAGAATGTGATCCATGTATGTGTTATTTGTCTATTAAATTATACCTTTGATTTCTTCAATATAATAATGACAAAGGGAATGTGTGTGTGTGTGTTTGTATAAATGTAGGGTGGGAAAGGAAGGAAGGAAGGAAGGAAGGAAGGAAGGAAGGAAGGAAGGAAGGAAGGACATTGTGTATTAAGTCTATATGTGGCTTTCTGTATATCTAGCCAGAGGTAGTTTGGAAGGGGTTAAAAATCCAGATGGATGGATGGATGGATGGATGGATGGAAGGAAGGAAGGAAGGAAGGAAGGAAGGAAGGAAGGAAGGATGGATGGAAGGAAGGAAATTTTGCCTCTTCTTTAGTGATGTCACTGTGGGGTCATTTGGCCTACTGCAAGGGGATCCTTCACTCACCTTTTCTTCTCCGTATCAAAAGTGGTGCTTTCCAACTTCTGCCAGCGCAGGCAAAGCTGTGCAGTTTGTCTATGGTGCTTCATTTCATTGTAGACAATCCTTCTACCCCAGTTGCTGGTGCATATTCTTGCAGGTATCTCCACCCTGTTGAGGCAACAACAATTCTATGAGGTAAATTGGGCTGAGTGTGCCAAAGTAATTCAGTGAGTTTCCATGCTTGAGGATGATCTTGAACAGTCACCCCAGTCCTGGTTGAATACTTTAACCACTATACCACACCATGTGTTGGGACATTGATGGGACACAGTGCAGGAACAGAGAACACCATTTGCATGTCAGTGGTCAAGTTCTGATTTGTGGTTTCTCCAAGTAGATCAGGAAAGACATTGCTGCTGTCCAGATAAATAGTGAGCTAGATGCACCAAAGGACCAGTTAGGGTATAGTAATGTCCTATAGTTCTAAGGAAGGGGGAAGAGGTGAAATGGTGGGGTGAGGTGCTTTCTTTGTCTCTTCAGTTGTTTCTGCTGCTGACAGATCCAGGCCTCCTACGAAGCACAGAGGGAAAAGGATATGTCCCAAGGGAATGATCAGAAAGGTGAGTGGAAAGTGGATCACTGTTCTATTCACCTCCATCATTATTAGCAGCCCCTTCCCCTTGTATTTTTCTTGAGTTCCAACCCAGGAGAAACTGTGCTGTTCCACTTGGTTGGTGGAATATTTTGTTCAACTAGCACAAGAGATTGAGTCGACATCCTGCCTTCATTCAGCTGGATGGCTTCACACTATAAAAAAGCTTCAGTTGTTTTGTTTCTTTAATTTTGGGTCTTCATTATATCCCTAAACAGGTTTTATATTCAGATACATATTGCTTCCAATATGCAATCTACCACTTGATCACATTACTTTATAAATAGGACCAGAGACTGCTGATATTGTCTGCCAGCTATCTGAATAACAAGGTAAAATGGATGGTTTCCTTACACTTTGATTAGATTTTGTGTCAGTCCTTACAGTGACAGATCTACAAAAAAGTAATAAAAAGACAATGTAATTTAAAAATCAATAATGTGTACTGTGGCAGCAGCCCAGCCTGCCGTTTTGCATAGCTGGTAACATTGCACTGTAATGCTTAGTGCTCTTCTGTCAGTCTTCCCTTCAATTTATTAACTTTTAAGCAGATTCCATGGAAATTATATCTTGGACAACTATTGCAACCCTTCTCACGAGCTCATTTCCATAGCTCAATGTGCTTTTTGCTCTTAAGGTACCAGATCAAATGGTACCACTACAGATAGGAGGGTACAGGAATTCTATTAGACCAGTGGTTCCCAACCTTTTTGGCACCAGGGACCGGTTTTTGGAAGACAATTTTTCTATGGACCAGGGGGGAGGGGGATTGTTTTGGGATGATTCAAGTGCTTCCTCTTTTTCCCAACTGTGTCGTTTGGAGATAGCAGCCAATGGGCTTGCTTTCTCTGAGGGGAAGTAGAGTTCAGGTGGTAATGCGAGCGATGGGGAGCGGCTGTAAATACTCAGGCTGTAAATTCGCTTGCTCACCCACCACTCACCTCCTGCTGTGCGGCCTGGTTCCTAACAGGCCACAGACTGGTACCGGTCCACGGCCTGGGGGTTGAGGACCCCTGTATTAGACAAACCCCCTCCTTTAGCAACCATTTCTTCCTATATATGTACACTGACCATATTTTCTTGGAAAAAATAAAGGGCAAACTTGGAAAGGGGGCAAATGTGAAAGAGGTTCATAAGGATAAAAAAAATTGTTCTGTTTATAATTATGCCTTACAAGGGAAAATCCAAGAGCAAAACCAAGAAAATAAATAATTAAATAAATTTAAAGGACTGTCCTTTGTAATAAAGGATGTATGGTTGCAGGCCACTAACCATTTATTGTATTGACTCTCTGTTAGTGAAAAGGTTACTTAGGCCTTGATCCAATTAAATATAATGACCTGGAAAATCAAAATAAAATTGGACCTGGTTAATACTTGGATGGGAAAGCACCCATCTAGCTTAAGGTAGTAGCATACAGGGGCATCCAAAGGGTGGGATGCGGGCAAAAAATATCAAGTTGGCAGTCACGAGTGGGTGATTGAAGCCATGCCCCTTTTACACACACACATAAAAAAGGGGAGGGCTTTGATCACACATTTGTGATCGCCATCTTTGACCATCTTGAGGATGCCCCGGGCAGCAAGCCCTTTCTGTATTGTTATCAAGATACTACAAAGATGTGTCCATGCAATTGCCAGGATATGAGCTCACCTAAAGGGCACTTTACCTTTATCTTCAGTAACTTGAATAGGAGGAGGCAGTATCCTTCCCACTACTTCTGATGTTCAGAAGTTGGAGCTAAGATGCCACTATTCAAACATAAATAGGGGCTATCATTATATTTGGAAAAAAATATTATGATTTGCAGAAGTGCAATACACCCTTTTAATTAATAATGAAAATGGAAGGGATATGGAGATTGGAGAAATCATCCATCCAGACAACAAGAAGTGCAGAAGTGCAGAAGCATGCATTAAGCCCAGGGAGGCAGGAAAGTATTAGAAAGAACCTCAGGCTGGTTCCTCCTGACTCCCTGGGGCATAACAGGGAGGGAAGGGAAAACACAGGCAGACTTGCAGGATTCTGATACATGAGCCTATCTCAGTAAAGTCTAGTTCTAACCTTCCCATGGAGTCAGTTTTCTGACTTGATCTACCTCATAGGGCTGACAGGTAGGAAGAAGGACATTCTGAAAGAAGACAGAATATGACTCTGGATTACTGATGATGAAGTTTTATTAAGTTAGATTCTTGATGGATAGTGACAGAGTCCACTATTTTGTACCTGCTCTTGAACAGTTCACATTGCCATGGTTGACACATAGAACACAAAGCCAGAATCTTTTTAATCATTGTTTGTTAAAGAAGTCAAAATGGCCTGGTTCTTATAGAATGCTAAGCCACAGTGGCTTTGTGGGAGCAGCATTACTGCTTTAAGAATTCTTTAGAGGTCTCTTAATGAAACATGTAATAAACCAGGCAATGTCTTCTCCCTCTTTCTCCTCACTTTCTGGTCCTCCTAAGAATTCCTTTCCCTGCTACTGCGGGATACAATTCTAAGCTCCATCCATGTTTGTACAGACATGGAAGCCAAAATTGGTAAGATACCAGTGTAGTTTGGAATTCTTGTTATATAGTGTAATTCAGGACCAATTTTGCATATCTTCCAGGCAAACACAGTGCCTGCAGAACCTCCAGGGTATTTGTCATAGCTGATTATTTATTTATTTATTTAATCATATTTATAACTTTTCTGAAGTAAAATAAAATGGGAAGCTGGTATGCTGGAAAGAGTCAGAGTGTAATAGCAGCTTAATTTACAGAACACCTGTGGGCCCCAGGTAGCCCCCATTGGTATTGTTAGAAAATAAAAGTACCAAATAGCTTCAGCCAAATAGTTTGGTTTGGAAGTGTGCCCATCCACCCAGAAAAAGGCAAAGTACCTTGGGATGATTGGGAGTATCCTGTTGCGTAGAGGAGGTGACAGGGAACAATCTCCCCTGCTAAGGGATGTTTGGTGACTTGCCCTGTCTCCTGGTAGCACTTTGGTAAAGCACTTAGAATATTCTCTCACCATTTCTCTCTGGCTCTAGAGATTTATTATGATTATTATTATTATTATTATTATTATTATATTCACAACAACGTGAAATCCCAGCTGCCAGTTCTTTAGCTGGTGTTGGCCTTCATTCGCATCAAGTTCTTCCCAAGAATCATGATGTATTGGCGTAGTACATGTGCAGATCCAAGCAGTGTGGCATTTTGTAATTGACAGATAGAAATTCTGTCAATGCACAAGTTTTCAAAGTGTCATCCAAGGTTTTTTGATATGGCTCCCAGTGTGCTGATAACCAATGGGACCACCATGGCCGGTTTATGCCGTAATCTTTCAACTTTGATTTTGAGATCTTGATGCTTTCTGATCGTCTCCAATTCTTTGCCTTCTAATTAATAATGGTTTAATTAATAATAATTAATTAAGTCGTTTTTGTTGTTGTTGTTAGATCCAGCATTACACCAAAGCATTGACTTTCAAGAGATATTAGGGTGGTTCCCTTTGGTAATAGCTGGCCCACCTTCCTTCCTGTTTCTTGTAACTCACAAGGGCTGAGCACTCTTCCAGAGGAGTGCTGTCTTCTTTGGATAGGCAGCCTTGGAATAAAGGCTGTCTTGCACACCTACAGATCAGTTTGGGATCTGCTTTCCAGTGGGGTTAGGGATACTGTGGATGATTGATCACAGATCAGGGTTTGCTTTCATGCTATGAAGGCTTCTATAAAGCAGGGCAGGGTGATCAGAAATTTGCATCTCAAGACACAATCTATCTTCCAGAGCAGCCTTTTCCAATCAGGTACTCCTAAAATGAACTAGAGGACACCTCCCCCACATCTTAAGCTGACATAGCCAGTGGTCATACTGGTTGGGATGCTGTGAGTCCTTTATTTATCTAATGACTGTAGGCAGTGAACAACAGAACAAAAACAATTCAGTTCAAACAGACCTGACTGTAGACATAATAAAAACAGAATATAAGCATAACATTGCTATTATAAAGTATCATGGGGACCTCATTCAGCTTGGACCAAAGGCGCAATGGAATAAGATCATTTTAATGTGCAACTCAGGAAGGGGAAGGGACACGTACATCCAGCCAGAGAGAGTTTAAGAAAGTGAGGCTACTAATGAGAAGGCCTGATGTTTTTTCCACACCCTTTGCACCTCAAAAAAGGGGACTTTCAGCAGGCCTCTGTTGTTGCCTGAAAAATCAGGAGTATCAGATGCTAGAAAGATCCAGGACAGGCATCTTCTAAACTATGTTATATCCACAGCAAATGATGAGCCTTCCAAAATTTCATCAGACATGCATTGTTTAATGCATTTATAATGTATTTGCCCTTAGGACACCCATAGTTTCCAGGAGTCTGGATTAATTTGTCTTTTTGATTTAATCAGCAAAGGCCCAGGGAATTCTTCCCTGAAAAAGGAAGAGCTAAAATACCAAAAGCCAAACAGCTAGTCCATTTCACAATATAAATCCGTAACGTCTATTATGTTGTCCATTTCCCTAAATTGACCTGGGAGCACAATTGTATTGAGGCTTGACTTTCAGCAAAGCTGAAGGACACATCTTGTAATTTTTTTGCTTCCTTTAGTCATCTCAACCTTAATAATACATGCTTCAGAGTAAATAACTTTAGCAAAGCAGAAATTAATTCATGTAAATATGCAGTAGCAAAAGAAAAAAAAACCCCACCAACCTCAGGATTTCATTGAACCACAGATTTTTAGTTGATATGCATCCCTAATTGCAGGAGCGGGACACAGAATAGTAACTCAAGGCAGCGTACAGGAACCAGATGGCAATCTATGAATTGTTTGCTTACTTCAGAGGAGCGGGAAAGCCACTCCACAGCTATTGAGGGAATCTGAAGGTAAGAACAGGGATGTTCTGTCTGCATGTGTGTGCATGTGGCTCCATTCTTAATGACTTTATTTCATTCTCCATTCATAAAATTTTCATTCATTTTGTTAAGTTATTTCCATTACATCTGTTTCATTACCCATACTAATGGTCATGGCTTTCCTTCTCTTTTTCATTTTTATTGTTTCGTTGGGTTAGGGTTGGTTGTTTTTTTTTGTTTTTTTTTGGAGGGGGCTATTTTTGCTGCTGCCTAAAAGTCTACAGAAAGTAGAAGTGAGTACCATTTAGCAGAGCCAGTTTGGTGTAGTGGTTAAGGCATCAGGCTAGAAACCAAGAGACCCTGAGTTCTAGTCCCGCCTTAGGCACAAAGCCAGCTGGTGGCCTTGGGCCAGTCCCTCTCTCTCAGCCATGGCAAACCACTTCTGAAGAACCTGGCCAAGAAAACTGCAGAGACCTGTCCTGGCAGTCTCTGAGAATCGGACACGATTGAGCAGAAAGTAGAAGTTAAGTACCATTTTGGGTAGCTCTTCTGTTTGAGCTTATGATTTGTTCAGAGGCTGGTGCTTGCTCTTTTTCTGTAGAAGAAAGCAGAGCTGATTTTTGTTTCTGACATGGGACCCGTTCTCTCTTGGAAAGGGAGCCCTGTGGTGGAGGAGTGAAATTGGAACATCATTACCTTCTGTCCGGTCCATTCTTAGAGCACTACAGGCTTACCCTTTTCTGTCAATTATTATACTTCAGACAGTGCATACAAAAAAAAAGAAGAAGAATTAAAACAAAATGCTTAGGCCAGAAGCACAAACAACAGTTCAAGAGTCATTCCGAAGGACAAACAGAAAGCAATGAACCCATTGCTGTAACATGAATTTTGGACAAGGAAAACGAACACACCCCAAGTTCATGATTTGGGATGATTAGCTGAAAGCCAAATTGAAAAAAAGTAGAGAAATGGAAAACGTACCTGAAAAACAAAGGCAAAGCAATAAAAGAGAGATTGAGGGAGACAGATGGCTTGCTGTGTATGCATCCCAAATTTTAAAAAGACCAAAACAAGAGTGAACAAGCCTGCGAGAAATATCTTTGTGCTATGATCTGAGTGGATCCAATTAGGACCACTTGACTTCCATTGGAAGGCCAAAGCTGAATGCCCTTGAGGGAGCAATCATGACTACATTATGGTGGGGAGGTTCCTTCTTTGCCTCCAAGGTCCCCCAGCATGAACATTTACCAGACACAACTAGAAGAATCAAATCTGTTTACTGCGACACCGCATCTGACAAATTTACCCCCAGGGATATGTGTGTGTGGGTGTGTGGAAGCGGGGGTGGAGATAGAGGGAATGGATTCTTTTAATGAGAAAAAAGACCGATTTCTTTTGCAGGATATAACAGAATTTGAAGGTGTATAGATCTGTAATGGAAGATGAAGAATAGGCTTTTAGCAATGCTGGGAGAATTCCAGGCAGAGATTTTATCTCTGATCAAATGAAGGGGATTCCCTGCCTGTTTCTGGCTCCAGTTCTCAGATGTCATTTCCATGTTTCTTCACACATGGAGGACGTAATTTATTTGTTTTACAGGTTACAAGAAAAGCAGCTTTCATGTCCGAGCCATTTTGGAGACAACAGCCTTCATGTGTTTGCAAGCCAGGAGCTCCTGAGCATGTAATGTGGAATTTGTATACTTCTTGTATGAGTTCCTAACATGTTTCAGCTTCCTCTGTAAGATCACAGTAGGCATTTTTGGAGCATTACAACAAGTTGTTTTCAAGAAGAATGCACAAGGACACAGTAATGGAAGTGAGCCAGAGCCATGAATTTTATGAAAACTTTGATGGAAACCACATTAAAGGGCAACATCAGCTCACAAATCAGCTCAGTAATTTTTTTTCCCCTCAGGTTAGTGAGGGACATGATTCATTGTGAATTTACTCCTTCATGGCCACCATTTCATGAAGTATCATTCATCAGTTTATCAGCCTCTTGAGCCAGAAAACAAACGGTGTCATTATTTTTAATGATATCTGTACATGACTGCAAGTCAAACATTCCTTCCAGCCAACCTATTTTATTCATAAGAGAAGATTTGCTACATTTATGTATATTTTACATTAGTTGCAAGATTGTATATTCTCATTTTTATTTTCACTAGAGAAGAGAAAAAGCTCCATCCATTCTGGATGAACACTAACGTGAAAGCTAAAAAAAGGGGATTAGGGGGAAGGAAAATAAAACAAATATAAAAATAATTTCAGAACTCCAAAAGAGATGTATAATTAAAATGGAATTTCTGGGTTTTTAAAACAAAGGGAGAGGTAATCCAATTGTGAGAAAAATCATGTATAAGCTAAGTAACCATTGCTTGTTCCACCCACCAGGATTTTAAACACCTTAGTTTAATATAATAAGTGAATTCAGGCACATACATGTCCATTCAACCAGGATATGCTATCAGCCTGGTTCCTTGACAATATACATATGTGTTTATGAACATGTACAGTATTTGCCACATTTTCATTTTTAGGGGTGTCTTTAAACAATTAAGAAAGCCCTGGGAAAACATAGGAGGATACCCCAACCCAAAACATAGTTTGCAGCTTTAAAAAGAGGCCCTGTCTTATTTTAGCCTGGTTTGAATATGTAGATCAGTCAAGAATAACATAGAAAAAGGAGAAGACTGGGAACAAAACACAGAAGAAAGAGGGCACTCTTGGCTAGGCTGGGCAATAGACGTGTGTTCCCTTTGTGAAGTATAAAGCTATAGCATATACTATATGGCCTCGTTTCTGAAAGAGAGCTTCCAGGCATAAATTGGGGCCAGCATTGCCCTCCCCACTTGATCTATTGGGTGCTTGCCTGGTTGTGTCAGAAGCACTGAAGCTTTAATAAATATACAGCAGAAACGTTGCTCTTGCTTAGATTAACCAGAATGCTTAATGCTACAAGGAAAGGATTGACTGTGTACCTCTCCCGATTAATTCCACATGATCCTGTTTATGGAATGCACTAATTAGTTTCTGAATCATTATCCTTGGAGTTCTGAAAATTACTGAAACTCATTTGGGTTAGATCAGTGCAACTACGAAGGATAAAAGGCCCACACCATTTTCCAGATTCTCCTGCCACCAGAGATCAAACAGTCCAGCCAAAATATTTATTGTGACAATGATTAACCAAAAAATAAAAAATAAAAATGAAGAGTTCTAAAAACACTTTTCCCTGGCTTCTCCTTCCCATAACCCAAACCTTTGGTTAAGTAAAAGGGGAAAAAAAATATTATTCATATTGTTTTAAGAGGAGAAGAGATAGTGTGTTTGAATGCTGATTATTGATATTGTTATTACTATTTCTCAGCAGCAGCAGCAGCAAGTTGCCCTGTGACAGATTTTCCACATACCAATTATTCACTTCTAGAGCCTAGACAAGGGAGTTCTACAACCTCAAAAGCTTTAATGTACCTGGGAACAAATGTACTGATTTTTAAAAATGTCTTAGCACAAAGCATAAAAATAGAGGTCACAAAGGAGGAAAGCAGTTTGCACTCCACATGAGAGTTCTAAAAGACAACATTTGGGTTTTCTTTCACATTACCCTTCCCATTTCTTTTCAAGTATACCTATTCAAGCTAACTTTTAAGTATATCTCTTTAGGATGACTCAGGAGGTTACAGCGCTTGGCCAACCTCATGTGGGCTTGAAAGCTAAGCAAGGTTATGCTTAGATAGTACAGGTAGTCCTTGCTTAATGACCACAATTGGGACTGGAATTTTGGTTGCTAAGCAAAGTGGTCATTAAGTAAATCTGACCCACTTTTACAACCTTTTCTGCAGTGGTTGTTAAGTGAACCACCATGGGTGTTAAGTGAACCATGTGGTTGTTAAGTGAATTGCATGGTTCCCCATTGATTTTGCTTGCCAGAAGCTTGGCTGGGAAAATTGAAAATGGCAATCACATGACCCCAGGATGCTGCAATGGTCATAAATGCAAACTGGTTGCTGAGTGCCAAAATCGTGATCACGGGGACACTGTGATGGTTGTAAGTGTGAGGTAAGGTTGTAAGTTGATTTTTTCCAGCACCATTGTAAGTCTGAACTGTCATTAAACAAATAGTTGTTAAGTGAGGACTACCTGTACTGAGATAAGAAACCCAAAGTTGTAGGCTACTTCTGTACTACTATCAAGAAAACCACAGGGATATATCCATGAAGACACTAGTTGTGTAGTCTGACTCAGTGGAGATTTGGGGTGTGTGAAAAAAGCCAAGGTGGCTACAACAGCATGACTGAGGCTCTGCCCTTTTTTACATGCATCCCATCATGTAGAAAAAAGGGGTGGGGCTATGCTCACGTGGTTGTGGCTACCATCCTGACGTTTTTGACTCCCCTGTGGACACCCCTATTGTCTACAGGGAAGGCAAAATGCTCTCCTTCCTTCTCCCCATCACACAAGAGGGAGGAAAGCCATGAGGCTTTCAAGATTCTGTTGTTATAGCTTACCTCAATACTGTAAGAATCCTCACATTCTTGTGGAGTCTGTTTCCTGACTTGGTTTATCTCGAAGGGCTAATATCAGTCTTGGCATTGGTGGGGTATCAGTTATAGAGTGCCCTAGAGGAAGTGCATTATCTAGACCCCTTTCAGTCTGGATTCAGCATGGGACGGAAACAGCGTTGGTTACCCTAGTGGATGTTCCTTGTTATGAGCTATATGGGGACAGGGTACTGTTCCCGGTCTTATTAAACCTCTTACTGTGATGATGTTCAGTGCCACAGTATCCTTCTGGACAGCCTGCAAGGGTTGGGCACTGGAGGTGCTATTTTACAGGGCTTCCACTCCTACATGAACAGATGGTTCCAATGGGGGAGATGGAAGATGTTGGCAAAGTGGATATTATTGGGATGGGTCCTCTGGTGGGGTCTAGGACACAGGAGGGGAGTATTTAGACCTGCAGTGATTGTGCCACCTGCACAGAATTGGCTGGTGAGTAATCATAGAGGGGATAGATTGTTGACACGAATTGCTGGATGAAAGGATAGACAGAAAAGTTGTGTTGGCTCAGTTTGTTGGGTTAGACAGTGTATCTCTTGACTATTTGAGCTTGTGCCCAAGTATTGATGCAGATGCCACTCCAGGAGCATCAGTTCTTTACATCTTTTATCCTGTTGACCAGGTGATATAATTGTAGAAAACAATATAGGATTGCCATTTCAACTATATAGACATTCTTTTTTGCCCTGCTCTTTTAAATAGCGGTACAATATCTGAAACGGTGAAAGGTGAAAACAGACAGCACTCAATATGCTACTGGGGAAGAGCTGCCTTCTCAAAGTAGAGCTGAGTTTTGTGATGCAGATGGAGTAAAGCCTCCGGGACCTTCATTTGCTGATGTGGCACGACTCAAAATGAGAAGTAACAAACATCCATTAATAATTGGGACATGGCATGTACAAAGTATGAATCAAGGAAAATTGGAAGTTGTCCAGAATGAAATGGAAATGAAAAAGATCGACATCTTAGGCATTAGTGAGCTGATGTGGACCAGCATTGGTCACTTTGAATCTGACAGTCATATGGTATACTATGCTGGGAATGAAAAAATGAAGAGGAATGGCATGGCATTCATCATAAAGAAGAATATTTCAGGATCAATTCTAAAGTACAACACCGCCAATGATAGACTAATATCTATACGCCTACAAGGAAGACCAGTTAATACTACTACTATTCAAATTTATGCACCAACCACAAATGCTGAAGATGAAGAAATTGAAAACTTTTACAAAATGCTGCAATCTGAACTTGATTGAACATTCAATCAAGATGCTTTGTTAATTACTGGCGACTGGAACACAAAAGTTGGAAACAAAGAAGAAGGATCAGTAGTTGGAAAATATGGGCTTGGTGACAGAAACAACACTGGAGATTGCATGATAGAATTCTCTAAGACCAATGATTTATTTATTTGCAATACTTTTTTCCAACAACACAATCGACGACTATATACAGTACATGGACCTCGCCAGATGGATTACACAGAAATCAAATTGATTATGTTTGTGGAAGGAGAAGATGGAGAAGCTCAATACTATCAGTTAAGACAAAGCCAGGAACTGACTGCAGGACAGATCATCAATTGCTCATGTGCAAGTTCAAGCTGAAGCTGAAGAAAATTAAAGCAAGTCCAAAAGTGCCAAAGTATGATCTAGAAAACATCCCACCTGAATTTAGAGATCACCTCAAAAATAAATTTGATGTGCTAAACACTGATGACCAAAGACCAGAAGAGTTGTGGGAAGACATTAAGAACATAATATGTGAAGGAAGTGAAAGATCATTAAAAAGGCAGGAAAGAAAGAAAAGATCCAAATGGATGTCAGATGAGACTCTGGAACTTGCTTTTAAATGCCAAGTAGCTAAAGCTAATGGAAAAAAGAATGAAGAGCTAAATAGAAAATTTCAAAGGGCAGCTCAAAAAGATAAGGAAAAATATTATGATGAAATATGCAAAGACCTAGAGCTAGAAAATCAAAGAGGAAGAACATGATCAGCATTTCTCAAGCTGAAAGAGCTGAAGAGAAAATTCAAGCCCAGAGTTGCTATCCTTAAAGATTCTATTGGCAATACATTAAATGACGCGGGTAGTATTAAGAGAAGACGGAAGGAATATAAAGAATCACTGTATAAAAAAGGGTTAGTTGATGTTAAGCTATTTAAGGAGGTAGAATATGATCAAGAACCATCGGTACTGAAGGAAGAAGTTCAAGCTGCACTGAAGGCATTGGCAAAAAACAAGGCTCCAGAAACTGATGGATTACCAGCTGAGATATTTCAACAATCAGATCAGCAGTGGAAGCATTTACTCTTCTATGTCAAGAAGTTTGGAAGACAACAACCTGGCCAACTGACTGGAAGAGATCCATATTCATACCCATTCCAAAGAAAGGAGATCAAACAGAATGTGGAAATTACCAAACAATTTCATTAATTTCACATGCTAGCAAAATTTTGCTGAAAATAATTCAACAATGTTTGCAGCCTTACATCAATAGAGAACTACCAGAAGTCCAGGCTGGATTTAGAAGAAGATGCGGTATGAGAGATATCATTGCTGATGTCAGATGGATCTTGACTAAATGTAAAGAATACCAGAAAGATGTTTACCTCTATTTCAATGATTATGCAAAGGCGTTTGACTGTGTGGACCATAACAAGTTATGGCTAATATTACGAAGAATGGGAATTCCAGAGCACTTAACTGTACTCATGCAGAACCTGTACACGGATCAAGAGGCAGTCATTAGAACAGAAAACGGTGATACCAAGTGGTTCAAAATTAGAAAAGGTGTGCGGCAAGGTTGTATACTTTCACCCTACCTATTCAATATGTATGCTGAACAAATAATTCGAGTGTCATGTTCCCCGTTGCAAGGCATATGTGCATCACAATGGGGAACATGCCCATCAGGAAGGAGGAAGGGATAACCATTACCCTTTAAGCACACAAATGCCTAAAACAATCACCAGCACAATAGAGGCACCTCTGTCCGGACCTAAGACCCATTAACAGATCGGGGGAACTTCCACCCATTACCCCGGGGGACGCACCTGCACCGGACAAGAGTGAAGAGACAAAGGAGACCAGCGGAGATCGCCTAAATCGCCCATCGATGAACCCATCTTGTTGCAGATCACCCATCCGGACCCAGCTTATGGGACAATGGAGGGTGGAGGGGGACAAGGTCCGCCGCGTGGGTATAAACGGCACCCCGCTACCATGCCCGCATTCCCGTCTTTTTCTCCGTATGCAATCTGCTTCCAATAAACAGGAAATCCTTAGACCCTCTAAGTGAGTCCATGTCTTATTGGGAGTAAGGCTACCCTGACATAAAGACAGGAATTGAAAAAAAAATTTTTCCACTAGCACCAGTCCAGATCCAACCTGTGAGGGAACCAAGCTAGTGATGGAAGAATTCATCACCCAACGAGGTGGCTACCCAGCAAATGGCAACGGAACCCACAACCCCGCGGATGGCAGACGCCCGGTGCCCCGGCGGCGCGTGGCCCAGGAGAGCTCGGGATCGAGCTCAGAGGGAGAAGTGATGGCAAACGCCACCTGGGAGTCCCAAGGCATGTGGGTCACCATTGACGAGATGGAGGAATCCTCGCCCGGATTGCCCAGAGCCTTGGGGGACCCGCGGGACGTCCCATCATCCACGGCATTGTGAACCGAAGGAGAGCGGCAGGGCCACCGCACCAAGAAGGGCTCGAGAACGGCGGCAAGGCTGAGCGCAGTCGAGGACAAGCTGGAGGCGATGCAGCAGCTGCTCCTGAGGTTAGCAGAGGCGTACGAATCCCACAGCCGGGGCGTGGAGGGGCCAGGCACCAGAAGCCCGACACCCCTTACCCCCCCCCTCGAAGATGCACCAGCCGGAGAGCCGGAGGAGAGGTCCGGAGGACAACACAGCGCCAGGCAGAGTCCGTTTCCAGGAACCTGCCAGATGGGCTACTCCCCCCCTCCCACCCCGATGGCGAGATGACCGGAACGAAGTGGGAGCCGGCAGGAGACAGTACCAATGCCACCCGAAGCCCGACGGAGGGAATCCCCACGTCGAGACCTCGACGCCCAGATGCAGCTTGGAGCCCACCGAGAGCGGCGATAAAGGACTTTGGGGTTAAGTTTGATGGGGACCCCACAAAACTCTCCTTTTTCCTCACAAACGTGAGGAACTATATGGAGGAATGGGGTCCCTGCTTCCGAACGGAAAAGGGCAAAGTAAATGCCATCGCAATCAAATTAAAAGGACGGGCCACTGACTGGTATGTCCAGTTATGCCAGGCAGGTGCCCCAGAACTCGAGAACTGCAACGAGTTCCTCTGGGCAGTAGACCTGCACTTCAGGGACCCCCTGGAAAGGGAAAGGGCGAAAAGAGCCCTGAAAACCCTCAAACAAGGACAGCGCTCCATGGCAGATTATGCCATGGAGTTCCAAGCCCTGGCCGGGAAGGTCAAAGTTTGGTCGCAGTCCACCCTCATTGAGCGGTTCAAGGAGGGTCTAAACCTGAACGTGCTCAGGTGGGCACTGTGCAGAAGCAACCCCAACACTCTGGTGGAGTGGATCCTGCTGGCCGGAGAGGCAGAGGATGCCCAGGACACTTTCCTCCAGGCTAAGAGGGAAGCGCAGCATGCAGAGGCGGCGAGAGGACCCCGAACAGCAGCAGGACCAGTGAGGTCAAGACCCCAGCCCTGGAAGGAAGAAAGAGACTGAAGGTTCACCAAGGGTCAGTGCCTTCGGTGCGGGAAGGAGGACCACAAGGCGGCGGCTTGCCCAAAAGCGAAGGCGAGAGATGGCTCGTGGAAGGCACCAACCAAGCCAACCCCAGCACCCAGGAAAATGCGAGCCGCGACAGGTGAAACCGCAGCAAAGGACTTCCCCTACTCCACTGAAGAAGAGGAAAGCGACAAAGACGAACCGGTGGGAAACACCAGCCACCTGCCCTGAGGAGCGCCAGAGGACAGGTGGAAGAAAACAAGAGGTGCGACAATTTTGGGGTGAGTGCTAATTGTCCCACCCTATACGTGAAAGTCACCCTAACCCACGGTGGAGAAACGGCAGAAGTTTGGGCGCTAATTGACTCCGGCTGCTCCAAGTGCCTTATGCACCCGGACCTGGCAGCCACACTAAACCTCCGCTGCTATCCACTTCAGCACCACATTGTTTTTACACAGTTGGATGGATCAGCAGCGGGAGGGGGCCCGGTCACCCAATACACGGACAAAGTTGCGCTGCAGTTTGGCAGCCACAAAGAAAGACTGCCGTTCATCGTGGCACCAGTGGGCCAACCCCTAATCATCCTAGGGATCCTGTGGCTAGTACAACACAACCCACAAATAAACTGGACAACCAGGGAAATCACGTTTTCGGATGGGCGCTATCAAGCACCCACAGGGGATCGGGTTCCCCGTGCTGCAATGGGGAGGGCGGCGACTACATCGATGCAACTGGAGGCAGCGACCCTGGAGGGCCTGCCAGCCAGATATGCAGAGTTGGCAAAAAGGAGGCTGACAAACTCCCACCCCATAGAAAAATGGACTGCACTATAGAACTGGTCCCTAACACAACCTTAGCAAAGCCCAAAATCTATGCGATGACCCAGAAGGAGCTGGCAGCATTAAGGGAGTTCGTAGATAAAAATTTAGCGCGGGGCTTTATTGAGCCCGCAAACTCACCAGTCGGAGCCCCAGTCCTCTTTCGGGAAAAAAAGGATGGGTCACTGAGGCTCTGTACTGACTACCGTGGTTTGAATGCCACGTCCATCTCAAATAAATACCCCTTACCCCTCATCAAGGACATTCTTGCCCACCTGGCAAAGGGCAAGGTATTCTCAAAACTGGACCTGAGGGAAGCCTATTTCCGAATACGAATACGGGAGGGGGATGAATGGAAGACGGCTTTCAACTGCCCGCTGGGGTCATTTCAATATAAAGTTTTACCATTTCGGTTGGCGGGGGCACCAGGAGTGTTTATGCAGTTAATCAACGAGGACTTGCACGACCACTTATTCAAAGGGGTACTTGTCTATCTCAATGATGTCTTAATATATTCAGAGACGGAAGAAGACCACAAACGCTTAGTGAAGCAAGTGCTCAGGAAACTCCGCAAGGCAGAGCTATTCGCCAAGCTGTCCAAGTGTGAGTTTCATCAAACACAAATTGACTACTTGGGTTACAGAATCTCGGCGAGGGGCATCAAGATGGACCCAAACAAGGTCCAAGCCATCCTGGCATGGGAGCGCCCATGCACAAGGAGACAACTTCAAAGTTTCCTCGGTTTCACGAATTTCTACAGGGGTTTTATCCAGGGGCTGGCGGAGATTGTGCTACCTCTAACTAACCTATTCCGTACAAAGGGCTTGGGGGACACACGAAAGTCACGGAACCCGGGAGCGCTCCTGAACTGGACTGCTGACTGTCAAAGAGCTTTTGATCACCTCAAAAGCCTCTTTACAGCAGAGCCAGTGCTGCAACACCCCGACCCAACCAAGCCTTTCGTGGTACAGGTCGATGCATCCGACTTCTCCATTGGGGCACTCCTGCTTCAGCGGGATTCTGACAATCAGCTGAAGCCCTGCGCGTACCTCTCCCGCAAGTTCTCAGAAATGGAAAGGAGATGGCATGTGTGGGAAAAGGCGTTTGCAGTCAAAGCAGCCCTGGAGACATGGAGGCACCTCCTGGAAGGGGCCACCTGCCCCTTTGAAGTGTGGACAGACCACAAAAACCTAGAGGCTCTCAGCACTCCAAAACGCCTCAGCCCCAAGCAAGTACGCTGGGTGCAATTCTTCAGCCAATTCAACTTTAAATTAAAATTCATACCGGGGAGGAAGAACTTCCTAGCAGATGCCCTTTCCAGGCGGCCTCAGGACGCTAGTCAGGCATTGGACATTGTGGGTACTGTGTGGACAGACACACAGCTGGGCTGCCCTGCTGTCACGTGCAGCCAAACAAGAACCCAACGGACCCCAGCGCAAACACCCACAGACGGAGGGAGACGCAGGTCAATTTCACCGAATGTAATGATTGCCCTAGCCCAAATACTCAGACTCACAAGAGGCTGCTAAATGAAATCTGATTTATTAGGGAACTAAAGACAAATACAGAGAAAGCTGAGAATGAGCAAAAGCGCGCCAAATACAAACTTAAACCCTTGGTGCAAATGTATCCCGCCTCCCTCGTAACAGCCCCGCCCGGCACAGGTGCTAGCAATCGTCAGAGTTGCTAGCCTGGGAAAGTAACCTTGAGCGCAGTAGATAATACAAATACATTCCAAAGCAAAGCCAAAAGATAACTGTTCCCATCCTCCCCAGAGAGATGAAACACGCATCCAATTAATGACATGCGAAACGTTACGATGCATCAAAGACATTGAAATGGCGAACATGACATACCGCCTCCCTAAAAATACTCCTAGGGACCCGGCTTAGTGGGATAAGCAGAGTGGAAACGGGCCACCAGGACAGGGGAAGCCACATCTGGTGCAGCGACCCACTCTGGATGAGGGAAATGTTTCCAACGAACTAAATATTGTAAAGTATTGCGAAGGCGTCTAGAGTCCAAAATTTCTTTAACTTCAAAGTGTTGCTGACCGTCAATCATGATGGGGGTTGGAGGTGGAGGTTGGCGATGCCAGCGGTCAGAAGGAATAGTCGGTTTGAGCAAACTGCAATGAAAAACAGGGTGTAAGCGTTTGAGGTTATGAGGCAAGTCAAATTTAAAAGTCACAGGGTTAATCTGAGCGGTAATTGGGAAAGGACCCACAAATTTAGGCGCAAGTTTCTTTGAAGGTTGTGAGGACTTGATAAACTTGGTGGAAAGGTAAACCGAGTCCCCGACTTGGAATGCAGGCTGGGGGGCCCGCTTCCGATCAGCATACAGTTTATAATCCGATTGTGCATCAGCTAATGCCTGTTGAATCATTGGCCAGGAGTCTGCCAGTTGTGTTGCCCAATCATCTGGAGTGGCTGATCCTGCAGGAGGTTGCGGTAGATCAGGGATAGGTACAAAGTCTTTACCCTGGGCTACCCGAAATGGGGTTTGGCCAGTGCTTTGATGCACTGCATTGTTGTAAGCCACTTCAGCAAACGGTAGGAGGTCTACCCAATTGTCCTGCTGATAATTCACAAAAGCTCGAAGGTACTGCTCCAGAGTAGAATTTAAAGCCTCAGTGGCCCCGTCCGTCTGGGGATGCCAAGCCGTGGACAGGGCTTGCTTCGTGCCTAACAATTTGAGGAACGCCCGCCAAAATTGTGAGGTAAATTGTGTACCTCTGTCCGAAATCAAGCGGGAGGGACATCCGTGTAGCCTGTACACGTGTACAAGAAATAGGCAAGCCAATTGACGTGCCGACGGAATGGACACGCAAGGGATGAAGTGAGCTTGTTTGGAGAAATAGTCTTTGACCACCCAAATGACCGTTTTGCGTTGGCTGGGTGGTAGCTCTACAATGAAGTCCATGGAGATTTCCTCCCAAGGGGAAGAAGGGGCGGCCACCGGCTGCAGAAGTCCCTGGGGCTTGCCCACCTTGCGTTTAGACATTGCACAAACAGTGCAGGAGGCAATGTAGTCTTTGACATCTTTACGTAATGTGGGCCACCAGAACTGCCTCCGAACCAGGTGCAAGGTTTTTACAAACCCGAAGTGACCTGCGAGTTTGTCATCGTGTGAACGTAGTAACACATCTTTTCTGAGGCTTTCAGGAACATAGAGCCGGTTAGATTTCCAAGCGAAGCCTCTGTCAAAAGTAACACTGTCTTTATTCGCGAGCAACCAAGTATCCGTTTTCAGTTCTTTTAGAAACTTTTGTTGCAACTGGGAGGGAATTGACAAAGCGCTTGGCTGGGCAGCGTCCGTGGTGGGCGGCTGCTGCGCGCGTGTTTGGCTTCGCGTCACAGCCTGCATGCCCAATTGGGGCGCCGTCCATAGGGTGCTAACCACTTCTGGCGCTGCCCCGGAGTCCTGAGGTTGCCTTGACAATGCATCAGCCAAGAAATTCTTTTTCCCCGGAATAAATTTCAATTGAAAATTGAATCGATTGAAAAATTGAGCCCAACGGACCTGTTTGGGGCTCAGTTTTCGAGGGGTACTAAGAGCCTCCAAGTTTTTATGATCAGTCCATACTTCAAAGGGATGATTTGCCCCCTCTAACAGATGCCGCCAAGCTTCTAATGCGGCTTTTACTGCAAATGCCTCCTTCTCCCAGACATGCCAACGTCTCTCAGTCTCGGAGAATTTGCGGGACAAGTAGGCACAGGGCTTGAGGCATCCTGTTCCGTCTTGTTGCATCAACAATGCCCCAATGGAATAATCGGAGGCATCTGCCTGTACTACAAAAGGTTTTGAGGGATTAGGATGCTGTAAAATGGGCTCTTTGACAAAAGCTGCTTTTAGCCGCTCAAACGCCGTTTGACAAGCAGGCGTCCACCGCAACAGCGCCCCGGGATTCTTGACTCTCCGAGTATCTCCCACCCCTTTGGTTCGAAGCAGTTCAGTTAGTGGCAAGGCAATCTCAGCGAATCCCCTTATGAATAATCTGTAGTAGTTGCTGAACCCCAGGAAACTTTGAAGTTGCCTGTGGGTGCGGGGACTCTCCCAGTCCATGATAGCCTGCACCTTGGCAGGGTCCATTTCTATGCCTTTATCTGAAATTCTATACCCCAAGTAGTCAATTTGGGTCTGTTGAAAGGCACATTTAGACAGTTTGGCATACAATTCAGCTGATCTGAGTTTACACAATACTTTCTTTACCAGAGCCACATGCTCTTCCATGGTTTCAGTATAAATCAATACATCATCCAAATACACCAGTACCCCCTTAAACAGATGTTCATGCAGTACCTCATTGATTAATTGCATAAATACCCCAGGGGCCCCAGCCAAACCAAACGGTAACACCTTATACTGGAAAGCTCCCAACGGGCAATTGAATGCAGTTTTCCACTCATCCCCCTCCTTGATTCGTACACGATAGTAGGCTTCTCTTAAATCAAGCTTAGAGAAGATCTTTCCCTTGGCCAGATGTGACAACATGTCCTTGATCAATGGCAAGGGATATTTGTTGGAAATTGAGACGGCATTTAATCCACGGAAATCGGTACAAAGTCTCAATGTCCCATCCTTTTTTGGGCGAAAGAGAACCGGCGCCCCCACCGGTGAATTCGCCGGCTCAATGAATCCGCGCGCCAAATTTTTGTCCACAAAGTCTCTCAACAGAGTCAGTTCCTTTTGTGTCATGGAATAAATCTTTGGCTTGGGCAATTGGGTGTTGGGCAGCAGTTCTATGGCACAGTCCGTCTTTCGATGGGGGGGCAACTGGTCGGCTTCCTTTTCACCGAATACATCAGCAAACATCCTGTACTCGGCCGGCAAGCCTTCCAGAGGAGGGGCCGGGTAAGGCGGAGTCGCAGCTGCCACAACCCCCACCATCTCCTCTGGGGCACCCTTCCCCTCGGCCGCTTGATAGAACCCATCCCTAAACGTGACAGTTCGGTAGACCCAGTTTATTTGGGGGTTTTGCTGCACCAACCAGGGCACCCCCAACACCACCAAGGGTCCCCCCACGGGAGCCACGACAAAAGACAACCCTTCCCGGTGGCTGCCCAGCTGCAAGGCTACACGCCCTGTAAAATGGGTGACCGGTTTGCCCCCTGCCATGGACCCATCCAGTTGTGTAAAGGCGATGGGTCGTTGTAAAGGGAAAGTGGGTAGCTCCAAAGCCGCTACCACGTCGGGGTGCATAAGACACCGGGAACACCCCGAATCAATCATGGCCCATACTTCTACAGTCTTGGATTGGGAGCCCAATTTCAATTTCACCGTGAGAATGCGGTAACTGCCACTCACCGATGAAGGCTCGCGCCCTTCTTCTACCACCTGCCCAGCGGCGCCCTTTAGAGCAGGTGGCTGGCGTTTCCCGCCGGCTGCAGGATTTCGGTCTCCCCTTCGATGTCGTAGAACATCACATCGTCTCCCTCGGTTTCAGCCACCGCGGCTTTCTGCTTCCTCGGCAAGGCAGGGGACTTCGCCGACGGTTTTCCGGGCCGTTCCTCTCCCTTTGCCTTCGGGCATGCTGCCACTCGATGCCCCTCCTTACCACATCTCAGACACAAGCCTTTTGCGTACCGCTTCTCCCGCTCCTCGTCCCAGGGTCGTTGTCCCGGTTTCCCCCCGGTGCTCGATGGGTGGCTGGGTTTCACCTCCCGCCCCGATTTGGCGGTCTTCCGCTGGGCAAAGATCTCATGGGCATGTTCAGCCCTCCCCGCCAGCAGGATCCATTCGTACAGCGTATATGGGTCGTCCCTCCCCAGGGACCAGCGCAGCACCTCTGTATTCAAGCCATCCTTGAATAGCTCGATAATGGTGGCTTGGGACCAGTCATCCACCTTCCCAGCTAGCGCTTTAAACTCCAAAGCATAATCTGCCACTGATCTGAACCCCTGCTTGAGTTCCTTCAGGGCTCGCTTTGCTCTCTCTTTCGCCAAGGGGTCCTCGAAGTGTTGTTTCAACGCCCAGAGGAACTCATCGAATTTTTCCAGTTCAGGCGCTTCCGACTGGCACATCTGGACATACCAGTCTGCCGCCTTCCCCTTCAGTTTGGTGGCAATGGTGATGATCCTTGCCTTTTCCGATTGGAAAAACGCCCCCCATTCTTCCATGTAAGCTTTCGCATTCGTCAGGAAGAACGAGAGTTTGGTCGGGTCCCCATCAAACTTGACAGGGAAGTCTCGCATGCCGCCTCCCGCCGGGCTGCGCCCCACCACCGGTGCTGCCGCGGCTTGTGCTTCCCTGGCTCGGGGCGGCACGGGGCCCCGGGGCGATCGCCCTGGCGATGCTGCGATTTCCATCTGGACCGACTGGTCCCCTTCGCGCCTCCGCACCGCCCGTCGCCGCTCCGGGGACAGCCCCTGGGAAGAAGGGGTTGAATGCCGCTGGCTTGATTCTTCCCGGACTTCTCGCAACGAGGTCACATCCAAGCTCAGCTGTTTCAGTATAGCCTCCAACGAATCCATTTTGGACTCCAGCACTCGGATCCGATCCGGAGTGGGGGAGCCCTCCGTTGGCTGCACCTGCACCACGTTGGGGGATAATGGGTATCTCTGCCTCCAGGATGGGCCCCCCGCTACCGTGGCATCTCCTTGGGTCTCATCCCAGGTGAGCAGCTCGCCTGGAGAAGTTACAGTGGTCTCCGGGGCGGTTTTCAGCCCCCCGGCTTCACTCTCCGACTCGGAGCTCGCCTCTTCTCGGATGGCTGACAGCTCCCCACCTTGGGACGGTCGGCCGGACTGCCTCACGGTCGAGTCCGGTTCCCCTTCTTCCATCATCATGATGTCGGGTTCGGTCATCGCGGGCTCTCTCCCTCACAGGGTTAGACACTTGTCTTTCCTGGACCGGGGCCAGCGGAGTTAGGATCTTAGATTCTCAGCTTTATGTAATGATTGCCCTAGCCCAAATACTCAGACTCACAAGAGGCTGCTAAATGAAATCTGATTTATTAGGGAACTAAATACAAATACAGAGAAAGCTGAGAATGAGCAAAAGCGTGCCAAATACAAACTTAAACCCTTGGTGCAAACGTATCCCGCCTCCCTCGTAACAGCCCCGCCCGGCACAGGTGCTAGCAATCGTCAGAGTTGCTAGCCTGGGAAAGTAACCTTGAGCGCAGTAGATAATACAAATACATTCCAAAGCAAAGCCAAAAGATAACTGTTCCCATCCTCCCCAGAGAGATGAAACACGCATCCAATTAATGACATGCGAAACGTTACGATGCATCAAAGACATTGAAACGGCGAACATGACACCGAACTTGCAACAACAGCTTGTTCAAGCCATCAAAACAGATACATGGTTACAAAATAACCTACACAATGTATCTCTTAAGGACAGCCTAGCTTGGAAACAGAACAATTTGTATGTGCCAGAACAGTTGCAAGCGGAAGTTCTGAGCAGGTCACACGATGACAAGACAGCGGGGCACTTTGGGTTTGTTAAAACACTACATTTAATCAGGCGACAATTCTGGTAGCCTACTCTTAGGAAGGACGTTAAGGAGTATGTCGCTGCCTGCCCCACATGTGCCATGTCAAAACGAAAGGTGGGGAAGCCCCAAGGACTGTTGCAGCCAGTAGCAAGCCCTTCCCGCCCCTGGGAGGAAATCTTCATGGACTTTATTGTTGATCTACCACCCAGCCAAAGAAAAACAGTCATCTGGGTGGTAAAAGACTATTTCTCCAAGCAGGCGCACTTTATACCCTGCGCGTCCATCCCCTCCACGCAACAGCTGGCACGCCTCTTTTTAAATCACATCTATAAACTCCACGGTGCCCCCTCCTGTTTGGTGACTGATAGGGGCACACAATTTACATCCAGGTTCTGGAAGGCATTTTTAAAACTAATAGGTACCAAGCAGGCACTGTCCACGGCTTGGCACCCCCACACAGATGGCTCTACGGAGATTCTTAACTCCACCCTGGAGCAATTCTTACGATCATTCATAAACTACCAACAGGACGACTGAGTAGACCTGCTACCCTTTGCTGAGGTGACCTACAACAATGCAGTGCACCAGAGCACAGATCACACCCCATTCAAAGTGGTTTACAGTACAGACTTTGTCCCGATCCCGGAACTGCCCCAGCCAGACTCCCCGCCCTGTTCCCCTGATGACTGGGCGGCACAACTGGCCACGGTTTGGCCCGTCATACAGCTGGCTCTCTCAGACGTTCAAGCCACATACAAAAGATTCGCGGACAACCACAGGGTGGCGCAGCTGAACTTCAAAGTGGGAGATAGGGTCTACCTCTCCACTAAGTTCATCAAATCCCCACAGCCCTCGAAGAAACTGGCACCCAAATTCATTGGACCATTCCCAATCATAGTAATTATCAACCCAGTGACTTTCAAGTTGGAGCTACCCCACAACTTGAGGCGCATACACCCAGTGTTCCACTGTGCCCTACTGAAACCAGCCACCCCTTCAAAATGGCACAACAAAACCCCCCGCCCCACCACCCTAGTACCCCCAAGGAGGTACTAGACTCCAGGAGGCTAAGGGGCACCTTACAGTACCTCGTCAAATGGAGACATTTTCCCCACCCGGAGTGGGTCCAAGCGCAAAACATTTCAGCAAAACGGCTTGTCAAAAGCTTCCACGAAGCATACCCAGACAAACTGGCACCTTAGGATTTTCTTGGGGGGGCAGTATGTCATGTTCCCCGTTGCAAGGCATATGTGCATCACAACGGGGAACATGCCCATCAGGAAGGAGGAAGGGATAACCATTACCCTTTAAGCACACAAACGCCTAAAACAATCACCAGCACAATAGAGGCACCTCTGTCCGGACCTAAGACCCATTAACAGATCGGGGGAACTTCCACCCATTACCCCGGGGGACGCACCTGCACCGGACAAGAGTGAAGAGACAAAGGAGACCAGCGGAGATCGCCTAAATTGCCCATCAATGAACCCATCTCGTTGCAGATCGCCCATCCGGACCCAGCTTATGGGACAATGGAGGGTGGAGGGGGACAAGGTCCGCCGCGTGGGTATAAATGGGGTACCCCGCTACCATGCCCGCATTCCCGTCTTTTTCTCCGTATGCAATCTGCTTCCAATAAACAGGAAATCCTTAGACCCTCTAAGTGAGTCCGTGTCTTATTGGGAGTAAGGCTACCCTGACATCGAGAAGCAGGAATGTAGGAAGAAGAATGGGGTATCAGAATTGGTGGAAGACTCATTAACAACCTGTGATATGCACATGATACAACTTTCTTGCTGGAAATGAAGAAGACTTGAAATACTTGCTGATGAAGATCAAAGATTGTAGTCAGCAATACAGACTATACCTGAATGTGAAGAAGACAAAGATTCTCACAAATGGACCAATAAACAGTGTCACAATAAATGGAGAAGAAATTGATGTTGTCAATGATTTCATTCCACTCAGATCAATGATCAATGCCAAGGGAAGTAGTAATCAAGAAATCAAACAATGTATCGCACTGGGAAAATCTGCCATCAAAGACCTATCTAAAGTTTTCAGAAGTAAAGATGTCAGTTTAAAAACAAAGGTGCGTCTGACTCACGCCATGGTCTTCTCAACTGCCACATATGCCTGTGAAAGTTGGACATTAAAAAAGGAAGATAGAAGAAGAATTGATGCATTCAAATTGTGGTGTTGGCAACGATTATTGAAAATGCCATGGGCTGCCAGAAGAACAAACAAATCAGTTTCAGAAGAAATAGAACCAGAATGTTCCCTAGAGGCGAAGATAACTAGGCTTAGACTCTCATATTTTGGGCACATTGTCAGGAAAGATCGATCGCTTGAAAAGGACATCATGTTTAGTAAAGTTGAGGGCCAGCGGAAAAGAGGAAGACCTTCAGTGTGATGGATTGATACAGTTACAGCAACAATGGATGCAAACATTGGAACAGTCAGGCATACGGCGCAAGACCGAACAGCATTTTGTTCTGTTATACGTAGGGTCGCCATGAATCATAAACGACTTGATGGCAACTAACAACAACCACCACCATATCTGAGCTGCCAGGAGTCAGAATTTTCTGTGTGGCCACTCAGTTGTCACCTGAATTTCTGCAACTCAGATCTGGTGGCCCTCTCTTTGGTCAAATATGAAACATATGTAATTGTACTTCCCATCTTGAAAAGGAAAGAGAGGAGGGAAGGAGGGAGGCAGAAAGTGTGAGCAGGCAGGGGGTTGGGGTAGCTAAGAGGGGAAGGCTAGCTTTTTCCTCCATGATGCAGCCACAAGAGGTACACTGTCTAACCCAACAAACAGCCAACACAACTTTTCTGTCTATCCTTTCACCCAGCAATTCGTGTCAACAATCTATGCCCTCTATGATTACTTACCAGCCCGTTCAGTGCAGTTGACACAATCACTGCAGGTCTAAATATCACTCCCATTGTGGCTGTGTCAGGACTAACTTTGAACAATGAAAACAAAAACATACAATAAAAGTAAATAAATAAGGTAGAGCAGGTTGAAGCCCGACTTCCAGGAACAATTCTCTTGGCCTTGATTAGGTTTCTTCTGTTCTTTCTAAATGGGCTTTCATCTTCACAAATTGCCCCACAGCAACCTTATACCAACATTTGGAGCTGATGGGAACATGCGAAATTTTGAAAACATGCCACACATGCTCAAGAAACCACTGCCATAGCGGCATTATTCCTTTCCATTGGTCATTTCTACCCATGACTGCCATGCTGAGTCAGGGACCGCACACCGGTAGCTTGTATCAAAAAACAAACTTTGGATGTTGCTTCTCACTATTGCCTTGATGCTCTCCATCTTTCCAGCTAAGAAGTCTGTTTTGCTTGCGTGCATGGGCACATTTCCAATAAAAGCACAAGGCTGTAGCCACCCACCATTTTTTACTTTGTACTAATGCCTTGGGGGCATATGTAGGCTCAGAGGCACTCTTATAAACAAAGATAATCCTAAAGGTTGGTATTCGGCTATGCAGCATGCCAGTTTTTCATTTCATTTTTTAAAAAATTAAAGTGATTTTTAAAAGAAAGGCAAATGAAGGATGGAGCCTGGTGGACAGAAAAGGCAAGCCAGATTTTTGAAGAAACATATACTTATTATCTATATATTATACATTATTGCATGTGTGTGTGTGTGTGTGTGTGTGTGTGTGTATGTATGTAGGTGGGGGAAAGGACTGATGATTTGACAAATTCATTGATGAGCCAGCCATCAATTTTGCCTTTTTTTCCATGTTTCTTATATAAACGTGTAATTTTAAGATTTTCCCTTCATCTTATTTTATTTAAAAGAAAGTTTTTTTTAAAAAAAAGCAAATCATCTGCAAGAGCTGGGAAGGGAGGCATCACAGGTATAACCATGGCTTCTCTCTGCAGCTGGCTTTTACACATTTGTCCCAGAAGATGAAGAAAAATTATGTTTGTGCTGTACTGGAAGGCTGCTTATGAATGGGTCCCATTGCTCTAAAGATTTCAGTGCTTCTCTTCACCCTTCGTTGACTTGCAAAACTGTCTTTATGAGGCTTCGTATACTGGAAAGTTTTTCTTTCAGCTCTTGTCTCCACAGATCACCTGCAGTTGGCTTCTCTCATAGACATGTATTTCCCGAACACATCTAACAATCCAGCACTGGCCAAGAGATTGACTCAAGCTGTGTGCTAAACAGATGGGGAGGAGGTATGAATAAAGCAATGACAGCATTAGCTGGGAATGGGGATTTGCAGCCAAATCTTCTGTTTAGGTAAACCAATGGAGATCAGGCAAAGTTAGAGAGAGAGCATTTTATGCCTCACTAGAATCTGGCCCAGAAGCTCAGTGATAAATGTCACAAATGAAGTAATTTATCCAAGAGGATCATAGTCATGGTTATGTATTTCAGCAATAAGGAGAATGCTTCTGCACCATTCAAAATTGGCTGGGTTTTATGTCTTCAATCTCCCCCAGGAATCCCCAACTCATGAGTAAGACCCAGCAAAAGTTAATGGAAAATAAAAGGGCAATTCTTAATTTGCTTAGTTAGAAGCAAGTCTGAATGGCTTCAATTTGGAGGAGCATAGCTTAGGAATAAGGTCCAGCTTAGGAGCGGAGAAACGTTTTGCATGCAGAGAGGCTGCACATCCATTTGGGAAGATATGGTGTGTGAGAAAAACACTCACAGAATAAATTTGACAAGGTCTTGGGAAGCAGCAAAAGCTAAGTTTATTAATACGTTCTTGCAAAAACAGGTGGCTAGCAAAGTAGGCACACCCCCACTAATACAAAGCAGAGTTTATGTTTCCTATTACGGCCGCTAGAAGCCCTCCTCCTGTTCCCCATTGGATAGGTACTTAGGAGTTTACAGCCTATCTGAGGCGCCTAAACATACCACGTGAAGCTCCGCCCCTGTTTACATCTCCCCCAGTCCCTTATTTCTTTCTTTCCTTATAAGGCAACCAACTTCCTTTTACCACACCTGCTAGGGTCCTCCCTAACTGCAAAACTAGCTATAACTGGTTTTTAGCCTGGGTTCAGCCTTTTATCTCTTTTACAGCATTCTTAGATAAAACAAGTATCTTGTTCACTCTACCACATCCCACATGTCTCAGTTTTGCAGAACTATTTACTGAAAAAACAGGCTGACAATGATGACAACAATGAGAACGTTCTTCTCTTTTTCTATTAAAAAGCAGAGTGATAAGAAACAGTAATTTAAACCAAGATTAAAAGTACAATATCTATTTAAAACCAGGATTTCAAAGATACAATATATAAATTTCAGATAAAAATACAAAAGAGTCTGGATCACTTAGAAAACACCTAGAAAAAAAAAGCCACAGAAAACAGGCCAGGTTTTCCCTCATTATCTTCTCCTAATAGTTTTAGTAATGGTCTCTAGTCCATGTTTTTATGTTTTGGATTTTGAGTTGTAATTGTTCATCTTGAATATTCATATGAATAGGAAACTGGGATACAAATTGATAAGAAAATAAATAAATTTGCAGAGCTTTCTGGCCTTTATCAGTCCAGGTGGGGGAAAAGGGCAAAAGAGACATGCATTCTAGTTGACTGTAGGATGAGTCATGGCAACTGGATTTCTTTCTTTTTGGTAGGAACGTTTCGCTGCTTGTCCAAGCAGCTTCTTCAGTCTGGGCAAAGGTTGGTGAGGGGACCCCATACATGTCTTCCAGGGTGGCTTCATTGTCCCTACCCCTGAATGGCTGTTAATTGTGCCATGGAGGTGTGGATTGTCTTTGGGATGTCTCACTCCTGAATCCTTTGTTCTTCCCCAAGTGGATTGTTAAGAGTGGCCTTCCTGGTGGTCTTCATCTTCCTGGGGACTGATGAAAGAGCAGCATGAAAAATGGGGGACGAGTTGTGTCTGAGGCCTCCGCCTCCGTTGAGGGAGGGATTTTCCACTTTGGCATGAAATCCTTCGCTCAACAGTGGCGGAGGCCTCAGACATGACTCATCCCCCATTTTTCATGCTGCTCTTTCATCAGTCCCCAGGAAGATGAAGACCACCAGGAAGGCCACTCTTAACAATCCACTTGGGGAAGAACAAAGGATTCGGGAGTAAGACATCCCAAAGACAATCCACACCTCCATGGCACAATTAACAGCCATTCAGGGGTAGGGACAATGCAGCCACCCTGGAAGACATGTATGGGGTCCCCTCACCAACCTTTGCCCAGACTGAAGAAGCTGCTTGGACAAGCAGCGAAACGTTCCTACCAAAAAGAAAGAAATCCAGTTGCCATGACTCATCCTACAGACTATTCTACCTGCATGACTGAGAATCTTCATCGACATGCATTCTAGTTTTTTGTTTTAAAAAAACTGCATTTTCTTCCATTACCTCCTTTTCTGTATGGAGAACTGATTGTCCAGCATATCAGTTATGAAGACAATTTCTTCCCTTGGCTCCTTAAAATGTTTAAAACTCCCCCTGTAAAAAAAGAGCATCAAGAAAAACAATTATTGGATCAAATCATTAATTTATCAGTGAGAATGAGGAGGAGGAAGAGAAATAGTCTCTCTTGAAGAGAGGGGAGAGAAAGAGGTAACAAGAAAGAGGTAACTGGGATTTAAGCTACATGCTTGTTTACAAGAAGCAATGGTGGAACAAACGAAATAGCACTGTCTAGAGCGACTAATATTAAATCAGATAAATAATAGTAATAACAGTATCAGAAATGTGGGGCTCCTTAAAAAATTCTCATTACTTTAATATATATATATATATTTCTTTCTGAAACCCTTTTAGAGAATGGAGTGAGGAGCCTAGCCAAAACACTTGAGAAAAATTATTTTTTCCTTTTCCTATGTAAAATACAGAAGGCTCTTCAAAAAGATGAAATGCAGAAGAGCAGATGCTCTTTTGGTGCAGACATACATGCATTCAGACAAATAAACATAAATTGTACAAATCTGACAGCAGCTAAATCTTTCAAAAAAAAAAGGCAGAGTAATATATCAGATCCAACTTTCTGTCTCCTTTAATGTTTTCTAAGAAAATACTTCAGACAGCAGAAATTCAAGATATCAAGAATCACTTTTATAGCTACTGCAAGTCTGGTAAAATTCAACTTAGATAATTCCCTTGTCTTGTTCTTGTGATTGATATACATGCAATAAAATGTCATTACAGTTGCCTCTCCCTTTAACCACATGGCTGCCGTCATCTCTGCTGAAGTATTGTTAAAAACCACCTTGGTTCCATCTACTGTTATCTTGGTTACCTTGCAGCCAATCTTTCTGACTTATCTTTAATGAAATCTGGGCTATTTTTTTTAAAAGAATACATGAATAGGTGTGTCTTATTGAAATAGGCAGCCCATTTCAAGAGGCCTCAAGAGGCATGGATGGTGGCATTTTTTATTGTCCCTCCTGGAAAAAAGAGAAGTGGGGAGGAACAGACATCTGGCAATGGATGTCTAGGATGCTCCCAGGGAACAGTGAACGAGACAGGTGGATTTGCACTCTGGCCTCAGCTTTTTAGAGGAGGTGGGGAAAGGGAACCTACAGATTTTAGTGGCCTGCTTGGTAGGAATGTGTCAGCCCTTTGAGGTAGTCCAGACAAGAAGCACCAACCATGAGTACTAGCACTACCTTTATTGTAAGGTTGCAGTAACAGCATATTGCAAATGTGAAAGTACATCTCTCCCCGCTTGCCTTATAGTCCAAGAAACTAGGGATGGTCCTACTGAGACATTTGCCAAGCCATTGCTTCTGTGGGCTCAGCTGCTTCTTCTCTGACTGTTGTTAGTCTGAGGCTGCTCCTCCTCCTGTCTCTCAAAGAGATTCTCACAGACCATTACAGGGTACCACTGAATGGCACTTAACATCCAGATTTTGGAGAGCAGTGAAGAGCTTTACAATAATATATTCAGAAGCTGCCTGTACTTCTCTTCAAGCAAGTTAGCTAGTTATTCAGGCATCAGCATCTGGGCTATTTAAGCAGATAGCTGATAATGTGTGTCCCCGATGGTTTCAGCTGTTCACAGATCATTGTAAGAAAGTACGGAGCTGAATTCATTTTTCCTCCTGTTTTGACTGAAAGGCTTTTTCTGATGTACCTTCTAATTATTGCTACCTTCCACTGCAACCCATTTGCAACAGAAGATAGCAATAGTTTTAGGATGGAGCAGGCATCCCCAAAGTTACAGCTGATGGGCATAGATGGAATTTGGAGAAAATTAATTAAATGCTGTCAAAAGGGTCTTCTCCCCTTACAAAATAGCTGCCATAGGAAACATAACCAGTTAAACCACTTTTTTACCTGAACAGCACCTGCCATCTAGCCCTCTGCAGAATGATCTGTCCTATCCCTGCTTGCTTTTGTTTTCTTTTTTCTGAAGAAGTGAACATACTTCCATCATTTTTATTTCCTAAAATGAGTTGTCCTCATTCTTGTTTTTAAAGAATGATTGTGGGCCCATTTGGAAGCCAAAGGGCATTCTTGGAAATAAAGATAATTCTGAAACTTAGTGCTTTGTATTGCATCTGTCTGTCTATCGGTCTGTCTATCTTTATCTATCATCTATCTATTTACCTATCTAACAGGTTTGCAGATATGGCAGGGATGCATCCTCAAGCATATTGAGCCCAATGGAGGAATGGTTGGTGAAGATAATGGAACTTGCTGAGATGGCCAAATTGACTTCTTTGATTAGAAAAAAAGACAGTATCTATATTTATTGCTGACTGGAAACCCCTTAGGGACTTTTTGTGTAAAACAGAAAAAAAGTAAACTTATGATTTTTGGTTTAATGATTAGACCGGATAGATTATAGAAAGAGAGTCAAGTTGTAACTTTAGAGAAAAAGGTAAATTTATAATTGTACTTATAACTGCTGTAAAGAAGATTGGAAGCCACTTCTTTTTTCTTTCTTTTCTATTTTTCTTTTACTTTTTTTCCTTGCACTTTTAGCTTTATTTTTTATTTCTTCCTTTTTCTTTTTTCTTCCTTACTTTCTATTAGTTCATATTAGTTTTTATCTTCTTTCTTAAAACTTTTAATACACCCCCCCTCCCCCTAGAAAGCTGCAGAGGTAGCCCAACTTTTCAGCAAAAAACAACACCATAGGGCTGGCCCTCAAACAATTTACATATTTAGTAGAGTGTCTAGATCTCTACTGAAATATTCTGGACAGCCACAATGTGCCAGCAAAGATTACAGTTTTCTGTATCCTCTACATTGCCATCTAGTATGGATTTTTGCACCTCTGATATGATAGCTTTATGGCCAGTCACATACAGAAAGCCTATCCCTATTTTCTCTGCCATTCAGCTGAGCTTGCTAGGCCTCTTCCAGCTAGCCTGCCTACTTCTGATCTATTAAAGCTGAAGTTTCTTAAAATCCCTCTTCCTGCTAAAGCCAGAGATAGCCAATTCAGTGCAGAAGACGATCTGGTTTTTGCATTAAGAGTTTTCTGTAGTTATCAGGGTTGACAGGAAGAGACCAATTTCCTGCAAGATCTCTGGACCTGGGAACTGTTGAGTAAGTAATCCATCCAGAATCCCTAGTCATTGTTTCACAGAACTACAGTTTCAAAACTTGTTGGAAACTACTCTCAAACTTGTGTAAATCTGCAGAGTAGATGTATTTATCAAGAAGGGGCATGGACATGGTGCTGTCATTATATTTACGTTTTGGTGGCACCCCAAAACACACCAGGAAATCTTTGAAACAGACCATGTACTCGTATGGCTGTGAGAACTGCTGCTGTCTGTTTCTGGGATGTGGGGTGTGGGTTGGGGCAGGGAGAGAACATGTAAAAACATCTTGGGGTTCATATGCAGGGAGAATAATGGGATGGGTGAGAATCCACTTGATTATTCATTGTCACACAGAATATCACTGAAATTAGCAATGAGATCACAGGATTAAAAAAAAGATACCCTGTTTTCCACAAAAACCCTCAATAGTCATTTAACCCTTGATAGTCCATGCAAAGTCTCAACGTGCCATCTTTTTCCCCCCTGAATAATACTGGTGCCCCCAACGGGGAGTTGGCAGGCTCAATGAAGCCGTGTGCCAAATTCTTATCAATCAAGTCTGTCAAAGCATCCAACTCCTTTTGGGTCATGGGGTAAATTTTTGGCTTGGGCAATTGTGTGTTTGGGACCAATTCAAAAACCTCCTTTGCTATCTTTAAAACAATAATAACCTCACAGAGCTGAATTTCATATTACTGGACACAACAAAACTGGGAATAGGGATGGAAAGGTCGGATCAACTCTGAGATACAGCAACAATAACAGACTTCTTCTCTTTTGAAGCAATATAATCATGTAACCAGGTTTATTTGTAATAGTCCTTTTTGGCTTATTTTGCTGTAAAAGCAGGGGCGGGGGGAGGAGGAAGAATTCCAGATGCCAGAGTGTGTCATCACTGAAATATTTCTATTTCAAAGAAAACACTCTGGATGGAATTTTCTTTTCTAAGTAGAGGCTCTAGAACTCCTCCATGAGGCCTTGAGTCCCCGAAGGTGAAAAGGAGGGAAAACTAATTTCAGACATTGATTTGGATCAACTAGCAAAGTCAAGGCAAAACCAGAGCTTGGCAGGTGTTGGCTTAGTTGCCTTAGGCAAAATTCTTTTGTCAATTGTGAAAAATCACTCTGTGGGGAGATAGCCCCAGGCTGTGATTTGCTTTCCTCTTCCCTCCTTTTTTATGTCACTGAGACCACCATCCTTTGATTACTTCTCTAGGGGTAAGGACTTTTGAGAGTGGCCTATAATTACCCAAAGCTACTGGGTCAGAAGATTCTTTAAAAACAGAATTCATATTTTAGGGAGAAAGATTCAATCCAGATTTAATTTTACTGAAGTAAATATATTTTATCTTAATTTTGATTAATCTCCTCTCACTTGAATTGACAGGGATTTGAACAACTAATTTGTTCTGGGTTCAGGCCCCCAAGTCCAAAAAGTTCTACATTCTTTAAAAGTTTGATCTTCAAAGATCAAATGTTAACTCCTCATGAGAGTCTATTATCTTTTTACATTCCTGATCTTAAGGAAAATATATAGATGTATGGTTTGCTGTTAAAATCCCATTACTTGGAAATTCAGATCTTTTTTAAAAGCGGCACCCACTTAAACCTGTTCCTGTCTGGAAACTCCACTTCTTTTTCTACAGAAGTGTTGTTATATTCAGTGCTCCCATGATTTGGCTCATATCATTTCCTATCCCCAGAATACACCATAGAAACATATTGTAGTTTTTACCTCTCCTCTTTTATCTTCCCATCACCCGTCCATCTTTTTACCTTTATGAATATTTTCCCACTGAATTGAAAGGGAAGCCTGATCACTCTTCCTTCCAGAGTCCTATTCCCCCCCACCACCCCACTTTCAGAGACCTTGAGAAGAGGTGACTTTGCCTTACCATCAGACACCTTGCTGAGGGTCATTGAGAAGGAGGGAATGTGAAGCAGGATGAATGTGCTGCATGTCTGAAAGAGACAGATGAATGGAAGGGTGTCCAAACTTGTAGGTATATGAGGAGGAGATGTATGCATGTTTGCGTGAGAGAAGGGTGTAAGAGAGTAAGATATTAAAGTGCATAAATGGATTGACATGTGTGTGTGTGTGTGTGTGTGTGTGTGCGCGCGCCTTGTCTGGCAACTATATGGTCCTTAGGGCTCATACAATACACCATCTTTTCATTTTTTCTGGATCATTTCCATAAGAAATCATGAAATTCATAGATGAAGGGACCACTTAGAAATCTATCACTGATAATACTATGGGTGTTTTTTTTTATTTTCCCAGAAATGCAAAAAGAAAGTTTTTCAAATAATTACTGTGGAATATTAAGGTGCCATTAGCCAGGGGTTAGGGAATGTGGGCACCTAAACAAAAATGAAATGAATTGAGAATCTAGTTTGTTGTGATGTGAAATGTTCAATAGTTTTTATCACTTCCTTTTATGCACTATGAGATTGGACAGGTCAAATGTGCAATAAATGGGGCATATGTCCATTGGATTAGACTTTTATTTGGGTTGGGTCCCCCTTCTCTCTTCAATAATACATATGGCTTGGATCCAATGGGCTCTAATATTTAGGAGGCTTACCCAGGTAAATCCATCTCATTTTTTGGATTTTGGACTAAGAATGCAGAATAAATTAAGCATCCTTAGCAATCACAACAGGATAAGAAGAAGATATTTCTTTGTACAGTTATTTACTTATACAAGAGAAATATATACAATGTCCCCCATGTTCATCTCTTTATCCTTAAACAAAATTAACATTTGAATAACTCAGGATGTAGCTGTTATTGCCAGGACTGAGGGAGGACGATGCATTATCTTGATGGGATACAGTGCATTTCTTGCAACTAGGGCAGATATGAGAAAGAATCTCAGTGGAATCAGATGTTTGAATATTCATGTCTCAATCATTGGCCATCTTAAACTCAACAAGTATGGCTAAGCTACTGTGTATGACAGAAGATTTGTAGCAAGGAAGAGATATTTATTGTAAACTGCCCAGAGTTGCTCTTTGAGTGAGATGGGCAGTGACTGAATTTGAAAAATAAATAAATAAATAAATAAATAAATAAATAAATAAATAAATAAATAAATAAATAGCTAGCTAGCTAGCTAGCTAGCTAGCTAGCTAGCTAGCTGTCAGGAACCATCTGTGGGAGGCCAACATATACCAGATTGTTGAGGTGTTCTTCAGCTGGGAGAACCAGAATGCAAGAATGAGTTAGAGTTTCTGGAACTGCATTCCAGTAATGATGGCATCTATATGGCATTGTATGAGATGGACAGAATTTGTATTTGTCTGCTTGATCCTGCTGTATGGATTTTTCCAGTGCAACCTCTCTCTCAGATGGTGACTCAGAAGATAAAATGGTAATTGGAGAAGGCACTATGGAATAGGATGGGGAGGATGAATTAAGTAATCATACCACTTACTGACTCCCTCCTGTAAATCCCTCTATCTCTCATTAACATTAAAATTCATACTAGAGGTTGAATGAGTGTAAAATTTAATTGTGGAAGCCATTCAGTTCAATTTATATTTATTCTGGAGTGGATGGAATGAATATTGGGTGGAATGAATATTGGGTGGAATATATTATGGATGAAATGAGTAAATGGTACAAAGCAGTCCTATTTTCAGTATCCCATACAGACAGTTTTTTTCATTTACTTGAAGATGGTTAGGACTTAATCATTTTCCAGAAGGACTAGCAGAATCAGTTGCAATGGCTGTTTTGGGCTGTCACCATTCTTTTTCTCTGAGGTGGTGTGCTTCTAGGGCAAAAATGGGGGCAGTGTAGAGAATAAAGCGATGGCCTTGATGACCTTGAGGAAAAGAGGGGAGAGCTGTTACTAAGGAGACAAGAAGAAAAACATAAAGTCTGGGACATGTAGGAAGTAAGCACAAACATCCCAGACAGACACCTCCCTCATTCACAAGGTTATATAAGAGGGAGAACAGGAAGCACAATCAGGCTTGGAAGATTATGTTACTTTAGCCAATCTAAATTAAAGTAGACTTTAGTCTTCTGTGCACTTTATTTCTTGGTCTGGTCTGGTTTGTAGGACTGATGGGCTGCCAGGATATGAAAATCTGCTTGGTATATCAAGGAGAGAGAGAAGGTGTGAGAGAACTCCCATGTTTTCTCATTATCTGAGAACCTTTTGGGGGAATAAATAAAATGGCAACCTGGAACATTAACCAAGATCAACTTTGCCATGGCTGACAGTCACGAAAAAACATTTTTTGAAAAAAAAATTCAGCTAATGAATTGCATGAGATTGCAACAAATATCAGGTGAAAACAACAATGTTTAGACAAGGAAACCTATTTTTCAGTTATGTGATTGACCAGAAGAAGAGGAATAGGAGGAAGGAGAGGAGGGGAAATCTTGCACACTCCTGCTTCCAACCCAGAGTTGAGAATGCAGAATCTGCTTTTGCTTCAGAATATGATGGGGTTTTGCTATTAGCAGAGCCCATTGGCTAGGGGAGGTTTATTGGGACCAGAAGATAAGAGAGGTGGCACTTATTCTGTCTCTTGGGACAAGCTGAACAACTGAGCAACCCAGGCATCTAGTGATCTGGATGGAAACCCAAGTCCATCTCAGTACTTTGATTTTTCTGGGAAGCTTTGCTTTTAGGACTCTGAGTACCCCTCAGATTTATCTGTTGCATGCCCCACAGTTTCTTGCTCCCTTGTGAGCTAGGGTAAAGCAGCAAATACCTTCCCTGCAGATATCTTCCTTGAACTCCGCATTCAGAAATGGACAGCCCTTCTCTTTTATTTTTGGGGCAGGAGAACCTCACTACCAGTCCATTAATTATTCATTTCAGGAGCGGTATAAATCATCTCTCCCATTTCTCCTTCTACTTCCCAAGCTAGCCTCCTTCCCAAATAGGCTTATGAAACAGCATCTACAAAATGGACTCCTTGTGAATTAGTTCTACAAACCCATGGAATATATTTCACAGATAGGGACTTGCGCCCCAGAGATGGTGTGATCCTCCAGGTTTACCTTATAGTAGAATTGGAAATTATGAGCAAAAGTGAAAAATATGGTGGTTGGGGGATGGAGAGAGATACATATGCCTGCACATGCCTGCACCTCCTTGGCAGTTTTGAATTTATTTATATTGCAACAGCACAGGGAATCCTAAATTCTCATTCTCTCACTTGATGCCTGCTGTGGTCAGGTAGCAGCTGGGGGACAACACTCTCTTTTCCCTGCAGGAGCTACTGTGACTGTGAGGAAATAGAAAAGTGACTTTTCTCCCTCCCTCTCACATACAGCTACCATAGCAGAGGTGCAAAAGTCCAGACAACCACTAGCTACACCAAATATGTCGTGTTTTTGTATCCTTTTCATTGTCCAGATTTTTGCAGCCAAGATAATAATATATATCATGACCTTGTTGGGTACGCTAGGAAAACTAGGCCTCACTGCTCATAGCATTAATGCTGCTCCCATAGCGTTTTTTTCCTTTGACAAGTGAATCCAGATGTCTTTCCGCTTGACTGCAGAACAGTTCCTTTTACAAAACTGCTGAAGCTCTGTAGAGCATGAGGGTGGACCATTTTCCCATTAAAGGGAACTCTTGCATCACCTTGCCTCTCACTCCTTCAAGCTCTGTAGTAGATTTCACAGGCAACTTTTATCACTGAGTCAGATCGTAAGCCTTTTAGCCAGTTTCTAGTATGCTTCACAATCCCTGTAACAAATGGCCCAGCTTGGTTTTCAATATCTGCATAAGTAACATGTACTCAGCTCCTCTCATGCCATGCCCCAGCCTCTATGTTGTATGCTCAAGCTGCCCATTACTTTCTCTTTTCCCCACCCACAGTTTCAGCTGTTGGGAAAGGGGCCTGGCTTTAAAACTGAAGTGTCATGATGTCACCACAGCTTTCAATGGGCTTTTATATACAAGAAGAAAGATGCCTGGACAATCAACTTTCTCCTGGTACCAACAGCTCAGGTTTTTTTGCAAATTTTCTAGCCAATTACACCTGGCATGTACATAAAAATTCCTGGGAGTTAGCAGTTTCTTCTTCTTCTCTCTGTCTGGTATGGGGGTAAGGGGCAGGGTACCGACCAAATGACCAGTTTTTTCACTCCTCCTATTAGCTGGTAGGAGGAAACACTGATTGGCTCTGGTGTTCCCTACCTTAAGAGGCAATGAATATAGACATAGTGCTATGTGGAAATGCTTTCAATTTTCTGGTATGCCCTGGTTCCAGGCACTAACCAGGGAGAAACACTTTCAGGGAGAGAAAGAGCAATATATTACTTAGGGATGGGCAGAGGGATGGGCAGAGTAGAGGTAAGATGGCTCTCCTTCCTTCCTTCCTTCCTTTTTTTTTGCCTGCCCAAAAGTTTTTGCCTGCCAGTGAGTTTCTTGCATCAGTCAATTATGTCCGCTTATTTTGGCAGTCTTCCATTTTCTTCCTGCTCAGTGGGTTAGGGTTAAGGATATCGATAGATGGTTGAAAGTTACTTCTGTGAATGTATGTATGCATCCACACCATAATCATGCTGGAGGTCCTGGCAAATCCAGCATGCCTCATTAGCATGTAAATTGAGTTCATCCCACGATGCAACTCTGAGGAAGCTGTTTGTTGCTACTCCCTCTCTCTCTCTCTCTCTTCCTCCTTCTTCCTTCTTCCACTGACTGAACAGGCAGCATGGATGTTGCTCTCTTCATCAGGGCTGTGTGTTCAGGCCTTGATGAAGAATTCTGCCCCTTTCTTCCATGCAGCTCTTAGCAGCTATAGGGCTACGAGTAAATTACGTTTAGGGACAAAAAAAGAACAAAGATTTCATCTTTTCCACTGAACATGGATGTAACCAAACCAAGAATAAAGTCAGTAATATATTTTTTTTACTTCTTTGAACCTACCCTGTCTAAGCGTGTGATTCTTTATGCTTGGGAGGGCTGAGTGTGTAAGATCAATAACCTGGGTTTCTTTGACATGCTCATTGAAGCTATCTAAGATAATATTCTTTTTCTGAGTACAGCTTCTCAGCTGTGTTAAGCTCTGCTCCATTATGTGGTCCTAGCTGGCCCACAACAAAGATATTGCACCAGTTGATTATGTCCACAGTACCCAAAAACTTATTGGACGTGAGATTTTAACAGTATGGTGGACAAAATACAAACAAGAGCCCAAAAGATGAAGGACTATTTCCAAGGAAAAAGCCCCAACACAGTGTCAATGCTGTTGGTTGCTACTCCCTTTGTAGCAACAGATAGAGAAATGAGAATGCAGACAGAGAGAGAATTCTTACCTTCACACCAAAGATGAACATTATATTCACCAAGGTTTGAATTCCAAGCCACAGAATTACTCAGCTCAGAATCTGGGGGCATGCCAGCTTGTCTTTCTTAAGTTCAACCAAAATTGTGCAGGATATTATGCATCCACTCTTATTGAGATGGCATATGCATTCATACCAAAAAGGGTGAATAACCGTTGACATTATTTTAAACTGTTCAGTCATTCTAAACTTACAATTTACAAGCACTGAGGCTTTTTGTTGGGGGAGGGGAGGGAGAGAGGGAGGGGAGAGAAAATGCACAGCATGGAAAAAGAGTTAATGGCCCTCGATAAATTTGGGGACAGTTGGCAGCTCCGCTTTGCATGTTATAATAAAAATAGTTTATTGGCCTAACATTGTTCAATTCAGAACTGAAATGAAAAGTAAGGCTCTGCAGTGGAGGCTGCAGCTCAAAGGGGGCTCAGTGGCTGACCCCAGTCTGCCCTGAAGCCCACTTGGGTTTCTGCCTGGGTGCAAGGCTTTCCATGCTAAAGTAAATATCTTTCCTTCACTTAGCTATATTTATTTTCTACGGCACTTTCCTATGCAGCAGCTCCTCTAATATCCCCAGAGCCCTGGAACCCATTTATTTCCCAGGCACTGCCTGCATGCTTTCCTGAAGTGGAGCTAATGTACCCCAGAAGGTTTAGAGATACCGTCAGCTGCAGCAGGAGAAAAATTTCAGGGCCATTTGTTGTCAGGCCAAGAAAATAAACAGCCTCAGGATTTCACAAACGGTAGAGAAAAAGCTGGAGTAAAGTTGAGGGGGAGAGGAAATTGTGTCAGAAGGGGACAAATTGATATCTTGGCAGAAGGCAAATCTTACATTCAGCAGGAGAGGTATGTATGGACGACAAGGAGAGCCAAGGTTTCTTGTAATGGGCAAGCCCCAACCAAATGATTTGCTGCCTTGGCATCTTATCGCTGGTTTAATAATTGGAAGAATGGCTGGCTTTATGGTGGGTGGTGGATTCAGGCTCATAACTGAAGTTGCTCTAACTCCCCCGCAGACTAAATGATTTGGCCTCTCTTTAACCTGCATTGTGAAACACTTTAGAATTGAAATGTCTGCCCATCTCAGTAGGAACCTGTCCAGGAGTCCAGATGGTCAGAAGAGGCTACAGCTACTATCCTTGGGTGGCAGAAATTCAGACAACCATTAGATGGCAGCAAAATAACACAGGGCACCTAACTCTTTGCTCCCATCTGGTGGTCATTTGGATTGTTTCAGCCCAGATATAGTATGCCTGGAAGAGACCCCCTTAAAAATACTTCTGCTTTCAAAGATCTGCTTGCCAGGTAGGTAAGGCAGAGTATTCCCAAGCTAAAGAATGCATACCCTGCCCTGGGGAGTGCCTTTAGACTCCCTTTTTCAGGAAAGCAATCAAAGCCTCCCTCCTTAGCCAGGTTGTTTGAATTTGATAACAATAAGTCTGTTTGTTTTTAAATTTTTTGCACAATGACTGTTTAGTGCAGCCTTTCTCAACTTTTTGACCCTGGAGGAACCCTTCAGGCCTCGGGGAACCCCTGAATATTCAGGCTCAAATATAGGCCAGAAGTTACAAAATTAGTACATTTGTTTCATGTATAGGCCTGTATATATGCATTAATAGTGCTCTTAAACTAAAAGTAAAGAATGAAACTTACCTCTTTAATGTGAAGTTGCCTGAACTTGAAATAATTTTTTTAAATAAATTGTGATCTCCCAGGGAACCCCTAATGACCTCTTGTGGAACCTTAGGGTTCTACGGAATCCTGGTTGAGAAACCCTGGTTTTGTGCACGTTGAAATGATGAGTGTGTGTGTGTGTGTGTGCATGTGTGCGTGCAAAACCTGCATTCAAGCCAAAGTTCAACTATCTCAGCAATGTCAAGTTATTTTAAAACATAGAAGTAACAGAAGTATTTGATACCTAGAGAAAATATCTGAAAGGTTAAATTTTTGAACAAAAATGCTACATCAACTGCTGAGAATACAGGGAAGTCAATATATAGGAAAGATTGACATGGACTGCCTGATTAAACCATTGCAATTACTTTTTAAAGTTAACTTGCTCATAGCTTAGACCCTGATTTCCCTCTGACATTCTCCTTGATCTAACTATTTTTATTTTTAGAGATGCTTCTAATTAAAATTTTAATGATACGTTATCCACTGCAAAGAAAACATTCATCCCAAGCATAACCTGCCTTGCCAAAAACACCTTGGACCCCACATATAACCCAGGGTCTAGAAAATTTAATGGTGCAGTCCAGTTCTGAGTTTGTGTTTTGTGATTGGTTAAAACAACCATTTTATGAGCCTGCCCATAACATGCTCTGAAAATTCCAAGTTGGGGAAGGCCTGGATTAAACTGAAAACCCTCTAACAAACTGGATACCTGAGAGTGTCTCCCATATGCTATGTATGTCATCTCACATGAGCTCATGGACCTCCCTCCTTCATTTTTAAGGTGATGCTTCATCCGAACTTAGCAGTAAACAGGAAAATATGTGAATATATGACATTCCAATAGGTATAGTATATTGTCTCTATGGGAATTGAGAAATCAGGTAGTGACAAACCACTTGACCAAATGTAGAAGCTGTCACTAGTAGGCCATTGCATTGTTGCATGTTGGTCACAACTGACTGGCAGGAAAATTGAGGTGGGTGGGTGGAGTATAGCAACCTGCAGTTTAATCACCAAAAAACCTGCAGGTTGCATGCAGGTGGGAATGAATGATTGTAATAAGTATCTCAGCTTGAACACATGGAAAATGCTGATCGACAAAATTCTAGGGAGGGAAAGGGACTAGCAACACATTAGAGACAGAGCTTCATTCACACTGGAGCTTTTCCTTCCAGTAGTTTCCTGTTCACTTCTGTCTTTCAAGATCAGGCTCCTGACAACTTAAAACTATTTCGGATGGGCACAGAGGTTGCAGCAGAATTTGCCCAGACAGAACAGAAGTGCTATCTTATTCTTTAAGACTTCTCCGTGGATCCAGATGATAGTTTTTCAAAAGCCTGCTAAAATTCTGATGGGACAGCCCAGCCTCAATTACAGATGTGCATTTGGGATCCTAGGGATGAAAATATGTCTGGGGAAGCAAAAGGCAGCAGTGAGAAAACCATTAGGTTTCTGCCCTTTGCCTGCTCTTGCATTCCCTTCCCATTCAGAAACTTTAGGTGAATTCTGATGCTGAAGTGATTTGGACTCAGTTTCAGTATTTCATCTATCTCTGCTATTAACTAGAATTTGCATTTAATCCCTTTTATGCTGTTTTGAGATCCATTCATTTATTCATTCATATATATGAGAAGGGAATTATATATAAAGGGATATGTATGTATGTATGTATGTGTGTGTGTGTGTGTGTATGTATGTGTGTGTGTGTGTGTGTATGTATGTGTGTGTGTGTGTGTGTGTATGTATGTATGTATGTGTGTATATATATATATATATATATATATATATATATATATATATATATATATATATATATATAAAATTTCCTTCTCACCCATATGGGTGGCATGTGTCTTCCTAAACCTCAGATCCTCTATCAGTGGCCTGGGCGTTTGAGGGTTCTGTGCAGTATCTTGGTTGTTCCTAGCACTGCACTCTTCTGGACAGAAGGCTCTGATGTTGTTCCTGGGATCTGTGGGGAGCCCCTTTCCCAGTTTGGGGGTCACAGCCCCAAGTGCCCCTATCACCCCTGGGACCACTTTGGCCTTCACTTTCCACATCTTCTAGTTCCTCCTTCAGGCGCTGGTACTTCTCCAGCTTCTCATATTCCTTCTTCTGATGTTGCTGTCACTTGGCACTGCTACATCTATCACCACTGCTGTCTTCTGGTCCTTGTCTACTACCATGATGTCTGGTTGATTGGCCAGTACCTGCCTGTCTGGATCTGGAAGTCCCACAGGATCTCAGCCTTGTTATTCTCCACAACCTTCTGTGGAATCTCCCATCTGGACTTGGGAGGGCCTAGCCCATACACTGTGCAGATGTTCCTGTATACAATGCAGCTATTTGGTTGTGCCATTTAGTGTATGCTGTTCCTGCCTGCATCTTACACCCTGCCACTATGTGTTGGGCTGTCTCTGAGGCCTCTCTGCACAGTCTGAACCTTGGGTCCTGTCTAATGTGGTAGACCCCTGCTTCAATGGATCTGGTGCTTAGTGCCTGTTCTTGTGCAGCTATGATCAGTGCCTCAGTGCTGCTTTTTAGTCCAGCCCTTTCCAGCCACTGGTAGGATTTCCCAAGGCCAGCCACCTCAGCTATCTGTTGATGATACATCCCATGCAGGGTCTTGTCTTGCCATGGCACTTCCTCTGCTTGATCTTCCTTCCATGCCTGTTGCTGCCTCAGGCATTCTCTCAGCAGCTCATCCTTAGGGGCCATCTTACTGAAGTACTCCTGGATGTTCTAGGTCTCATCCAGGACAGTGGCTTGGATGCTCACCAGACCCTGCCCTCCTTCTTTCCACCTGGTATACAGTCTCTGGGTGTTGGACTTGGGGTGGAAGCCTCTGTACATTGTGAGGAGCTTCCGGGTCTTCACATTGGCAGCCTCCATGTCCTCCTTTGGCCAGCTTACTATACCAGCAGGGTATCTGATGACTGGCAGGGCATACAGGTTGATGGCAGGGATCCTCTTCTTCCCATTGAGCTGGCTCTTTAGGACCTGTCTTATCCTTTGGTGGTACTTGGTTGTTGCTGTCTTCCTTGCCTCCTCATCGTGGTTCCCATGTGTCTGTGGGATACCAAGGTACTTGTAGCTGGTCTGTATGTCTGCTATGTGGCCTGCTGGTAGTTCCACCCCATCAGTCTTAACTACCTTCCCTCTCTTTACTACCATCCAGCCACACTTCTCCAGTCTGAATGACATCCCAATGTCGTCACTGTAGATCCATGTCAGGTGGATCAGTGAGTCGATGTCTTGTTCACTCTTAGCATACAGCTTGATGTCATCCATGTAGAGGAGGTGGCTGATGGTAGTTCCACTCTTGAACTTGTATCCATATCCAGTTCTTGTGATAATCTGGCTGAGGGGGTTCAAGCCCATGCAGAACAGCAGTGGGGCCAGTGCATCACCTTGGTATATGCTGCACTTGATGGCCACTTGTGCAAGCTGTCTTGAGTTGACATCCAGTGTTATCTTCCACGGTCCCATTGAGTTCTTGAGGAAGGTCCTGAGTGTCCTGTTGACTTTGTGTAGTGCCAGACATTCACAGATCCATGTATGTGGCATTGAGTCATAGGCCTTCCTGTAGTCAATCCAGGCTGTGCTCAGATTGGTCTGTCTAGACCTTGAGTCTCGGGTGACTGGTCTATCTATGAGCAGCTGGTGTTTGGAGCCTCTGGTGTTGTTCCCAATGCCCTTCTGAGCTGTGCTCATGTACTGGCCTATATGGTCCTGCAGCTTGGTGGCTATGATGCCCGATAGGACTTTCCATGTTGTGGGGAGGCAGGTTATTGGCCAGTAGTTGGATGGTGTTGTTCCCTTGTAGGGGTCTTTCATGATCAGCACTGTCCTACCTTGTGTTAGCCAGTCTGGGTGGGAGCCTGCTGCTAGCAGCTGGTTCATCTGTGTTGCTAGGTGTTCATGCACTGCTGTTAGTTTCTTTAGCCAGTACTTGTGGATCATGTCTGGGCCAGGTGCTGTCCAGCTCTTCATGTTCTTGACCCACTGTTGGATGTCTGCCACTGTGAGGGTGACTGGTTCCTGCTCTGGGAGATTTCTGTGGTCTGCTCTCAGGTCCTGCAGCCACTTTGCACTGGTGTTATGTGTCTTCTCTTTCTCTGATATGTTCTTCCAGTACTGTTCAGTTTCTGCTGTTGGTGGCTCTGCTGTTACTGTGTTGTTGCACTGCATTTGGGAGTACACCTTGGATGGTTCTTTGGCGAACAGGGCATTTATCTTCTTGGCTTCTGCTTCTCTAGTGTATCTCCTTAGCCTGGTAGCCAGTGCTGTGAGCCTTTGTGTAGCAGTCTCTGGGGCTTCAGGTGGAGTCAGGCCCTTGTATTTTTTCAGTAGCCGAGTCTTATCCTTAATCTCCACACCCTTCTGTAGTTCTACCAGCTGACTAACTAAGATCAAGTTGCCTTGATCTTAGCCTCCAACCTCATTTTACAGGGGGGGGGGTATGTACATGTAACCAAGCATCTCCAGGATTACAGTGGCTGTAGCATATACTAGTTCATGGTTTGAGTTATACTGGTAGTAGAGATTGTTGAGAGGGCTCTGTTGACATCTTCTAGCATACTATCTGATGGTACTTCTCCACTCAGCCTTGGTAATCAGTCTTGAGAGCTGTCTGTAGCTAGTTTATCCATGATCTTTTGTCTCATATCAGCTGCTGTGCTCTCTAATAGAGGATGTGGCAGCGATGTTTCAGCTTGGGATGTTCCAGCTTCCGGTGTTGGCTGCACCTTCAGTTGTTCTTCTGGGTCTTCTTGAGTCTGGGATATAATGTGTAGTTGGTCTATCGCAAGTTGTGAGAGCAACTTCTTCTTCACTATGTTGAAGTGTTGGGTAACTAGCTGTTTCTCAGTCAGTGTGGATGCAGGTCTTCTGTCCATCCATAGTCCCCTAATGGATTTCATATATCCCCTCTCATTAGGTCTGCTGTTGTAGTAGCATTCCATCAATTCCGGGTTCTCTTGTCTCGTTGCTGTATGGTTTCTTCCAATAGCTCACTTATCGTCAGATTGTCCTGGTTCCCCAACATCTGACATGCACCTTGTTAATCCAGGTGATGTCCAAGCCGGCATGACTCTCCTAGTTCATGTCACTCTCATATTTTTGAGGTAGGCAGGTGAAGTGTTAGGGACCCCTACTGGTAAGGTAGGTACAGCCGGGATTTGAACCCCAGTCTCCCTCTCCAAAGGCAGCATTCTAACCACTACGCTATCCAGCCGCTATATATATATACAGTGAACAGCACAACCAAGTAGCTGGCATTGTGTACAGGAACATCTGCAGAGTGTATGGGCTAGACCCTCCCAAGTCCAGATGGGAGATTCCACAGAAGGTCATGGAGAATGACAGGGCTAAGATCCTGTGGGACTTCCAGATCCAGACAGACAGGCAGGTACTGGCCAATCAACTGGACATCATGGTAGTAGACAAGGACCAGAAGGCAGCGGTGGTGATAGATGTAGTGGTGCCAAGTGACAGCAACATCAGGAAGGAGGAGTATGAGAAGCTGGAGAAGTACCAGGGCCTGAAGGAGGAACTAGAGAGGATGTGGAAAGTGGTCCCAGTGGTAGTAGGGGCATTTGGGGCTGTGACTCCCAAGCTGGGAGAGTGGCTCCAACAGATCCCAGGAGCAACACCAGAGCTCTCTGTCCAGAAGAGTGCAATGCTAGGAACCAGGGCCGCAACTGGGGGGGGCAAGCAGGGCATGTGCCCCGGGTGCAACACTGGGGGGTTGCCAAAATGGGTGCGGAATCCATGTTTGCCCTGGGTGACAGACACCCTAGTTGCGGGCCTGCTAGGAACAGCCAAGATACTGCACAGAAGCCTCAGACTCCCAGGCCTCTGGTAGAGAACCTGAGGTTGAGGAAGACACATGCCACCCATAGGGGTGAGAAGGGAGATGATAGACAGATAGACAAACAGACAGAGAGACAGATGAGAGCACTATGGTTGAGACGACTGCATTCTAGCAAGTGTTTCAAAAATTAAACAGTTGATAATTATAAGGCAAAGAAGCTGAAAGTTTTCAGTGATGCTGCCTTCTTTTTCTGGTTGTTTATTTGTTTAGTCGCTTCCGACTCTTCATGACTTCATGGACCAGCCCACGCCAGAGCTTCCTGTTGGTCATCAACACCCCCAGCTCCCCGAGGGACGAATCCATCACCTCTAGAATATCATTCATCCATCTTGCCCTTGGTCGGCCCCTCTTCCTTTTGCCTTCCACTCTCCCTAGCATCAGCATTTTCTCCAGGGTGTCCTGTCTTCTCATTATGTGGCCAAAGTATTTCAGTTTTGCCTTTAATATCATTCCCTCAAGGGAGCAGTCTGGCTTTATTTCCTGGAGGATGGACTGGTTTGATCTTCTTGCAGTCCAAGGCACTCTCAGAATTTTCCTCCAACACCACAGTTCAAAAGCATCAATCTTCCTTCTCCCAGCCTTCCTTATGATCCAGCTCTCGCAGCCATATGTTACTATGGGGAACACCATTGCTTTACCTATGTGGACCTTTGTTGTCAGTGTGATGTCTCTGCTCTTAACTATTTTATCGAGATTTGTCATTGCTCTTCTCCCAAGGATTAAGTGTCTTCTGATTTCCTGACTGCAGTCAGCATCAGCAGTAATCTTTGCACCTAGAAATACAAAGTATTTCACTGCTTCTACATTTTCTCCCTCTATTTGCCAGTTATCAATCAAGCTGGTTGCCATAATCTTGGTTTTTTTGAGGTTTAGCTGCAAGCCAGCTTTTGCACTTTCTTCTTTCACCTTCACCATAAGGCTCCTCAGTTCCTCTTCACTTTCAGCCATCAAAGTGGTATCATCTGCATATCTGAGATTGTTAATGTTTCCTCCAGTGATTTTAACTCCAGCCTTGGATTCCTCAAGCCCAGCATGTCGCATGATGTGTTCTGCGTACAAGTTGAATAGGTAGGGTGAGAGTATACAGCCCTACCGTACTCCTTTCCCAATCTTAAACCAGTCCGTTGTTCCGTGGTCTGTTCTTACTGTTGCTACTTGGTCGTTATACAGATTCTTCAGGAGGCAGACAAGATGACTTGGTATCCCCATACCACTAAGAACTTGCCACAATTTGTTATGGTCCACACAGTCAAAGGCTTTAGAATAGTCAATAAAACAGAAATAGATGTTTTTATGAAACTCCCTGGCTTTTTCCATTATCCAGCGGATATTAGCAATTTGGTCCCTAGTTCCTCTGCCTTTTCTAAACCCAGCTTGTACATCTGGCAATTCTCACTCCATGAATTGCTGAAGTCTACCTTGCAGGATCTTGAGCATTACCTTACTGGCATGTGAAATGAGTGCCACTGTTCAATAGTTTGAACATTCTTTAGTGTTTCCCTTTTTTGGTATGGGGATATAAGTTGATTTTTTCCAATCTGATGGCCATTCTTGTGTTTTCCAAATTTGCTGGCATATAGCATGCATTACCTTGACAGCATCATCTTGCAAGATTTTGAACAGTTCAGCTGGGATGCCGTCATCTCCTGCTGCCTTGTTATTAGCAATCTTCTTAAGGCCCATTCAACCTCACTCTTCAGGATGTCTGGCTCTAGCTCACTGACCACACCGGCAAAGCTATCCCCGATATTGTTATCCTTCCTATACAGGTCTTCTGTATATTCTTGCCACCTTTTCTTGATCTCTTCTTCTTCTGCTAGGTCCTTGCCATCTTTGTTTTTGATCATACCCATTTTTGCCTGGAATTTACCTCCAATGTTTCTAATTTCTGGAAGAGGTCTCTTGTCTTTCCTATTCTATTGTCTTCTTCCACTTCCGCGCATTGCTTGTTTAAAAATAATTCCTTATCTCTTCTGGCTAACCTCTGGAATTTTGCATTTAATTGGGCATATCTCCCCCTATCACTGCTGCCTTTTGCTTTCCTTCTTTCTTGGGCTACTTCTAGTGTCTCAGCAGACAGCCATTTTGCCTTCTTGGTTTTCTCTTTCTTTGGGATGTATTTTGTTGCCGCCTCCTGAACAATGCTGCGAACTTCTGTCCAGAGTTCTTCCGGGACCCTATCTACTAAGTCCAGTCCCTTAAATCTATTCTTCACCTCCACTGCATATTCTTTAGGAATATTAGTGAGCTCATATCTAGCTGGTCTGTGGGTCTTCCCTAATCTCTTTAGTCTGATCCTAAATTGTGCAAGAAGAAATTCATGATCTGAACTACAGTCAGCTCCAGGTCTTGTTTTTACCGACTGTATAGATGTCTGCCACTTTTGGCTGCAAAGGATGTAGTCAATCTGATTTCAGTGTTGTCCATCTGGGGAAGTCCATGTATAAAGCCGTCTCTCAGGTTGTTGGAAGAGAGTGTTTGTTATGCAGAGTGAGTTGTCTTGGCAAAATTCTATCAGCCTATGTCCTGCTTCATTTTGTTTCCCCAGGCCATGCTTACCTGTAATTCCAGGTGTCATTTGACTGCCCACCTTAGCATTCCAGTCTCCTGTGATGAAAATAACATCTCTTTTAGGCATGTTGTCCAGTAGGTGCTGCAGATACTCATAGAACTGCTCTACTTCAGCTTCTTCAGCATCTGTGGTTGGGGCGTATATTTGGATCACTGTGATGTTAGATGGCTTGCCCTGAATTTGAATTGGGATCATTCTATCCTTTTTTGGATTGTATCCAAGCACTGCTTTAGCCACTTTACTATTAATTATGAAGGCTACTCCATTTCTTCTGTGGTCCTCTTGTCCACAGTAGTAGATCTTGTGGTCATTTGATGTGAAGTGGCCCATTCCAGTCCATTTCAGTTCACTGACGCCCAAAATGTCTATCTTTAATCTTGACATCTCACCAATAACCACATCCAATTTGCCCTGGCTCATAGATCTTACATTCCAGGTTCCAATGGTGTGTTGATCCTTAGATCATCGGATTCGCCGTTCACCACCAGCACCGTCGGCTGCTAGCCATTCTTTCGGCTTTGAGCTAGCTGCGTCATCACGTCTGGGGCTAGTTGAACTCATCCTCTGTTCCTCCCCAGTAGCATTTTGACCATCTTCCAACCTGGGGGTCTCATCTTCCAATGGTATACCAACGTATCTCTGGTTGTACTGATCCATTTAGTTTTCACAGCAAGAATACTGGGGTGGGTTGCCATTACCTTCCCCAGGGATCACATTTAGTCTGACCTCTCTGTCATGACCTTCCCGTCTTGGGTGGCCCTTCATGGTTTAGCTCATGGCATCATTGAGGTGCTCAAGCTCCAGCACCACGACAAGGTAATGATCGTTTGCTGAAGCTTCTTTCTCCTACTCTTCACTAATAATTATAATCCAAGCTATACTGTTTGCAATCTGTCTTTTGGGGGGACCAGCATTACAATGTCAGGTATATATGTAAAGACATCTAATTTTTATTTTAAAAATTATAAATGTCAAATCTGGGCAATAGCTAGGATTAAATCCCACTGATATATTAGATAGATGAAACTGGAGAATTCTTAGGGCTGTGCAATGTTTCCAAACTAGTTCAGAAAAAGCTCTTCAGGCACACATAGGAGCACAAATTCAGCAACTGTCTGCAACTCTTTAAAGCAGCCAGATATTTTCTGAGATTGTCTAGCTGCTGTGTGATCCCAAATACAATAAAGCTACTATAAAAAGGTCCAAGGAGGTACTGTAGGGATTGCCTATTCTAAAACACCATCAGACTCATAAACAGGATCATAAAGATATCTGATTTATTAAAGAATAGTATGCAGGATCACAAAGAAAGCTGAGAATGGAAAAAGCATGCCAAATGCAAACTAAAAACCCTCGGTGCAAACGAGATCCCTCCCCCCATAGAATCTTCCCAAGTTCACAATCTCAGGTGCTCCTAATGGCTTCTGATGGTCTGTGGCAAAAGTCCTTGAGCAGAGCACACAACCCAAACACATTCCATTTAAATGAACATAGATACAGAGCTTGGCACAAGATTTCACAGCAGCTCCCTCCCAACAGAAACGCACATCAGCATCATGGCATGTGAAACGTTACGATGTACAATGCACATTGAAACAGTGAACATGACATACTGCCCCCCCAAAAGAAAGAAAGCATTAAGGGGAAGGTTTTAACGGGTAAGCCAAATGGAAATGGTTAACTAAATCAGGAGTATTAACGTGGCGAGCAGCACCCATTCAGGATGAGGAAAGTGTTTCCAGCGGATCAGGTACTGGAGGGTGCCCCGAAGCTTGCGAGAATCAATGACCTCCTTGACCTCAAAGTGCTGTTGGCCGTCAATCATGATCGGAGCAGGAGGAGGAAATTGGGAATGCCAGCGGGAGGAGTGGTGGACAGGCTTGAGGAGGCTGCAATGGAAAACAGGGTGCAAGTGTTTCAAATTGTGAGGCAGGTCCAACTTAACAGTAACTGGATTGATCAGACCAACAATAGGGAAAGGACCAATGAACTTGGGAGCAAGCTTTTTCGAGGGCTGTGAGGACTTGATGAATTTGGTAGAAAGATAAACCTGATCCCCAATTTTGAAATTGTGTTGCAAAGAACGTTTATCGGCTTGGAACTTGTAAACAGCCTAGGCATCAGCCAAAGCCCGTTGAATCACTGGCCAGGAATCAGCCAGCTGAACAGCCCAGTCAGAGGCAGAACAGGACTGGGGAGGGGTTTGTGGCAGCTCAGGGATGGGAACAAAGTTGTGACCAGAAACCACACGAAAAGGGGTCTGCCCGGTGCTCTGATGGACAGCATTTTTGTAAGCCACCTCAGCAAAGGGCAACAAGTCCACCCAATTGTCCTGATGGTAATTTATGTATGCTCTAAGGAATTGTTCGAGGGCAGAGTTCAAAACCTCAGTAGATCCGTCAGTCTCAGGATGTGATGATGTGGACAATGCCTGTTTGGTGCCAATCAATTTTAAAAATGATTTCCAAAACTGGGAAGTGAACTGTGTCCCGTTGTCGCTGACCAAATGGGAGGGGCTACCGTGGAGATGGTCGATGTGGATGAGAAAGAGGCGGGCCAATTGTGGGGCCGACGGGATGGATGCACATGGAATGAAATGGGCTTGTTTGGAGAAAAAATCTTTTACAACCCAAATGACAGTTTTCTTCTGACTGGGGGGTAAGTCCACAATAAAGTCCATAGAAATCTCATCCCAGGGACGGGATGGGCTGGCCACTGGCTGCAGAAGCCCCTGTGGTTTACCCCCTTTTCGCTTTGACATGGCACAAACAGGACAGGAAGCAACATAGTCCTTTACATCACGCCTTAAGGTTGGCCACCAAAATTGACGGCGAACCAGATGCAATGTTTTGACAAAACCAAAGTGTCCAGCAAGTTTATCATCATGGGAATGCTGCAAAACATCAGCCCTTAAAGTTTCAGGCACATAAAGGCGGTGTTCCACCCACGCCAGACCGTCTTCAAAAGAAACATTGTCTCTATTAGCTAGCAACCAAGTGTCAGATTTCAGTGCCTGGAGAAAGTCCTTCTGAGTCATTGGATAAATTTTTGGCTTCGGCAATTGAGTGTTAGGAATCAACTCTATGGCACAATCAGTTTTCCGATGAGGGGGTAGCTGATATGCTTCCATTTCTCCAAAAACGTCTGCAAAATCTTGGTATCGATCGGGCAAGCCCTCTAAACGTGCCAAACTAGCGCACGGCGTGGCAATTGCAGCCCTTCCAACCCCCGCTTTTGAAGCCCTCTCTGCGGCAGGGGCTTGGTAAAAGTTCTGTATTCCCAATTTATATGGGGGCTTCGGTAAGTCAACCAGGGAATTCCCAGAATCACTAAGGGGTTGCCACCGAGTGCTACTATAAATTTTAGAGTCTCACGATGGCTGCCCATTTGCATTGCGACAGTTCCAGTGAAATGGGTCGCCACCCCCCCCCCCCTGCCATTGAACCATCCAACTGTGTGAAGATCAAAGGCTGCTGGAGGGGAAAGCTAGGCAGGTCCAAAGCAGCAACCAGATCAGGGTGAATCAGACGCCTGGAACACCCAGAGTCCACTAAAGCCCAGACCTCTGTAGTCTTTGTGTGGGAGCCCAATTTCACTTTTACTGCTCGAGTGGGACTGTCATGAGTAAGGATGGCGAGCAGGGGGCTCCCATCCAGGCTGTAAAGCGCATGCATAGTACTGAGGAATTAGGTAGCCATTCAAAGAGACACAGATCGGGCCTGCCTTAGCCTCTGGGGTTTATATGTCTGGGTTTTTCCCACGCTTCTTCAGTTTGTTAGGATTTTCTGTTATGTAGCAGTAATAAAACACTAGAGACCTATTCCTTGTCTCAGCGTGGTTCCTGGCTGTTAGGACAGGGACAGTCAGCACTCACCATAGCATCTTTGCGCCCATCCTCCTCCACCTGCCCGCAGGCGCTTTTCAAGGCAGGTGGCTGGCATTTCCCGCCAGTTCCTTGGAGTCATCTTTGACCTCTCCTGAGAAGTAGGGTACTTCTTCAGTGTTGGCCGCCCCCTTGGCTGCCGTCATCCTCCGTGATGAAGGCGGCGATTTGGCCGTTAGTTTGCCCGCTTGGTCTCCAGCCTTGGCTTTTGGGCAATCAACTGCTCGGTGCCCTTCCTTTCTGCATCGGAGACACTGACCCTTCACATAGCGCCGATCTCTCTCCTCTTCCCAGGCTCTATAGCCTGGCCGGGTAGCAGTTGCGGCACTTCGGGGTCCCCTCATGGTGGCTGGTTGCTTTTCAGGTCATTTGGTTTGCATGAAGGTATGCTGGGCATGCTTAGCCTTGCTGGCCAGACAGATCCATTTGTACAATGTCTCTGGGTCATCTCTACACAATGCCCACCGCAGGATGTCCCTGTTGAATCCCTCTTTAAATCGTTCTATTAAGGTTGACTGAGACCAGTCAGGGATTTTCCCAGCTAAAGCCTTAAACTCCAGGGCATAATCAGCTACAGACAGTTGGCCCTGGATAAGATCCTTCAGTGCCTTTTTAGCCCTTGCCTTGGCTAGAGGATCCTCAAAATGCAGCTTTAACGCCCACATGAATTCCTCAAAATCCTCAAGCTCAGGGGAGCCAGCCTCACTTAATTGAACATACCAGTCAGCCACTCGTCCCTTCAGCTTGGTGGCAATGGCAGTTATTTTAGCCTCTTCGGAAGGGAAGCAGGGTCCAAACTGTTTCATATAACTTTTAGCATTAGTGAGGAAGAAAGACAACTTAGTTGGATCCCCATCAAACTTGACAGAAAAGTCTTTCACCCCCGCTCCTGTTGGAGCTGAATTAGCGGCTGCTTGAGTGGTTGGGCCCCAGGTTACAGTAGTTCTCCTGTCTCGGGGTGGGGACACTGATGGACGAGCTCTGCGGGGTGAAGCTTCATCCCGGCTCTGTCTCCGGCCCCGCTCTGCTGGTGGTCCGGGTGAGGGGATGGAGGATGATTGCGTGGAGCTGGAATCTCCTTCGCGCCTCAGCTGCCCCCCGCCCCCATGACAGAGACAGGGCTTTTAGCATGTACTCCATTGATTCTAATTTGGCCTCTACCACTCTTAGCCTTTCAGGGGTTTGAGATTCCTCCCCCACTCACGTGTTAGGCTGTCTCCCTTCTGATACCGTGGTAGATTCTATGTTTGGGGCCAGAGGGAACCGATACTTCCAGGATGCCTGGGACGTCCCTGGCTGGGGTTCTCCCATTTCATCCCAGGTGATCAACTCTGTGGGTGATTCACTGGGTGCTGGTTGCTCTGGTGCTCTCCCATCTTCGGATTCCTCTCCCTCAGGGCTGGAACTCGAATCCTGCCGTGAAGCTGAAGGTTCTGGGGTGAGGCTCAGTTCTCCAATCCTGAGGGTTGACTCGGGCATCAAGCCAGTCGGCTCCTCGAGTCTCCCGGTCGTGGGTTTGGATTTGGCCATCGTTAACTGTTTTCCCTCACAAGAAACTAATCTTGGTAGGAGCTAACAGTACAACTTTGGTGATTCTCAGCTTTATGTAAGGATTGCCTATTCTAAAACACCGTCAGACTCATAAACAGGATCATAAAGATATCTGATTTATTAAAGAATAGTGTGCAGGATCACAAAGAAAGCTGAGAATGGAAAAAGCATGCCAAATGCAAACTAAAAAACCCTTGGTGCAAAGGAGATCCCTCCCCCCGTGGAATCTTCCCAGGCTCACAATCCCAGGTGCTCCTAACAGTTTCTGATGGTCTGCAGGAAAAGGCCTTGAACAGATAACATAACCCAAACACATTCCATTGAAATGAACACAGATACAGAGCTTGGCACAAGATTTCACAGCAGCTCCCTCCCAAACAGAAACGCGCGTCAGCACCATGGCATGTGAAACGTTACGATGTACAGTGCACATTAAAACAGTGAACATGGAAGGTACTAACTTTGTGACTCTGCAGACTCCAAACCATCTTTCTGGAAATGAATCTGAAGCCTTGAACAGCGGTAATAATTATTACTATCTGAAACCCCTTCATTCATTCCAAAGGGATGTTAGTGTGATTTGAAGGCTCTAAAGTCACACGCTAATTAAGGCATTGCCTTATATGAAATTGAGGGACATTTCCTTGTAGCAAACGCTACAACAATTCTCTTACTTTATTTTGTTGAAACATTTAGGACATCTCCCTATTCCACCATCAAAGAACTGGCCAATAGATCAAAATCTTGGAAAACAATATTACTGAAGAAGCCTTGAAGGAACCAATGTCGAGAAGTGACATCAGGGCCTGGGAGGTTTGCAGTATTTTGACTGTATGAGTATATTTGTTATAGAAGACAAATGAGGAATAGAGAAAAAACCTACCATAGAAAGAGATTAGATCATCCAGGGTGAAAATAGCCAACATTAAAACTTCATACTACATAATAAAGTCTTACATAAAGCAGACAGATTTTTGACTCTTTCTTTCAATGTTAAAACATCATTTTCTTGCATTTGCTGTGAGCCCCCCATGTTCTTATCCTTTTGGTTGTGCAGATGGACTGCAATGGAAACATACAGTATGTCTTATGTATCTTATGCACAACAGTCCTCTATATCTTTATTCAGAAATAAGTAGCGTTTTAAAGAAAGTCTTGGAGAAGTCCACAGAGGGAAAATCTGTTGGCACTGATTAATGGCTCCCACTTCCGAAGCACATATCTCTGAATACCAAGTGCTGAGAACAAACATCAGGAAAGAGTAGCTCTCTTTACATTTCCTACTTGTGATCTGCCTGGCCACAGTGGGGAAAATAATATTGGATTAAATTTATCTTGTTCTTCTCCAACAGCTTTTTCACTGTCCTCTGCACTGATAGTGAAAATGACTCCTCCGTGTGTGTCCAATCTGGACAAAGCTTTGGCCTGGCTCTAACTAGTCTCAAAGTAAGGTGCGGAGGGCTTCTACCTTTAGTTTCACAGGAACGTGTTGGAGCAAGGTTGGTGTTTCTGAAACTATCCACTCTGAAGAGCAAACATTTTAGTCTGAGATAAAGCTTTTGCTGTGCCTCCTAATGCTGTCTTCTCCAGAAATATACCGTATATGTACATGAGAAACATTTAAATAGCTGTAGCAAGATGCAACTGCTCAATAAAATGTCTTCCTTGAAAATCCTTTCACTTTCAAAGTAATGTTTCCCTTCTCCCCATTTCCTCATCCTTACAATATTTGATTATGTGCCATCAAGTCATTATTGACTCTTGGTGACCACATAGGTAGATTTTCTCCATGACAATCTGTCCCAAACCTGGTCTTTCAGGTCTTCCAAAGGCACACCCATCACTACTGGAACTGAGTCCATCCACCTTGGCACAGTACTAAGAGCTATTGCCCTGTATCTGAGAATGTAATCATACTATGTGCATTACAAAGAACTGGAAAGTAATTTCTCATCCAAATTCAGACTGCACATTTAGGATACCATCTACAGAAGTCTGAAATTCTAGAACTCCTATCAGTTCTACTGTCCCTATTAATACATTTATATTCTGGTTTATAGTTTTACAGGTTTTTTAAGAAAAACATTGAGGAAATTTTCCTAACAATTCATCTTCACAGTGTCTCAGAAACATGGAGGCCAGAAGAAGACCCCCAAGGTTCCTTCCATCCCTATGATTCTATACATATATTTCCCCAGTTTACATAAATATTACATAAATTGTTCAGGAATAGTGTTTGAATATGAAAAATCCTCACTTCCATTATTTGTCACAGAAAAATGTTGTTTTAATACAGATGTTGCCCTTAGTTCAAGAGTCTCTTGAACTTTTTTGACTCCCCAAAATCTCTAGAACAGAATCTCTGTATCTCCTTTGCAATTCACTTTAAACAATGCTGGTGCTGAATCTCCAATCAGTAGAGCAGAGTTTCTCAACCCCAGCAAGTTGCTGGCTGGGGAATTCTGGGAGCTGAAGTCCACACATCTTAAACTTGCTGAGGTTGAGAAACACTGCAGTAGAGGGAGAATCAGAGGGCTCTAAAGAGGCAATTTCCCTCCTCGCAAATCCAGTAAGAAATTGTTATTTTGAGCAAGCAAGAAAGCTTTACTACCTGCAATAAAGAAACAACCACTGCACAGATCTATAGACAATATCACAGGTATAAGAGAGTAATATTAAATGGCACTAAGCTATTGAATCCATTGGGATGATCTCCTTGTGTCCTGCAGAGAGGACTTGCTGAGAACAGTCCATCTCCGTAAAAGTGCAGCATATTTTAAAGGTACAATACATATTAAACAATCAATTCTCCCCCTCCCTTGCAAAAAGCCCTGACTGGAATAGCAGGGGCAGACAGCAGTTTTCTCACTCTTTGCTGCTTGATCCCATCTTCTGGCTTGGTCTCTTCCATCCTGGCCACTCTGATCTAGGCTCCTTCTTCACTTAGCTCTTCATGTCTTGTTTCTTTTCCTGTCTATTGACTGGGCAATTTCCTCGCTGGTGAAACTTGCCAGCCTCTCTCTCCTCGGCTGGCCAATCTTTGCCAAACAATACCCATGATTCCTTTGCTCCCAAAGCAATGGAATCCTGGGGGGAAGAAATGCTTGTTCTTTTTTACTTACTTATTCATGAGTGGTCTCTTTCACTGCCCCTCTGTAGGCCAACCTTTTCCTTTCCGTATTTTTCCTAGCATTGATACAAGGCTAAACATCTTCTGTTCTCCATTCCTTTCTCCCTCCACCCCCCATGCATGTACCCAGCTTGTTATATTCCCAACTCTTCAGCCTCTCTACTCTTTGGGACACCCCCTCCCTGTCCTGAGGTCCCAAATTCTAATTTCCTTCACTGGCTCCAAGCTATTTAATCTTTTCCATCTGTAATAACCGTTCATCTCCTCTTAGTCTATATCCTTTATTTACTTTTTCTGGAAGTTCTTACTACTCCCTTGTTCTTCAATTCCTCCAGTTACAAACCTTTGCAACCAGAATGTAGTCTTTACACTTCTTCCTAGCAAATGCCCACTAGTTTGCACAAAACTTTAATTCCAATTTAACCCCAATCATCCTGACTGCAAATGTCCCAGATGCAATCTTTCAAAATGCAAATTCTCCTGATATAAACTCTCTTTAAAATACAATTTCTGTTTGTCCTCAATTTTCAGTACAGTACTTAAAAAAAATCAATTGTGGATTTTTGTTTGGGGAAAGATGAACTGCTGTGAAGTCCAGTGGGAATGCAATACCCAATTTATTGTAGGAAATTTACATTAGGATTATTTTATATCTTTCTTACAAGCTTAACAATGCTGTTCTGCATTGCTGGAAAAAAGTGCAAGTAAAGTTACTAAAATAAATTAGTAATTTACAGCTTTCACAGAAACAGCTTAAAGGGAGATATCCTGACAACACACACTTTTCTTCTGAATAAGTTTCATATCTTGATTGCAAGAAGTAATACTGCCTTCCACACTACTTCACCTGGTGCCTACAGTTTTTCCAGGAACAGGTTAGAAAGCTACAGTGGAAGAGAGAGAGAGAGAGAAAAGACACCTGGAGATTATAACATTTTGATTTCTTTGGTTTCATAGCTAAGAAAAATTCTGTTTTTTTTTTCCTGATGCAACTGTAATTATAAAACCTATTAATATTACAAAAGGGTTTATATCCATTAAGCTTCCTTGCTGAGTCTTGCAGTCTTTCTCAGCTAATGAATAGTACTCTGAATGGTAGAATACAAAACTTAATACATACAGTAAAGTTGGCTATTATTTCTCAGACTCCAACAGCTACTCTTTTGCTGTCAAAAAAAATGACATTTTTCTTTTTTGAACATTCATGAGACACACTGGCATAAAGTACACAGATGATCCAATTACAATTTCTGCAGCTGCATCTTATTTTGTTAATGCTTGCAAATTAATGGTATCAGTTATTTCCTTCTTGTGAGAACAAACACAGCTAGCATTAAACACCATGAATTTTATAGTGTGCATTATTTTACTTTAAAAACAACCCAAACTGTAAACAGTTTGACATGTCTAGTCAGTATAAAAATGGAACTTCATGAGAAAATGCCAAATACAGGCTAAATATAGCAACTTAAGAAAGTAAGAGTAGCCGTGCTGGACCAGAAGAAGATCCATCTTAGTTCAAAATGTTCTTTCTCACAGTAGTCAACCAGATTCCTCTGGGGTGTTTAAAAGCAGGGGTTGGAGATCCGTCCTTCTGGTATTTGGAGGCATACTGTCCCCTAACCTGTCTGTCAAGATTAATGGCCTTTGATAGTCCACTTCTCCATGAATGTATCCAATCCCCTTTTCAGGTAATCAAGGTAGTAGACATCATCACATTGTATGGCAACAATTTCTAGACATTAATTACGCACTTGGTGAAGAAGTACTTTTGTTTTTATTCTACACTTCCTTCCGCACTGCTTCTTGGATGAGCACTGATCTTGGTGTTTTGAGAGAAGGCAGGAAATGTCTGCCTGTCCATTTTCTCCATGTCATATAGAATTTTATCTACCTCAGTCATGTTGCATATATACCCCACTTCCCAGGCACTTTTTTTCCTAAATTAAAGAGCCACAAATAGCTTAGGAGAACCAGCTTGCTATAGTAGATAAAGGTACCAGGCTAGAAACTGGGAGACTGTGAGTTCTAGTCCTCCCTTAGGCCTGAAGCAAGCTGAGCAACTTTGGGCACTTATAATCTTGGCCACTTAACAGCCCAACCACTTCCCTGGCTTGTTTTCTGCTTTGAATATATTTCAAGAGGTTCTTATCGAACTACAGCTTTGCTGTGGTTCTACTCTTTCCTTGGGGATAGGGCACTAAGAGTAGTATTGGGGGACTTCTGTTCCACTCTGTGGTCATTAGGCTGTGGGGTGCTGCAAGATTAAATCATGCAATTTAATATCTTTTTGAGACTGCTGGGTGCCATTATTAAGGATATGGGACTGGGTGCCATCTTTGTGTTGATGATACTCAGGTCTACTTCTTTTCCATTTTTATCAGATGTGCTGACTTCCCCGATGGTTTCCTGCTTGGACTGCACTGAAGTCTAGGTGAAGCATAATACTGTAGATTGAAATTAAATCCAGACAAGTCTGAGAGTTTGGTGGCCAGTGTGATGTAATTTCTCTTTCCTTTGTTCCGGTATATGCAACACTATAGCCTTCCTTGTTACAGCTTGTGTGGGTTTTCCCTTCATCTGACTCATGGGACTTTGCAGAGCCAAATAAAGGTAGCTTGCAGCATCTTAGAGATTATCTTGAGTTGGTCAAGGGTGCACTGCAGGAACAATGCCACAGTTGAAAGGGCTCCCAATCAGCATGAAGGAGCCTTTCCCACCCTGGAGCAGGGAGAATAATATTCCCATAGGAGATTAAATTGTGCAGTTTAGGGGTGATACTACACCTTGTGATGAATGCTCAGGTCAGTATGATTGGGAGCATTTATTACATCTGGGGATGATTTACCAACTGGGCTGTTTTTGTTGCAGATTGACTTGACTTCTGTCAGACTAGCTATCACCTGGTTAGACTATTGCAACAGGCTGTATAGTGGGATACCCTTGATAGAGGTACACAAATCATAGGTCGGTTCCTGTCAGGGTCACCCTGGTGGGAATATATTATGCATGTGTTGGCTAAGCAGTCTTGGCTTCTGCTGTAAACTGCTTTTATTGCAGGTAATAGCCTCTTCCATATGGGCTTACCTGGCAGCTATGATGAGTAGATCTTCCACCCTGCGAAGATTCTGACGTGGAATCAAGCAGGTTTCAGATGTTTCTGGTGTTAGGGCTAATATTTTGGAATTCCTTTCCCCAGTCTGTTCAGTCAGCATTGTATTTTACTGAGAAAAAAAATCTCAAAACATATCCTTATTTGTTTGCTTTTTTCTTATAGAAATTATATCTGTTACCTGTTTCTGTTTCTAATGTTGTAGTTTTTTAATTGTATGTTTTATTTTCAATTTATTGTTCTAATGTAATGATTTGTTGTTTCTGATAGTTCTATGATGGTGGCAATTTACTGGAGGGTGGTATTTGGGCTTTGATGTTTATTACAGTCCTGTTATTAACTACCAGGGGCCATCCTGTTGGTAGGGAGTGTGCAGCATTTAAGAAAAAAAGGTTTCATTTTCATTCATTTTTTTGTCCACATGCTCCTTAGATTCCTTTCCTGCATTCCTTATCCTTTTTCTGCCAGTGTTTGTGATCCTTTTTGTGCTCCTTGTTAAGACAAGATCTCCAGTTTGTGAAGGAAGCTTCAAAAACCACACTGGCCTCTTCCTGGGCTTGGTTGACCGTTTCTTACATTGTGGAATACATTCCAGCTGAACCTCAGTTACTGTGGTTTTAATAACCTCCAGGCATTATGGAGAGACTTTATGGAAAGACTCAATGTCTTTTTTCCAATTCCTCTCTTTTTGAGAAGCTTCCCCTTTTGTAGTCAGTGACTATGTTAGATCCTGCTGGGAAATTCCATTTTGCATGTACAGCCTACTAACTATGACGGCATTATGCTCCCTCTTTCCTATCATTTCCACAATGCTTGTATCTCCACACCAAATCACAGTCAGAATGGATGAAAGAGCAATTGTTCTAAGACACAATTGTAGAATATCAGGAGGTGAGGTTTCTTTGTTGCAGCCTGAGCAAGAATATTTTCAGTCTGTATGACAGTATCTGAAACCCAGGAAGTTCCCTAGATTCAGGGAGGCTTGCAAAGGAGAAGCGGTAGAACACCGCATCTTCCATTTTCCACAATACTATCTACCAAGTTTCTTAGACAGGATGTGACAACTGCAACTATCATGCTATTTATTATTATTATTATTTATTTTTTTAATTAATTTTTATCCCACTTTTATTATTTTTATAAATAACTCAAGGCAGCGAACATACCTAACACTCCTTCCTCCTCCTATTTTCCCCACAACAACCACCCTGTGAGGTGAGTTGGGCTGAGAGAGGGGGACTGGCCCAAAGTCACCCAGCCGGCCTTCATGCCTAAGGCAGGACTAGAACTCACAGACTCCTGGTTTCTAGCCCAGCACCTTAACCACTAGACCAAACTGGCCCTCCTCCTCCACGTCCTCCTAATACTGGGCAGGTAAGTTGCCATGTGATATGTGTGCCCTTCAGAAACCCATCTCTGTGTTTCTAAGTGCACATAACCAAAATCCCTCTGCTCCTTGGAAGGGAAGGGAATTGTTATCCTGGGAGTGGGACAAAGATCTCATGTCCCCAAAGTTTCTTCTACTTACATCTCTGGCTCTCCAAGGATGTCCTGTTCAGCCACCTTGTTTTTAAGTGTGGAGATTTGTGCCTTGAGAGCAAGGACATCACTGCACTGAGCACAGTCTTTGGTTTATGGCCAACATGTAGATGATTACACATTTGATATTACTTGCAAGAAACTGAAAAATATGTTCCCTTCTTTGTTGGTAAGTTTCAGCTGCTGCTGCTGCTGCTTCTGGAACTGCTTGGCCTAAAACCTATCCCCATGTTATATTTCTACAACCTCTGGAGCAGTGGTTCTCAACCTTGGCAATATTAAGATGTTGAATTCTGGGAGTTGAAGTCCACACCTCTTAAAATTGCCATGGTTGAGAAACACTGCTCCAGAGTCCTAGCTGCCTGATGCAATCCCTTAATTCACCTGGATGCTTAGTCTCTGGAGATGGGAGATGCACTGATTCCTTTATCCCACTAGATGTGAGGATGGATCCCGAACAGTCCTCAGATGTGGGAGGTGATGCCTTTACAGGACCAGAACTTTTGAGGGCTGAACTTTTAGAGCAGAAACAGCTGGAGAGGCAGAGCCCACAGAATCTGAGCCTCCTCCTGGCCCTACAGAAAGAAAGTTATTAAAGATGCAGTGAATGGTTGAGATTAAGAGCTGGCAGGAAGAGGATTGTCCCAACTGTTTGATCAAATAGCCTGGGGAGGTAGAGGAGACAACCAACCTGGCAGGCAAAAGTGAGTTCACTGCTCATTCCCTGCATTGCCTGCGCTTGCTCTCCTAAGCTTTATGCTTTGTGAATTGTGTCCTGCAAAAAGAATCCTGCTTTGAATTCTCTGTTTGTGTTTGCTTGCCGCTGCTTATCTGGAGACTGCTGGCTTGCTGCCAGGGAATTTATAGCTCTTTTGGCTATTAAACCGGAAGCTAAACTTGTTTTCCTTGGTCGTGAGCTCCAAGGTGCCTGTTCTCTTCTAAAGAGTGTTGCCTGACATTCTTTCAGTGATACAGTCAGTCATTTATAGGAAGATTGTGTATTCTTAGCATTACCCCATTAGTCATTTATGACCCTTAATGTGCAAATGGGACATGATTCATGAGTTCTGCAACTGCCATTACCAACATCCCTGGATTATTCTGTATCACTTTATACAGCCCAATCACGAGACCCTCCATAATATTCAGATTTCCTGCCACCAATTTCCAGTCTTGGAATCAAAGATGGGAGAGCTGGAGAGACTGCTCTTGAAGGAAAAAACAGTGGGCAGAACAGCAGAGTGGTTATTGGTATCACTCTTTTTACTGGTATCACACCTTTCCAGGGGCTTCTGTCTTTCCAGAGATGTTTTAGTGGATCCTGCATGGAGCAAGGAACTGGACTAGATAACCTGGAAAGTCTCTTCCAACTTAAGGGTTCTATGAAGAAAAATTATAATTTTCTTTCATTTCTGCAATAGGGTCTGAAGAAATATTACTGTTTTGTTTCCCTCTTCTGTGATACTAAATATGTTTTTGATACAACTGTTCTTCATCAATAGAAAAATATTATTTTAGGCTTAAGTATTCTAGTCTGAACTTCAAGCCTCAATATTCTAGGTCCTGCTATGCATTCTTTATTTCTATAACAAACCTGGATCCTTGGTTTATACTTCAAGGAGGCATGACTGGTTAGGAGGGATGCTCAATATGCAGGATCTTTCAAAATTCTCTTTGGGGTTCCGATTTGCTAAACGGTGGGCTCTGCCGAAACTCTGACCCATGTGCCTGTCTTCATCCAACACTTATGGGCAAAGAAACATCTAACGTAAAGGCACAAGCAGAGATCTTGTTTCTCAGGCCAGGGGATGCAGAAGTCAAGAGCAGAAGAAATATATATGAAATGCATATTAAAGCAAATGATGGACTCGTTCTTTTAGCTGAATGCTTTGTCAGAACATGTAGGAAGTCCAGGAGTAACTAGATCACTCCATTCTCCTCCAAGCTCACTATACATCCTAGCCCAAGGCTGGGGGGATCCCAGATGAGAATTGCTGAAGGCATTTGTGGCTTTGTGCTGGAAAGTGCCTTCCTCAGTGTGCAGCATGAAAATAATCTATGTCCACCATTCCACAGCATAAACTCTACCTCTTATTTTCCTTCCTATCACCTACTGTGCAATTTCCCCCCTTAAGAAATCATTCTGCAGTTCTTCCTTGTCTTAATAGCTTTCTAATATATTTGGAGCTACACCCACTGCCCTTCCAGATCCCTCAATACTGATAGATTGATTTAATATATTTGTATACCACCTCCCTGATTGCATCTTCCAAAGCCTTTTCAACTGCTTCACCCATTTCTTGTTCCTACAGAAATGAAGGAAGAAGGCCTTAAACTATGCATAGCTCTGGTCAGTTAGGGAAGGAGATCAAACATGGAATGGTTTAATTTTAAGCTCCTAGCTCTTTATCTGCCCGTTTCTTGTTGATAATGGAATATTAGCTCATTAATGTACCATCACCATTGCTCATTTTCCTTTCAGGCTTTCTATATATCATGCTGAATTACTTAATTACAATCCTGTTAGTTCATGTGCTATCTACCCAGTGGCTTTTCTTCTACATTCTTAATTGCAATAAGCGAAGTCACTTTTCATTCTGGCACCAGAAAACTGTTGCTTAGCTGCCCATCGCTGGTGTGTGTGCATGTGTGTATACTTCTAATGGAGTTGGCTATAATAGACTCTGCACAAGCACCTGCTAGCAAGCATCAGAAAGTTCTGGGTAGATGTTGAAAATGCAATCCTCTCTCTCTTTCTCTCTCTCACAATATTTAAGTGTATTATTATTTTCCAAAACTGAAAGGCACATGTACATAAATCCTCAGTCAAAGGATCCTTTCAGCGGCTTGTAAGAAACATTTCTTATACACCCTGGCAATCTAGCAGCCAGTGCTCTGACAAGGGATTGGGGGACCAAGGAGTCTCTCTCCCGTTGTTTCCACCATCTCAGAGGAAATTGCAGTTGATTTTGGATAAATGAATATTTCCAGATAGTTTTTGTAGTAGTTACTATCTATCTTCTGTCTGTCTGTCTGTCTGTCTATCATCATCTAGATTCAAAATGCCCATCTCCACACAATTCTGGACACTTTACAAAATAAAAAAGCCAGAACAATTTAAAAAGAAACAACTAATATGCATCCAGCAAAACCATATACAACATACAAAATCACAGCCAAAAGTATACAGGGACTCACCCATTGCCCTGTCCCAGGGTAGGGGGAACAATCAGGTTTTCAACCCCTTATGGAACAGCACCAGGGTAGGTGCTGTACAGACCTCTGAGGGAATACTATTCTAGAGGGCAGGTGCCACACCCGAGGAGTCACACCTCTCGAGGCCCTGATAGGTGACATTAGAGGAGACCTGAAGCTCCTCCACATTGCCGGATCATGTTCAGAGCATTGCAGTTATCCAAGAAGAAGGTTAGCAAAATGTGGATAATGATGTCCAGCTATTCTTCCCTCCAGTGACAACGAGGAGGAGGATTCACACCCCTCCAGAAAGGACTGAACAGGAGTCTTGGAGAAGGAAGTGCAAAACAGCCTATAGCTGTTCCTACTATACTATAGCTGGCAGTGGGGGCTACGTTGGTCTTTCCCTTGCCAAAGGAAGCAGTGCCTTTCCGCATGTTCAGCTTGTCTTCTGTTGTCTAGCCCAGGGCAGGCTTGTAGGTAAGAGAAGATCTTCCCAAGCATTTGTGTTTCCAGTATCTGAACTGTGGGAGCTACTGTGAAAGCTTGGCCTCACCAGATGAAGGACAAGTCCAGAAGGAAAAGGAAGAGGAGATAGATGGCAAAAAGAGAGGGCTGTTATGCCCAACACTGGCTAGAAGCTAATTCACGGAAGTCAGTTTCTCATACAACCACTGGGTCTACATACAAAAAACCAAAATGAAGCTTCTTAATGCTGACAAAGTCTTACAAAGCCATATTCTGCTTTTGCATATGAAACCCAAGGGACAGAAAATGAAGTATAATCAATTAAATGGATTCTGAATAATTATACCATGAAAGGACATAATAAACTCCATTGTAATATTTCAGATTTTAAAGGAGATATCCCTTCACAGTGAATTTACTGATTTTTCCCCTTTTCCTTTGAAAACTGTTTGGGTCTTCCTGGAGTCTGAACTTGAAACACAGCTGTAGGCCTAGAATCTGTAGACCAACTTTCAATCTCCAAGGAAGATATTGGGCCATTTTCTTACCCTTTTGAACTTAGAATAAAATACAAATTTGCCTTGAACACCCATACACAAATTGGTAATGTTATCTCAGTGGAATTAATATGGTGTCATCATAAATGTACACAGAGAGAAAAAGATTGATACATAAACATGTGAAACAAAAGACCTTGCTTTGTTCAGTATTTTCACCTAGCTCTTACAACAGCCCCATAAGGGAGTCTATATTTATTACATTTATATAAGGACAAGGGGTAAATTAATAGGTGGCATTCATAAGCCCATTTAGACTGAAATCCTATAGGACTACATGAGATTAAATCTCATGGAACTCTATATAATCTTAGTAAATTTGTGGCTGTGGTGAAATTTGAACTTATAGCTTAGCCTTTTAGCCATTACAATCAAGATAGATATAAAGACATACAGGTGGTCCTCATTTAATGACCACTTATTTAACGACTGTTCGAACTTATGATGGCAATGAACAAGTGGTACTTATGACCGGTCCTCATACTTACGGTCGGTGCAGCATACCTATGGTCACATGATTGCAATTTCTGACTTATCCTGCTGGCTTCCCACAAGCAAAGTCAATGGAGAAGTTGGCAGGAAGTCAGAAGCTGCAGTCATGTGAAGTCCTTGCTTAACAAACCGGGTGGTCCTCACTTAAGGATAGCAACTGGGACTGCTGGAACTGCTGTCACTAAGTGGTGTAGTCATGCGTTTTTTTGACTTACAACCATGTTGCTTAACAATGGAGTTTCTGGTCCCAATTAGCGTTGTTAAGTGAGGAGTACCTGCATTTCTTAATGAAGAAAAGAGAGTATTGGATAGCCTCCTTGGACAATTTTCCTGCCACACCTGAAGTCTAAATGATACATTTTGAAAGAGAGGATTTATTTTGTCCTGTTTCAAACACTCATTTACATGGGAACAAAACACTAAATTCTGCTTCTGTAAATAAAGACAGTGCAAAGAACCTGCATGTCTTTTTTTACTGCCTGGAATCTGTTAAAATAATAACCCAACTTGCAGTGCATTAAAAAAAATGATTAGGTATTTCACCAGAGTCACTGACATGGTACCTTCCTAGTTACAATTGCAAATGACACAAGAATAACCCTGATACAGGATAACAAGAAGTGTTAGTTTACCATCTGTCTTCCCGAAGTACTTGGGCAACAATATACCAGATCATCTGGCACTTTAAAGTAAACCAAATGATTATGACATATGGACAGTGATTTTGCCTCAAAGTAGTGGCCAAAGAGCAGGAGAGAGAGAGAGAGAGAAGGAAATTTGTAGTGCACGGAACTAGTTTAGGTTTTCGTGGCCTTGAAAGAGGCCAAGCAAGTAATTTGGGGCTGTCTTATGTTTTCCCTTAGTCTATAAGTGCTGTCAGGCTGCAGATTGAAAATGGATGTTTACAAGAACTATGTTGTGCTCAGATACCCTGACAGTCTTTGAAAGGGGCATTTGCTTAACTTCTAAGGAAGATTGCTCTTTGCAGCATTTATTGTAGTGAAATGATTTCTGTGTTTTGTGATGGGCAGTGGAAATAGCTGTTCAAACCAATGAAGCTTTCTCTATGTGAAAATGCTCCAGTTGTGCTAGCTAACCTGCCTTGAATGTCTGACCAAGCAAATTGATGCATGTTCATCCAGCATTCACTTCAATAAGCCCCAAAGATTTAACCTCAATGAAGCACACAGAGGGGTTCACATCCTTCCCTAGAGCAAAGGCGGCAGTGGGGGGCACGTGAGGAGACACACTCCCAAAAGTAGAGGAACTGGTCAGGACCCGCTTAGGAAAGACTGATGTGGTAATGTATGCAGTAAGGGAAAGAAAAAAGAACATTGGGGAACAGCTAGTGCTTGGCTTAAATTGTGTCACTGGGGTGTGATTTCACAATTATTTTCTTTTGCTACTCTATGTATCATCTGGCAGTGCTGACTGTAGGAAAGGAAAATAAGCAATTGTGTTTATGCCACCATCATCATAGCATAGCACAAGGTTCTGTTTTTCACCAATTTGTTTTTAAAAAACAAATGCACACACTCATACTAAATGCACACACAACACCAACAACAGTTAGGTAGTCAGATCTGGCTAGATGATGATACCACCAGCAGGGTCGACAACAAGCCACAATGACACCAAAATTGCCAGACATGTGCATTGACATCATCATGCATATGCTGCTATTACAGACTTGGGTCCAATGTATTAAGTCTAAGCATTTGTGTGATAATATTATCACACATCTTTTGGCATTTGCCCCTACAGACACCCAAGAATACCACCAAAATGATTGTTGGCTGTGTGAAGATCTCCCTGTTTCTAGGGTAGGAAAAAAATTCTTTTAAAATGTCAGAGCAATAGATGAAGCTGCTCCGTGTTTAAAAAAGCAGCAAAGAAGCGTGGAAATTGTAAGATTTGGTGAGGATTGTGGGAACATTTTGTCCCCAAATTTGAATGTCCTACTGTGCTTAGTTGGTCTTACTGCCTCACAAATATGTTTAGGATTACTGCCTAAATGTCTGTTTCTACTCCCCAATTTGAATTATCAACTACTCATGAAATTAAGGCAGTTTAGAAAAAGCTTGGGTGCCACCCATATAAAAGTATTGAGCAGTCTAACAAATGAGAAATGGGCACAATATCAAATGTAATCACATTTATATTCAGTTGATATTGAGAGCAGGCCCTGCTATATGTTTTATCAACCACACCAGATTTCTGGATATATGGATATATGTATGTATGTATGAATGAATGAATGAGTGGAGAACAGGTAAACATACAGTGAAATTATGTTGGAAATTACATGGCATCAAGCCCACAACATATCTTAGACTGATTAAATTTTGCAGAAATGTACGTGGCTCTTTTTCCAGAGAGGATCTCAGAGTCCGTTCTATTTTATAATATGGAAATCAAGGGAAGCAGGAAATGTCTATTAAATATGCAGTTTCAGTATGCTGTTCCTTTAATTTTGCAGTTCATCAATCCTGATAAATCTCCAGAAACTACAGAAAGCTGAGAAGTTTCTCAACTGCCTTGTCTTTTTAAATAATCTAACAACACAGAGTCTGAATATTATTTTAAAAACAATATACCCATTGACTTTGGGATTTAGTTCAGTACTGTAGCAGAACATCAGACTGAAGATGCTCTGCTAGCCATTTTTAAAGATCAGGTCCACATGATACTGCCTTGGTCTCATGCTCAACCCACTGGGGAAGCGGCTACAATTTGTCTTCAGAGTTTCAGTTTTCAGGCAGTGCTTCCCTTGTTTCACGTTCTTGTATGAAAGATGTATAACACTTCATTGATGATACCAGCTTTGACAGATAGAGGCTGGGATCTGCAGCATCTTTCCATCTCCTATTGGCTGAGGGTTGGTTTTGTTTTGTGAGCATGATCCTGCCCCTGTAGGCCCTGGGTACTTCCCTCCATTTTGGGTTGGACTGCTGGAAAGATTGGACATCTGGGTCCTGCCAATGCAATTGCCCATGTAATGCCCATATATTAGGCATGATGGTTTTCTGGAAGACCACTAAACCTGACTTTTTGACACAGGTTTAGTACACATTTGAAAGAAGGTGGATCTCTGTTTAAAACTAGTTACAATAGCAACTGATCAGTCTCTGTAAATGCAGAATGGCTCTAATCACACGGTCTCAGAATGGTGCTGAACACTTTCCCCCAACACTCACCCACCGTCACCTGACTTCCAGTCTGTCCCCAGCTATATTCAGCCCTCAGCTACAGAAATGTGCCCAAGTATAAGAAAAAGGCATGAGGAATGGAACTGGGGAAAGTCAGCAGGTTCAGTATCCTTGCCCAAAACTTCTTTTGGCCTTTCAGTGCTGTCCTTCACTGTCTACCATCTGTGTGATCAGAATAGGCCTGCTTCCCAAGGTACAGCTAGTTTAGCCTTAGACTTGATTTGGTGACCTTAAGGAGGGATTTTTCAGCTGATGGGCCCTGCCTGAGAATGACACTTAGCTCTCCGGAGCACTTTTGCCCAGTGTTCTTTGTGGGAGAGAAACATATGTGAATGACATCCACATCAGGAACAAAGAATGTTCATTCTAAATAAAGCAGTTTAAATAAATAGTCTAAATAAAAAAAGTCTAAATAAATAGTATACAGTAAATAAAACAGTCTAAATAAATAGTATAAATAAAACAGTCTAAATAAATAGTATAAATAAAACAGTCTAAATAAAAATCAATTCCCATCTTAATTAGGGTTCATTTCCTTAGCATAGCTGATGTCAAGTCCTCTAAGCCCCTAGTTGTTTAAGGATTCTGTAGGACAAACAAGAAAATTTATAAATCTAAATGCATGCACACATCCAGACAGAGTTAAAAGTGAAAAAGACTGCTGCTCTTAAATCCATTTATTTAGAAAAGATCTCACTCATTGACTTCAGCTGAGTTTATTTCTCGATTTGAGGTTTAAGTTTCATGATTTCTCTTAAGAATTATATAAGTATATGAGGCAAAAAAAAAAAGCAGAATCAGCAAAGTGCCCTAAGAAAAAGGAAAACATAAAGTAAGCAAAATAATTTGTTGGAAAACCTCTTTGTGGGTACCGTTGTCAGAGTAGCCAATTTCTGTTTCAAAGTTTGAGCACAGCAAATTCTTCAATCACAGGCAACTGTTCCAAACCACAGTGACGCCCAGATGACGAAATGTACATCATGATACCGCAATGCAGTCTGCCTTTTCCTATTTGCTCCAGGACATTACACCCAGGGACAAAAGGGTGAGCAACTGTGTCGCAACACTGTGATGCATGTTTCATCGTTTGAAAAATCCTTACTCTGTCCAGCAGTTGCCTATGCCTTCAACCTAGGTGTATTTCTGGTTTCTGAATCTGCCATACTTATCCCCATGTTGAATACTGATAGCTGAAGTTACCTTCCATCTTCCACCTCAATATTTCAGGTGGATTGTACTTTAAAGGTATTTTTAAATGGCAAATATGTGTTCAAGTGGTGCTCCAGATGTTTTGGAATTGCACCCAAGGTGCCTATTACTATTGGTACTATCTTTGCTTTCTTTTGCCACAGTCGTCCTACTCCTATTTGCAGGTCTTTGTATTTTGTGATTTTCTCCAGTTCTTTTCTCTTCTCTTCTGCCGTCTCCAGGTATTGCAATGGCCACTATCCAGACTTTTTTGTCTTTCCTATCAACAATTGTTAAGTCCGGGGTGTTGCGTGGCAGATGCTTGTCTGTCTGAATTCTGAAGTCCCAGAGCACTTTGGCTCCTTCCTTTTCTATTACTTTGTCTACTTTGTGGTCCCACCAGTTCTTGCTTGCAGGCAGGTGGCATTTCTCGCAGATATTCCAATGCACCATTGTTGCTACTTCATCATGCCGTTGTTTGTAGTCTGTCTGTGCGATCTTCTTGCAGCAGCTAACCTAACTAGCTGGTCCGCTGTTTCTTCAGCTTCTTCGCAGAGACGGCATTTGCTGTCTGTTGCTGCCTTCTCAGTTCTGGCTTTATATGCACTTGTTCTTAAGGCTTGGTCTTGGGCAGCCAGAATTAGCCCCTCTGTCTCTTTGCTGCTCTTAGCCATTGCCAGGTCTTGTTGTTATCTGCTTTTTTATGTAATCCTTTGCTGTGCCATGTCTCTTTTCTGTTCTTCATTCGGTCTGTCTTATAGGCCCGTTTGGTCTCTTTGGTATTCAGTAAGCCTTCATGGTGTACTAGCTTCAGTGCGTCTTCTTCACTGTCCTTCAGATATTCTTCCAGCCAGCAGTCTGGCTGTGGTTGTTGTTATTATTTTGACACCTGCAATAGACACTTCCATTCTGAATGTCACAGTGATGTTGGAGCAGATCCAGCTACTCAATTTTATGAACAACCATGTTGATGGTTAGCATACAATAGACCAAGAGCAGGACACAGTCTGGTTATCTCTTGTTGCTCCCTTCCTGGGGCTTGGCTGCATCTGCTCATTTATATCCATATTTTCTTCCTCCTACTGCTCAGAGCATAGAGGGACCCATTTGGTCACCAGCATTAAAAGCAGGACTTTCATTTCCACTGCCCACTTGGAGGGGGAACTTTGGTCTGCTTCAAAAGGTTATTCTTGAAAATATCTGGGCTCAGGGTTGCTGAACTGGTCCCTAACCTGACAGATGTTCCAGGTAAAGCAAAAGAAACTTGGCAATAGATTTTGTACCCTCAGGAGCAATAGAATCTGCAAAATGTGCCCTTTGTGGGTTTTAGCCAAAGTAGCAGTCTACATCGGAAGATGAGACCCCCAGGTCAGAAGATGGTCAAAATGCTACTGGGGAGGAACAGAGGATGAGTTCAATTAGCCCCAGATGTGATGACGCAGCTAGCTCAAAGCCGAAAGGACGGCTAGCGGCCGACAGTGCTGGTGGTGAACGGCGAATCCGATGTTCTAAGGATCAACACACCATTGGAACCTGGAATGTAAGATCTATGAGCCAGGGCAAATTGGATGTGGTTCTTGGTGAGATGTCAAGATTAAAGGTAGACATTTTGGGCATCAGTGAACTGAAATGGACTGGAATGGGCCACTTCACATCAAATGACCACCAGATCTACTACTGTGGACAAGAGGACCACAGAAGAAATGGAGTAGCCTTCATAATTAATAGTAAAATGGCTAAAGCAGTGCTTGGATACAATCCAAAAAACGACAGAATGATCTCAATTCGAATTCAGGGCAAGCCATCTAACATCACAGTGATCCAAATATACGCCCCAACCACAGATGCTGAAGAAGCTGAAGTAGAGCAGTTCTATGAGGATCTGCAGCACCTACTGGACAACACGCCTAAAAGAGATGTTATTTTCATCACAGGAGACTGGAATGCTAAGGTGGGCAGTCAAATGACACCTGGAATTACAGGTAAGCATGGCCTGGGAGAACAAAACGAAGCAGGACATAGGCTGATAGAATTTTGCCAAGACAACTCACTCTGCATAACAAACACTCTCTTCCAACAGCCTAAGAGACGGCTTTATACATGGACTTCACCGGATGGACAACACCGAAATCAGATTGACTACATCCTTTGCAGCCAAAGGTGGCGAACATCTATATGGTCGGTAAAAACAAGACCTGGAGCTGACTGTAGTTCAGATCATGAACTTCTTCTTGCACAATTTAGGATCAGACTAAAGAGATTAGGGAAGACCCACAGACCAGCTAGATATGAGCTCACTAATATCCCTAAAGAATATGCAGTGGAGGTGAAGAATCGATTTAAGGGACTGGACTTAGTAGATAGGGTCCTGGAAGAACTCTGCACAGATGTTCGCAACATTGTTCAGGAGGCGGCAACAAAATACATCCCAAAGAAAGAGAAAACCAAGAAGGCAAAATGGCTGTCTGCTGAGACACTAGAAGTAGCCCAAGAAAGAAGGAAAGCAAAAGGCAACAGTGATAGGGAGAGATATGCCCAATTAAATGCAAAATTCCAGAGGTTAGCCAGAAGAGATAAGGAATAATTTTTAAACAAACAATGCGCGGAAGTGGAAGAAGGCAATAGAATAGGAAGGACAAGAGACCTCTTCCAGAAAATGAGAAACACTGGAGGTAAATTCCAGGCAAAAATGGGTATGATCAAAAACAAAGATGGCAAGGATCTTACAGAAGAAGAAGAGATCAAGAAAAGGTGGCAAGAATATACAGAAGACCTGTATAGGAAGGATAACAAAATCGGGGATAGCTTTGACGGTGTGGTCAGTGAGCTAGAGCCAGACATCCTGAAGAGTGAGGTTGAATGGGCCTTAAGAAGCATTGCTAATAACAAGGCAGCAGGAGACGACGGCATCCCAGCTGAACTGTTCAAAATCTTACAAGATGATGCTGTCAAGGTAATGCATGCTATATGCCAGCAAATTTGGAAAACACAAGAATGGCCATCAGAGTGGAAAAAATCAACTTATATCCCCATACCAAAAAAGGGAAACACTAAAGAATGTTCAAACTATCAAACAGTGGCACTCATTTCACATGCCAGTAAGGTAATGCTCAAGTTCCTGCAAGGTAGACTTCAGCAATTCATGGAGTGAGAATTGCCAGATGTACAAGCTGGATTTAGAAAAGGCAGAGGAACTAGGGACCAAATTGCCAATATCCACTGGATAATGGAAAAAGCCAGGGAGTTTCAGAAAAACATCTATTTCTGTTTTATTGACTGTTCTAAAGCCTTTGACTGTGTGGACCATAACAAACTGTGGCAAGTTCTTAGCAGTATGGGGATACCAAGTCATCTTGTCTGCCTCCTGAAGAATCTGTATAACGACCAAGTAGCAACAGTAAGAACAGACCATGGAACAACGGACTGGTTTAAGATTGGGAAAGGAGTACGGCAGGGCTGTATACTCTCACCCTACCTATTCAACTTGTACGCAGAACACATCATGCGACATGCTGGGCTTGAGGAATCCAAGGCTGGAGTTAAAATTGCTGGAAGAAACATTAACAATCTCAGATATGCAGATGATACCACTTTGATGGCTGAAAGCGAAGAGGAACTGAGGAGCCTTATGATGAAGGTGAAAGAAGAAAGTGCAAAAGCTGGCTTGCAGCTAAACCTCAAAAAAACCAAGATTATGGCAACCAGCTTGATTGATAACTGGCAAATAGAGGGAGAAAACATAGAGGCAGTGACAGACTTTGTATTTCTAGGCACAAAGATTACTGCAGATGCTGACTGCAGTCAGGAAATCAGAAGACACTTAATCCTTGGGAGAAGAGCAATGACAAATCTCGATAAAATAGTTAAGAGCAGAGACATCACACTGACAGCAAAGGCCCGCATAGTTAAAGCAATGGTGTTCCCCGTAGTAACATATGGCTGCGAGAGCTGGACCATAAGGAAGGCTGAGAGAAGGAAGATAGATGTGTTTGAATTGTGGTGTTGGAGGAAAATTCTGAGAGTGCCTTGGACTGCAAGAAGATCCAACCAGTCCATCCTCCAGGAAATAAAGCCAGACTGCTCACTTGAGGGAATGATATTAAAGGCAAAACTGAAATACTTTGGCCACATAATGAGAAGACAGGACACCCTGGAGAAGATGCTGATGCTAGGGAGAGTGGAAGGCAAAAGGAAAAGGGGCTGACCAAGGGCAAAATGGATGGATGATATTCTAGAGGTGACGGACTCATCCCTGGGGGAGCTGGGGGTGGTGATGACCAACAGGAAGGTCTGGCGTGGGCTGGTCCATGAAGTCACAAAGAGTCAGAAGCGACTAAACGAATAAACAACAACAGCAGTCTACACGTGTGGATATGTGCATACACCAGACATGTTTCCATTTGTGACACATATAGATGAAAAAACACCATTATAAAAATAATACTTGAAAATTACATTTTGAAATACAGTTGTGGATGCTGTTCAGAGTCTTAAATATACACTTATGCTTAAGAAGTGGTAGAAGAAGGAACCCTGGGAACCTGGGGCCAATTCACATAACATTTGCTGGATAGAGTTTTAATGCTTGGTTTGCTTATGTCAGTCCATCTTCATGTGATAACTTGTGATGCAAGCTGGACCAGTATTCATGTCAACAGGCTAGATACTTGCAGAAATTGTACAAAATAAATTGGACTGGAGCCAACAAATGAGATTCTTTTAAAAAATTAGTTCTCAGTTAAACCAATGAGAACTTCACTGAGCCTTGACCATCTTGCCACACTAATTTTGAAAGGAGATGAAAAAGAAAGCAATTTAATTATTTGTGCTATCTCCCCACCGATTATTTGGTAGATTTGCTAGGTGTCTCTTGATTAAATAGTGCTCTGTGTGGCATGATATCTCCCATGTTGCAGTCTAACCTGAAGTCTGTCTGTCTGTCTGTCTGTATCACCTACCTACCTAACTCTCACAGTATTTTCCTTTCCCTTGTCCCAAAGAATATGGTAAAGTTATTGCCAACTGTTATTTTAAGTTAGACAGTTACCATCTCTCCTGCCTACTTCTTACGAAACTGAATGAAGCAACAACTTGAATAAATATCTATGACTGCTCCATCACCTCCACTTTTGGCACAGAAATGAGCTACACTAACTGTATTTTGACCTCAACTCTCTCAGAGCTTGTAAATATAATACAAGAGGGGAGGTAGAAGCTATAATCTCTGCCCAGTGATTTCTGTGTGTGAGGGGGCTGTGTGAATCTTAAAAGCAGATGATTAAAGAAACTTGGAAAGATCTGAGTCTGGAATAGTTGTCTGAACAGGCTTCAAGCTGTTAGCTTGCATGTCATACTCGGCAAACTTCCCTGGCAATTACTGAATCTTTTACATAGCTCTGTTCGTGAGCTATCCCTCACAGTATGGATACACTCCTGCCAATTTGGAAAGAGCAACTATTTCGTGGGGGGGAAAAGGCATAGAAGTTCCTAGTGGCAATTTGGAGGGAAAAGCAGCTTCAAGATGGGACAGTTTTCAGAAGAAAAGCAGTGTGTGTGTTTGTGCATGTGTGCATGCATGTATGCAGGAATATGAGAGCTGAACACTTCCTCAATGCACACACTTTCCCCATATAGCATCCACTCTCTACTTTTCATTCTGTGGGTTTCTAAAATGTGTTTACCCTTGCAGACATAATTAACACCCTAAAACTGGAAGCTTACTTGTTTAAAAATCTGAACTGGTTATTCAAAAGCCATCTGTGCTTCAGATATTAAAGTCTCTAATCCTTCTAAAGCATCCATCCCCCTCTCAACTGCTTATTTAACTGAGCTGCAAAATACATAAAGTATGCTAATAATGAAGCTGTATAAGCTGGAAAAAAAATTCTCATGCACTCTCTCTCCACCCTCCCTCTCTCTCATATGCACACACAAACATCCACATACAACACAGAGTACATTTGTGTTAGGATCACAGTCCTGACAACATATAGATAACCTAATACTCTTCCCTGGAAAACTCCCCCATCCTTAATTAACGAGAAGTAAATGGCATTGAAATGATTCATTCTTTTGAATGTCGGCTAGTGTAATTGGTTTTGCACACTGGTAAAATGGAATGCACAATATTTGCAGCAACACGGGACAAATGCTAGAAGCACAGTGGCAAGAGAGAACAATTATTTTCTGCAAAAAGCAGAACGCTGGTACACATTTTCTAGCTTTATCATTTCAAACAGCATTGGCAACCGGAGATGAAACAAGGTCATTCCACTGCGTCCTAGTGAAACCAAAGTATTTCATTCCTGCTCAAGTGTTCCATTCATTATCAACTAACAGAAATAACTGGCTTGTATTAAAATCCTGGCTGATGTGAAGTAGATGTTACTCAACCATGTAGGTATTGCTGCAAGGATTCTTGGGAGCAGAAGAGAGGTAAGCCTAACCTGTTTTCAGGCAGCAGAGAGTTTTCTTTAAGAGAAGTCATTTTTATTTTATTTCTGAGTATTCATGTATAGGAAGTGTATTCACCTCACTGCACTGGACTGGCATCATAATTGGAACCAACTTTGATTTGTTTTTCCTCCTTTCACTAAGATGCCAGCTTGTACCTATCTACCTATGAATGACTAAGAACACAATTTTCTGTGTTTATTTTTTTTTTACTCCTGAAGAAAAGTTCTAAGTTCCCCAAATACTTATTCAGTCTTTTCCCCATACAGATGACAGAAATTTCACTAAGATGCCAGCTTGTGCCAGCTGAGTTCTTTTTCCATTCCCCATCCTAGAACACAACAGATGTAAGTAAGCAAATAAAAAATGAAGCTTTAGGTATTCAGTGCTGGAGGGGAAAACAAGCCTCTAAACTTTTCTTTTGGGGAGTGGAGGGCAAACATGCCCCACAAACAATCAGCACAGAACGCAGTTTTGGGTTTTCCAGTTTCACCCCTTCCATGCTAACAGCCAATATTACGAATCCAGTGAAGGCTAGGCAGAAATTGCAGGAGCTGCAAAGCATCAACAGGTGTTTGCTTTCAGCTGGCAAGACTGATTGCAATCAGTCTGAATTTGTGCATGAGTGGCATAGCTCT